>NC_140931.1:37988968-38673968 GCF_014529385.1 Adiantum capillus-veneris
CGAGGCTAAGCGGCGGAAGGTCGCCTATCGATCCGCATGGCGCATGCGAGTACTGCCAATCCATTTCGACAATCCTGAAGCAGAAGTGGTAAGAAGGTTTCCATGCCCTAAGGAAGAGTGGTTCGGCTACTGCTCTTGCTGTTTTGGAGGATGGGTAGAGGGTCTTCCTCCTCTCACATACAGCTCATCCTAAGAAGCTCTCCACCACGGGTGAAACCCAATGGGCTAGAGACAAGGCTGGAGACAAGTTACAACTGAATGGAGTGCAGTTCATGCAATGTGCCGACTACGATAATTATCTGCAGTTTTGCTGCTAGCCAAAAGGCTGGGAGTAATCAATCGCCTTGCCATCACGCCATACGTGCTGAGCGACAAAGTAAAAGTAGAGCCTATGAAAGGAAGCAACCTCCTGTGGATGTGCCGACTCATAAACACCGGAACGGTAAGAGTATAAGTAAGTGCTCCACCCTCTGTGCATGATGGAAAACGGCCCAACAGCGTTCCCGTTTAGATTTCTGCAACATATGCATGTGAATATTTATGTAGATAGGAAAATCTTCTACCAACAGAAGATTGTGTATTTGTTCGGTGTTGCGGTACTAGGAGAAATCCTTAGCTCCCCAAACCCTATCATTCTCCCCATATTGTATTACCACCACTCCTTCAAAGTTTCCATCTTTATCCTGTTTTAATCTATCCACCCAACCCTGTGAAAAGACGCTATGAGCCACTACTGTCATTAAAATCTAAGAAACCTATATAAAAAAAAATAAGTTTGTAATTTCCTAAGTCACTACCATGGCAAGTGTTTCTTTCCCCACATTCAATGGAAAGAAGGGGGAAGATGTCACCCCACCGACTTTCTGGATGATTTCGACATCGCTTGTGTGGTTTCCAACAAGGATGACGACGACTCACGGCTACAAATTTTTCCTCTACTGGTGAAAGTAGAGGCCAAGTCTTGGTACAATGGTTTGCTCCAAGCTACCAAAAATGCATGGGATATATTACGTGCTGCCTTTCTGAAGAGGTTTGGTGGAGGCACAACCTCAGAAAAGCTATGGCAACTACTAACGGAATTAAAACAGGGAGGTCTGCTAGAGTATGCCACCTTCGAGTCCAAGTTTGTGGATTTGTGGGAGAGATGGGTTGCCTCACTGGAGGAAGGTGAAGGAGCGCCTAATTTCCTATAGAAGGACAGTTTCATTGCTAGCCTGTGGTCGCCGCTTAAGGAGAAGGTGAAGGGAAGGTTTCCTGCAACATATGATTTGGTAGTGGAAGTAGCCCACCTTAAAGACAAGAAGTTACGCATGCAAGCAAGAGTCAACAAGTTAGAGGAATCGAGCTCAATCCGACTAACCCCAGTGACTACAATAGTTGTTCATAGAACCCAACCACAAGAGGCATCAGAATAGCATCAAGACCTGCTGAGTCGCATCACTACCCAACTCAAGAGTTTATCCGTGCATCTGGTGCAGCAAGGGCATGCATCTGTTAGAAATCCAGAGCAAGGGAGAGTACAACAAAGGAAAAACCAAGAGTACCACTGCTATAATTGCGGGGAAGACGGCCATGGCATGTACTACTGCCCACATCCAAGACGACACAATTTCAATAGAGGAGGGAGACAGAATCAGACCTCTCTGCCAAGGGCAAGACCACGACCACCTAGGCAACCAGGGCCGATTCCACTTGTTCAAATCCTTCGACCACCCGTACAACAACCATAACCACAACCTCTTATTCCACCTCTATCCCCACCACCTGCTGTAAACCAAGCGGTGAGTGTTATTACCTTGGAAGCTAAAGGGAAGGCAAAGGTAGAAGAACCAGTTTGAGAGAAGCACAAAGGGAAAGCAAAAGTAGAAGAAGTGGATGCCATGGGGGTGAAGCGTGCCAAGCACAAAGAAGCCTCTCAAAAAGAAGAGAAAAGGAAAGGAAAAGGCGAGTCTAGCAAGTAGGCATCTAAGCCGCGACGGAAGATAGACATCATGGATTTTTCACTAGTAGGTGAGTATGCTAAACCACATGTAGGTGAGTATGCTAAACCATATGTAGGAAGATAGACATCATGGATTTTTCACTAGTAAGTGAGTATGCTAAACCATATGTAGGTGAGTATGCTAAACCATATGACTTAGTTTAGGATGTGTTGATGCAGGGCCCGAAGATAACTTGGTCCCAATTACTCCACCTTGCACCAAGGATGAGGTGGCAATGGACGAAGATGGTAAGTACAAGGAAATCAAGACCAAGGATAGCTGGGGCTATCTCTAGCAGGGATCTCGACGACATCCTACCAACCATGGATGCTCACATCAAGAGGCAACGAATCTCAAATGTCTACATAGATGGTGGCGTGCAAATATGCGTCATGAGTGAAAAAATGATGCACCATCTAGGCCTAGATGTGAATAGGCCGGCACCCTGCCGAGCCAAAATGGCAAATAACGTAAGAGTGAAATGCATAGGCATTGTGAATGCGGTCAAAGTAAAGGCATTCAATACAGAATTGGAGGTAGACATCTTTGTCATGCCACACAAAGGGGAGGGCTACCCTATCATTCTTGGGAGGCCCTGGCTCATGTCTATGGAAGCTAAGCAAGACTGGAGTACCAGAATGATTTAGATGAAGGACGCTAAAGGGAAGTCCATATTCTACGACATGAAGCCTAGGAAGCAACTCAACATGATCTTGGAGGCTTCATAAGATGATTCCACCAGTGACTATTTGTCCACCTCAGGAGAAGAGACAACAACAACTGAAGAGAGTGATAGTAGAATCAAAGTGATGGGGGTCATCCTTAAAGACCCAAAAAGATTGACACAATCTGAAGCACCACCGATAAACCAAGAAGGACTATCAGGTACGCAATCCTTTGAGGATACAAGTAAGTTACATTGGATTCTCTCCAATGAGTTAACCGATGAAGAGAGGAAGGCATATGTCTCAATGCTAGGTAACTTCATTACATTGTTCATTGATGGTTATGATAAGATCATAGGAATCACAGTAGTACAACACCGCATAAAAACTCAAGGAAGGAAGTAAACTGGCATAGTGCAAAAGCTTAGAAGACTTGGGGTAATCCAACAAGAGGCACTACTTAACGAAGTGAGGAATTTGCTACAGGCAGGTTTCATCTACCCCGTCAAAGACTCAGAATGGGTCTCTCCAGTAGTAGTCACACCAAAGAAGAATGGCAAGTGGAGAGTCTGTGTGGACTATAAACCTCTCAATGCAGCCACAAAGAGGGATCACTTTCCCCTCCCATTCCAAGATGAAATTCTCAATGAAGTGGCAAGTCATGAGCTCTACACAGTATGTGATGGCTACTCAGGATACTTTCAAATTAGCATTGCGAAAGAAGACTTGAAAAAGACAACTTTCTTAACACCTTGGGGATTCTTTGCTTACAAAGTGATACCTTTTGCCTCATCAATGCTCCAGCCACATTCTAGCGTTATGTAACTTTTGTCTTCTAACCATACTTTGGAACGTCAATATGGGTCTTCATAGATGATTTTTGCATCTATAGTTCATGCTCCCTCCATTTGAGCAAAGTCTATGATGGCCTGACCAGGCTACAAACCTTGGGTAGCTAGCTCAACGTGGATAAGTGTCACCTTGGTGAAAGAAAAGTCACTCTCCTTGGCCATGTAATTTCATCAAAAGTGATTGAGGCTGACCCTAGCAAGATTCAAGCTCTGGTATCTTTGTCATCACCCACCACAGCTAAGCAGTTGGTTTCTTTCCTTCAAAAGGTAAGATACTTAAGCAAGTTCATCTACTTGCTATCTCAAGTGGTTCTCCCTCTACAACAAGTCACCCAGAGGGATGTCTTCTCATGGAGTGAAGAAAATGAGAAACAATTTATCGAGGTGAAGCAAATCCTAGTCACGCTTTCCACCAGTTCACCCCTCAAATGGGACGAGCCATTTTATGTGAACCCCAATGTAGGAAGTGATACAGTCGGAGCCGTACTAATGCAAAAGGACTCCCAAACTTCTGTCATGCGTCCTAACTACTTCTCTAGTCGTGTCATGACCCCATCCGAAAAGGGATTCACCGCAGTAGAACACATGGTGCTTGCATTAATGTTTTCCACCACAAAGTTCCGCTCTTATCTACTGCCTAGACCCTTTGTAATTTTGACAATGGAGGATTTTTTTCCGTATGTAATTCAACACATGGATGTCTCATCTAGGATCTCTAAATGGCTAGTAAGGTTATAAGAGTTTGACTACACCATGCAAGTAGAAAACTCCACCAGGGCTAGTTTAGCGGGTATTCTTACTCATCGCCACTATGAGAAGAAGCTGAAGGTCAACACGGAAGCAAAAGAAGATACACCAATAGTAGAAAGTCCTAAGATAGAAAGAGCTCACTCTCTTTTCTTTGACGGAGCATATCTACCTTTGATAAAGCAGATAAATGGCACGGGTTTGTAAAAATCATGTTTACTTGGTCAACTATGACAAGTTAAGAATCTTTTAAGAAAGTTCGAAGCAGTGCAATTATTTCATGTCCCCAGGACAGAAAATCAGGAGGTAGATTCTCTAGCCAAGGAAAGAATACAAGACGTTCCCATAGGAGCAGTCAAACTGAAACTACTCCTCTTCCAAGGTAGTGATGTGATGCTTGATATTATCAGCTTTCTAGACACAGGAGAATGTCCGGAAGCCTTACACTAGGGGCCAGAAACAGTGGCTGGTAAGGAAGGCTACTGACCACTTGTATTGTAAAGGCAAGGATCAGATTCTCAGGAGAGTACCAACCTCTAGTGAAATCACAGAGGTAATTTCAAGTTTCCATGATGGTGTCTGCGGCGGTCATTTTGCTTTAGATATCACCAGTAGGAAGATTCTACAGGTAGGATACTTTTGGCCTAGTCTGAACAGGGATGTGCATCATTGGTGTAAAACATGCAAGGCCTGTCAAGTGGCCAGTGATCACACACTAACCTATGAGCCACAGACTCCTATCATCTCGTATGGTCCGTTTGAGAAATGGGGAATAGATGCAATCGGTCCTCTACCAAGGGCCCAATCAGGTAAACTATACATTTTAGTTGGTGTAGACTACATGACCGGATGGGCGGAAGCAGCAGCCACCACCCGCATTACAGCCCAAGAGGTAGCAAAGTTCATATTTGAGCACATCTATTGCCGTTTTGTCACTCCTCTTGAGATAATATCTTATAGGGGACCAGGTTTCAGAGGCGATTTGGTGGGAGAACTAATGAAAAAGTTAGGCATTACAT
Source organism: Adiantum capillus-veneris (assembly GCF_014529385.1). NCBI lineage: Eukaryota > Viridiplantae > Streptophyta > Polypodiopsida > Polypodiales > Pteridaceae > Adiantum > Adiantum capillus-veneris. Next base: position 37,994,233 of record NC_140931.1, read on the forward strand.
GCCAACATTCCACACCATACTATCCACAGTGTAATGGGCTAGTAGAAAAGGTAAACGGAATGATCTGCAAAATCATCACAAAGCACGTGAATAACCACACAGGAGACTGGGATAAACATCTCATGGCTGCTCTATGGGACTACAGAACGACGTTCCAAATATCATTAGGTTTCACCCCTTTCCATCTAGTTTACGAAAAGGAGGCAATTCTGCCCATTGAGGTACAGTTAGCCAGCTTACGAGTCATGGCTAGCCAATTACAGCACCCAATTGTAAATCTCTGCAACCACATCCTGGATCTAGAAAGGCTCCAACTAGATAGGGAAGATGCAATCAATCACTATGCAGCAGTGGCAGAGGGACGCCGGCTCACCTTCAATCAAGGGCTTAAGGAAAAGGGCATGTTAGTATTGAGATACGACAACAGATTTGACACCGGGAAGGATAAGAAATTTCAACCCCGATGGGAAGTACCATTCATTGTCAAAAGGTGCTATGACAACGGCAGCTATAAGCTGATGGAAGCAGATGGGAGAATTCACAAGACTAGAGTCAATGGATGGAGGCTAAAGAGGTATTTCCTTAGGTTTGATCCAGAGTTCATGCTAGATATTCCAAAAGAGGGGGAACCCTCCAACTCCGCGACTAAAGAATCAGAGGTAGGGCTAGAAGCATGAATGCCTCTAGCCATACGGGAGGATTAATGACGGCCGATTTTCAAAACCGCGACCGCGAGAACAAAACCCCAAGAAAGGGAGAGCATATTACCAAGAGAGAAAAAAAAAGTTTCTTTAACATTCACGACCCCTAGGCTTAACCACTGGTGGGGCGTCACCAACTCGGCCACATCTTCCCATTAGCACCAGGGCTCGCGCTCTCTCCTACTACTCGGCTCTGCCAACCCTCTCTCTCACTTACCCTGCCCCTACATCACTCGGCCCAATGGGCGCATAAAAAAAACATTTCCTATATTCCCTAGCGGGCCGCCAGTTTTTTAATATTATCTCTCTCTTTCATTATTCACAAGCTCTCTCTCTCTCTCTCTCTCTCTCTCTCTCTCTCTCTCTCTCTCTCTCTCTCTCTCTCTCTCTCTCTTCGCTCGTCCATATCCCAGCCCAGCGGGCCGCCATACCTCACCCCTCCCTCTTCCCTCTCGTCCACACCCCCTCAGCTCCACTCTCCTCCCTATCCCCCCCCCCCCCCGGTTTCTTCCCACCGGCGGACCACCGCCCTATCCTCCCCCCTATCTTCTCCTCCCTCAATTAGCTCTCACTCTCTCCCCTCTTTGAGTGAGCGGCCCCGCGGGCATAGAAGATAATCTCACTCTCTCTCTCTCTCTTTCAATACATTCCCTCCACATAACCTCTTATCCAAATATCCCCCCCTCACTCACATACTCTCTCTCTCTCTCTACAACCACTATACCCCCCCCCCCCCTTTTCCCATTCCATTGACCACTCTCATAATCCCCCCCCCCCTTTTTGCTCTCTGTCGACCATGGGCCACCCGAGCCCCTCGCTGCCTCAAACGCCATCTCGCGCTCTCTCTCCCACAGCCCAAAGGTGCAGAATACGCTCTCTCTCTCTCTCTCTCTCTCTCTCTCTCTCTCTCTCTCTCTCTCTCTCTCTCTCTCTCTCTCACACACACACACACACACACACACACACACCCACACACAAACCCCACCCTCTCTCGCTCTCTCGGTGTCACCATAGCCGCACGCTCTCTCTCTCTCTCTCTCTCTCTCTCTCTCTCTCTCTCTCTCTCTCTCTCTCTCTCTCTCTCTCTCTCTCTCTCTCTCAGCCCGAACGCATGCAACAGGGTAAACAAAAACTCTCTCTCTCTATCACACACACACACACACACCTCAACTCTTCCCCACCCGCTCACTCACGTTCTCTCACCCTCTCTCTCGCTCTGTGCAGTCGGCGGGCCTACGAGCCAGAAAAATGATTTTTATATACATATATAATATATAACTTATTACACCCTCATTCCCACACACACATTCTCGTTCACACACACTCACCTACACGGCACACACAAACCAATCTATACACACATGCACTCACATATACAGCACGCACTAGTATAAATATACATATACACACGCACACGTATACACACACACCCATTTTTTTTTATAAAAAACTAAAGGAAATCGACGACACCGACAAAAAGAAAGGAGGCGGCCAAGTCACGCGTCGCCGACATCAAAACAAGCAAAGGCGCCGAAGGCATGCCCCGACCGACACTGAAAGTGACAAATGCACTACACCGACGCACAAGCTAGGCTGCCATTCACGGGCATCGCGTCCACGACGCCCTCTTCAGTAAAACCCGTAGGTTGTCGTCATTTTTTCTAGTTTCAAACCAAATCTTGTTTTAAAAATCCCAAATTTGTAAATTCTCATCTCTCTAGGTGATGGTCACAAAGGCCCACCTAGAGGTTTTCCTTATAATATTTCCCATGACAAAGCAAGGGTCAACCACCCATGGCCCACCTCCTTGCTTTGTCTCCCCTTATTAATCTTAGATTACCCTAATCAAACCAGATTACCCTAATCTAAAGCAGCCAGCACCTATAAAAAGGCACTGAGAGGTTACTATCGGGGGGGGGCAAGTTCATCAGAGGTCAGCACTTGGTAATATTTTGGTGGGAGGAATTGGCAGCATTTGCATTTCAAGAGAGGGGACTTAGTGTAGTGATTTCCTTTGGAATTTGTACTATGTAAAGAAGCTATGTCTACATCTCGACTCCAATGGTCGATGCACACACACTCATGTTAGCAAGGTTCTCGTGTCGGTGAGTCATCTCTAGAGTGTTAAGTATAGAGCCTGATTTACCCCTTGTAATTTTTTGTGGTAAAAGCGCGCATTTGTAAGGCCCCCATTATGAGGAGAAGCCATCGTGCATGAAGAAAAATCACTCGCCGAAAACCAAAATTTTCATGGACAATTTTCATCGTCGAAATATTCCTTTTCGTCGGAATATTATGGCCGGACGGCGGCCGAAAAGTGGTCGGGAAACGACTGGTTGGTTGGGCGGTGGCCAGTTGTCAATGGCCGGTGGCCGGTGGCCAAATTCAAAAGCGGATTTGTCTACACAAGGGCGGCCACACATGGGCGGATTGGAGGGTCCGATTTGTACTTATTCACACAAGGGCAGCTACACATGGCTGCCTCTCATAAGAGAGGGCAACTCTTTTGGCCTACAAAAGGAGGCAATTTCTACACACATTTCAGAGTGTGAAGTTGATGCAACAAGGTGAGTGTGAGGTGGTGAGAGTAAAGCAAGGCGGGAGATCCATTAAGGGTATAATCTTTTTGTAAACTACTTCTTTTTTTGAAGTACGAAAGCCATTGAGTGGCTACTTTTCCGTGGACGTAGCCCACATTGGGTGAACCATGTATATCGTGTGTACTCTCTCTCTCTCTCTCTCTCTCTCTCTCTCTCTCTCTCTCTCTCTCTCTCTCTCTCTCTCTCCTCTATAATCTCTTATGTGTGAAATCTATCTCTCTCCATTAAGTAATCTACTCAAATATCTATTTAGCTACGTCATATTTCCTAACATAGAGAACGCACCAAGTAGGCTCACTACCTCTCCCTCTATCTCTCTATCATCATGAATTGCCACCTCATCAAAAATAAGGTTGTTGTAAATATTGCAAGAAAATAATTCTCCCTCACACCCCCGAGAGTTTTCATCACCTCTCTCTCTCTCTCTCTCTCTCTCTCTCTCTCTCTCTCTCTCTCTCTCTCTCTCTCTCTCGTCAAGTGCGAGAGAGTGAGTACCACACACTACTTGAGTGCTCAGCTTTTGACCACATTAGGTCCTCTTTTCCCCATATATTCAGCCATGAGCTCTCCCTATATACCTTCCTCTCCCAACCACGATGTGGACTCTCTATTGCGACGCTCATTTCAGCCATTTTTGAGCATCGAGGGTCACTTATGAACTCCACTCACACCACGTGACATGTTCATTTGGTCCCATAGGTCATATTTGACCTCCCAGGACGATAATAGAACTATCTCTCTCTCTCTCTCTCTCTCTCTCTCTCTCTCTCTCTCTCTCTCTCTCTCTCTCTCTCTCTCTCTCTCTCTCTCTCTCTCTCTCTAGAGAGTCCGTGGTATTTCAAATCCTCGTGTCTACGTTCTAGCCGCTCAAAGCTAGGTGGTGCCCCCTTTCGCTTCACTGTGACCGACTTGCGGCGTGCATCGGCTCCCGGTGTTTTCGAGGCCGTTGCGAGGTCCGTGTCATGCTTTGCACCTGTCACCACTTTCATCAGCATGGCCGCTAGCATGGCACCACACACTAGCTTTACCTGCTTATCATCATCCGTAGGCCTGGACCGCTCCACTTGGTCTCCACCAAGCATATCATCTTATTCTGTTCCCTGCTCTTCTTGCACATGGGCTACTATCATATCATCAAACACATAATAAGGCCTCTTTACCTCTACCAGCTCAGATTCTTCAGAATCTGTCTCCTCACCATAGGATGTGGACTCATCTGCTCTATCCTCCTTGCTTGTCTCCCAGCAACTCAAGCTTGTATCTTCATCCTCACCAACATTATACCGACTCCGTATCTGCATCTTCATCTGCTTGCTGTCTCACAAAAGCTTGACCATCTTCATGGCTTTGCAAAATCTCCACCAGCTTCTAAACCCTCGATATCTACAACTTGATTGCATTCTGCTTCCTTCTCATGCAAACTCTCCACAAGAACGGGCTTTACCTCTTTAAGTTGCACTAGAACCTCAATATCTGCTACCACTTTTGCCTCTTGGTCCACTTCAACATGGAGCTTCTCCTTGTTGACAAGCTCATCCATCCTCGCCACACGCACATCACAAACTCGAAACCTCCAAGGAACATAACCAACCATAGGCCTTACCTCAATAGGCTCTGCACTTCGAACACTTGGAATGGACCAAAGAGCACTTTGTTACCTTCACAACATGCACATAATATGCCGGCTTCAACACGCCTTGCTCTAGTTTCCGCTTCACCATTCTGCTCTTCATCTTTGACAGGTTCAAATATTGATTGCTTTTTACCCCCAATAGCAACCTCTAATTTCTTCCAATAAGCTTCAAACTGTTCAATGAAAATAGAAAAATCCTTACTCACATCTTGGCATATCGCCTTCAGCTTTGCACCAGCTTCCTTTGCAGTAATCGCCTCTCAAAACTGCTCCAAAAATTGACTTTGCAACCTCTGCCATGATTCTTGATCATTGCTCTTTAAACCATCGAACCAAATCTTGGCTCCTCCTTGCATCAATAGTGGCACCGTCTACAGCCTTTCCGCATCCGTCAACATATGCATCCACAACAGCAATAACTCAAAATCTGCTAACCAATCCTCGAGATCTTCAACGCTTGTAAATATGGGGCCATAACATGGCTCCACCATCTCTGTCAGCTTTCAAATTCGACCATCAAAAACTTTGATCATCAGCCAACCACTTTGTTGGCTTAAAAACACCTCTTCCAATAGCAAATTGGAGCATCAGACAACTCCTCAGTGGGGGCACTAGAAGATGGAGAGAGGTAAAGGGGAACACAATCAGCACACAATAGAATGCCTCACTATAGCCCAGGGTATACACAGTTCCCCAATCCACAAGAGTCTACCTTCAAAACTCGACACTACCCGTAAGCAAACCACCGCCTGCACACAACCATACGCACACACACACTTTGCAATGCACCGAATAGACCCGATCACTCCTCTGCTCAATTCACAGTCTTCGACGCGCACACAGCCTCTCTCTATCTCTCTTTGCATGACAAACCTCGGGGGGGGACACACGCCGACACATGCCCGAAAACACACGCACATAAGCAGAGAAGAGAAGGGGGAAGGGGGAATGACACCCAAAGATAACAATGAATGGACTTCTTGCATATACAATACCATGTACAATCCGCACCCTATCGAGAAAACCCTCGGCAAAAACTTTAACAAGCCAAAAGGGCTAATGACAAAAGGCTCCAAGAGCTAGTAGCAATATTGGCAAAAGAGCCCCAAAAAATTCATGTTTACATCCTTTTATAGGGGGAGCTAAACCCAAAAAAAGAAAAAATGTGAGCTCCTCTAGCTCGTACACTTCAACTTGAGCTCATATTAGCATTTTTGTTGCATTGCTAGCACTTGGCATACTTCATTTTGGGCAACTATTGCATGGTGCACCTTTGTCCTTTGTCAGCCCGGCTCGACCGCCTGATTGTTCCTTGCACTTGCCTTCTTGGCCCCGACCTTGGAACCTACCCCTTCGCTGGGCTTTGTCCCACTTGAACTGTCTCTCTCTCTCACCCACTTGCCCTTTATGGTGGGACTCACCTTTGGATGTCTTTTGAACTTGTTCTTTAATTGGCTCTCAAAGTGTCTCTTTCTCTCTCTCTAATGCCACTAGGGGGGACCCCTCCCTCCCCAATCACTAGCAATATTGCTAGTGAGGGGGACTCTTTGCCTTCAAAAGAGCTTAGTGAGGATGCGAGAACCGATCCCAGTCAGTAGGCTACATAGCCACATCATCATTGCTTGACGCTGACTGTAGCGCTGTCGGTTGTCGACCTCTTGGCTCCACCGCCGCCTTTATCGCCAAAACCCAACACCGCCGCCCCAAAAGGGCCGTGTGCTACCTATAGAGTGCCCAACGGGCACGCCATAGCCTCATCGCACTGGGAGCTTACACTCGCCTCATACAACTAAACGGCCTTCATGTTGTGGGTCATATAGCCTGCGGGTTCCCCTTGCACCACTACATGTGGGTTTTTTTCCACCACCACATGGTAGCCCCAGCCCATATACCCCCTCAAGCCTAAAAAAACTCTCCCAAAAAATATATATAAAACCTTTGTTTTTGTCCTTCTTTGCCTGGCTCCCATATCCTGCCTGATAGTCCGATATCCAAGCCGCGAAGCCCGGCTACAATTTCACTGTGCCAATTCAAAAGTGCCTGGTCCTTGCCGCACTTCAATATTTTCCAAGGCCCCAAACCGAGGCCATAAAAATGTTAGATTTCACAATCAACTTCAAGCAACTACACCCCGACTTTCCGACTGCTTTAACTTTCTGATACGGGCTCCGTTTAATGAGCAGTCAACTCCTGCTAGCTCCATACACTGCATAGCACCTTCTCAAACTCTATCAAAACCCAAAAAGCACCAGATGGAATGACTCCCCATGCGGTCAGGTGGGCACCAACCTAGCCCCTGGCAAAACTTTAAATGGCCATATCAAGTAATTTGTAGCTCTAATCTGCAATCTGAAAAGATGGATAGGTTCCATAAATTGAGCACTACGTGCCTATGCACTGACATCCACTTGGGCCACCTATCCCCAGTAGCCCTAGCCGGAAAGAATCTGCAATACACCGCACCTTCAAACTCAAATATCTTGGGCTCCGTAGCTGTGTTTCATGAGTTGTTTGGACCATGCTCCTTCAGCATTTAAAGCTCTACATTTCTAGGCCCAAAGATTGCACCTTGCACCTCCTTCATCTTCTCCTCAACTTAGTCCCTTTTTGGAGTCTTCTTTGGCCTATAAGCCACATCAACCATACATATCCGCTGCTACCTATCTGCCCAGGATCCTTGTAGCTACTCCAGCCCTTTTCCATGCACCTACTAGCCTGCACATACCTGCCCATTCCATCTTCTATGGTCGACCAACTTTGGCTGCACCAATGCGAGTAGGAAGTGTTGAAGGACTTTGACCTAATGGCAATCGCATCATCAAGGCTTCTTACATATTATTTTGTTGACTCCTCTAACCCCTTCAAATCATTCAAAGCACTCTCATTCCCTCACCTCAACTTCATTCCTCTCTATCCTTTATACATCCTCTAACCCCTTAAAAGCATTCAGAGCACTCTCATTCCCTCACATGTGCTCTCCAACCTTCCCCATCCACCATTCCCTCTAGTTCTGCATGATGCAATAGGCGGTGCTTGCAAAATTTTCATTGTACCTATATCGCGCCATTCGGGTCTTATTTTTTAACTAGCCGTGACACCCTAATTCTCTTGCATGACACGATTGGATATAGTTGCAGTCTTCTTCAGGCTTGTTTCATGTCGTTAGGTTTTGAAGTTTGGTACCAAGTTTGGTGCAAAGTCTCAAGTTTGGTACCAATCTTTTCAACCAAAACATGAGTCTTATTGGTGAAGGTTGTGAAGAGATTTTAGAGGAGAACCCAAGTGAGAAGCTCTTGGTTGCTGTCATGGATGGTGGTGACATGGAAGTGTACTCAAAGGCATATGACACATTCGATCTTTTGTTTGATCTTGCAGTTATGCTAGACAAGTTGAAGGAATTTTTGTCAGAGGAATTCAAAGAGTTTGAAGAGATAGTTGAGGGTAAGTGTTTGGTGTTGGATGGCAAGACTTATTGTCATCTAACTGAATTTACTACCAACTCAATTGAGAAAGGTAAAGTAACAAAGAGATTAGGAAGATAATCTAAGAAGATTTCTTTTATTTTCCCACCGACCATTTCTTGTCATGTACATTCAAAGACTTGCAACCTTGCTCCAAAAGAAGTTTCATTTTTTTTCTTTTTGTTCCTCAAAGTTGATATGCAAGGCAAAGGTGATGAAGTGAAAGACACACACAAAGAGGTAACAAATACAAATGTTTCCACACTCCTCCAGCTTGAGAAAAGTGAAGTTCTAGAGGAGGAGGAAATTGATGTTGTAGCTGAGGATTAGGAGAGTTCAAATTTTGATGTGGCTCAATTTAGAGCTAGTACTATCATTGATGGCCCATAGAGGAGGTAGAGGTATCTGAGGCCTTCCTTATTGTTTCAAACCTTCCCTACTTCTATATCAATGGAAAAGAGTATATCCCTCTCCAACATATTCAATGTCTGCTTAATATCATGGAGGACTACTATATTGCAACAGTTTTTGAAGCTTCTGAGGTGGCCAAAGATTTCATTGACACAAAAGAAGAGTCAAAAGAGGAGTTTTTGACACTTGATCTATAGACATTTGATAATTTATTTCTTCCTGCTCGTGATGCACTTGCTCTATGCATGAAAAGAGTGGAAGAGGAGAAACCTACTCTCAAAGATAAAGATTTTGAGAAGAGGCTTGTTGAGCTTGGCATCCAAGCTTTTGGCAGAGGCTTTAAATTAATGGAAGTTTTATTTAAATTAATGGAAGTTGAAAAGGACATTGACAAAGTAGAGATGACTGGGTCATGCAATATCCTTCAAGAAAAAGTCATTACCGAGGATGAGTTGCAAAAGGTAGATTCAGTTTCACCTTGATCTCCCTTCCTATAATCTTCCTTTTTTTCCAAGTTTGTTTTAATTACTCATTACTTCTTGTTTTGCAAATTGAACCCTTGACAAAGACAATTTTCTTGGGAGAGATAAAGGCTCGAGAGGGAAAGCAATAGAGGGAACTTCAAGAAGGGATGCCTCCTCTCTCATGCACTACATGCCTACATTGGATAGTGCCACCTTCTGTGCTTTTCACATGCAGTATTCTGAAGATCCCGAGTTGCCAATATTTGCCTTGAAGATATTGTCACGGTTTTTGGGGTACACTCCCCTTAAAATCAATGCAAACAAGATCATGATACTTGAGAGAGCTGCAACACTTAGAATATTTGGGTATGCTGCAAGATTCAATGCATGAAAAGCAAAATACTTTCTTTGCTAGTCTAGTTATGCAGCAACAACTGAGGAGACTAATGTCAACCTTTTTGGGGACTATAGAAGAAGAAAGTTTTTGAGGTATAGGGGGTGACATGCCTAGTGATACCAAAAGAATCAAAAATTGATGTAAAATTGACAATATTTTGCGTAAAATATATTTTTTTAATTTGGATCTTTTTAGAAAGACTCGGTACAAAGTTTCACAGTAAAGCATTAATTTCCAGTTGTGGTTGAGCAGCATGGTTGTTTGATCTCATTCAATTGTCTCCTATAGAACCAATTGAATAATTCCTTTAGTGCATTGCTCCTTCTTTGTCCCCCTCCCTTTCTTGTACATCTAAAAAAATGAATTCCTTGCTTGATAGTGATATTTTTCCATTCCCTGAGTATTACATGTTGCAAGGGGTCCTTGTTTTGCAAAATATGGTCCATGCAGGTACACAATATGCTAAAAATTTTAAAAATAAGTTAGTTGAACTCATAGGATGCAATGTAAAAAACTATCCAGACTTTAAGAAGTAATTGAATACTCACACCAAGTAATATGTGATTTCTTTTTCTCCCGAAGCATATGTGATAACAGTTATTAAAAGTTTCATTGTCTTCTTAAATTCATCTGCATAAGTAGTAGACCTAACTTTTTTTCTCAAAAATTTCAAAAATTTGTCGAGCTTCTTCCACATCCACACTTCCATGCATTTGTTTGCTACATCTGGTCTATTTTTGACATTGGTTGTTATTACACAAAGATCCTTCGAGCAGTTCCACATGGTGTCAACTTGTTTGTTATCATGGTTTCTCAAAAATCTTCTGGCTTTTGCTCCACCCATTGAAACAGCTTGCAAAACATCATCCTTTCCTTTTGAAACAGTAGGATCTTTTTTTAGATGCACTTGACCACCATGAGAACCCATTTGAGAGAGCAAAGAATCACATTTTTCTATGCACTCATCTGCAAGTTTACTTGACTTAATAGAATATGCATAATCAAGATGGAGTCGAAGCAATTCATCCAAGATTCTAATCTCTACATGCATTGAACATATATGTACATTTTTTTAATCTGTTGCTAGAATTGGATCTCAAATCATAGAAGACAATGGGTAGTCGATAACGTTCACACTATTTCTTGATGGTGGTTTTCCAACCTCAGGTTCTGCAAGCCATCCTTTTGTTTCAGTGCTTTCCACGCAATACAGACATAGATACTTGGTATTTGCACCTCCACATACACCAAACATGCACTTCAATGCCTTTAGGTCGGCACTCAAGTGTCATTCTACAATGAAGTCACACATGCCATCTACATGGAGTTGTTCACATGCATTCTGGTCATGTATAACAGAAGGGATATCAATCTATAATAAGAGCCATTTCAATGCATCGTGATTTTCTACTAGTATTTGAATTTCTCCAATCCACCAAAGCTCCATCTTTTACTGAGCTTTTTCGTATGGGGAATCAAGCTTACCCTAGCTATAATCCAATGCTCTATTCATTAGGGCGATGGATACTCTTTCCATTTTTTGACATTTTTGAATTTGAGCTTTATCCAATTTCATAACAAATATAAGTTTTCCTTTACAATCTACTTCTTGCATGTTATAGTATCTCACCATAGCGAATTGAACTTTTTCTTATACTCGTCCAAATGTTATTAAGAATATTATACTCAAAAGAAGGTTTTTTCTTTTGCTTTTTGTATGGCATCGTTCCTTCTATATGATAGTACTCTCCAAAATCTTCGGGTATTTTTTTGTTTAATAGAGTTCTTACTTTCCCAACGTTGTGAGGCCTAGGCAATCCAAAAGCTTTAATCTTGTAATACTTAAGGACCTGAAACCAGGTTTTAGAGATGGCCCCATAACCCCTTCTACTCACCCCCACTGTGTCACAAACTTCTTGCATTTGAGAAGGTTGGACAACTAAACCCATATCTTTCAGTAAACCTTGAAATACCAATTTCTTTTGGCTTCAATTTTTGGGAAGTTTCAAAAGTTTCAAAATGTCACTCATGTCCATTACCTCATTCAAGAATCTTACCCTTTCTTGAACATTGGACATATCAATTTCTAAAAGGCTGGTCACATGTTCTATAGTAATCTTTTGACCATGTTCTATAGTAATCTTTAACCTTTTTTTCCTTTGCCCAGAACCTTCTGTTAAGTTTACTACATCTCTCATTTCTTTTACTCGTGCTCTTAATCCTATTGGAGTTTTGTTTAAAATTGAAGTTGATAATTTTCTTGTTTCAGAGACGCTATTTGGTTTTTAAGTTCTAAAATTCTTGTTGCATTTGAAGACAAAGCAGTTTTGAGATATTGAACGTAATGTGTATGATCACTGTGTAAATGAGATAGCCTAGAACTATATCCTAGTAAGACATCAACCCCATCTCGAACAAATCTCATCAAATCATGAGGTGTGTGAAAAGATGTATACCTTCTAGTGCTGGAATCCGATGGATACAAGCTCCCATCTGTCCATAATGTGTTTCTTCCCCTCGTTGCAAAGTTGTTGTGCTTCATTTGCATTTGTAACTGGTCTTTGATAGACACTTTGCATAGTAGCATATTCTTGGCTTAGCTTAATGTTCAAGTGAAACTTGCAGTTATCACTAATGGAAGATGTATTACTCATTATAAGTAATCAAGAGCACACAAAAAGTATAATGGAGATAGCGTAGTACCAGAGATTTCAACATCAAAAAGGAAGAGAGAAATCTCATGAAAGGTCAGAGAGAATGAGTGATTCAAAAGTGGAAACAACTATTAGCCGCCAAGTTAAGTAAATGAGAGCAAATTTCAAGGTGAGCCGCAAAGGAATGTGAAAAAAATGATATCTTTTTTAATATCTAGAGATATGTACCTAGATACATTTAAATTGTGTAGATATGTTTTAAATAACCAAAACAGCCAAATTTGGAGCCGTTTTGATCATCAACGGCTCTGCTAATTAGTAAGTTAACCAATTGCTTACACATCCCTTTTTGAGTCATTTTTGTCCCTAATGAAGTGTGGTGTGATGCTAGTGTGCATGGTTGAAGTTGTGGGTGTGCGGTGTGGCATGTGATTCTCCAAAGTGCATACGGATTTGTTGGGTGCTATGCACCGGGTCGGTAGTCAACATTGTCAAGTTTTAAAGGTGAACTCTAGTGTATTGTAGTGCAATGATTATCTTGGGCTATAGAGAGGTAGGTTGTTTGGGTTCTGATTGTGTTCCCCTTCCCCCTATCCATCTGCAGGTGCCCCCACTGAGGAGCACATTGTCATGTTTCAATTTGAAGTTTGAAGCGATGTTTGGAAGTCAACAAGCGGTTGGTGGATAGTCGAAGAATATTTTGTGGTCAAGTTTGAAGATATAACACTGATGGCGGAGCCAAGCTTTGGACCCATATTTATAGGTGTTGAAGACCCAGAAGACTGGTTGGCCAGTTTTGAATTATGGATGCTATCAATGCGCATGTTGACGGATGCAAAAAAGTTGCAGATGGTGTCGCTACTGATGCAGCAATGTGCCAAGGTTTAGTATGATGATTTGAAGTGCGGTGATCGAGGATGATGGAAAGAAGTGCAGAAGCAGATTCTAGAGAGGTTTCGAGAAGTGATTACTCCGGCGGAGGCTAGCGCAAAGTTGAAGACGGTACACCATGATGTAAGTAAATATTTTACTATTTTATTTGAGCAGTTTGAATCCTGATGGAAGCGGTTAGAGGTTGCTACTGGGGTGAAAGGCAACCAATACTTAAAGTTGTCAAAGTTTCTTGAGTGTTTGCATCCAAAGATTAGAGAAAATATCGAATACAATGTGGATACCTATGATGGTATTGTGTAACTCGCCAAGGTGAAGCGGAAGCTGGAGTTGGACATGTTAAAGCCTGTAAATTATATGTGTGTTCTGGTGGTAGCGGTGGGGAGTTCTATGGTTCAACCAAAGGTGGTGCCAGTTGTTCAAAATGCAAGACCTGCTGAGGTAAAGGCCAATGGCAATTATGCTCCTTGGAGGTTTCCAGATTTTAGTATGCCTATGCCACAATGAGCGAGCTTGTTAATGAGGATAAGCCCCTTGTTGAAGAGAACTTGTGTAAAAAATAAGTAGCTGATATCGAGTTTCCAGAGCCCATTGAAGAGGTAAAGCCTATTTTTTTGAAGCAAGACCATGAGAAGGTAATAGAGTGCAATCAAGTTTCCGATGACAAGTGCTTGGAAGGGGATGAAGAAAGTGTACCAAGCCAAGAGGATGGTCAAGATTTTGCTGAACAACAAGTAGATGAAGATGTTGATGCCAAGTCAGTGTATAATGCTGATAAAGATAAAGAGATCAGTTCAAGTTTTTGGGAGACAAGGAAGGAAGAAGATGCGGATGAGTCCACATCCTATGGCAAGGAGACCAAGTCTAATGAATTGGTGCTAGTAAAGGTAAAGATGCCTTGTTGTTTAGTTAATCATATGGTGATATCCAATGTTCAAAAAGATAAGTTTGAGGTACCAAACTTTTTGGAGAAAGACAGACTGTCAAAGGGGACATGTAACGCTCTATTAACGGACATGCTTATGAAGGTATCAATGGAAATTATTGTGGCGGTGAAATTGGTTCAAATTTTTGCAAAGGAGGGCAAGGCTAATCTATGGATAGCCAAGTTGTCCTACCAATTCAACAAGGAGATGATGATGAAGTGGAAACCAAGAGAGTTGGGCATCTTTTTGATACTCATGATGGAGCTAGAGAGAGGAGCCGCTACAAGAACTTATAAACTGCCATGTTGAAGCAGTGGATACAGATTTTGAAGACCAGGTATGCTTTGAAAGTGGTTTTGATTGAGGATTTGATGATGTTGAGGTTTCCATGGATGAGAGAATGTAGGTGCTTGTTGATAAGGCTTTGACCAAGATACAGATGATGCAAGGGTTAGGCCCTCAACAGGTGGGACTTTCTTTGGATGAGCAGTGTGCTATGATTATGCTGGGAGAAACCGATGCAGAGGAGAATTTGTATCGGCCACCGATTTTCTTGGAGAAGGTTTCTTGCATGGAGGCCTCTACATTCTATGGTTGGGAGGGGGGATGATGTGTCGGGTACATTTTTTGTGATGGTGAGTTGATATGGAGTGCTATGGAGTGGATTCTTGTTTTCTCACAGGGTGCATGGAGTGTTGGAGGTATGCTTGTAGAATGATGGGTGGTCTACAAGCATGAGGAGCTATGCATTGGAGAGTGGCACAATGGTATGCGGTTACAGATGGGTGGAAATAACCAATGGCAGGTTTTTGATCCATGTGGAGGCTATGTGATGTAGGGGGGTGGAGCAACCCACATGAGGTTTGAAAGTAGGACATGATAAATCTGTATATATGTTTTGGTTTGCCGATATGTTTTCCAATTTTTGCAATTTCTAGAAGAATAAACCATAGTTGTGGCTGAACATAAATGTTCAACTAGGGGGTGGACAATGATGGTGCAACCAAAATGTGTCGACCCTAGCAGAGGGCATGGGTAGTGGTTTGTATGTTTATAGATGCATGGCAATATGCTAAAGCAGGTATGGAAGGCCTAGGCAAGCAAGTGGCAGTGGAGATGTATGCATTATGTGGTTTTATATTCCAAAAAGGCTCCAGAGAGGGCCTATCAAGGTGGCAAGTGAAGGAGGCTCAAGTTTTTGGATTTTTTCCTGGAAATGTAGAACTTGAAATGCTAAAAAAGTTTTTCTAAACGGCTCATCAAACCGAGCTAAGATGTGTAAGATATATCAGTTTGAAGTTGGAGTGCATTGCAAATCTACTGAGACGGACAAGACAAGTGATGCCAGGTAATCAAAGATGATGTGTATGCATGGGGATAAAGTGCTTGATTTATGGATCATGTTGATCTTTTCAGATCAGCAATCTGAGTCTCGGATGCCAAGTTATTGCTAGTTCAAGCTTCATTGGGGGCCAATTTTGTGCCGGTTTTGGTCACCTTCCATCTAAGGTTTTTCAAGATTTGCAAGGTTCTGTACGCATTCTATGGGGCAAGAGAAGTCCATGGGATTTTTTGGCTTGTCATCGGGCATCAGATCGGCAAGATATTGTAGGGTGAAGTTGGCCACCACGGGGTGCGAGATGATTTATCCCGGATTTTGTCACCTTGGTTGGAAAGCTCGGCAATGTCAAAGAGTGGTGGGATCAACACGGTCTAAAGCAAGCTAGTAGGGATTTTATGGAGATTTTAGGGCTTGGCAATCGTGTTTGTGAGTAACAAATAGAAAAGCCTTGTCATTGGGGCATAATAAGAGTTTTTTGGGAGATTTTATGGGACCTTGGAGGGCATTCATAGGCAAAGGTGCCCAATAGCTGCCACATGGAAACAAGAAAGCCCCATATGCAGAGTTGAGGATCTCCATTTCAGGGTATGTAAGGCAGATTGTGCCACACTTGAGGTGTCTATGAGGAGAAAGCTCAAGGAGCTCACGGGCTATGGCAACATAGGCCAGTGGCACTACAGAGTGGATTTTGGTGGCACGATTGGCGCTCGCGAGTGGCGCACGGTGTTGTTGAGTGCAGGCGATGGATTTGCGGAATTGAGATGATGATGACATTGTAGGGCCAACTAGGCACCCATCCACACTCGCTCACAAGGGGGCCATATCTTTTGAGGGGAGAATCTGACGTCTGTGCGATAAATCAGGGACACATGTGGAGTGGGTTGTGCGAGATAAATCACATATAAGTGCGATAGTAGATTGGTTGTCACTGAAAAGAGTGATTGAATCAGCAGAGACATTGAAGGGAAGATTCAATTCTTTGATTAATTCAAAGATCCAAAGAGCCTTGTGGGAGGCAAGGACAGCAACAACATATTTCGCTTTAGTAGAAGAGATTGCAATAGAAGATTGTCATTTGGTTTTCCATGAGATAGCACCACCAACCAAAGTGAACACATAGCCCCCCATAGAAAAACATCTGCAATTGTTGCTAGCCCAATTGGCATAACATATCCTAAAATACAAATGCGACTAGAGGGATCGTAATAGCTAGAAAGGGCACTTTACAGGGTTTTGACATAGAGCAATGTAGGATGTGTCCAATGTATGAAAGATCAAAGAGGGTGCAAGAGATAAGATAGCGTAATTGCCCGCAAAATTTTGGGAAATGAAAGAATGGGTAGTAAACTGCATCAGTGCGAGTGTAATCATGAAATTTGGGAGCAAGCTTGTGCTTAACAGGCAAAGGGGTAAATTCAGGGACTGAAGCAGACATACCATAAAAGAGGAGTTCTTCAATGTATTTTGTTTGGGATAATTGAATAAATTTACCTGCTTGGATTTCTTTGTCATTCATTGGGAATTTGTGAGAGATGCAGACAGGTAATTGCTTGCAAAAGCATGTACTCCAATGTGCCAAGAAGATGGATGTCATCCACAAAGAGGCCAAAGATAGCCATGCCTTTAGAGGTCTCTCCTATATGTGGATATTATAGTCCACCATAAATATGCTCCCAACCACATTTGAGCAATTACTAGTGATGCAAATGTACCACTCCCGTGTAGACTATTTTAAGCCATAAATAGGCTTATGAAATTTACATACATAATCAAGGTGGTGAGGGTATTCAAAATGAGGAGGTTGAAGCATATAGATAACCTCTTGGAGCAATCCATGTAAGAAGACAGTTTTTATATCAAGATGATGTAAAAGAACATTAAACTTGGCAACAAGTGCAATGAGAAGCCAAAACCCAACATTGGCGAATAGGTGTCAAAGTAATACATGCCATGTTGTTGAGTGATGCCACGAGAGAAAGGGCATGTCTTGTAGCGATCAAATGAGCCATTGGGATGATATTTCTTCTTCAATAGCCATTTGCAAGAGACAATGTTATGATTCTTAGGAGGTGGCACAAGCTCCCAAATGTTAGCTTGTTTGAGGGCTTGGAGCTCATCCATTATGGCAGCATGCCATGCCTTGCTCTCGCTAGAAGAAAGGGAATTGAGAATACAGAGTGGAAGGACATCTTCAAGAGGCTCTTGTGGATGCCCAAGAATCATTTCATTACTGAGGACAATAAAGAAACTGGTGGCTTTATAGATCTCACAAAGAGAGAGTGTGCAGCCATGCGTGCTAAAGAAGTCTTGGTCCAAGTGTATATCTAGGGTGTGCTATGATTCTGAGGTAGCACATGTAGAGCTGTGGGGCTTGACTTCGTTGACATCTACTAGGATGGGAATGTCTGGCAAGTTTTCCTAGGAGTCACAAAAAAAAGATAGCGATGGTGAAGGTGAGGCCGATAGGGAAGGTGATAGTATCTCACGAGGTGGAGCAAGGGGTAAAGGGGTGGTGCTTTACGTGTTGTTTGAAGTGCACACATCATGTTGGAGTTGTTGCAAAGTGAAAATGAGGATTGTCAAGGTGAATAAGTTGGGGTGAAACAAGACAAGGATGTAATTGTGGGTGAGTGCGGTAATCGAGGGTGGTGAATAAGAGATGGTGATGAAAGTGGAGCACCAAGTGTCTACAGTGTAATAGAAGTAGCGGTAGCCAAGGTGGGAGGTGTTGGTGATGGTGTCAATTGCAAGACATGGGTGAAAGAGATGATGTGAGAGTGCTACCAACTTGTTGTGCATGAACATTAGAGGCACAAGGAGGTGGATGGGCAATGAAAGTAGGCCTTGGGATGGTCAAGGGAGGCTCAATATTGTGACTACCTAGGAGGGTGGGAAATTTTCATGGGTGTGAGTGTTGGTGAGGCCGTTGGTGCAAGCAAAGTGTGTTGACCATAGCAGGGGGTAGTAGAAATGATGTGTATGTTTATAGATGCATGGCAAAGGGCTAGAGCAGATGGGAAGGTCCTAGGTAGGCAAGTGGCAATGGAGAAGTTTGCTTTATGTGGTTTTTTAGACTATATGGCCTCCAAGAAGGGCCTGATAGGATGACAAGTGAAGAATGTCCAAGGTTCTTGGTTTTTTCTCGGGAAGGTAGATCTTGAAGTGTTGAAGGAGGAGGTTCAAACGGCTTGTCAAATGGAGCTACAAAGTGCAAGCTATTAAGGTTTGAAGGTGGAGTGCATTGCAGATCTGAGACGGATGGGGTAGGTGGTGCCAAGTGGATAGAGCTTATTTTAGCAAATGGACCTAAAGTGCTCGTATTATGGAGCATGACAGTATTTTTAGATTGCCAAATCAGAGCCAAAAATTGAGAGAGTTATTTCCAGTTGAAGTTTCATCGAGGGCTAGTTCCATGCCGGATTGGTCGCCTTGATCGGTGTGTCATCTCAGGTTTTGGAGCCTTGCCAGGGTTTGTATGTGTTCTATGCAATATATGAAGGCCACAGGAAGTTACAGTGCATCAAAAGGAATCTGAACATGCAAGATATTAAAAGTTGAAGCTGACGACAGTTTCCAGCGCGGTGGAGAGGGGGAAAGGGGGACACACCCAAAACACAACACAATGCCTCACTATAGCTCAGGGTTTACACAATGCCCCAATCCACTAGAGTTCACCTTCAAAACGCAACACTATCTGCAAGCAAATCACCGCTTGCACACAACCATACGCACACATGCTTTGCAATGCACCAAATAGCTCCAGTCATTCCGCTCTGTCCAAATCACAACCTTCCCCCCACACACAAGCTCTCTCTAACTCTCTTTGCATGGCAAAATTCGGAGGGGCACACACACCGACGCATGCCCGGAAACACATGCACACAAGTAAAGAAGAGAAGGGGGAAGGGAAGAATTGACTTCATGAGAAACAATGATGTCTTTCCTCGCATACACACATTTGTTTACAATCAATTTCCTACCGGCACAACCCTCGGCCAAAAAACAATGGCAAAAACCCCAATGGCCACCCAAAAAAGCACAATGAAAGAAGCCCTTAAAAATTCACGTACATCTCCTTTTATAGGGGTTGGCTAAGTCCAAAAAAGAAAAAAAGGGGGCTTCTCAACTCGTGCAATTCACCTTGAGATCATTTTAGTATTTTTTTTTCCTTCCTACACTTGGTCTACTCCTTTTGGAAACCCTTGCATGATAGACACTTCACATTGCTCTTTGTCCTCTTTTAATTGCCCTCTAGGCCGCCAGGTTTGGCCACCCATTTTCCCTTTATCTCTCCTTGGAGTCCCCTCGAATTCCTCCTCTCTTCCTCTCTGCCAGCTCCCGTGGGATACCCCCTTGCACTAGCGATATCGCTAGGGAGGGGACCCCCTTTCCCTCAAAAAACTTGGCCCCTACAGGCGCGTGTGAACTGCCCCCAGCGGAGAGCACTGCCACATCATCAATGTGCACTCAGCCGCCCCGGACCACCGGCCGTCGGCTATGGCCACTTGCTGTCAAGCATTGCCCAAAACTATCGGGCCACTTCCCATGCGCCATCAACCTCAGATCACGCAGTGCCACTATAGGCCAGTGATCCCCACGAGCTTCAAACTGGCTTGGATCACCTGGCTCCATCTTATGTATCCGTCTCATATCTGCAATTCACTGCACATTCAAACTCAAATATCTTGAGCTCCATAGCTTTGTTTGATGAGACATCTGGACCTACTCCTTCAGCACTTCTAGCTCTACATTTCTAGGCCCAAAGAGTGCACCTTGAACCTCCTTCATTTTCTCCTTAAATTAGCCCCTTTTGGAGCTTTTCTTGGCATGTAAACCGCATCAACCATACACATCCACTGCTACCAGTCCGCCCAGGATCTTTGTAGCTTCACTAGCCCTTTACCATGCATTTGCAAGCCTACACATATCTGCCATGCCATCTTCTATGGTTGACCAACTTTAGTTGCACCATCATTGCCCACCCCCTAGTTGAACATTTACGTTCAACCAAAAAGAGCTTTATTCCACTTCTAACTGCAAAACCTTGCACACACTATGAGAAAAGCAAAACCATATTTACATAGTTTTATTGCAGCCCACTGCCAAACCTTCAAGAGGGTTGCCCCACCCCCTGCATCACATCATGTCTTCCACCTAGATAAAAAACCTACCATTGGTGCCTTCCACACATTTGTAACTCCACTCCAAAGTGTTGCACCCCAGCACATAGACCATCATGTGTGTAGATCTCCCATGGCCTGCCTTCAACACTCCATGCATCCCTCCACAAACTGCCCACTGTATATTGAGCAACACCAAGCATACCAACATCCAAGAAACATGTACCTAACAACAAGCTCGAACACATGTCTTACCCTCCCTCCTAGGGAAATAAAGTGGAGACCTCACCCATAGACCCCTGCACCTGTTGAACAATTCACCATACAGTTGTATCTACCATCGTATTTATCAGCCAAAGCTCACATACCTTCAATGGAAGCAAAGCCACAGCCTGGGATTCTCCTTTATTCACCACTGGACATGCCTTCTGCATCAGAATCTCCACCATATTTGGCAACACAACCTCCTCTTTGGCCATACACTCGATTTGAGCATCATCAAGCCCTCCTGCTACAATCATCTGCTGTTCACAATCAATCAGCTCCACTTACCTGTCAGCTTCAGCCGCTTGTACTTCAATCACCTCTTCTACCGCTCCATCATGCTCTGCCAAGGTAGAGAGAAATTTCCCCCACACTGCATCCTCTTGGTCATCATCCATAGGTAGGGCCACTTCATCCCTTGAGGCAAGAATCTACATCGTCTCTATCTGCATAACTCCATTGGTGGGCATAGACTTCTCCACTTGGTCTCCATCAAGAACATTAGATCACTCCCTTTTCCCAAGACCAGGATTTACCTCTTTAACATGCACTAGAACCTCAACCTTTGCTACCACTTTTGCACCTTGGTTCGCTTCA
Organism: Adiantum capillus-veneris; assembly: GCF_014529385.1. Classification (NCBI taxonomy): domain Eukaryota; kingdom Viridiplantae; phylum Streptophyta; class Polypodiopsida; order Polypodiales; family Pteridaceae; genus Adiantum; species Adiantum capillus-veneris. The sequence goes on from NC_140931.1 coordinate 38,015,694, forward strand.
ACATGGAGCTTCTCCTCATTGACAAGCTCATCCACCCTCGGCACATGCACATCACAAACTGGAAACATCCAAGGAACATAACCAATCATAGGCCTTACCTCCATAGTCTCTGCACTTCGAACAACTGGAACCGCCTTTGGTCGGCCGCCTTTGGTTGCGGACCAAAGAACACTCTACTACTGCCGCAACAGGCACATAATCTATAGGCTTCAACACGCCCAATTCTAGCTTTTGCTTTACCTTTCTTCTCTTCATCTTGGCCAGATAGACCATGTCTTCATATGTATCAGAACCATCTTCCACCTTTTCTCTAATCCACGGATGCAAGCACTCCAGCATCTTTGACAGCTTCAAATATTGGTTTCCTTTTATCCCACTAGCAACCTCTAACTGATTCGAACAAGCTTCAAGTTGCTCAGAAAAATGAAAAAATCCTCACACACATCCTGGCATACTGCCTTCAGTTTTGCACCAGCTTCTTCCATCGTATTCATCTCTCAAAAGCGCTCCAAAAACTCAATTTGTATCTCTTGCCATGATCCTCGATCACTACTCTTTAAACCATCGAACCAAATCTTGGCTCATCCGCGCATCAACAGTGGCATCGTCTGCAGCTTTTCCACATCTGCCATCATGTGCATCGACAGCAGTCATAATTCAAAATCTGCTAACCAATTCTTGAGATCTTCAACACCCATAAGTATGTGGTCAAAACTTGGCTTCACCATCTCCGTCAGCTTCAAACTCGACCACCGAACACTTTGACCATCCGCCAACCGCTTTGTCGGCTACCAAACATTGCTTTAGACCTCAAATCGGAGCTTCAGCTAGCTCCTCAGTGGGGGCACCAGAAGATGGAGAGAGGGAAAGGGGGACACACCCAAAACACTACACAATGCCTCAATATAGCCCAGGGTTTACAAAACGCCCCAATCCACTAGAGTTCACCTTCAAAACTCAACACTATCCGCATGCAAACCACTGCCTACACACGACCATACACATACACGCTTTGCAATGCACCAAACAGATCCAGTCATTCCATTCTGCCCAAATCACAACCTTCCACATGCACACATCCTCTCTTTGACTCTCTTTTCATGGCAAACTTCGAGGGGACACGTACACCGACGCATGCCCAAAAACAGGGAGCTTCCCAACTCGTGTAGTTAACCTTGAGATCATTTTAGTATTTTTTTGCCTTGCATACACTTGGTATACTCCTTTTGGAAACCCTTGCATGGTAGACACTTCACATTGCTCTTTGTCCTCTTTGGATTGCCCTTCTTTCTTTGGAGTGACCACTACAAGGCTCACCCATTCAGCATTATCAACTGGCACCATGAACCTTGCATCCAATAGTTTATCCACTTCTTCCTTTAAAGCACTCATCTGCTCCGTATCCATCCTTCTTAATTTCTGTTGTATTGGCTTTGCCCCTTCAACTAGCTCGATCTTCACACGATCCCCAACAAAACCCCTTATTTCTTGGTATGAAGTGATGAAAAGATTTGGAAACCTGTCCAACATTGCTAAGTACTCCCTTCTTTCCCCTTGCGTCAAATCAGTACTCAGCATATTTTGAATCAACTCTCACTTCACTGGCAATTCCTGTTTAGGTTGCATCAACTCAACTTGCTATAAACCGCTTAAAGCATTTATATTCTCTGATATTTGCAACACTTCACTAACTTCTCTCTGTTATTCGTCTAATAATAAGAAGGACACTTCACCCTCATTACTGGAACTCGAAGGAGTGCCACTGTCTGAGTCTTCAAGACTATCATCACTGGTAGTTTTGGATTCATCATTCTCACTCACATCTTCAAGTGCCATAGGTTGTTTGGTAGTCATATCAAACACTCTCTTTTCACCCTTCTTTCCATGCACACCAATTGTTCCCTTGCCCCAATCTTGTATGGCACCAATAGCTCTCAACCAAGGTCGTCCCATAATGAGAGGAAAGGCTCCCAGACCAGTTGTCATAACATGAAAGTTTACTATAACCTTCACATTAAAGACTTCGACTTCCAAATTCTTGATCATTCCCAAACATTTCACTTTGGCATGGTTTGCTAGTCGTATCCAAAACCCAGAGCTTTTGCATGTAATGAGACTCAGTCTCTCCACACATTGACTGTGGGATCACACAAACTTGAGCACCTCCATCAATATAGGCTTCTCCCATGTCCACACCTTTGTGCCAAGCGTTCACCACAAGACAAATGTTCGGTAACTCTCCCACAGCCAACACTCTGACTTGTCCATGCTTTGGCTCTTTCTCTGGATTCACTAATGACTTTCACTGCCTTTTAAGTTTGGGCACCATATTCATCAACTATCCAAAAGTGCAATCTACTTTCCTCCCAGTCAGGTCTTCCTTTAAACTGTAAGTTGTTTGGCCTTCTCCCAAAGTCAAATCTGCCACTTCAAATCGTCTACGAGGTCTTCTCTTCCTCTTGGCTTTCTCATCTTCGCCCTCTTTCTCCTTCCCTTTCTTCCTGTTAGGCCCTAGCGCAGCATAGCCTTCCCTCTCTCTTTTGCCTATTGGCAACACATCTGCGTCTTTCTTTTCAATCCGCACAATACCCACATGACCACAGAGGCTGAGGCTTGATTTTCCTGTTCGATACCTTGATCTCCTTGCATATTCAATGCATAATATTTAGCCATGTTAGGAATATGCTGAGGAAGTGGAAACATATCACCTCCCATCCTTGCTGGCTTTGAACAATAAGTGCTAATATGAACAAGTTCACCGCAATTATAACAAGTGGGCATGAACCTCCTCTACGGCTCAACTGCCTTATCCATGACCAACATTCACATTAGACTGAGCCTCACATGCCTAAGCCATTCCTCTACCACGTCCACAACCATGACCACCTCCTCCAAGAACACTAAGTCGCAATTCTTGCATCATGGTCATCATGTCTTGCATATTTTATTGTAACTGCTTGGTATTGGCAGCCCTTTGAATAGGCTAGTCTCTAGCTTCTGCTGGATTCTCCTCCTTTTGGCCACCATTATTTTGCACAGGGACCGCTTTCGTTAAGTCTTTGAGCCTTCCATTCTTTCTCTCTAGCAATAGCGACTGCCTCCTCAAAGGTGACGGGTCGGTCTTTTCAGCTCAACTTTGAACTTCATACTTTCTTTTAGGTTTTCCACAAAACATTCCTTCTTTAACATGGATGGAGGGATCTCATTCCCCAAAGCTCGGGCCCATTTATCCCATAAATGGGTGAACTGCATGACAAAATCATTAACACTTTGATTAGCCCTCTGAGTGTACCCCAGAATTTCATGCCAAACTTCATCAGGTACTGTAATGGATCTGTATTGTGCCAGGAAAGCTTGCTTCACACGATTGTAGTTCAAAACAACCCCTAGGATTTATGCCTACATCAACTCCTCATAATTGTGTAGCCAAACTTTTCTCTCATCATGTAAACTATATTGCAGCAGCCGCAACAATATAGCTTGGTCTAGTATATTTCACAGTAAGCAATCGACTTCCGATTTTTCAATAAAAGTTTGTGAATTCTCATTAGGCAATCCATGAAACTGTGGGAATTTGTCTACCATGTTTGATTGCCACAAAAACACTTACATGTGACGTTGAAACTCAAAGAGTGTTGATGGATCACTCCAGTACCTAATCCACCTCACACTAAGTAACCCGGTCCCCAGTGCTTGGCTTCACAAAACCTCACGACCCTCCAAAGGTTGCAATCCAATTATACGACAGCCTCAAGTGTTGTCCACGATTTCCACATATGGTTGTTCGTAAGGACCCACATCCCTTATCATGAGAAGTAAAGTGAGAACCTCTATAGCCTTGCACACACCACACCGTCGAAAGGAAACACCATAAAGCTGCAGAAAACACCTTTGCCAAGAAACATCTCTAGCCCAAACCATGATTAAAATTTATGAAAACCAATACCATAAATACAAAGCTTGTGTTGTGTAGATTTCCGTAGAGTATCCATATGCTTGATTCCGATAACAGATGAGAGAGTTACAAGCTTTCAAAGATGGGAGGCTCTCAAAAAAGTCCAAAAAAACAAGTCTCTTTAAGAAAAAAGGGTGTGCAGAGAATTGAAGCTATTAAAAAGGGGGATTTTTTGGCTCTTATCCCAAGGGATTTTCTTTGTCCTCTTAGCCGACATTATTCTCTTTGTAGGCCCCTTTCAATTGGCTCACTTGGGCCTTATTTGGGTTAAAAATGGCATGTCTGTGACCTTTTGACCAAGGAAAGAGGTAGTGGAAGTGTCCAGAGGACCAAAACTTTGACCAGGCGCCTGGGCAGGGTGTGTGAACTGAAAATGGGCACCCATTCCTCCCCCCAAAGTCCACGAGCCCCCATGGGCAAGGCAAGAGAGCACTCCACTCCCAAGTGATACACCCGATACTAGTCCTCTCCCACTATATATACCCTCCAGTTTCCTCTCAACGCCCCACATGTGGGATTACTCCAGTGTCACATGGAATGCTCTCCCCAACTCTCCAAGCTTCCTCATGCACAAACCTGGATTTTCTGTTTGACCCCCAAACTGAGCCATTTCCTTGGAAGCGTAGCGCATGACCCCGATCACCAAATGTGACGCCGTAAAGCACGACTCGGAGCCCATGTTTTTTACTAACTCCAGGAATTAAAAATTCCAACATTTCCATTTTTAGATCATCAAGTTGGCCCGGTCGCCCTTGTCATATGTACCCGCCATCACTTTCTAAGTCGAGACCGCCCACTTCGGACGCACATAACTCATGATGCACGAGTCCAATCCACAAACTGTAAAGCACGGCTCATTAAAATCCACCTTTTGAACAGTTGACTAACTCAAAATTTCAGTAAAAAATCCCAAATAAATCAAGCCTTTGTACATGAATCTTTACAAAATCAGTGCCGAGCTTTGAAACACTATGTACACATATATACTTGGGGCTAGTCAGCAAGTCATTTAGGATCACTTATTGGCCTTATGTCCATCCCAAAAATGCCTGATAGTGTGTCCCCCCTTGAGGGTATGAAGGATATAGATTAGGGTGAGAGATAGGACAGTTACCTTGATTGCGTGATTGCTGACAGGTGTCGAAAGCGATGACAATTGGCACATTTCTTTGAATTTTGGTGACTATGGTGGCTTTGAGGCTGCGACTTTCTTCCAAAATTATTGTGTTGGCAAGGAGGTCCCAAATATTGAGCTTCTTGCCGTTGTAAGGGCGTGAGTTTCTTTTCATACTAACAAGCGTTGTAGACTTCTATGAGTATACAGACGTGCATCCCGGCTCCTTTGAATTTAATAAGCCATTTATTTCTATTGGTATGGTCGTTGATATCTGCATGATGTTGGTGCAAGCAAAGTTAAGGGTTCCTACATGTGCAAGCTAGAGAGCTAAAGCAGGTATGAAGGCTCTAGGCAAGCAAGTGTCAGCAAAATTGTATGCTTGATGCGTTTTTTTAGTCCAAGAAGGCTCCAAGATGGGCCAATTGGGTTGATAGGAAAAGGTGTTTGAGGTGCCAAGACGCTACCCTAGAATGTAGTGTTTCCAATTCTCTAGAAGCTGGTCTAGATGGCTCATCAAATGGAGCCACGATATGCAAGATAGAGCACTCAAAAGTTAGAAGGCTTTGCAGACCCCGACAGATAGGGCAGACGAGGACAAGTGGCTAAATCTGATATCAATGGATAGGGTTGAAGATCTCAAGTTGTGAAGCATGGCGGTCTTCTTTGCTTGTATAGTGAAGCTCTATAAAGCAAGTGATGGCATGTGGAAGTTTTGTCGGGGGACGATTATGGGCCACTTTGACTGCATTGGAGGTTGTGCCATCTGACATTTTTTGGGGCTCAGCCAGGTTCCAAGAGGTAGAGTATGTCTTGGAGGTTTGGCAGGATTTGAAATCTCATTGATCGGAGTCCCAATGATCAGGTTATGCCAGCTGCAAGATGACGTCAGTGACCGGCAAAGCAGCCTCATATGATTTTCCCGTGCTTTGGCGGCCTTGGTTTGTGACCTCGACGGAGCCAAAATGTGGCAGGGATCATGCAATTTAGAGTCGACATGGTAGAGTTTTGATTGGGTTCTACGGCCCAAGCACAAAGTCGTTGAACAAGGTAAGAATGTGTTAAGGAGTTGGAGGGAAGTTGGACTTGTTTTTAAAAGGTGTTTGATGAGGTTTTGTGACCACCAAGGGTCACGAACTTTGGGTATGCCACATGGTCGTCGAAATGGCCCCATATGCAATGGAAGCAACCTAGAGCACTATATATTTAGCCTAGACGATGCCCGAGTAACGGCATCATCGTGGAGAGAGAGCTTGCTCTCTTGTGGGGCTATGGTCTAAGTATGTTGGCATTGCGCTGGCGGCCCTTTTGGGCGCTACGTGAGCGGACCTTGAGCAATGCACAGGCGGCGTTTTGGCTAGAGGTGGATGGACGCTAGCGGCCATGGTTCAAGGGCAGCAATGCGCAACGATGATGTGGCAAGGAAGTGTGACTTTGGGTCTATTCACACATGGCCGTTGGCCCACAATTTTGAAGGAAAAAGGGACTGAAGCACTAGCGCTAGCACTAGTGTCCCCCCCTCAAGATGAAGTGACGTTAGGGAGAGAAAGAGAGAGTTGAAGACTTGCTAAATAGAGCATGGGGATGGTCCATAAGATCCAGCTTGCTAAAAAGTAGGGATGCAGTAGCCTTGCCTATGGAAGAAGACAAGGATAATGCAGTAGAGAATGAGTTCCTATCTTCCTTGGCGGAACATGATGCAGTGGTAGATTAGGTGCTTGATGAGCAGGTAACTAAAGAAAATAAGCAGGTGGTGATAATAGACATTGAAGGGAAAGTGGTTGAAGATGAAAGGCTCAACAATGCAAGAAATTGAGTGCATTGCCTGCAAGAAGGTAAGTATGGACCCAAAGATAAAGGAGCTTCCAGTGCAGCAAGTGCATTCTCTGACACATGGTGCAAAGTCCTAGGTTGTGTCCAAGCTTTACCGGGAGGTATTTGTATGGTGGTTGAAGGGGATGATGATAATTGAAGTTGTGCAGTGGGTTGTTGAACAAGTACAGGTTTTTTTTAAGGAGAATCTTACTTTACATGGTTGGGAAAGAGGGCATGGTATGTTCAGTGCGAGTGATCGTATGTCTGATGACAGTAATGGTATGCTTGGTGGTGCCTTGTTTGAAGTGGGAAATTTGTGGATGGATACCTGGCGCACTGAGGATAGAACATTGGCAGTTTGGGTGTCTAGTTGGCTATATGCCTTGGTGTGGTACTATGTTAGCTTGATCCAGGTGGATGGATGAGACTAAAGCCAAGTGTTTGACCCAGGTGGAAGCTATGTAGTATGTATTAATGCACGAGGTTGGGCAACCCGCTTGAGGAGTACTGCACGTGATAGGAGGCAGGCTTTGTACATATGGCAAGCATTTTTTGTGGTGCACAAAGTGCTTTTCTAGGTGTGCAGTTTCTTAGATTCATTAAATGTGTGTGTGGTTGAGCATAAATGTTCAATAAGGGGGTGGTCAATGATGGTGCAAGCAAAGTTGTTTGATGCTAGGAAGTGTACAATGACATGCTAAGAGTGCCTACAGGTGCACGCTAGAGAGCTAAACCAGGTATGAAGGCTCTGGGCAAGCAGGTGTCAGCGAAAATGTATGCATGATGTGGTTTTTAAGGCCAAGAAGGCTCCAAGAAGGGAAAATTGGGTTGATAGGAAAAGGTGACCGAAGTGCCAAGACGGTGCCCTCAAATGTAGTGTTTTTGATGCTCTAGAAGCCAGTCTAAACAGCTCGTCAAATGGAGCCAAGGTGTGAAAGATAGAGCACTCAAATTTAGAAGGCTTTACAGATCCTCGATGGATAGGGCAGACGGGGACTAGTGGGCTAAAGCTAATATCAACAGATAGGGTTGAACAGCTTGAGTTGTGAAGCATGTCGATCTTCTTGGATTGACCAATAGATCTCTACAAAGAAAGTTATGGCGTGTGGAAGTTTTGACAGGGGCTTGTTGTGGGCCACTTTGATTGCACTGGAGGTTGTGCCATTTGGCATTTTTTGGGGCTTGGACAAGTTCTAAGAGATAGGATATGTCATGGGGGTTTGGCAAGATCTAATAGCCCATTGATCGAGTTATGCTAGGTGGAAGACGGCGTCAGTGGCTGGCAGAGCGGCCTTAGATGATTTTCTCATGCTTTTGTGGCCTTGGTTTTCGGCCTCAATGGAGCCGAATTGTGGCAAGGATCATGCGATTCAGAGTCGGCATGGTAGAGTTTTGATTAAGTTCTACGGCCCAACCACATAGTGATTAAAGCTCGAGGGGTTCACCTCTTAGACATATAATTTACCACGTGAGTTCAAATGAATGGGTTTTTCAATTGCCAAAATTTTAATATTTTAAAATGATTTTAGTAACAGAGGGGGTTTTTAAATTGATTTTAGAGAAAAACCTGTAAGTTTTTTAAGAGAAGGGGTTTTAAAATTGATTTTAGAGAAAAACACGTAAGTTTTTTAAGAAAAAGAGTTCATTTCATTACCTTAACCAATGTAATTAAAGGGGTTTTTTAATACCCTTTGAACGCACGTTAAGATGTACCTGTTACAAATATGACGCAGATAAGTGGATAAATGAGTAGTTTACTTAATCGAAAAAGACAAATTATCACATACGAGAGATTCTGGAGTAGAGCGAGAGAGAGCACACACGATATACGTGGTTCACCCAATGTGGGCTACATCCACGGTAAAGCAACCACTCAATGAATTTAGTACTTTAAACAAGAATTAGGTTACAAAGGGATTATACCTTTAATAGAGCTCTTGCCTTGCTTCATTCTCACCACCTCACACCACCTTGTTGTATCAACTTCACACTCTAAAATGTGTGTAGAAATGGCCTCCTTTTATAGGCCAAAAGAGTTGCCCTCTCTCATGAGAGGCAGTCGTGTGTAGCTGCCCTTTGTGTTGACAAGTCCAAATTGGACCACCCTCCAATCCGTCCATGTGTGGCCACCCTTGAAAAGACAAGTCCACCTTTGAAATCATCCACCGGCTAGCATCCATTGACTTTTGACCACCGGCCACAGGCCATTGACTACCAGTCATGGGCCAAACGATCGGCCGTTTTTCGATCACTTTTTGGCTGCGGTCCCCCGACCATAATATTCCGGCAAAAAGGAATATTTCAAAGAATCCGTGAAAATTTTGGTTTCCAACAATTGATTTTTCTTCACGCAGGATGGCTTCTCCTCGTCATAGGGAATTTCCAAATGTGTGTTTTTAATACAAAAAAGTACAAGAGGTAAATCAAACTCCATACTTAACAATTTCCCACTTGAAGACTGATCTCCACACCAAACCTGTGATTGGTTTCCATCCTGGCTCTTCTTATCCTTGAATGCCGATTGAAGATGAGTAAAAGCTCAACTTCTCCTTGTTGACCACCTTTGTAAACATGTCTGCATGATTTTCACTTGTATACACCTTTTCCTAGCTTTAGTTGTCCCTCTTCCAAAAGAGTGCGTATGAAGTGATATCTCACCTCAATGTGTTTTATCCTTGAATGAAAGGTTGAATTCTTTACAAGATGGATAGTACTTTGGATATCATTGTACAAGACACAATTGTCTTGTTTGAATCCAAGCTCTTCTAAGAATCTATGAAGGCACTGAATTTCTTTGCTTGCCTCTGTTGTCATTGCTACATACTCTGCTTCCGTCGTGAAAGTGAGACCACTTTCTGTAGCTTTGAAGTCTAACTTATTGTTGTGTCTCCAACTATGAATACATAGCCAGTAGTGCTCCTTCGAGTATCTTTGTCACCTGTCATATCGGCATCGGCATACCCTTGCAAGAAAATATCAATGCTTCCAAAATACAAAGCAATTGTTGTTTTCCCTTTTAGATACCTGAGTATCCACTTCACAGGTTACGAATTCTCTTTACCTGGGTTGTCCATGAACCTACTTACAACTATCACTGCATGTGCAATGTCTGGCCTTGTCCAGACCATAGCATACATAAGAGAACCTACCGCTGTAGCATATGGATTTTTAGACATAAATGCTATCTCCTCTTGTGTCTTTGGGCACATTTCCTTAGTTAGTTCAAAGTGACCAGCCAAAGGTGTAGAAATTGATTTTGCATCTTGAATTGCAAACCTTTATAGTACCTTCTTGATGTAATCCTCTTGAGATAGCTTTATTATTTTCTTTGTCCTGTCCCTTGATATCTTCATACCAAGTATCCTCTTTGCAGCACCTAAATATTTCATGGAAAAAGATTTAGATAGCTCCTTTTTTAGGTCTTTGATGTCCATGTTAGCACTTGCAATCAGCATGTCATCAACATACAACTTGTGAATCCATGATCCACCATCCATTGATCGAACTTCAAGTACCACTATCTTGATGCTTGCTTTAAACCATACAAGCTCTTCTTTAATCTGCAAACCATTTTCTCCTTACCTTTTACTTCCAACCCCTTTAGTTGAAGCATGTAAATTTCCTCTTCTAAGTCACCATGAGGGAATGCCATATTTACATCTATTTGCTCAAGATTTAAATCATGAGAAGCCACAAGGTTTGAGACAAGCCTAATTGAGTTCATTTTTACAACAAGAGAAAATATTTCATTGAAGTCGATACCTTTATTTTGAGAAAACCCTTTTACCACAAGCTTAGACTTGTACTTTTTCTTCCCGTCTTCTACTTCCTTTAGCTTATACACCCATTGGTTCTGCAGTTCCCGCTTACCTTTAGGCAGCTCAACCAACTCCCATGTTTGGTTGCGTTGTAATGAGTCCATCTCCATTTGCATGCTCTTCATCCATTCTTCTTTGGATTCGTGATGCATAGGTTCTTCGTATGATTTTGGCTCTCCAGAATCTGAGATCAAGAGATGGTTGAAGGAAGGAACAAACCTTTATGGAGGTCTACTTGCTCTTATGGACCTTTGGGGAATAGGTTCAGGCTCCTCATTTAGTTGATGTTGTTGCACGTTGTCCCTGTTTTCACTCCTTGAGTCTTCACCGTCCTCAAGCTCCATGTACTCGTCACATGTTTCTTTTATTTGTTTTTTTCTCAAGTAATCTTTGTACATATTTTGTTCATTAAAAATTACATCTCTACTCCTAAAGATTTTACCATCTTCAGCGGGATTCCATAGGTGATACCCAAAGTCATCTTCTCCATAGCCAATGAAGAAACACTTTTTGGACTTTGCATATAATTTGACCTTAGGCTTCTATCTATGTGCATGAAAGCCTCGCACCCAAACACTTTGGAAAATGAATAGTTCACTGGTTTACCTGTCTACGCCTCCTCTCGAACTCCCCCATCCAATGTCGTTGAGGGTGACTGGTTGATTAAGTACACATGCATACTTATTGCTTCCGTTGATTAAGTACACATGTGTACTTACTGCTTCCACCCAAAGCTCAAGCGATAGGCCTGCATGTAGCTGCATGCTTTGTGCTCGCTCCATGATTGTCCTGTTCATCCTTTTCGAAATCTCATTTTGTTGAGGTGTCTTTGGGGTTGTCTTTTTCCTCTAAATGCTATTGCTAGCACAAAAGCTTTCAACAGCTTGGCTGCAATATTCACCTCCATTGCCAGATCTGAGTCATTTAACCTTGGTACCTGCTTCATTCTCCACAAAGGTTTTCCACCTTTGAAATATGAAAAACACATCGGATTTATTCTTCAGTACATAAACCCATGTTTTCCTAGTCGCATCGTCTATGAATGTTACATAGTACAATGAACCACCAATTGATGATGAACTTGCACGACCCCAACAACCAACTCAAATTTTTTCTTTTTTCTTTCATTTCTTGATTTTTGAAATTTTACCCTCTTTTGCTTCGATCATAAACACAATCTTCTTAGAACTCTAAGTCCACTTCTTTCAAACTTGGTAGAAGCTTCTTCGATTGAAGGATTTGCATTCCCTTGGCACTCATAAGCCCAACTCGGTAGTGCCACACCGCACTGTCAACTTTTGTAGCTATTGCACAAGTTGAAGATTGTGTACTAACAGTACACAAATAAAGTGTACCAATCTTTTCTCCTTTGGCAACCATCAAATATCCCTTTGAGATCTTCCAATGTTTGTTTCCGAATACACTGTTGTGACCTTCATCATCCAATTGTCCTGTAGAGATTAAATTCTTGCAAAGAGAAGGAATGTGCCTAACATATTTAAGTTTCCATTCATTTCCGTTAGCAGTTTTGACACAAATTGTACCTTTGCCGACAATTTCACAAGCTTCATCATCTCCCAAGTATACATACCCAAAATTATCTTTGGTGTAATCTTGGAAATGTTGCTTGTGTGGTGTCGCATGGAATGAAGCCCCGGAATCTACTATCCAGGAATTAGACACATTGTCTAATGAGAGAATTTTATCTACTTAACCTGCCACATTGGCCTCCAATGTTGGCTTGTTGTCTTGAGACTCCGAGTCCTTCTTCTTCTTGGAATAGCAATCCTTCTTGCACGGCCCTTTTTGTTGTAGTTCCAAAATTCAAGAACTGACTTTGTGTGTGACTTGCTCTACCTTGAGCGATCATGACCCTTTCGGTTTTTGAACCTCATATTTCTCACAAGAAATCTTGTAAAATCAGCGCTTTCATGCAAGTACCTACTCAAGTAGCTAATCTAGTACCTATTCAAGAGGCTCTTGGCTTGTCTTTCCGCGCATAAAACCCACATAACTAAATGTCAACTGAGAAGCTCTCTAGTGGAGCATTACGTATGTATAATCAAGGGGGTAGAGAGTTTCAGTGAGAGCAAGGCATCACTCTTGCTTACACTATGCATAAGACAGCTCAAATTCAAAAATTTAACTGCTAGAGGGCTTGCTTGTCCTCTTTGACTTGGGAAAGTGAACATCATATTGACAAGTGTCCTTTATGACTCCTTTGATCCAAGTTCTAACGCCTCCCAACTCCAGAGTTGTGACAGTTCATGCCGATGAGGCTTTAAGAACCCAACTTAACATTAGGAGAGCTCTATTGCTCAAAATTAAGTGCCAATTGACTCAATCAACTCGTGGTCGCTCGACCTCGTCTCCCTACGGTGTAATCCACGGCATCTACCATTTCACACTGGCCACGCAATGTCTAGACATTAAGGAAGGTCCAAAATCAATCAACAATAATTTGGAAAGAAATTGACAAATAAAGTTGGTCATCCATCACAGTCTTCTAACCTACCACCCTTTTGAAATTGCAAACGTCCTCAATTGCATTATTGCCATACATGGATGACTTCAGATTCTTGATATCTAACAAGCAACACCCTTTTGTCATCGCATGTAACCATGTGAAAATAACTTAGTGGAAACTCCACGCTTTTGTCATTCTATCTTTAGAGTCAATTACAAGATATATCCAAAGCAAAGAAGTGACTTTTGTATTGTTGACAACTATCAAGCAATACTTATTGTATGAGCATATGAAGTAGAAGCTTCACCATTATCTTTCTCTTGAGCCTGTGTCATCTCCATAGTCCTTTGCTCTGTTGGACTGATCAAGTCTAGTGGGTCCCGATCCAAATGCTTCAAGACAAAGCTGTAGTACATTAGGTGACTCTATAAGTTCACGTTCTTCCATCCACTTTGCATCTATAGGTGGATAGTTTCTGAACTTTACCAAGTAGAGTCTCACAATTTTACCTTTAGCCTTTCTTTCTTTATGTGTCAAAATCTGTTCACGAACTAAAATTTCATCAAGTCCTCAACTTTAGACTAATCTTGAACTTTCTCTTTATCAGGTATTTCTCCCACAAATGGTCTCAAAAGAGTATCATGAAAGGCATGGTGAATTGTCCAGCTGTCAAGCAATTTCAACCCATAAGCAGCATTACTTTCTAAGACTTGTAATGGGCCATAATAATGCATATTGAGCTTGAGAAACAACTTTTCCTTGCTCTCCATCTTCTTTAATCTGGCCTTTTCAAATCATAATAAGACCCAATCACCAACTGAAAATACCAATTCACCACGGTGACAATCAGCTGCTTTCTTTTGCTTAGCCCAAGTCTTTTCCAAAGCAATCTTAATCTTCTTATACATTTCATCAATATTCTACACATATTGATCTGCTTGAAAGATCTTGTCCTTTGTGTGCAAGATAGGGGAACCTTCTTACCACCTTCCACAATTTCCAAAGGTGCCTTGCCCGTTGACGTATGCATTGTATTATTAAATGCATATTCAATCAATTGTAAGTATTTTTCCCACTTTGCTTTATGCTCTGACACATAGCATTTAAGAAAATCTAAAACACTAGAATTTTCCTCTTCTGATTGTCCATCAGCCTGTGGATAAAATGACGATAAAAATTTCAATGTTGTGCCCATGTTTTCAAATATGCCTTTCCAAAATAAACTTGTCATGCGACGATCACAATCATTGTTGACAATTGACCGAGGCATTCCATGGTACTTAAACACATTGTATAGAAACAATCCTGCCATTTGATAAGTTGTTATCTTCTTCCTAACAAGAATGAAGTGTGCTTGCTTACTAAATCTACAAATAATGGTCCAAATACCATCATTTTCTGTCTCGCAGTTCTTGGCAAATCAAATATAAAATACATGGCAATACTTTCCCCCATGGTTCAAAGGTTGTAATAAGCTTGGTGCCTTTTGCCTATTAAACTTAACTTTTTGAAAAACTGTGCATGCTCTCACAAATGAATCCACATTTCTTCTCAATGTAGGCCAAAAATGTCTCAACCGCTTTCATAGTTGTATCAATAGCACGAGGCCCTAAATACGATGGCGAATAACTTTCCGTCATAACCTTATGTCTTAAAAGTCCCTCTCAAACACACACACACACATCATCATGTAGATAATGTACATTCCTTCTATCCGAGAGAGAGAGAGAGAGAGAGAGAGAGAGAGAGAGAGAGAGAGAGACGCATCATCATGTAGATAATATACAATCCTTTTATTATCAGAAAGAGAGAGAGAGAGAGAGGTGAAATGAAATGAAATGCTATATTAACGTCTTCAAAAGACCAAAATGAGAGAAAAATTACACCACGGTGAAATCTAGTACAATGTTTGGGTACAAAAAAACAAAAAGTGGGGTACTAAAAAATATCAAAAAGTGAGTCATGCATAGTGGCCTAGGGTGACCGGAATGGTTAAAAATTGGATTAATTGCTTTGATCATAGCGAAAATTCATTGAGCGTAGAGAGTTTCATTAAGACAATTCCTAATGAAGCGAGGTTGGAGATAGCACTATCATACACACTCCTAATGAGCTTGACATGAACAATACTTATAAAAGAGAGATAATAGAGAAATTGACAACAGTTGTTGAGGACCGAATTCAAAATTTTCAATAGACATATTATATCTTATCCCATGAAGAGAGACTTTGTACAATACAAGCTTTGTGTTCCTTACTCTACAAGAGTGACATGAAGATGACAAGCTTCACGCAAATTCTTTATCATGATACAACTTTACAAAACATAGTCTCACCCCTCCATTCCAAGGCCTCAAACACCATTTAAGGTGAGGAGAGCTAGCTGGGAGAAAGGGAGATTGAGAAGATAAGATGTATTCTTACTAGAAAGAAGTATTTCTCCTTACATACATTTACTCAAAATGCGTACTTTAGTACAGTAAAAGAGGAGGACGAGAAGACATGCTTGCATTGAGCTTGACTCTTGCTTGGGTTTGCATTCCATAGCCAAGAGGTGTTGGAGAAAGCACTCTACTTCTCAAGCTTGAGGGAGGAGTTCGTGTTCTTGTGCGTACCACTCACACAATGAGTGTGTGTGTGTGTGTGTGTGTGTGTGTGTGTGTGTGTGTGTGTGAGGGCTCAAGCTAGAGAGAGAGAGAGAGAGAGAGAGAGAGAGAGAGAGAGAGAGACGATTTTGTTCATTTACTCTAGCTAGAAGGCTATTGGTCAATTCCTAACCCTAGCCAATAGATGGCTTTCATCAGCAAGGCAATAGGTGTAGCATCTTGACACATGTCCTTCATTCTTCTATTGAGATAGAGCTTAAGTCTTTATTAGTGAGAGCTTAATTCTCATTGGCTCTCAAAGGCAACTTCTATACCTGTCAGTAGTAAACCTGTCAGATGCTGGTCTCCAAATAATTCCATACTGATAATCAGATAGCAAGGAGACAGCAAAATGTAGCCGTAGCTGGACCCACGAGCCAAAGTCCCCAGACAAAAATCGCTAGCCATAAAACCAAACATAACGTTTTGGCAACGAAAAACCAACATAGCATTTTGGCAGCCATAACCGCCAGCTAGAAATGGACATCCAAAAGCGACAACCATAAATTCCCAGCCGTACCTTGTCAGCCATGAAAAAACCCTGGCCATAAACCAACATAGCATTTTGGTGGCCATAAACTTACATAACTATTAGGCAGTCGCAACCACAGCTAGAAAATGACAGCCATAAGACAATCCTAAATTACCAGCCATACCTTGCTAGCCATGAAAAGCTGGCCATAAACCAAGCAAACCTTTTGGCAGCCATAATCGCCAGCTAGAAATTGACAGCCATAATCACCAGCTACAAATCGACAGCCATACCTTCCCACACAAGAAGTTTTGGATAAATTCTCACAATAATTCCCACATTGTGACTTACCTCAACATCATGAGCTTCTGTGAAGGACGCACCGTATACCTAGCTAGGTATGATTGGGGGCAGGGGACCGCCGGCCCGGCAGTCCCCTGCCCCCAATCGTACCTAGCTAGGTATGCGGTGCCTCTCGAGCAGAAGCTCATGATGTTATGCATTATATGAAAAACACTGAAAAAGACTCTGTTTTCCTACATGAAATTTTTTATAAATCTTCTTGTGCCAGGCATGAAAAGCTGGCCATAAACCAACATAACATATTGACAGCCATAATCACCAGCTAAAGATTGGCAGCTGTAAATCGACGGCTGAAATTGCAAACCATACCTCGCCATAAACCAACATAACCTAATAGCCATAAATCAACACCCATAAATTGACATCCATAAATCAACAGCCACAATTGCCAACTAGAAATCGACAGCCATGACACTGGCAGCCATGCACAAAGCATCAAACCGCAAAGGCAACCACAAATACACACTCAAGGTGCCAACATGAAGTAGCATATTACACCAAAAAGGCAGTCATAAGCGAGAACCATAAACCAGGACAATATTTTGGCAGCCCTGCATTAAGCAACAAACCATTTTGGCAACAACAATAGGCACCTAAAGTGCAGCCAAACCAACATCTTGGAAAACATCAATGAAAACCTAAAATATGTACTTAAATCATAGCAAGAAGATTCAAATCATAGCCAATCGGAAGAGAAAATGAAGCCATAAATCCGCCACCAGCGAAACACCATAAAATCCATTATATCCTGCGACACTTCCTTGACTCTTAACACTACCCCAGAAGTAGGAGTAGCATGCCCATAGGCACACCTCGGACGCTGCCCCAGATAGTGGATGCCACCAAATGGTGGCTCTCGTCCGGTAGTTCAGAAAATAGGTAGACACTCTAGAAAAACCACGATGTCTAAAAATAGGGCCTATTCAAGAAGTACTGACAACAGCATGGTAGCCTAACAGGACATAAAACCATCCTTCACAAGGTTTGGGGAAAAAACAATTACAACTCTTAACAACGGGTTCCATTCTTGAGACCCATGACTCATACCAGACACTTGTGATCCATAGAAAATTTGATGAAGTAAAAAAGATTGTTCACCTTGCAATATGAGACATCAATCCAGGCTAAATAGTACCACACCTTGTGATTGATCCAGAATTGGGATCACACAAACCATAGCTTTTGTAGAGACAACCACAATACCCCAATACTGTTAAAAATGAGAAAGATAAACACATTACCCGAAAAACAATAATAATACGAAAGCTCCATATGGATTTCAAAGTGGAGAGAGCTTTCTTGGTGTTGAAGCTAAGGCTAAGGTCCCATGGGTGCAAAAACATTTACACATGTATTATTTGATATAGTATCCAGACAGTCAACACAAAATGGGAAGGATATTGCTGTGTATAGAATGATGGCTCATGGGCTATCAATGCGACAAATCAAAATCCCAATGACCATTGTGTGGTAACAAATGGCCATGAGCAGTTACATGATCCACAACCAAGTAGCTGATAATATGAAAAGCTACCCCACATGAAAAACTAATATGCTCAAGAGCTACCATAGTTCAGTAGTTATCACCAGCTTGCTTCAGGACTTTTTCCACTTTGATACTTTTTCGCTCTTCTTTAGACAAGGTGGGCAAAACCACAAAGAATTGATCCTCTCATCTTCCTTCAGACCAACGCATGTACGATGAAACCAGCTCCCACAACCAGGATGATCACACTTCACCTTCGCTCCATACATCAACCTGCATTTGTTGCAAGGGGCAATTTCTGCACGTCGTAGTTGACCGGCCTTGTCATGATAGAGCATCGTTTGGTTGTCTACCGCTTCCTTAAGGAGCTGCTTCATGATATGCTTTTGGAGTCTAAAAAGATCAATCGTGAGCTCAAGATCTTCTTGAGGACGCACATCTGCAGTGATATAGTTGAAAGGCAAACGCTTGATGAAACTTCCTGGATTCTCTTGAGTGCATACTCCGGGGCTGAAATCCATCTTGTCTGATATCAATTGTTTGCACCCAAAGTAGAGTGACTTGCACGCATTTATCTTGTCCCTTGCCGATTTCCTTGACTTCGATCTTAGTACCAAGAGACATAAAAACTCCAGTTGCGTGCCAGTCACTCACCTCTTTGATTAGCTTGAAGCGGTCTTCATTCTTATATGCCACCTTCAACGTCAACAGTGGAAATCAGGGAGGCACCACAGATGCTGAAGTGTAAGACACGTCAGGTTGCTTTCTCATCCCATGCTTTAGTTGACAGTCTACATCAGCAAAACTCTGAACAAGATCAGTCCAAAATGATCCCACCTGTATCACCAAGCTCTCATTGAGAAAGGTGGCCACGGATGCAAATTTTTTGGGTCTCCATAAAGGACCACATAGCCTGTCTTCAAGTCATCCTGTATAAATGCAAATTTCCAAGATGTGTCCAATGTTGCACACCATTGAAGAAAAGTGGTTTTAAATATCTGCTCAGCCACCAGAAAAGGCCCTTCCTCTTTTCCGGACGGCGCTGCATAATTGAGATTTTACTGTTGTTTTCATTCCTGTGTTGAGCCTATCTTACTCGGAAGGAGTTAACTGCATCTTGCGTAGACAGGAAAGTGGATCATCGCTTTTAGAGCATATCATCATGGTGTGGTTCGTGAGAAATCAACACCAAGATACTAAGAAAGAAAGGAATAGGAAAGAAATAACAGAGTGCAAAAGCAGAGGTGCTTGTTGAAACGCCATGTGATAAAAAGGGTGATCAAAATAGGTTCCCCGACTATGTAGAGTAACCCCATGCGTTGAAACGCCTCTACGATATTTTCTTGTAAGACAGAAAGCTCTCTCTCTCTCTCTCTCTCTCTCTCTCTCTCTCTCTCTCTCTCTCTCTCTCTGCTTTTGCAATTTGTCATTTCTTTCCTATTCCTATCTTTCTTAGTACCCTGGTGTTGATTTCTCACGAACCGGACCATGATGATGATATGCTCTAAAGGCGATGATCCACTTTCCTGTCTACGCAAGATGCAGTTGACTCCTTTAGAGTTAGATAGGCTCAACACAGGAATGAAAACAGCAGTAAAATCTCTCAATTATGCAACATCATCCGGAAAAGAGGAAGGGCCTTTTCTGGTGACTGAGCAGATATCTGAAACCACTTTTCTTCAATGGTGTGCAACATTGGACACATCTTGGAAAGTTGCATTCATACACGATGACTTGAAGACAGGCTATGTGGTCCTTGATGAAGACCAAACAAAATTACATGCATCTGTGGCCACCTTTCTCAATGAAAGCTTGGTGACGCAGGTGGGATCACCTTGGACTAATCTTGTTTAGAGTTTTGCAGATACAGATTGTCAACTAAAGCATGGAGGAAAATACCGAACTCTTTTGAGCCTAAGGAGATGCCTATCAGAGTTTGACAAGAGCTCAAGTAGGAAGCAGCAAGACTCGCCCAGGAGCTACAAAGAAAAAGAAACCAGAAGGTAATGGAGGAGGTAAACCACACTCAGTTCAGGGAAAGAAATCCTAGAGTGCATGTAACAAAGGTTTGGTTGAGGAAAGAATCACAAGAGGAAAGACCAAATATGAGGGTGGAAAAGGAAACAATAGTGATGAAGGGGGCAGAGTAGAATGCAAAGTTAGGAACACTGGAAAGTGGTGGAGAAAGCTACTCTGGACGGAGCAGTGGGAGTAAACATCATGTCTGAACGAATGAGGCAACAAATGTAACTAAAACGTAAAGCAGCACCCTTCAAGCTCAAGATGGCCAACCAGAATTTATCAGAACCAGTAGGACTGGTAAAGGACGTGTCAATTACGGTGGGAGGAGCTAGGTTTGAAGCCTCGTTTCTTATCCTGGAGGTAGGGGGTGGGGTGCTTATGATATCTTGCTAGGAAGACCGTGGCCCATGGGTGTTGCAGCAGTTCGTCACTGGGGCCAATAGCCTGACCCTCATGCTGAATTCAAGGGAAATAACCATCCCTATGGGATCCGCACTAGTGCCAAAGGCTCATTGACTAGAGGAATTGTACATAACCAATTATCAAGAGATGTGGGAAAATCTAAAAGCTAGTAACATCGTTCCAGTAGCCACAGTGGATTTAAACAGGTGGCCACTGAGTTGAAGCTGGTAGTTGAACCAGCCCTGTTTCCAGCACACTTTCAAGCTCAGGAAGAGGATTCCAGAGAAGTTCTGAAAAAGAACAATCAAGAAGCCTAGGGAGATGAAATTGTAGATATGCGCATAGGAGAAGATGGCATCAAGACGATGAGAGTTAACAGAAAGAGCTCAAGTAGGAGGCAGCAAGACTCGTCGAGGAGCTACAGAGAAAAAGAAACCAGAAGGTAAAGGAGCAGGTAAACCACACGCAGTTCAGGGAAAGGAATCCTAAAGTGCATGTAGTTGCTAGCAAACGTTTGGTTGAGGAAAGAATCACAAAAGGAAAGACCAAATATGAGGGTGAAAACCAAGGAAGGAAACAATAGTGGAAGGTCAGGGGATGAAGGGGGAACAACTAGGAAGGAAGAAGAGCCAAAGAAGAAGGAGAAAAGACACTCAGACAAAGGGTTTTGGAACAAATCCATGGACCAAATCTCAAAACTATTTCTAGGTGTCTGAACTGGGAAGAACGGCACCTGTAGTAGAGGAGTTACTGGAAATTCAAGAAACGGCTTACGAAATAAACAAACCAGGAATAAGAGACAACAAGGCCCCAATGGTCAGAGTAGAATGCAAAGTTAGGAAATACTGCAAAGTGGTGGAGAAAGTAACTCTGGACGGAGCCATGGGAGTAAACATCATGTTTGAACAAATGAGGCAACAAATGGGACTAAAATGTAAAGTAGCACCCTTCAAGCTTAGGATGGTGGACAACCAAAATTTATCGGAACCAGTAGGACTGGTAAAGGACGTGCCAATTAGGGTGGGGGGAGCTACATTTGAAGCCTCATTTCTTATCTTGGAGGTAGGGGGTGCTTATGATATCTTGCTAGGAAGACCGTGGCCCATGGGTGTTGCAGCAGTTCGTCACTGGGGCACCAATAGTCTGACCCTCATGCTGAATTCAAGGGAAATAACCATCCCTATGGGATCCACACTAGTGCCAAAGGCTCATTGACCAGAGGAAGTGTACATAACCAATCATCAAGAGATGTGGGAAAATCTGGAAGCTAGTAACATCATTCCAATAGCCACAGTGGATTTAAACTGGTGGCCACTGAGTTGAAGCTAGTAGCTGAACCAGCCCTGTTTCCAGCACACTTTCAAGTTCACGAAGAGGGTTCCAAAGAAGTCCTGAAAAAGAACAATCAAGAAGCTTGGGGAGACGAAATTGTAGATATGCGCATAGGAGAAGATGACGTCAGAATGGTGAGAGTTAATAGAAGATTACCTGAAGGGTTCAAGGAGAGCCTCAGAACACTATTTACAGAGTTTAAAGATGTGTTTGCCTGGGACCACACGGAACTAAAAGGGATAGACCCAAAAGTGTGCCAACATAGAATAGAGCTAAGAAAGGATGTGAAGCCAATAGGAATGCAAAGACACAAGATGAATCCAAATTATGTTAAAACGGTGAAAGAAGAAATCGATGCACTACTCAAAGCAGGATTCATAATAAAAGTACAAAGCAGTGACTGGTTGTTTCCTATCATCGTGGTGGTCACAAAGAAGAACGGTGAGCTCAGGATATGTATGGACTTCACGAAACTAAATGAGCAGACCATTAAAGATTCATTTCCATTACCCTTCACTGATTTGATGTTAGATCCAATCACAGGGTATGAAATGCTCAGTTTTGTTGGTGGATACACTGTACACTGGGTACAACCAGGTCAATCTGGCACCAGGAGACAGGGAGAAGATGGCCTTCATAACAGAATGGGGAGCATTCATGTATTCGGTCATGCCATTTGGATTATGCAATGCGCTAGCCACATTCCAGAGAACCATGATGACCATTTTCTCAGAATATTTGTAGAAGCTCATGGCTGTGTTTGTAGATGATTTTACAGTATATTCAAGTACAGAAGAACACTTGGAATTCCTGAGGCTCATGTTGGTCAGGTGCCAAGAGAAGAAGGTATGCTTGAATCCATACAAGTGCGTACTTGGGGCGTATAGAGACATGGGACAGAGATGTCAGAGGATAAAGTTAAAGCAATCCTGACAGAACTCTCACGAACCAGTACCAACGAAGTACCTAGTTTCCTGGGATATGTAAATTTCTACAGAAGGTTTGTTGAGAGATTAGAAGATTTGGTTGCACTAATGTATGCTCTGAAGGAGGTAGTCTTCCACTGGGATTCCACATGCCAGAAAGGCTTGAAGCAATCAAAACATTGATCTTAGAAAAGCTTATCTTCAGACGACCCAACTGGGAGAAGATATTCCATGTATATATGGATGCATCAAGGATAGCATTAGAAGCAATATTGGCACAACCAGAAGGGGAAAAATATTTTCCCATATACTTTTCCAAAAGAAGGTTTTCCCAAGCAGAGATAGCTTTCACCATCACTAAAAAAGATCTCTGTATGAACCCGTCTCTGGAGAGGCTCATGAAATGATTTCTGTAGTAGAGCCTCTTCGATGAGAAGCACTTTTGGCTGCTAGCACTGCCCCACTCTCTCTCAAGGGCCCCAAAAGATCCGACGTAGTCATTGTAGGTTAGTTTATGGTTTAGCCTCCCACTCTCCTCACCACATGTGAATTCTCCTCACCACCAAAACCCTAAACTGACCTAGATTGACCATCTGGCCATTCTACGAAACTTTAGGGTTTAGTCGCCCACTCTTCTCACCACATGTCATTTCTCTCCACCACCTCCTAGATTGACCAACTGGCCATTTTAGGTCACTTTAGGGTTTGACCTCCCACTCTCTCACCACATGTGAATTCTCCCTACCATCTAATCCGTAAACTGACCTAGATTGATCATCTGGCCATTGTAGGTCACTTTAGGGTTTAACCTTCCACTCTCCTCACTACATGTGACTTCTCCCCACCACCTCCTAGATTGCCCACCTGGCCATTCTAGGTTACTTTAGGGTTTAGCCTCCCACTCTCCTCACCACAGCTCCATTCTCTCCACCACCTCATAGATTGACCACATGGCCATTCTAGGTAAGTTTAGGGCTAAGCCTCCCACTCTCTTCACCACATGTGAATTCTCCACACCACCTAAATCTTAAACTGACTTAAATTGACTATCTGGCTATTCTAGGTCACTTTAGTGTTTAGTCTCCCACTCTCCTCACCACATGTCATTTCTCTCCACCACCTCCTAGATTGATCACCTGCCATTCTACGTCACTCTAGAGTTTAACCTCCCACTCTTCTCACCACATGTAAATTCTCCCCACCACCTAAACCCTAAACTGATCTAAATTGACCAACTGGTCACTTTAGGGTTTAGTCTCCCACTCTCCTCCCCACATGTCATTTCTCTCTACCACCTCCTAAATTGATCACCTGGCCATTCTAAGTCACTTTAGGGTTTAGCCTCCCACTCTCCTCACCACATGTGAATTCTCCTTACCACCAAAACCCTAAGCTGACCTAGATTGACTATCTGGCCATTCTAAGTCACTTTCGGGTTTAGCCTTCTACTCTCCTCACCACATGTGACTTCTCCCCACCACCTCTTAGATTGACCACCTGACCATTCTACGTCACTTTAAGGTTTAGCCTCCGACTATTCTCACCACAGCTCCATTCTCTCGATCACTTCCTACATTGACCACATGGCCTTTCTAGGTCAGTTTAGGGCTTAGTCTCGCACTCTCCTCACCACATGTGAATTCTCCCCACCACCTAAACCCTAAACTGACCTAAATTGACCATCTGGCCATTCTAGGTCAGCTTTAGGGTTTAGTCCATAGTTACCAGGAACGGGAACGCGGAACGGGAACGTCGAACAAAATGCCATTCCCTGTTACGGGTACTCACGTTTGAAACACGGAACGGGGATTCGGAACGGGAACTTGGAATGGGAACGGGGAACGGAGACCTGAAAACGGCCATTCCCTGTTACTATGGTTTAGTCTTCCACTCTCCTCACCACTTAGACATAAATTCCAATTTTTTGTCTCTAGATTGGAGACAAGTGTGACTTTTTTTTTTTTTTTGAGAAAAAGATCCTTCTATTAGTTAATGAAAACTGCCCATAGGGCTACATCCACCTCTGCAAGAGAGGGCTACAACAAGCATGGTGGGGAGACTCTCCCAATGAAAAAACAGCATATGTACAATGGGGCTAAATCAAGAGATGGGAGGAGGGAAAAGCCACACAAATGGACAGTAGTGCCATCTGAGCACCCTCTGGACCATGGAGTAGAACGGCCCAGGGCACCAGAGTCGAAGGAAAGCCTCGCGGCGCTCCTGCATGCGGTCGGAGCTGCCCTGTAGTCCCTCAAGCTGTCCTCTGAGAGTATGGATCAGCTCTAGCCAAAAGTCACGAACAGTCTCTGCTGGTGGTACAAGGCGAGCCTCAAAGATGCGGAAACAACGGGCCCGCCAGATGAACCAGAGAGCTAGGCCGCTGATGAGCTCCCAACACTCCGCTCTCTCACTGCTCCACTCCTGTGGAGTAAGGTTTGTAGCAGGCTGGAGTGTAGGTCGACCCCCCTGTATCACTATCATCCTACTGGTGGAAGATAGCTCAAACTGAAGTGCCGGGCCCGTGAGGGTGGACCAAGCCGCTGCCCCCCAAGTGTATTGTCGACAGCCGAAGAACTCGTAGCCACACCTGCTGGGCCGGGGGACAGTCCCAAAGACAGTGACGCTAACTCTCCACCAACTGGTCACAGGCTGTACATGCGGCCGAGATACCATTATGTACAAGCCAGCTCCCTACTGCTGTGGCTCTGTGTGCAACCAACCACTGGAACAAGGTGACGCGCCTCGGCTGTCTGGAGTCCCACAACCTCTGTCAAAAAGCTGCCAAGAACTCAATTGTGAGACCCTCCTCCTGCCAATGACGTGCTGCAACGGGGCGGGCCTCACTCTGTGCTGCAAGTATATGACGTCCAAGCCGAACGGTGTACTGAAAGAAAGGGACTCCTGGGCGGTCTGCAGAAGAGAATGGGTCCCTCCATAGCCACTCACCAGGATCCCACTGTACTCGTGCCAGTGGACAACACTCCCAAGCCCATAGCCTCCAGTGTCCTGTCTCAAGAGCTGCTGGGTCAGGGTCTATGACGCAAATCCTCCCATAGATGCCCACAACTCGGATCCTCTGGAAACAACACTCTGCTACCTGCGGGGCCTCTACTGTAACTCTCTGTAGTCGTCCCCCACCCTGAAGCTCGAAGAACAGGGCTGGGACAGTCTCTGAGCAAGCCCTGACTGAAATGAGAACCTCCAGTCGTGTGAAGGCTCCCATCCACCGGGGTGCTACTGGCTCGAGAGGCGTGAGCCAGTCAGCTGGAACTGACTCTGAGATGTCCTGACACATGCTCTGAACCCCTCTCATGCCCTGTAGCTGGACAACCTGCACCTCCTCTGACAAACCTGTGAACTCTAGCCAGTCACCTAGAGAGCGCGCTGGACCTGCTGCCATGGGACCCCAAGAAACATGAGGCCTACTCCCAACCAAGTGGCCTCGCTGAGTGCTAACCATGGGGTTCCAGACGAGGGGCTGTCGTAGGCGCTCCTCCGTGCACGTCGGCTGTCTCTGCTCTAGGCCACGCCGTAATAGCTCCCAAGAACGAAGTAGACTCACAGCGAATCGGTCCTCCGGTCTCCTGCTCAAACCAACTCGACGCAACTCTGTAAAGATCCATCTGGTCGAAGGTTGCCAAGGGCCTCCTGACTGAGGCACCCTGGCACGAAGCCTCTGCAACAAGAACTCCTTCCAAGGCTCCTCGCCTGGAAGAAGTCCTCTGACGACGAACTTCCCAAGAAGGGCTCTGCTCTGCTGTGCTGGATCAATGATCCCAAGCCCTCCCTGAGAACAAGGAAGTGTGATGACCGACCAAGCCACCTTGGCTCGGGCAATCTGAGTGTCGCGACCTGACCAAAGGAAGTTCCTGATCAGCCTCTGTACCTGGCTGATGCAAGAACTCGAGAAGATCCAGCAAGAAGTGATGTACCACATAGTCGCCAACAACACCTGGTTGGCAACTACTACTCTACCAGCCAGCGAAAGTCGGGCTGAGCTCCAATGTAACAGCTTTCTCCTGATGGACAGGAGAAGAGGAGCAATCTGCTGCTCGGGGGACAAATCCAAACCAACCTGACAACCCAAGTACCGAACTGCAGTCCCTGGAGGAATCCACCTGAAACCCTCTCCTGGCATCCAATCTGGCACAGGAGCACTACCAACCGAGAAAGCCACTATCTTTCTCCAGTTGATCAGTGCGCCCGATGCACAGCAGAAGGTCTCCAAAGCCTGCCCACATCTGTGTAAATTGGCCTCCTGGCCCTCTAAGTACAAGGCTGAGTCGTCGGCAAACTCAGCGTCCAAAAGCTCATCTCCCCGTAGAGGGAGTGCTAAGCCCCTCAAACCAACCTGCTGTGACACCAAAAATCTGCTCATCGCCTCCGCATAGAACAGAAAGAGAAAGGGGGCAAGAGGACAACCCTGTCTGACCGATCGTGTGAGCATGAAGCGCTCACCTCTACCTCCTGCCAAAAGCACCTGACTGTGAGCCTGTCTGTACAAAGCTGACACCCCTCTGATCCAAGCCTCTGAGAAGCCCATCCTGCGTAGCGTGCCCTCTAGAAAGTCCCAGTCGACTCTGTCGTATGCCTTCTCAAAATCGAGAAGAAGAATCACAAGGTCCTCCCCACGGAGCCGTGCAAGGGCAGAAGCCTCCCAAAAAGTGAAGATGTTGTCAAGGATATTGCGTTCCTTGACAAAACCTGTCTGAGTCCCATGTATAAGGCTCTCCAAAAGTGGCTGAATCCTCAAACTCAGAGCCTTGGCAAGAATTTTGTAGGCTGAGTTGAGAATGGTGATGGGGCGCCACTGTCGAATCTCATCCAAGAAGCCACCCCTCCTTTGGAATGAGGTAAATCAGGCCCTCACTCATGCTATCCGGCATCACTCCTGTGTGCAGAATGTACTGAAAGGCACTACAAAGATCTGGGCCAAGCAGGTCCCAGTACTTCAAGAAGAAGCTGGGAGTCAGCCCATCCTCACCTGGACAGCTACCACGAGGGAGGGCCCTAAGAGCCGTGTGCAGCTCCTCAAGCTGAAGAGATAACTCTAGCCTCTGCCGCATCTCCTTAGTCACAAGACAGGGCATTTGTGCCCAAACCTGCTCCCTGCATGCATCCTGTCTCTCTGACTCGGGCTCAGCCGACAGCAGCTCACGGTAAAAGTCAGTAGCGACTGCACACATATCCTCAGGCTCACAAACAACTGACCCATCGGGTCTCCTCAACTGATTGACCTTGGCATGCGAGTGCCGAGGTCCCACTGTCTCAAAAAAACCACCTGTCACCCTGTCACCCACCTGAGTCCACTGAGATGCCTGTCGATGAAAGGCAAACTCATGGCGCCTCTCCTCTGTGCAAGCAAGCTCCTGTCGAGCCTGCTGTAACTGCTCCTCCAACCATGGACTGTCTGGATGCTGCTCCTGCATCCTCTGTAGTGAAGCAATGCCTCGTCTGAGACGCTGCTCCTCCTCTCTCGCTGCAGCCCGTCGAGCTAGAGACTCCTGGAGAAAGAAGTAGCTAAGCTGAGCTAGGCCTGAGGCCACTCTGTCTGCAGGTGGAGCCTGGCTGTCCATGCCTTTTGTCCATAGAGCCTCGACCCTCTCTCTGAGTGCTAAGTCCAACAAGACCCGCTCTGGGATGCGAAGCATCGTGCTCCCACTCCTCTGCCTATCTGCCACTGTGAGAATCACTGGTGCATGGTCCGAGAAGGATATCCCTGCCAGGATGCCCACTGATCCCCCCAAGTCACTGAAGTGGTCACTAGTGTAGAAGCGATCTATGCGCGATAGATTCACTCCTCCCACTCTGCGGTCCGATCTAGAGAAGGCAAGACTCTCTGGAGGCCTCACAAAGCCAAAATGCTGCCATGTATCCGAGACCCTCAGCGTCATACAAAACCTCTCCCAAGCTGCTAACTCGACTCCATGCACAGTAGCATGGCTGCCTCCGATCCTGTCAGAAGGGTCCTCCAACATGTTGAAGTCCCCTCCTACACACCACTGGTCAACCTGTGGCAGAGACTCAACAACTCGCCACATTGGGCGCATAGATGTTCAGGAAACCCACAAGGCTACCCTGAACCTGCATAGTAATCCACTGAGCCCTGCCTGGTACAATAATCCCTCTACCCACGATGGCTTGCTGTAGTGAGTCCGCAATAGTCATACATACCCCACCCTGGATGCCTCCAGGCCCAAAAGCAGCTGACCAAAAGGTATCATAGCATCCACGCAAAATCTGACCACATCGCCGAATGCGGCTCTCAAACAAATGGTGCTCCTGAAGCATAAGGAGATCAATCTCTCCTCCCACAAGGCAACGCTGAAGCTCCTGACGCAATCGGCCCCGCTGTCGCTGAAACTGGGGCCCACCTAGTCCCTGCACGTTCCACGAGACGATCCTCATGGGGAGCGAGAGAAAACAGATGCTGCCGCAGCAGCAAGACGAGCTATCTTCGAAGCAGGCTTGGATGGGGAGTAATCCGCATCCGAGTGTCCTCTAGATAGGCGAGACTGCAGTGAGTGCTTGGTCCAAGCCCAAGCAAAGCGAGCCGTGCGTAAAGCAACCTCCTCTGTCCAGGAGTCCTCATAAATGAATACATAGCAAGGCAAACACTGCGTATCAGCAAAAAAGTACACCACAATGTGTCTACATCCTGCTGAGTCTGGGGGTGTCACCGCAAACTTGGCCAGTGGCCACAACGTCTGCAGCAAATCTGTAACGCCAAGTTCTCCCATATGGTGAGAGAACTCGAGAACCTGTGTATGCAACCATCCCACCACTGAGTCGAGGGACCACTCTGTCTCAGTCCTACCACAGAGGGGGAAGGAGAAACCAATTGCTGAGTCCAAGGCCTCTGTCCCCCTAGCGGCGAGCAACAAAGCGTGGACTCTGAAGCAGGCTGCCTCGTGGTCTGCTGCGTAGTCGCCAAGAAAACGAGTAAACCCGTAATCGAAGAAATCCCAGCGGCGTCGGAGGTCAATGCTCGTCAAACCACAAGGGATAGCTACAAGAGAAGATGTCTGAATCTGCAGAGGGGGCCGCATGGAGGGCTGACCCTCTCTCGCTAGGCGACTCGTGGCAAAGGCGCTGCCAAGAGATCTCCTAGCCGCCGGCGAGGGTACAGTCTCCTGAGCCGACTGAGGTAATGAAGCAGGAGGAGGGGGAGAAGGGGCTGGGGGGGGCGGGGGAGAGGAGAAGCGGGGTGGGGCGGCAGAGATATGTGGGGGGCGAGGTGGGGGGTGAGCGGTAGCAGAGGGCGGGGGAGGGCATGAGGAGGAGGATGGGAGATCGGAAGGCGGAGCGGCTGGCGAGGGTGAAGCGGAGGTGGACCACTCACCCGAGGCAGAAGGATGACCTTCGGGAGCGTGTGGGTATCTCTGACCAAAACTCGAACTGAAGGGATGCCAGCCGCCTTGGCAGCTACTGATGCTGCCGTACGAGGTGTCTCCAGGACTGTCCCGATGGCGGAGCCAATCCTGGAGAGAAGTGGAAGGTACTCCCTCCGTAAACCCGGAAAGCAGACTGAGATGGGGATGTCTGCCTCCTCTACTAGCACATCCGAAGTCGGGTCAAAACCATGTCGCCACTGTCGAAAGTGGGCGCATGATGCTCGGATGGCCAGTGGACTCATAGCAATGACCTTGGAGGCCATCTCGGAAGTCTCGAACTCAATCTGGTAGTACCCCCCTCCGAGAATCTGGACATCCAAGATCTTGCCCACCTCTGCGAGAAGGCGGGCCTGGAGAAGGTCTCGCAGCGCTCCTCTGCTAGGTCGAGTGCCGAGAACCTTGCAGATGACCGAAGTCGCCTGCAAGCGCTCTACCTCTGCGGCAAGGCTCGCTTGCTCTGTCGGTGAAAGAGCAAGTCGAATGGTGGGCTCAGCGGGGTCGGGCGAGGGGGCTTCAGGCGAGTCCCTCTGTGGCGAAGCTGGAGCCTCCATCTGTGTCTACTGCTGAGGCGTAAGAAGATGGCGGGCGGAATCTGCAACTTGGCACGCAAGGCACTGCCCCAAAACGGAGTTAATGATGTATGTACCGATATGCAGGATGCAACTGTGAGGAAAAAGAGCAGGCGGCGGGCCCGGGGGGGGGGGGGGGTGGCAACGGGTGGGGACGGCTAATGCAGGAGCGCTAGCAGCAACGGGCGGGGGCAATGGTGGGAGCGGATGCAACAGGGGGTCGGCAGAGGATGGCAGCGGCGGCAGTGGCGGACGCGGCTGCAGCAGCAGCACTGTCGCGAGCTGCTACAGCAGGGGTGGGGCAACGCGCGGACAAGCAGGGCAGCAAGGGGGGCAGCGAGGGCTGGCGGGGGGGCAGAGAGGGCAGGCAGGCACCGCGGGGGGGGGGGGGTACAACGTAGGGGGAACAGCAGTAGCGAGCTCTCCTCCCAAAGAAATGAATTTAAAGAACGACACCGGGAGATAGTCGTCACAAGTGTGACTTTTTACTGACATCCGTCTCGCAACTGCCTCCTCTACCCTAAGCATGGTTCAATAATCGTTAGAGTCCAAACTTTTGTTAGGAGAAGTACTAGGCATTGAGAGTAAGTAGCCTGCCTTTGGCTCTTGTCCCTTTGCATGTGTAGCCGGCCATATCTTCTTAACCCTCCTCCCTCACTCCAGGTAAATTGACGAGGCGCCGCATAGCAAAAAGGCAATAGCATTCAAGAGCCACGAAACATCAATCAACCATGATCAATTGAATATCCAAGTAACTACTATATCGCATATAGTATTAGAAGATTGTCGCACACAACCAACTTGAAAATACAACATACACATGTTTACGAGGGGCGGCTGACAGTTTGAGGAGACTTGCGCAGTGTACAAATGCAACATAATTGATCCGTGGAGCCTTAGCTAAGCAACCAAAAAATGCAGCATAATTGATCCGTGGAGCCTTAGCTAAGCATAGATCACAAAGTGCGCAACTTCTAGAGCGCTTAAATTTAAAACTTTAGAGCGCTTAAATTTAAACCTACGGTATGATCCAAAAAAGGCCTCTCATGAATCATACCCTAGGTTTAAATTTAAGCGCTCCGAACTTTTAAATTTAAGCGCTCTAGAAGTTGCGCACTTTGTGACTATGCTTTTTTGGTTACTTGGCTAAGGCTCCACGGATCAATTATGTTGCATAGAGGTCTTTTTTGTACACTACGTAAGTCCCCCTGTAAACTATCAGCCACTCCTCGTAAACATGTGTATGTTGCAGCTTCAAGTTGATTGTGTGCGACAGCCTTCTAATATTCTGCGATATAGTAGTTACTTGGGTATTTAATTGATCATGGTTGATTGATGTTTCGTGGCTCTTGAATGCTATTGCCTTTTTGCTATGCGGCGCTTCGTCAATTTACCTGGAGCGAGGGAGGAGGGTTAAGAAGATATGGCCTGCTACACATGCAAAGGGACAAGAGCCAAAGGCAGGTTACTTACTCTCAATGCCTAGTACTTCTCCTAACAAAAGTTTGGACTCTAACGATTATTGAACCATGCTTAGGGTAGAGGAGGCATTTGCGAGACGTATGTCAGTAAAAAGTCACACTTGTCCCCAATCTAGAGACAAAAAATTGGAATTTATGTCTAAGTGGTGAGGAGAGTGGAAGATTAAACCCTAAAGCTGACCTAGAATGGTCAGATGGTCAATTTAGGTCAGTTTAGGGTTTAGGTGGTGGGGAGAATTCACATGTGGTGAGGAGAGTGCGAGACTAAGCCCTAGACTGACCTAGAAAGGCCATGTGGTCAATGTAGGAAGTGATCGAGAGAATGGAGCTGTGGTGAGAATAGTCGGAGGCTAAATCTTAAAGTGACGTAGAATGGCCGGGTGGTCAATCTAAGAGGTGGTGGGGAGAAGTCACATGTGGTGAGGAGAGTAGGAGGCTACACCCTAAAGTGACTTAGAATGGCCAGATAGTCAATCTAGGTCAGCTTAGGGTTTTGGTCGTAAGGAGAATTCACATGTGGTGAGGAGAGTGGGAGGCTAAACCCTAAAGTGACCTAAAATGGCCAGGTGGTCAATCTAAGAGGTGGTGGAGAGAAATGACATGTGGTGAGGAGAGTAGGAGATTAAACCCTAAAGTGACTTAAAATGGTGAGATGGTCAATCTAAGTCAGTTCAGGGTTTAGGTGGTGGGGAGAATTCATATGTGGTAAGGAGAGTGGGAGGCTAAACCCTAAAGTGACCTAGAATGGCCAGGTGGTTAATCTAAGAGGTAGTGGAGAGAAATGAATGTGGTGAGAAGAATGGGAGACTAAATCCTAAAGTGATTTAGAATGGCCAGATAGTCAATTTAAGTTAGTTTAAGGTTTAAGTGGTGTAGAGAATTCACATGTGGTGAGGAGAGTGGGAGACTAAACCGTAAAATGACCTAAAATGGCCATGTGGTCAATCTAGGAGGTGGTAGAGAGAAGGGAGCTGTGGGGAGGAGAGTGGGAGGCTAAACCCTAAAGTGACCTAGAATGACCAAGTGAGCAATCTAAGAGGTGGTGGGGAGAAGTCACATGTGGTGAGGAGAGTGGAAGGCTAAACCCTAGAGTGACTTAAAATGGCCAGATGGTCTATTTAGGTCAGTTTAGGGTTTAGGTGGTGTGGAGAATTCACATGTGGTGAGGAGAGTAGGAGACTAAGCCCTAAACTGACCTAAAATGGCTATGTGGTCAATCTAAGAAGTGATCGAGAGAATGGAGCTATGGTGAGAAGAGTTGGAGGCTAAACCCTAGAGTGACCTAGAATGGCCAAGTGGTCAATCTACAAGGTGGTGGGGAGAAGTCACATGTGGTGAGGAGAGTAAGAGACTAAACCCTAAAGTGACATAAAATGGATAGATGGTCAATCTGGGTCAGCTTAGGGTTTCGGTGGTGGGAAGAATTCACATGTGGTGAGGAAAATGGGAGGCTAAAGTGACCTAAAATGGCCAGGTGGTCAATCTAAGAGGTAGTGGAGAGAAATGACATGTGGTGAGGAGAGTAGAAGACTAAACCCTAAAGTGACCTAAAATGGTCAGATGGTCAATCTAAGTCAGTTTAGGGTTTAGGTGGTGGAGAGAATTCACATGTGGTGAGGAGAGTGGAAGGCTAAACCCTAAAGTGACCTAGAATGGCCAGGTGGTCAATCTAAGAGGTAGTGGAGAGTGTTATGAACGCGTATAGAGCTAGAAGAGAGCAAGAGGAGACGCTCACAATGTACAAGAACTTGGATTTGATGATAAGCTTAATATTGATTACAAGACTTAATACTTTATTAAGAGAGCTAGATACAACACTTGGATTACATGACTTGAGTACAAGACAAGGCTTGATTGCAAGGACAAGACTTGAGCATAAGAACTAGAAGAGGGATTTCCTCATAGGAGGCTCACAACTGGTGTTGGCAGACTGAAGGGCTTGTAGCCCAAGACCGCTATTTATACTATTGCTTGAGGAGGTTACTTGAGGAGGTTAGAACTTTCTAGGTTCTGCTTGAGGAGGTTAAAATCTTCTAGAACCTTCTTGATTCTTCTTCAACTTTCTAGAGATTTCCAAAAACTTCTAGATTCTTCCGGAATCTTCTCCAAGCTTCTAGACACTTCTTGATCCTTCTAGTTCTTCTAGAACCTTCTAGATCCTTCTTCAACTTTCTAGAGCTTTCCGAAAACTTCTAAATTCTTCCGAAATCTTCTCCAAGCTTCTAGAAACTTCTTGATCCTTCTAGTTCTTCTAGAACCTTCTAGATTCTTCTTCAACTTTCTAGAGCTTTCCAAAAACTTCTAGATTCCTCCGGAATCTTCTCCAAGCTTCTAGAAACTTCTTGATCCTTCTATTTCTTCTAGAACCTTCTAGAACCTTCTGGATCTTTCTTCAACTTTCTAAAGCTTTCTAAAAACTTCTAGATTCTTCCGGAATCTTCTCCAAGCTTCTAGAAACTTCTTGATCCTTCTAGTTCTTCTAGAAACTTCAAGATCCTTCTTCAACTTTCTAGAGCTTTCCAGAAACTTCTAGATTCTTCCGAAATCTTCTCCATGCTTCTAGAAACTTCTAGAATCTCCTTGATACTTTTAGAACTTCTAGAATCTTCTAGATCCTTCTAGATTCTTCTAGAGCCTCCTAGCGATGATGTAGGTGATGACATAGGCGATGATGCAAGTGATATCATAAGCGACTGACTCTCAAGCATCCATGACATTACCCCCTTCTCTAGCGACGAGTTCCACGAGGAGCGGTGGTGTTCCTTGACTGGGGCTTCCATGGATGTTGTTGATAGAACTCGTGAATTTTGGACCAATGACAAGGCTCCAACATTTTAACACAGAAGACTGGATAAATTGCATAGACTGTGGAAACTGGAGATGATATGTGAGTGGATTCACTTGGCCAACTATCTTGAATGGTCCAAGTCTTTGATAATTCAGCTTTTGAAAAGGGCAAAACGTACGTAGATCATGGCAGAGAGGCCATACCCGATCCTTAACCTTGCATGGTAGTTGTTGCATTTTGTGTTCCTCTGTGTTGACCGTATATCTTTGTTGAGCTCTCCTAATATTCATCGTCAATTCTTTATGAATGCTTTGGAGATGTATTGCTAGATCTGTGGCAGTTCGATTCTTCACTCGATGATTGATGTGGATATCCATCCTTAGGTGCTGATGGTAGTTGATTGTGCATCGATGATACTGTTCTATGGCTTGATTCACCCCCTTTGTTTGTCCATCACTTTCTGGATGATTGGATAGAGAGAGATTAATCTTTACAACTTGAAGCTTGAACAAGCCTTTCCAAAAGCTTGATATCAACTCTGGTCCTTGGTTTGAAACAATGTCACATGGAAGCTCATGATAGCAGTAAATATCCTCAAAGAAAATCTTTTCCATTCCTTCCCCAATGAATGAAGAAGGATGATAGCCTTGGTGTAGCTTGCTAAGCTTGGTTTCAACTACTACTTCTCCAAAGCATGTTGAGAGAAGTGTGCCGATGACATTAATTTGAGAAGCACCATCCGAATAAATTGGTTGCATGCATATAAACAGCTCCGCTTGTTCGAAGAAGCCGCTAAATTTTGATCCG
Organism: Adiantum capillus-veneris; assembly: GCF_014529385.1. Classification (NCBI taxonomy): domain Eukaryota; kingdom Viridiplantae; phylum Streptophyta; class Polypodiopsida; order Polypodiales; family Pteridaceae; genus Adiantum; species Adiantum capillus-veneris. The sequence goes on from NC_140931.1 coordinate 38,051,550, forward strand.
ATCCCATCATACTTTTTAGGTAGGTTGTCCTCATGCTACTTCCTTTGTTGTGGTGAACGAGCTGAAACCATGAGAAAATTTTGGCACATATTAGCTTCTTGGACTGGTAGTTGAGGCTCTTGCACCACTGCACTTGGAAAGCGTGGTTTCTCTACTTGACCCATTGGACTAGCCAAAATCATGGGTGGATTTTGACACATAGTGGCTTTATGGAGTTCTTGCACTGGGGGTTGAACCTCTTGGGAATGGGATGGGGGTTGAAGCTCTTGTACCACTAGACTTGGTAAGTGTGATTTCTCTTCTTTCCCTTGTGCGTGTAGCTCTTGAATTTGTTGTTGCACCTTTTGCAAGGTGGATGCAATGCTTTCCAAAATAGATTGTTGCATGGCTAGGTAAGCCATGATGTCAGTCTTGCCAAACTGTTATGAGCGCGTATAGAGCTAGAAGAGAGCAAGAGGAGGCGCTCACAATGTACAAGAACTTGAATTTGATGATAAGCTTAATATTGATTACAAGACTTAATACTTTATTAAGAGAGCTAGATACAAGACTTGGATTACATGACTTGAGTACAAGACAAAGCTTGATTGAAAGGACAAGACTTGAATATAAGAACTAGCAGAGGCATTTCCTCATAGGAGGCTCACAACTGGTGTTGGCAAGACTGAGGGGCTTGTGGCCCAAGACCCCTATTTATACTAATGCTTGAGGAGGTTACTTGAGGAGGTTAGAACTTTCTAGGTTCTTCTTGAGGAGGTTAAAATCTTCTAGAACCTTCTTGATTCTTCTTCAACTTTCTAGAGCTTTCCAAAAACTTCTAGATTCTTCCGGAATCTTCTCCAAGCTTCTAGACACTTCTTGATCCTTCTAGTTCTTCTAGATCCTTCTTCAACTTTCTAGAGCTTTCCAGAAACTTCTAGATTCTTCCGAAATCTTCTCCAAGCTTCTAGAAACTTCTTGATCCTTCAAGTTCTTCTAGAACCTTCTAGATCCTTCTTCAACTTTCTAGAGCTTTCCAAAAACTTCTAGATTCCTCCGGAATCTTCTCCAAGCTTCTAGAGACTTCTTGATCCTTCTAGTTCTTCTAGAACCTTTTGGATCCTTCTTCAACTTTCTAGAGCTTTCCAGAAACTTCTAGATTCTTCCAAAATCTTCTCCAAGCTTCTAGAAACTTCTAGTTCTTCTAAAACCTTCTAGATCCTTCTTCAACTTTCTAGAGCTTTCCAAAAACGTCTAGATTCTTCCGGAATCTTCTCCATGCTTCTAGAAACTTCTAGAATCTCCTTGATACTTTTAGAACTTCTAGAATCTTCTAGATCCTTCTAGATTCTTCTAGAACCTCCTAGCGATGATGTAGGTGATGACATAGGCGATGATGCACGTGATGTCATAAGCGACTGACTTCAAGCATCCATGACAGAGAGAAATGACATGTGGTGAGCAGAGTAGGAGACTAAACCCTAGAGTGACCCAGAATGGCCAGATAGTCAATCTAAGTTAATTTAGGGTTTAGGTAGTGTAGAGAATTCACATGTGGTGAGGAGAGTGGAAGACTAAGCCGTGAAATGACCTAAAATGGCTATGTGGTCAATATAGGAGGTGGTAGAGAGAATGGAGCTGTGGTGAAGAGAGTGGGAGGCTAAACCCTAAAGTGACTTAGAATGGCCAAGTGGGCAATCTAAGAGGTGGTGGAGAGAAGTCACATGTGGTGAGGAGAGTGGAAGGCTAAACCCTAAAGTGACCTAAAATGGCCAGATGGTCAATCTACGTCAGTGTAGAGTTTAGGTGGTGGAGAGAATTCACATGTGGAGGAGAGTGGAAGGCTAAACCCTAAACTGACCTAGAATGGCCAGGTGGTCAATCTAGGAGGTGGTGGAGAGAAATGACGTGGTCAGGAGAGTGCGAGACTAAACCCTAAAGTGACCTAGAATCATAGTTATCGGGGAACGCCCCCTAGCCCCCGTTCCGGCGTTCCGGGGGACAGTTCCCTTCCCGAACGTTCCGGAACGTCCCGGAATGTCTGACGTTTCGGGTGGCCAATGCAAACCGGAACGGCCGTTCCGGAACGTTCCGAAACGCTCCTGGAACGGCCAACGGCTACAAACAAATTTGGCAAAAATTGAAAAAATTGAAGTAAATGTTTGGGCTTCTTTTGAAAGTGTGCAAGGCCTCAAGGACTCACCCCCCTCCCCCTTTCTCTTCACAAGCTAATCCTCAAGGCTCAAGCTCTCTCCTCAAGATCTCTCCCTCTCAAGACTCACTCTCTCAAGGCTCAAGGCTCAAGGCTTCAAGCCTTCAAGCTCCCTTCCTCTCCCTCCCACTCTCTCAAATCTCTCCCTCTCCATCTCACTCTCTCTCTCTCTCTCTCTCTCTCTCTCTCTCTCTCTCTCATCCTCTCATCATCTAGTCATAGCAAGGTTGAATGGTCTTCAAAACGAGTTTTTTGTGAGTATTAGAGTCAAAGCACTCTAATACTCCTTGTATTTAAACACAAGGAGCTAAAAATTGCACTATTTGGGTGTTTTTTATACCTCCCGTTCCGCGACGTTCCCATTCCGGACCCCTAGCCGTTCCCCCGTTCCGCGGGGATCCCGTTGCCGTTCCCGTTCCGCGTTTCGGGTAACTATGCCTAGAATAGCCAGATGGTCAATCTAGGTCAGTTCAGGGTTTAGATTGTGGGGAGAATTCACATGTGGCGAGGAGAGTGGGAGACTAAGCGCTAAACTGACCTAGAATGACCATGTGGTCTATCTAGGAGGTGGTGGATAGAATGGAGGTGTGGTGAGGAGAGTGTGAGGCTTAACCCTAAAGTGACCTAGAATGGCCAGGTGGTCAATGTAGGAGGTGGTGGGGAAAAATCCTATGTGGTGAGGAGAGTGGGAGGTCAAACCGTAAAGTGACCTAGAATGGCCAAGTGGTCAATCTAGGAGGTGGTGGACAGAAATGACATGTGGTGAGGAGAGTGGGAGACTAAACCCTAAAGTGACCTAGAATGGCCAGATGATCAATCTAAGTCAATTTAGGGTTTAAGGTGGTGAGGAGAATTCACGTGTGGTGAGGAAAGTGGGAGGCTAAACCCTAAACTAACGTAAAATAACCACCTCGGATTTTTTGGGACCCTTGAGAGAGTGGGGCAGTGCTAGCAGCCAAAAGTGCTTCTCATGGAAGAGGCTCTACTACATAAATCATTTAATGAGCCTCTCCACAAATGGGTTCATACAGAGATCTTTTTCAGTGGTGGTGAAAGCTTTCTCTCCTTGGAAAAACCTTCTACTGGAAAAGTATATGGGAAAATATTTTTCCCCTTTTGGTTGTGCCAGTATTGCTCCTAATGCTATCCTTGATGCATCCACATATACATGGAATATCTTCTCCCAGTTGGGTTGTATGAGGATAGGCTTTTCTGAGATCGATGTTTTGATTGCTTCAAAGCCTTTCTGGCACGTGGAATCCCAGTGGAAGAGTAACTCCTTCTTTGGCAGAGCATACATTGGTGCAACCAAATCTTCTAACCTCTAAACGAACCTTCCGTAGAAATTTACATATCCCAGGAAACTAGATACTGCGTTGGTACTGGTTCGTGAGAGTGATTCCAAGATTGCTTTAACTTTATCCTCTGACATCTCTGTCCCCTTCTTAGACACCACATGTCCTAACACCATGCCTCTATACGCCCCAAACACGCACTTGTATGGGTTCAAGCATACCCTCCTCTCCTGGCACTTGACCAACATGAGCCTCAGGAATTCCAAGTGTTCTTCTGTACTTGAATATACTGTAAAATCATCTACAAACACAACCATGAGCTTCTACATATATTCTAAGAACATGGTCATCATGGTTCTCTGGAATGTGGCTAGCACATTGCAATCCAAATGGCATGACCGAATACATGAATGCTCCCCATTCTGTTATGAAGGCCGTCTTCTCCCTGTCTCCTAGTGCCAGATTGACCTCGTTGTACCCACTGCAACAAAACTTAGCATTTCATACCCCGCGATTGGATCTAACATCACATCAATGAAGGGTAATGGAAATGGATCTTAAATGGTCTGCTCATTTAGTTTCCTGGAGTCCACACATATCCTGAGCTTGCCATTCTTCTTTGTAGCCACCACGATGATAGGGAACAACCAGTCACTGCTTTCTACTTTTATTATAAATCTTGCTTCGAGTAGTGCATCGATTTCTTCTTTCACCTTTTTAGCATAATTTGGATTCATCCTATATCTTCGCATTCTTATTGGCTTTGCATCCATTCTTAGCTCTATTCTATGTTGGCACACTTTTGGGCCAACCCCTCTAGTTCCATGTGGTCCCAGGCAAACACATCTTGAAACTCTATGAATAGTGTTCTGAGTCTTCTATTAATCTCACCGTCTTGATATCATCTTCTCTTATGCGCACATCTACGATTTCATCTCCCCAAGCTTCTTGATTGTTCTTTTTCAAGACTTCTCTAGAACCCTCTTCCTGAGCTTGAAAGTGTGCTGGAAATATGGCTGGTTCAAATATCACCTTCAATTCAGTGGCCACCACCTTAAATTCACTGTGGCTACTGGAATGATGTTACTGGCTTCCAGATTTTCCCACGTCTCTTGATGATTGGTTATGTACACTTCCTCTGGTCGATGAGCCTTTGGCATTGGTGTTGATCCCATAGGATGGTTTTTTTCCTTGAATTCAGACTGAGGGTCAGGTTGTTGGTGCCCCAGTGACGAACTGTTGCAACAACCATGGGCCACGGTCTTCCAAGCAAGATATCATAAGCACCCCCTACCTCCAAGATAAGAGATGAGGCCTTAAATCTAGCTTCTCCCACCCTAATGGGCACGTCCTTTACCAGTCCTATTGGTTCCGATAAATTCTGGTTGGCCATCCTGAGCTTGAAAGGTGCTGCTTTACATTTTTTCCCATTTGTTGCCTTGTTCATTCAGACATGATGTTTACTCCCATTGCTCCGTCTAGAGTTGCTTTCTCCACCACTTTGTAGTATTTCCTAACTTTGCATTCTACTCTGACCATTGGGGCGTGGTTGTCTCTGATTCCTGATTTGTTTATTTCGTAAGCCGTTTTGAATTCCTGAATTTCCAGTAACTCCTGCACTGCAGGTACCGTTCTTCCCAATTCATACACCTCTAAAGATAGTTATGATATTCGGTCCATGGATTTCTTCCAAAACCCTTTGCCTGGGTGTCTTTTCTCCTTCTCCTTTGGCTCTTCTTCCTTGCTAGTTGTTCCCCCTTCATCCCCTAACCTTCCACTATGTTTCCACCCTCATATTTGGTCTTTCCTCTTGTGATTCTTTCCTCAACCAAACCTTTGTTACATGCACTTTAGGATTCCTTTCCCTGACCTAAGTGTGGTTTACCTCCTCCATTACCTCTGGTTTCTTTTTCTTTGTAGCTTCTGGGGGCGAGTCTTGCTGCTTCCTATTTGAGCTCTTGCCAAACTTTGATTGGCATCTCCTTAGGCTCAAAAGAGTTCGGTATTTCCCTACATTGAGCCCTCGTGACTACAGCTACCTTAGGCTGCAATAAATTCACATTTGGACCGGCTTGATGTGCTAATACTTTGGTGCATTCTGTTGCAAAGTGGCCCTCCTTGCCACATTTCCAACAATTAAACTCTCTGGTAGGCGGCTTGGTGTAATTTTGTGAATTGCTGGTGTAGATTGGTCTAAAGTATTTGGGGCGTGGTTCATTAGTCTCTCCATTGACTAGTGTTGCTAGCCTTACTACAGGTGTGCTTAGTCTGGCCGAGCACTCTTCCCACACATGCCCCTTATTAGGCCCCGATGGAGGTCCCATTTTTTTGCAATAATTACATCGGATGTACTCAGTGGTGGTGTGAGTACTCTCTCGACATCCCAAGCACCGCTTCTCGCGATCTCAAGCACCACTTCTCCCCTTTCATGGGTATCCACTTCACTGGTGGTGTGAGTGCTCTCTCGACATCCCAAGCACCACTCCTCCCCTTTCATGGGCATCCTCGTCCTCACCCCTAATAGTTGTTCCACCTTTTTCCTTAGTTTTTTTAATTGTTGTCTGACCGCCTTAAAGCCCCCTTCCTCTGCTTTGAGCTGCTTAAACACCCATAAGAACTGGACTCACTTCAATTGTTCACACCCCTCTTTTTGGCTCCCTTTCTTTCCATTTTCACCACTCGTTCTACCAACTCTTCAAATGTTCTCGTTCGATTAGTGATTTTTTATTTAGCCACTCCTTTGAACGAGGTCCCATTAATGAACCATGCCCTAAGGCTTTTGTTATTGGGTGGCGACGACGATTGTCTGACTAGGTTCTTGATTTCTTCTACAAACTATTTGGCACTTACTTTCTTCTCTTTAATTTTTCCCAATTGGCTTAGTAATTCCTCCTCCGTTATTTCTTCTTTAAACTTTTAAATCAGTGCTTTTGTTAGTACTTTGTATGATGGTAGTTGTAGTTGAAATACCATTTCTGGGCTGCACCCCTCAGGGTTTGGGAGAAGCAATCCTTCTAGTCTGTCCTTGACAATTCTCTGAACAATGCCCAATTCTCAATGCATAAACATGCACTTGAGGGTCGCATTTCTTTCCTTTATATTCTGGCATTTTCAATTTTAGGTCCTTGCTGGTTGTTCTCCCTAGTTCTTGTTCAGCTTGCTCCTCCCTTTCCTCATCTTCCTCTTTAGGTGCGCTGGGATTCCCTTGTAAGGTGCAGCGGAAGTGTTTTCAACTTTGCTCAAGATGAGTGCTCCGAACTGTGCTCAAGGCTCCTTTTACTTACAGAAGGGAGAGCCTTCCGTTCCTTTAGTGAGAGAATGCAATGGACACAAACAAAGTGGATAAACAATGTGAATGAAGGTGCTAAGACTGAGAGATAGAGAGAGAAGAATACGACATCAGAATGTTGTCAAACCCTCCTCCAAAGGCCCCACTCTCTATGGCGAGAGCGGTCTACTATTGATTGCACAAACCTCTACATTGCTTGGGCTTGCCGACGATGTCGACGACGATGATGTCACGTGACACATCCAACCCTATGTGTCTGTGGACAAGCTACAACATAACCAGGGTTTAGTTCAGTCAAGTCAGTCTAGAATAGGAAGTGATCTGGCACTTTTGTGAGTTTGTTCGCAGACTGTACATGTCCAGACACTCAGAGTAGATGCATATCCTCTGGTTACACACAGCATGATCATCAACATTCCCATCAGAATCCATCAGGGGAATTTTCCAATGCATTAAACCTACTTTCCCTAATTTTGACAATTTTCACTTATTTATTAAGTGACTTTTGTTGGAAAGTAGGTAGGGCAATTTTGCTAAGTTTGTATATATAGAAACCTAGCGCTAGCACTTTCTGGCAGAAGAGGCAGCAGGACCACCTTGCTCAGCAGGCAACTTCTCAGCAAGACCAACCCCCGCGACAACTCTAGCGTTTCTAGCTTTGCAGAAGGCCTAGCATTTTTGCATCAGATCAGCCAAAAAATTTTGCATTTGCAGATTCACGGCGATAGTAGACAACAGATCAGCCCTAGCGTTAGCAGAATTCAGCCCTAGCGTTTTTGGAGCAGCAGACGACCTAGCGTTTTGCAATTCCTTCGCGACGGAATCCATAGTAGCACCAGCGTTTTCAGTTTTCAGCATTCAGTACCCGCAGTAGAACCCCCAAACCTCGCAGAATTCACCTTCCCGCAGCAGATTCTCGCCGCACGGTCAGATCCGTCGAAGTTTGCAGTTTCAGCCCGGAAAACGCAGATTTCAGCATCTGCATTTTCAGCGCGTCATCGTCGCATCATCGCCATCGACATCGTCACGGACATAGAATCAGAATTCAGCAGATTAAGATTTGCAGATTTCAGCCATTAGCGTTTTCAGATTTCAGCCCGTCTTGTCGTCGTCCCCATCGTCGTCCTCATCGTCGGCAAGTCCAAGCATTGTAGAGATCTATGCAATTATAAGTAGACTGCTCTCGCCATAGATAGTGGGGCCTTCGGAGGAGGGTTTTACAACGTCTCTGGTGTCGTATTCTCTTCTCTATCTCTCAGTCTCATGCACTTCCATTCACAGTGTCCATTCACTTTGTTTGTGTCTATTGCACTCCCTCACTAAAGGAACGGAAGGCTCTCCCTTCCGTAAGTAAAAAGAACCCTTGAGCACAGTTCGGAGCACTCATCTTGAGAAAAGTACAACATTCATTCCGTTGTACCTTACATTGGTATCAAAGCTTTGGCAGTGTTCTGTATCACTCAAGGAAAGAACCACAAGAATCACAAGAATTTTTTTGCTTGTTGCGGTCGCACGAACCCAAGTTCGCTTGGGCGTGTCGATTCCTAATCGTGTTTTTGAAGAGTGACAAGAATCCCAGGAAAGAAGGGCTTGTCCAGCCTCCCCTTGTGCCTCTTTCACTCATTGAGAGCAGACCGTGCAGTTAGCGGTCGGCCAACCGACGTGAGGTGGGAAAAAGCAACCTTGGTGTGTGCGCAAGGCCGCCAACGGGTGCGCCTGTGGAAAAGAGCAGAACTCAGGTGAAGAGAAGATCCTTCTCAAACACAGATTGCAAGCTACAGAAGAACCTCAAGACCCTCAAGAACCCAAGAACCCAAGACCCACAAGAACCCAAGTTCCTCGTGAACTTAAGAACCCAAGATCACAGTGTATGGTCATCACTCAAAGCGGAATGAATACTTCGCTTGGAGGTGATGAGCATGAGAGAGGCGACGAAGAACTTTCCCCACCAGGAGGTTTTTCTGACCCTCCCCATCTACGCCACGAGTTGAACCAAATCCTATGGAGGCCATGGTCAAGTCGATGTTGGACATGATGGCACAACAAGAAGCGAATCGAGTTGCGTTGGCACAACAACAAGAAGCGACTCGCGTTGCGCTGGCACAACAAGAAGCGAATCACGTTGCGCTGGCACAACAAGAAGCGACTCGCATTGCTTTGGAACGCGAGCGCGATGCACGAACAGAAAGAACAGCACAAAGAAAAGGAGGAAGCCAAAGCAAGACGAGCGGCCTTGGAGGCCGGTCGTGAGGTTCAAAGAGACCTACGCACTCAAGAATTGGTTCGACAAGTTTTGCCTCGAAGTCTGAACCAGCCAAAGATGTTTGTAGTTCCTCAAGTGGCGCAAGCCGCGATTTGGACTCCAACAATCCAGTCACAGAGAAGATCCAGTTCGGTAAGTATGATGGTAAGATGGATGCTAAGATTATTTATTCTTGGTTGCATCAATTTAATGCTTATTTTGCGACAACTAAGAAGACAGGAAATAGCAAGGTTTTGACGGCAGTTATGTACCTTGCCGGTAATGCCATCAATTGGTACCACGCATGGCAAGAGGCACAGTTAGCCGCGCACCTAGAGGAAGCTGACGAATTCACGTCCCTTTCCTTCAATTGGGCTGATTTCCAAGACAAGCTCAAGGCACGGTTTATGCCACCTCAGTACCTTGCACGATTGAAGGACGATTGACGTGCTCTCAAGCAAAATGGTATGCCAGTTATGTCTTTCTCTAATCGTGTTTTGCAGCTAGGTACCCAATTATGCAAGTCGGATGATGAGCGCAAAGAGGCATTCCTTTATGGATTGGACGAGTATATCAAGTACGATGTCGAGGGTGCTCAATCCAATCGATCTCAACAAGGCGGTAGCGATTGCTCTCGCACAGGAGATGAAGCACAACAAGGGAAAGCCTAAGGAGAACAAGACTTCGACAAGTACCTCCCAGACTTCTCAGAACCCTCAGAATGGTAAGAACGGTAAGAATGGTAAGAACAATAACTCTTCTAACCAATCTTCCAACAGTCTCTCAGAAAAGAACTCTCAAAGTGAACCTAAGGGTAAAGCTAACACAATTGCTAAACCTAAGCTCACTCCAGATGAAAAGGTAGCACAAGGAATTTTAGGAGGATACATCACGTCGGAAGAGCAAAGCACTTATTCTAAGGAAGGTCGTTGTTTTCATCGTCACATTAAGGGTCACATAAAAAAGAACATGTCCTAAGCTTGACTCTAATGAATCTAAAGAATCCACAGAACCCACTTCCTCTGTCAATGCAATCAATGACAACACGAGTGTGCCCCATGTTTCTCCTGACCCTCTCATTGATGAGTCTCTCATTAAATGTTATGGTCATATGATGGGGCAGCGTTTTGTCATATTGTTTGACCCAGGCAGTATGCATGATGTGATCAATCCCTCTCTTGTTGAGAGAGCCCGCCTAGAGGTTAGTCAGAAATCTCCTCTCAAGGTCTCTGGCTTCGCTCTCGGTATGGACTCTCTCATCACGAAAGAGTCCCTTGATGTGTTGTTTATGGTTCAACAAGCTGCTTTTTGTAGAAAATTTTTTGTCTCTCCTCTCTCAAAATGTGATATGATTTTGGGCATTCGATGGTTTCGTGAGCATAACCCTCTCATTGATTGGGCAAAAAATACGTTCACTTTCAATGCCAAAAGTGACTCTCCCATTGTCATTCGTGGAGAGCAAGTTGTTCATTCTCCTTCTCTCATTTCTAATGTGCAGGCGAAGATTGAACGGATTCAGGAGAAGGAGACTCTCTCGGTCTCGTCTTCTCCAAAGCATGATACACAGGATTTGCATGATGATAAGCATGATGATTTGAATGACAATGACAAGCATGATGATTTGCATGATCAAGATGTGATTTCTCACAAGCATGATGATTTGCATGAAGATGATGTGATTGTTCACAAGAATGATGTGTTAGTTGATGCTTTTTCTAGCGAAGCTAACCTTGTTGCAGATTCAATCAATCACGAAGGATCGATCTTGGCTCTCGAGCCTAGGTCCAAAGAACCCATTCAGGAAGAACTAATCTTGGCTTTCAAGCCTAGGTCCAAAGAACCCTCACAAGAAGTATTCTGTGTACGAAAGATTAATCAGCACGCATTGTTCGAGTGTTTCATTCGTGATTGTTTCCTGTATTTTACTCAGCGTCTATATGTAATCCCTTTTCCTAGGCATGACGTATTGTACGTTGAGCACGTTTCACTCATGAATGAGCACAAATGTATGCGGATTTTTCATGAAAAGCTGAAAAGTATGCATTCAAAGAAGTCACATTTCATGTCTCTTCCTTGGCACGACACAGTTGTAGAAAGAGCACATGAAAGTATGAGCACCAAGCATGGGCATTTCCATTGTGAATTGCCACAGTTAATTGATTTAGATCAGCAAGACAAGATTCGATCTCATTGTTTGCGTGTATGTGGTGAACGGTTTGGCACTCCGTCTATTGGTTCACCTGCATTGCATGCACAGTCTTTTAGGAAGACGAGATTTTTTCCACTCACTTTACATGGAATGGGTATGTTCGTGTTTTTGTGTTGGAAGTGGTTTCAAGAATTCTAAGCCATGGATTCTTGAAGATGGAAGAAGCATGAGTCTAGACGAAGTTGAAGCATCGAAGGAGCCACAGGAGAATTTGTGTCGCTTTCGGCACGGCCCAAAGAAGCAAGCGTTGCAGACCTTTATGAAGTTCAAGTACCGCACGACCCACACATCAGAGTGGGCCGGCGAAGAGTCCCTTCCAGGATTCCGGATGCTATTGGCGATCTCCCTCGATGCCATACAGTTCGGTACCAGTACCTCACTTTGAAAAGGAGGGGATGTCACCTGACACATCCAACTCTATGAGTTCATGGACAAGCTACAACATGACCAGGGTTCAGTTCAGCAAAGTCAATCTAGAATAGAAAGTGATTTGGCACTTTTGTGAGTCTGTTCGCAGACCGTGCATGTCCAGACACTAAGAGTAGATGCATATCCTCTGGTTGCACACAGCATGATCATCAGCATTCCCATCAAAATCCATCAGGGGAATTTTCCAATGCATTAAACCTATTTTCCCTATTTTTGACAATTTTCACTTATTTACTAAGTGACTTTTTGTTAGAAAGTAGGTAGGGCAATTTTGCTAAGTTTGTATACATAGAACCTAGCGCTCGCACTTTCTGGCAGAAGAGGCAGCAGGAGCACCTTGCTCAATAGGCAACTTCTCAGCAAGACCAACCCCCGCGACAACTCTAGCATTTTCAGCATTGCAGAAGGCCTAGCGTTGTTGCATTAGATCAGCCAGCGTTTTTGCATTTGCAGATTCAGGGCGACAGTAGACAGCAGATGAGCCCTAGCGTTAGCAGAATTCAACCCTAGCGTTTTTGGAGCAGCAAGCGACCTAGCGTTTTGCAGTTCCTTCGAGACGGAATCCACAGTAGCACCAACGTTTTCATTTTTCAGCATTCAGTACCCACAGTAGAACCCCCGAACCTCGCAGATCTCACCTTCCCGCAACAGATCCTCGCCGCACGTTCAGATCCGTCGAAGTTTGCAGTTTCAGCCCGAAAAACACGGATTTCAGCATGTGCATTTTCAGCGCGTCGTCGTCGCATCGTCGCCATCGACATCGTCACTGACATAAGAGTCAGAATTCAGCAGATAAAGATTTGCAGATTTTAGCCACTAGCGTTTTCAGATTTTAGCCCGTCTCATCGTCGTCCTTGAACACTGAAAATCTGCAGGTTTAGGGCTGAAAACTGAGGTTTCTTAAGGCTGAAAACTGATGGTCTTTCCGGCTGAATCTGCTACTCTTTAGAGGTTGAATAGGCAAATGCTTCATTGCTGAAAACGCTGCCTAAATCTGTCAAAAACGCTAGGTATGCTGGGTCTCTGCAAAAACACTATGTGATGGGGTCTGTGGCGATGGTATCTGGATGCAAAAACACCAGGCTGACACTCCAGAAACGCTAGGTGCTGAAGCTTTGCAAAAACGCTAGGGGATGGGGGATGGTCTTTGCTTGGAGGAAATCCACCAAGTTCTTGTTGGAGAAGTTGCCTGTTGAGCTTGGCTCTTGTTGCCTCTTCTGCCAATTAGTGCTAGTCTAGGTTTGCTTATATACAAATTTACTCAATTTGCCCTACCTACTTTCCAACAAAAGTCACTTAAAAATAATAAGTGAAAAATGTCAAAAATAGGTAAAATAGGCTAAATGCACTAAAAAATTCCCCTGAAGGATTCTGATGGATTCTGATGGAAATGCTTATGATCATGCTGTGTGCAACCAGAGGATATGCATCTATACTAAGTGACTGGGCATGCACGGTCTACAAATAGACTCACAAAAGTGCCAGATCACTTCTAATCTAGACTGACTGGACTGACTGAACCCTGATCATGCTGTAGCTTGTCCACGGACACACAGGGTTGGATATGTCAAGTGACACGTACACATAGGGTTAGATGTGCACGTGACATCCCCTGCTTTTTAAAGTGAGGTACTGGTACCGAACTGTATGGCATCGAGGGAGATCGCCAATAGGGTCTGGAATCCTGGAAAGGACTCTTCGCTGGCCCACTTTGATGCATGGGTCGTGCGATATTTGAACTTCATAAAGGTCTGCAATGCCTTCTTCTTTGGGCCGCGCCGAAAGCGACAGAAAGTCTTTTGTGGCTCCTTTGATGCTTCAACTTCGTCGAGAGTCATGCTTCTTTCTTCTTCACGAATCTCCATGGCTGAAAATTCCTGAAACCATTTCCAACACAAAAACATGAACATACCTATTCCATGTAAAGTGAGTGGAAAAAATCTTGTCTTCCTCAAAGACTGTGCATGCAATGTAGATGAACAAGGAGACAGAGTGACAAACCGTTCACCACACACACGTAAACAATGAGATCGAATCTTTCTCTTCTGATCGAAAGCAATCAACTATGCAATTCACAACGGACATGCCCATGCTTGGTGCTTGTACTTTCATGTGCTGCTACAAACATGTCGTGCCAAAGAAGAGACATGGAATGTGACTTCCTTGAATACATACTTTTCAGCTTTTCATGAAAAATCCGCATACATTCGTGCTCATCCATGAGTGAAACGTGCTCAACGTACAATATGTCATGCCTAGTAAAAGAGATCACATAAAGACGTTGAGTAAAATACAGAAAACGATCACGAATGAAACACTCGAACAATGCGTGCATATCAATCATGCGAACACATAATACTTCCTGTGAGGGTTCTTTGGACCTAGGCTCAAGAGCCAAGATCGATCCTTCGTGATTGATCGAATCCACAACGAGGTTAGCTTTGCTAGAAAAAGCATCAACTAACACGTCATCCTTGTGAACAATCACATCATCTTCATGCAACTCATCATGCTTGTGAGAAATCACATCTTGATCATGCAAATCATCATGCTCATCATTATCATCCAAATCATCATGCTTATCATTGTCAATCAAAACATCATGCTTATCATCATGCAAATCCTATGTATCATGCTTTGGAGAAGAAGAGACTGAGAGAGTCTCCTTTTCCCAAATCTCTTGCATCTGTGCCTGAACGTGAGAAAAGAGTCGCCAGAATTTGTTTGTTTTGTCGGTCGCTCTGTTCTTGTCTTGCTTTGACTTCCTTTCTTGTTGCTTCTCTTTCTGCTCTTCTTTCTGCATGTCTGGTTCCATTTTTGCCATTCTTTCTACATATCTTGCTACGCATTCTAGCTTTCTTTCCATAGACAACTACTTCAACTCCTCCATAGGAGTTAGTGCAATCTTTGTCGTAGATGGTGAAGAGGGAGGGTCGGAAATACCTCTTGGTGGGGAAAATTCTTCTTCGCCTCTCGCATGCTCATCGCCTCTAAGCGAAGTATCCATTCCGCTTCGAGTGATAACCATCCATTGAAGTCGTGGGTTCTTGTGGGTTCTTGTGGGTTCTTGGGGTCTTGGGTTCTTAAGTTCACGAGGAACTTGGGTTCTTGCGGGTCCTAGGTTCTTGAGGGTCTTGAGGTTCTTGAGGTTCTTCTTTCGCTTGCAATCTGTGTAGAGAAGGATCTTCTCTTCACCCGAGTTCTACTCCTTTCTGCGAGCGCACCCCTTAGCGGCCTTGCGCTCACACCAAAGTTGCTTTTTCCCACCTCACGTCGATTGGCCGGCCGCTAAGTGCACGGTCCGCTCTCAATGAGTGAAAAGAGGCACAAGGGGAGGCTGGACAAGCCCTTCTTTCCTTGGGATTCCTATCACTCTCCAAAAACACAATTAGGAATCGACACGCCCAAGCGAACTTGGGTTCGTGCGACCGCAACAAGCAAAAAAATGCTTGTGATTCTTGTGGTTCTTTCCTTGAGTGATACAGAACACTGCCAAAGCTCTGATTCCAATGTAAGGTGCAGCGGAATGAATGTTTACGCTTTGCTCAAGATGAGTGCTCCGAACTGTGCTCAAGGTTCCTTTTTGTTCTTATGGAAGGGAGAGCCTTCCGTTCTTAATGAGAGAATGCTATGATCACAAATAAAGTGAATGGACACTGTGCGTGCAAGTGTATGAGACTGAGAGATAGAGAGAGAAGAGAGATACGACACCAGAGACGTTGTAAAACCCTCCTTCGAAGGCCCCACTCCATAGTTACATGGAACGAGAACGGGGAACGGGAACGGGGGCCTCCGGAACGTTCCCGAAACGGGGGGGGACCTCAGAACAGTGGAACGGGAATGGGGGCCGGAACGGTGAACCTAAAATATGTCGTGGAGGGGGCCTGTTTTTTACTCTTGAGAGCTTGAGGGTTTGGATTATCTAGGAGAGGATGGGAAGGATACCCAGCTTCCCCCCCCCAATGAAGCTTGTAAGTTGTGCCACATTGATGGCGCTTGAGCCTTGAGGCTTGAGCCATATTGATGGTTGCCCATTCCGCTTGAGCCATATTGATAGCTTTAGAGAAAAAAGGACCCGTCGTCCCTCCCTTGTGTTAGTCTTGAGAGGTTTGAAATCTCCCCCAAACTGCTACCTCTCCCACTCTCTCTATCTCTCTATTTTTTTTTTTCAATTTTGTTGGCCGTTCCGCCAGGCCATTCCGGATGCCCGTTCTGCCCGTTCCCTTGTTACGTTCCGGATCCAGAACGCTTTTCCGTTCCCGACACCGTTTCGGCGCACAAAACCGGCCGGAACGCCGTTTCGGTACAATTACCCCCCGTTCCGTGTTACTATGCCCCACTCTAGTCGACGAGAGTAGTCTACTTATGATTGCACAATTTGGTACAAACTGAATGCATGGGACTGATGCAAGTCTAGGCTATGTCTGTGATGACGACGAGGACGACGACAACGATATAAGGGCTGAAATCTGCAATCTTTGATCTGCTGTCCAAAAACGCTATGGGCTGAAATCTGCGGCTAGTCCAAAAACGCTGATTTTGGGGCTGTTTCTGTGGGTCTTTGACGCTGAAAATCTGCAGGTTTAGGGCTGAAAACTGAGGTTTCTTTAAGGCTGAAAACTGATGGTCTTTCCGGCTGAATCTGCTACTCTTTAGAGGCTGAATAGGCAAATGCTTCATTGCTGAAAACGCTGCCTAAATCTGTCAAAAACGCTAGGTATGTTGGGTCTCTGCAAAAACGCTATCTGATGAAGTTTGTGGCGATGGTATCTGGATGCAAAAACGCCAGGCTGATGCACTCCAGAAACGCTAGGTGCTGAAGCTTTGCAAAAACGCTAGGGGATGGGGGATGGTCTTTGCTTGGAGGAAATCCACCAAGTTCTTGTTGGAGAAGTTGCCTGTTGAGCTTGGCTCTTGTTGCCTCTTCTACCAATTAGTGCTAGTCTAGGTTTGCTTATATACAAATTTACTCAATTTGCCCTACCTACTTTCCAACAAAAGTCACTTAAAAATAATAAGTGAAAAATGTCAAAAATAGGTAAAATAGGCTAAATGCACTAAAAAATTCCCCTGAAGGATTCTGATGGATTTTGATGGAAATGCTTATGATCATGCTGTGTGCAACCAGAGGATATGCATGCACGGTCTACGAATAGACTCACAAAAGTGCCAGATCACTTCTAATCTAGAGTGACTGGACTGATTGAACCCTGATCATGCTGTAGCTTGTCCACGGACACACAGGGTTGGATATGTCACGTGACATCCACGTACACATAGGGTTAGATGTGCACGTGACATCCCCTGCTTTTTAAAGTGAGGTACTGGTACCGAACTGTGTGGCGTCGAGGGAGATCGCCAATAGGGTCTGGAATCCTGGAAAGGACTCTTCGCTGGCCCACTCTAATGCGTGGGTCGTGCGATATTTGAACTTCATAAAGGTCTGCAATGCCTTCTTCTTTGGGCCGCGCCGAAAGCGACAGAAAGTCTTTTGTGGCTCCTTCGATGCTTCAACTTCGTCGAGAGTCATGCTTCTTTCTTCTTCACGAATCTCCATGGCTGAAAATTCCTGAAATCACTTCCAACACAAAAACATGAACTTACCCATTCCATGTAAAGTGATTGGAAAAAGACTATTCTTTTGAAAAAAATGTGCATGCAATGTAGATGAACATAGAGACGGAGTGCCAAATCGTTCATCAAACAGACGCAAACAATGGGGTCAAATCTCGACTTTCTGATCTAAATCAATCAACTGTGGCAAAACACAATGGAAATGGAGAGCCAAGATCGGTTCTTCCTGAGGAGGTTCTTTGGACCTAAGCTCGAGAGCCAAGATCGGTTCTTCCTGAGGGGGTTCTTTGGACCTCAACTCGAGAGCCAAGATCGGTGCTTCGTGATTGATCGTCTCTGCAATGAGGTTAGCTTCACTAGAGAAAGTATCAACTACCACATCATCCTTGTGAACAATCACATCATCTTCATGCAAATCATCATGCTTGTCATTATCATGCAATTCATCATGCTTGTCTTTATCATTCAAATCATCATGCTTATCACTATCATTCAAATCATGTGTGTCATGCTTGGGAGAAGAAGAGACGAAGAGAGTCTCCTTTTCCCGAATCTCTTGCATCTATGCTTGCACTTGAGAAAAGAGTCGCAACCTCGCTTTCATGTGTCGATCGTTTATTGCTTTTCTTGCTTTGTTCACGCGATCAAATGTTGCTTCTCTTACTTCGCGCTCGCGATCCAATTCGGCTTGTCTTTGTTTAGCTTCCAAGCGTGCTTGCTCACTCTCACACGCTATGGCTGCCATTCTTTCTGTTGTTCGTGCTTCGCGTTCTAACTCCCTTGGCAACGCGATTTGCTTCTTGTTATAACATCATGTCCATCATCGACTTGACCAAAGCCTCCATAGGATTTGGTACAATCCTTAGCGTAGATGGGAAAGAGGGAGGGTCGGAAAAACCTCCTTGTGGGGAAAATTTTTCTTCACCACCCTAATGCTCATCACCTCCATGTGAAGTATCCATTCCGCTTCGGGTAATGACCATACACTGAAGTCTTGGGTTCTTAAGTTCACGAGAAACTTGGGTTCTTGTGGTTCTTGGGGTCTTGTGTTCGAGGTTCTTCTGTAGCTTGCAATCTGTGTTAGAGAAGGATCTTCTCTTCACCCGAGCTCTTCTCTTTCCCGCGGGTGCACCCCTTGGCAGCCTTGCGCTCACACTAAGGTTGCTTTTCCCACCTCACGTCGATTGGCCGGCTGCTAAGTGCACGGTCCGCTCTCAATGAGTGAAAAGAGAAACAAGGGAAGGCTAGACAAGCCCTTCTTTCTTGGGTTTCCTGTCACTCTTCAAAAACACGATTAGTAATCGACACGCCCAAGAGAACTTGGGTTACGTGCGACCGCAACAAGCAACAAAAATTCTTGTGGTTCTTTCCTTGAGCAATACAGAACACTGAAGCTCTGATAAAAATGTCAGGTGCAGTGGAAGTGAATGTTGAACTTTACTCAAGATGAGTGCTCCGAACTGTGCTCAAGGCTCCTTTTACTTACGGAAGGGAGAGCCTTCCATTCCTTTAGTGAGAGAGTGCAATGGACACAAACAAAGTGGATAAACACTAAGAATGAAGGTGCTGAGACTGAGAGATAGAGAGAGAAGAATACGACACCAGAATGTTGTCAAACCCTCCTCCGAAGGCCCCACTCTCTATGGCGAGAGCGGTCTACTATTGATTGCACAAATCTCTACAATGCTTGGACTTACTGACGATGTCGACGATGACGAGGACGATGACGAGACGGGCTGAAATCTGAAAACGCTAATGGTTGAAATCTATAAATCTTTATCTGTTGAATTTCAACTCTATGTCGGTGATGATGTCGATGGTGACGATGCAACGACGACGCGCTGAAAAATGCATATGTTGAAATCTGTGTTTTCCGGGCTGAAACTGCAAACTTCAATGGATCTGACCGTGCGGCGAGGATCTGTTGCAGGAAGGTGAGATCTGCAAGGTTTGGGGGTGCTATTGCGGAGTCTGAATGCTGAAAACTGAAACACTGAGTCTACCGTCGTGAAGATCTGCAAAAACGCTAGGTCTCTCGCAGATGCAAAAACGCTAGGCTGATTTGGGATCCTACTGCAAAAACGCTAAGTCCCTTGTTGTGCAATCTGCTAACGCTAGGGCTGATCTGTCTTCTGCTGGTTCTGCTACCGCCGGTTTGGATCTGCAAA
The DNA here is from genome assembly GCF_014529385.1 of Adiantum capillus-veneris. Lineage (NCBI taxonomy): Eukaryota > Viridiplantae > Streptophyta > Polypodiopsida > Polypodiales > Pteridaceae > Adiantum > Adiantum capillus-veneris. Next base: position 38,070,947 of record NC_140931.1, read on the forward strand.
AGCAAAACGCTGGCTGATCTGCTTGCAAACGAAAACGCTGGCAGATCTTTGGTCCTTGGCTGAAAACGCTATGTTTACCGCCGGTGGGGGGTCTTCTTCAGAAGGTGCCTGTTGAACAAGTTGTTCCTGCTCCCTCTTCTGCCAGGAAGTGCTAGCACTGGGTTTTCTTATATACTTGGCTATCAAAATTGCCCTACCTAGTTCCCAACAAAAGTCACTTAAAAAAATATGTGAAAATTGGCTAAAATAGGGAAAATAGGTCTATGCACTGTAAAAATGCTCCTGATGGGTTCTGCTGAAATCTGATGAGCATGTTGTGTGCAACCAGAGGATATGCATCTACTCTAAGTGTCTGGACATGCACAGTCTGCGAACAGACTCACAAAAGTGCCAGATCACTTCCGAATCTAGGCTGACTGAACTGAATTGAACCCATGTCATCAAGTATCTTGTCCACGTATACATAGGGTTAATTGTGCACGTGACATCCCTGGATCTTGAACCCCTTGTAGTGTTTCTTCCACGCGCTCCCCTTCCTTGCTGCTGGCACCTCTCACTTCAGTCTCATCCCAAGTTCTCTTTCTTGTGACTGTTTTCCAACCCTGACTGTTTTCCTGGTGCTTGGCCCCGCATGCCTACTTGTGTGTCCCGCCATGGTTGAACTTCTTTGAAGTATCCCCAGCATCCCAACAGGGTTGCCAATGCTGCCAATCAATTTCCTATTGACAAACAACTGTCAAAGTTCTGGGTAAGTCAACCCTAGTTATAGTGTGCAACTATACCAGTGCCCAGGAACCCTGTGCAAGCTGGCCAGGCCCCATGTGAGACGCTGCACAGAGATGCTTTAAACAGACTATTGATCCCCGCACAGAGGTAAACACACAAACTTTAAGACACAAGATTCATGTACATAAACTGAGCACTTTGATATTATTGGAGAAAGGTATACATCAGATACACAGGTATATATCAGAGACACGAAGTGGCGAATCCCTCTTACAACCTGATAATATTAATGCTCCTTACAATGGCTCACCGGCCTTTACACACAAGCCTGTGCCTATTCCCCTATCCTGGTATATCCCCCTGTCCCCTCTCCCTCTCGAACCCTTTTCTTTTGTTTGGTTGTTCTTTTATGCTCCTTGGTCACCAGCTTCTCGATTTGGCAGTCTTCTTGATCTTGGCCGTTACCCACCTAGTTTCTACCTAACAATACCTTGGTCCTTTACGAGATCCATATTGGAGTTCGAAATGAATTTTTTCTTTACCAAAAACCCTTGGAGTATACTAACAATGTTATGACCCGAAGCCAAAAAAACCTTGAGACTCACTACATTCACTGCTTTGCCAATCAAAAGGCATGTATCATCTTCTCTAGTAAACCAACTAAACTATGTGTTCTTCGTTTCCTGATTACCGTGCACGTAACTCAATAAAACCACAAAGTAGCTCTATTGGAACGTCCTTTAGAATTCTTGAGGTCACAGGTGTCCATCCTCCAAATAATTATGGAAATTAGTAACAACTTTCTTTGAAAATGTGTTCGGATTCTCCTGAAACCGCATGATTCCTTCCTAAACTATATCATCGATGTCTACTTCATCATCTGATGCTGATTGTCCATTGATTAAGACGTACATGGAAAACTTTTGAGCAAGATGTAGGAGTCGGAATGGATTCTTGTATTTTCTAATGGGTCTAGTTTTCTTAGCCTCAATGTAGTCTGTGCATTACATCATATTCACAAAGATCCAGTGCAATTTTTGTAAACAAATTGTTAACGAGTTGATCTATTTCATGCAAATACAATAAAATTGATTAATGTAAATAAAGAGAGCTTGATCATTAAGAGGATTCTAGGAGTAACTAAAGGAGTGCGGGTCTGGAGCATAGCATCATCTACGCACACACACATACACACATGCACACGCACACACACCAAACCACTTTTCATGCATCATAATCTAGAGTAAAAAATGACAACAATAAACGTAAACCACAATGAGGATCGGATTTTCTTGGAGCCGGTCCCCCCTCCAAAAGGATCTTTGCATTATTAATGCCTGTATAAAGTGACTTCTTTTAACAATACAGCTTGTGGTCGTGGAGTTTTGTTGGATTGACAAAGAGAAAGCTCCATGATCCACAACTACATGTCGATGTAGTCCATCTTCCTAAACCCTACACGCTCAAATAGAGAGCCGAACCCATAGAGAGGAAGATGAATCAAGAAAGAGATTAAGATTGCTCACGTGCATAGGCCTATGAGACTGCTCTTTAGTCAAGCGTGTATCATTTACAGAATAATAAAGCAAGAGAGAAAATGCTTCATGTGCTCATTTGGGTGGTTTTGCACCATAACCAAGCTTGTGGGCAAGGAGATGTGCTCTATGCTTCCCATGAGAGAGAGAGAGAGAGAGAGAGAGAGAGAGATTTCTTCCCACACTTAAGCACTTGAAAAACGAGGAGACAAGGTTGAAGGTGGAAAATTTTCCTCCTTTATACATCCCCCCTCAAGACTAGCTCTTCATTGATTGGTTCCTTGCTACGGGGATACAATCAATGGCAATGGCAAGCGCCTCATGAAGTGTTCTTGGGCATGTGAAAAAAGTGTCCTACTTGTTATTTCCGAAGAAATTTGATGGTACCTACCTCTTTTCTCTTTCTTGAGTTAGCCCCTTAAGCACACACTTGCCTACTTACTCAAAAGGAGGCAAGTGTAAACTCCTAGAGACAAGTGGCCAAGCCATTCTAAAAAGGTGGTGAGTAGTGTCCACCTACTATAATGGGATGGATTGAGCCAACCTTAGTCATTCGCCCATTTAATTCAAAATATTAAAAACCTTAGATATAACTTGAACCTAGCTAGCTCACGTGCAAGACCTTAGCAAAGACTGCTCCAGGTGCTAACAGCTCACACTGGACTAGAGCCAACTTCCTAATTTAGAACCTGCTAAATTACGATGGACTCTGGTAAACATAAAATTTACCCTTCATATTTGCAACTTCATCTCATGTGAAAACTGCATAGTCCTCTGGAGGCTTTATGAAACTAGTCCCCAAACAACGTCAAAACCTACTAAATTCAAACTTGTTAGACTAGTTTTGGAAACTTTATTTTCCCTAAGGCTTTCCAGTCGTCATCCTTGGAATCTAGTAAGTAATTCCATATAAATTAGAATTTTCCCTGAGGCTTTGCAATCTTCATCCTTGAAGTTTAATAATAATTCTAGTTAATTAGATTTTGCATCATTTTTATTAATTAGTTATAATGTCTTTAAATTTGATAGTTGCATAATTGACCTCCCTTGTCTTGTACCTTTGATCAAAAGCACCAACTGGCAATCTCCTTGCCCCTAGTAGATGTATCCTCCTTTGATCATGTATGTTTGACCGAAATTAATTATCTAGAAAACATCCTAGCTCTTCCATAGGCTATTTCCTTTGGTCCCAAGCCTTTGACCAAAATAGTCTACAAAGCTCTAAATTAACTTCTTTGTTTTTCTTTAATTTTTCCTATGCTTGAGTGGCTAGCTTAAGGTGGAAAATACTTTTAGAAGTTTAGAAATCGATTTTTATGACATTACCTCTGCTTAAAATCATGGTCATCCTCGACTATGGAGTAGGGAAAATCAAGTCACGTCTAGTCCGTTTACTTTGGGTAGAGGATCGCTTTTACCTTTCAAATTCTTCCACAATGGGTGATCGATCCCATTTGGTGCTTGACAAATCAAACTACCGCAAGCATGCCTTTAGTTAGCCCTTACATTCAAAAGTATATGGGGGAGCAGGAGAGAGAGCCCACTTGCTGTCCTATGCAATGAGAGTGAAGGAGAAGAGGAGAGAGGCGCTGTAGAAGCACACGCAGAGAAAGGCGTGAGAGAGAGAGAGCTCGTTGAGATTTGGGAAAAGCCACGCTATATTGTTCTTTTGGGCTTCATATTTGAGTATATGAGTAAGTGACTAGGGGGCCATTCACACTTGGGCCCCCTCACTTATAAGTCTTTTAACTTATAAGTTAGTAAGTACAAGGCACTTAGGCCTTTATTCCCTAACAACCTCCCACCTAAAGGCAATGTACCTTGGGAGATCAAAGAATCAGCTAACTATGATACAACAGCGGATCATGCACTTACTCATCCAACACCCATCATCTGACGGCAATATGCAAACCGCTCTGCTGGAAGACTCTTGGTCAAAAGATCTACAGGATTGTCATCTGTGTGCACCTTGACAAGTGTAATGCTCTTGTCATCAAGCACACTCCTGATAAAATGATACTTCACCTCTATGTGCTTTGTCTTGGCATGAAAAACAGGATTCCTTGCAAGCATAATAGCACTCTGACTATCACAGTGTAGCACAGGAACCGGTGACTTAATGCCAAGCTCTTCTACCAAACGCATGAGCCACAAAGCTTCTTTGCATGCCTCAGTGGCAGCCACATACTCAGCCTCAGTGGTAGACAAAGCAACACATTTTTGCAGTCTAGAAATCCAAGAAACTGCACCTCCTGTGAATGTAAACACATATCCAGAGGTAGACTTCCTGCAATCTGGATGTCCAGCAAAATCTGCATCTGTAAAGCCATGCACAGATGTCTCACTCTTCCCAAAACAAATGCACAAGTCTTTAGTGCCTTTCAAGTATCTCAAGATACACTTCACTGCTTCCCAATGCTTTTTACCAGGATTGCTCATGTACCTGCTTACCACTCCCACCGCAAATGCAATGTCCGGACGTGTAGCAACCATAGCATACATCAAACTGCCAACGGCTGATGCATAAGGAATCTTGGCCATTTCAGCCCGCATATCATCTGTGTTTGGGCAGTCATGTGCAGTCAGTTTTACATATGGAGGCAGCGGAGTACCAAGTGCCTTTCCCCCATCCATATGAAAACGATGTAGCACCTTATTAACATAATCTCGTTGAGATAGATACAGACGCCTGTTGGGTCTATCTCGAGAGATACGCATGCCCAAAATATGATTAGCATCACCAAGATCCTTCATGTCAAAGCTATTCTTTAAGCTTTGCTGTAATGCATCCAACTCCGTGACATTGTTACCCGCAATAAGCATGTCATCAACATACAAAATCAGCAATAGAAGAGATCTATCACTTGCCGTTTTGATATACAAACAGTGATCAGAATTACTTCTTTTGTATCCTTGAGACCTCATGAATGTATCAAACTTGTGATACCATGCACAGGGAGACTGTTTCAAACCATACAAGCTCTTCAAGAGTCTACATACTTTCTTCTCTTGCCCCTTTGACACAAAACCTTCTGGCTGCATCATATAGATCATCTCAAGCAAATCGCCATGCAAAAACGCTGTTTTGACATCCATTTGCTTTAACTCCATATCTTCAGAAGAAGCAACCAGGCCTAAAACAAGACGTAATGTGGCAAGCTTTACAATAGGAGAAAAAATCTCATCAAAATCAACACCATGCTTTTGCTTGTACCCTTTAGCAACCAAACGTGCCTTGTACTTTGAAGAAGCATCAGATGTGACCTTGGTCTTGTAAACCCATTTACATGGCAGAGCCTTATGCCCTTTAGGCAAATCAACCAAGTCCCATGTATGGTTTTTCTCCAAAGACTGCATTTCCGAAACCATTGCTTTGAACCATTTCTTACTGTCTTCCCGTTGCATAGCCTCTTTATAGTAAGACGGCTCACCACAATCAGTAAGCATGACATAGTCCAAAGACGGTTCATATCTATCGGGGGGCCTTGTCACCCGAGTAGACCTACGTACCCAATGATCCATAACAGGTGGATTTTCAGCCTGTAAATCATCAAAAACAGCAGGCTGTTCAGCCGGTTGCATCGCAACAACGGGCGGTCTAGGAGCATCAACCTGTTCCTCTACCTGTGGTGCATCAATGGCAACTTGTTGGGGCTGATTTTCAGCAGCTAATGGCTGCCCTGTACTAATCAAACTCTTCTTGAGTTGTGGCACATGACGCACTTTGTGCAAAACAAAAGTCATACCATCAGCAAAAGAAAACTGGACACTGCCAATACCTGCAATGTCACATGCATAGTTATCTCCCAAATAAACAGTGCCCTGCACCTCACTTGAGTACTGTGTAAACCAATCCCTATGAGGTGTTACATGAAAGGAGGCACCTGAATCAAGAATCCAAGTATGCATGTCCACATCAGAACCCATAGCAAGGGTATGTGCATCCACAGAAGAGGCATTGAGTACATCAGTGCTGCTGTCACTGTCACAACTACTAGCAACATTGATTTCCTCAATCAACACAGTGCTCTTCTTGGCATTTCCCTTGTCCTTTGCATCAGTTTCAGCACCCTTGTTCTTCTCTTTCTTCCACTCATAGCATTCCCGTTTATAATGCCCTTTCTTTCCACAATGATGACACACAATATCTTTCCTACGAGATTTGCTGCGTGCCTTGTCCTTACTGTCAGATTTCTCCCTCTGTTGAGACCTGCCTCTCAAGTGCAATGCATTAAAAGACCCACCTGTGGTGTTCTTTCTGTTCATCTCTTCCATCAAGAGAGAACTCTCTACATCTGCATACTTAAGTGACGCACTTGAGTTACTAAGAGCTGTCCGGAATACATCCCAACTCTCGGGCAATGTGCATAGCAGAAAAGTAGCTTTGAACTCCTCATCAATTGTGAATTTCAGCTCTGTCAGTTGGCTGAAAATAGAATTGAATTCATTGAGGTGCACTGACATGTGCGTGCCCTCCTTCATGCGGAGATCCATAAGCTTCTTAAGCCAATACACTTTACTGGCAGCACTCTGCTGTGCATACAACTCGTCTAAACGCTTCCACATGCCCCATGTTGTCTGCTCATTCTCTACATTGAAGAGTAAATTGTCAGACACCGAAAGCATGATCGTGGAGCGAGCCAACTCGTCCACTTCTTCCCATTCTTCAACCTCCATATCAACCGGTTTCACACCCTGTAACTTAATAGGTTTCGCCTGTTTCTTCTGCAACATCACATTGTAACATTGCTTCTTCCATATAGCAAAGTTATGGGCCCCTTCAAGCTTGCGAATGTGCAACAAATTGCCACTTTCACTGCTAGAAGCCATTCTGAGTGATTGCAAACACTGAAACCCTGTTTTGCCGACCTAAACACGCCCAAATGTGCGCAATCGGGCAAAAAACAGCTTGCTGTTACAGAAAAACAACGAGCAAATTTCACGCGAAATCACCCCAAAACAGCGTACATTCACTGCCAAACCCTTACCAAAGGTTTCCACAAGGTGTATACATCATTTGCGTGCTGAAATTCCCTGTTTTAGGGCAAAAATCAGACCTGTAAAAACCTGTTTTGTTGAATTTTCAGAACCTCGTTGGTGGAAACACCTGTAAGATTGACCTGTGAGACTTGCCCTAATGAAATTGCATCAAATTGACCCCGAAATTGGTCAATTTCAGCAGAAATAGACTGCTGTTCGCCAGTTTTTGAAACCCTAATTTTGGGGAAACTGTCACCGGAGGTCGATTCTACACGGTGAGAGGATCCCTTCGCGACAGAGTTGATCGAAAACGGTTGAATATCCTTCCCGCAGCGAGCAAAAACAGAATTCTGATCTGTGTTGCGAAGATGGCTCTCTTGGAAACCCTAAAGCTCTGATACCATGTGTGGGGGAGCAGGAGAGAGAGCCCACTTGCTGTCCTATGCAATGAGAGTAAAGGAGAAGAGGAGAGAGGCGCTGTAGAAGCACACGCAGAGAAAGGCGTGAGAGAGAGAGAGCTTCTTGAGATTTGGGAAAAGCCACGCTATATTGTTCTTTTGGGCTTCATATTTGAGTATATGAGTAAGTGACTAGGGGGGCCACATTCACACTTGGGCCCCCTCACTTATAAGTCTTTTAACTTATAAGTTAGTAAGTACAAGGCACTTAGGCCTTTATTCCCTAACAAAGTAGATTGGCAGATTCTACTTGATATTTGGGAGATCTAGCTACTGCAAGAATGTAGCACACTTAGATATTAATCAACTTTCATGGGAGAGAGATTCAAACTCTACTGAGTTCTTGAGAGAAACATGTCTACGACAAGAATGATTCATGGTATGCATACACTTGAAACTTATGAACATTCAAAAGAAATCTTAAAGTCAATAAAAGGTAGTTTTTAATACCAAAATTTTGTTCATACATGTTCTTACCTTTGACATGAGTAATTATCAGCATTTACAAGGTTTGCATTATCCTTTAGTTGGATGCCTTGCATCCAATTTGCATCTTCAAACGGATAATTCTTAAACATGATAAGACATTGTCAAATAACCTTACCATTTCTCAAAACCTTGTTGTCATGTCGTAGGATAGTCCCAAGTTGGGAGGTTTCTTTTTTACCTTCAAACTTGGGTGGATCTCTCCGTCATGGGTTCTTTATGTGGTTTTCCTTTGTAGGGTTTTAGTAGGCTAATCATATAAAAAAGCATTGTTTATTGTGCCATGTACTAGGTAGCTTTAGCTTATAAGCCAATTCATTAATTGGCTTAAGAATTTGAAATGGGCTATAAATTTACTGTTTTGCTAACTTAGCATAGTACTTTTGGTGACCCAATGGGAATACTTGTTTCCCCTTGCCTATAGTAAAGTTTAAGCGTGTTGTGGGAATTTGAGCAATACTCAATCATTTTATTTGAAGGTCAAGGCTCTTCTATCCTTGTTAGCAACAGTCTTTTGCTTATGTTGCACTATGGATATAGCTTTCTTAATCTTACAACAAGATTATTTAAGGTCTCTACTATATTCATCAATTGCAATGTAAGGTGCAGCAGAAGTGAATGTTGAACTTTGCTCGAGATGAGTGCTCCGAACTGTTCTCAAGGTTCCTTTTACTTAAGGAAGGGAGAGCCTTCCGTTCTTTAACGAGAGAGTGCAAGTGATCACAAACAAAGTGGATGAACACTGTGAATGAGAGATAGGGAGAGAAGAGAATACAACACCAAGGATGTTGTAAAACCCTCCTCCGAAGGCCCCACTCGGGCTGAAATCTGAAAACGCTAAGGTTGAAATCTACAAATCTTTATCTACTGAATTCTGACTCTATGTCGGTGACGATGTCGATGACGACGATAATGCCCTGAAAATGTAGATGCTGAAATCTACGTTTTCCGGGCTGAAACTGCAAACTTTGTAGGATTTGACTATGCGGCGAGGATCTGTTGCGGGAAGGTGAGATCTGCGAGATTCAAGACTTCTTCTACGAGTACTGACTGCTGAAAACTGAAAACGCTGGTCTATGGGCTGGTTCTGTCGCAATAGGACTGCAAAACACGAGATGTCATGCTGCTCCAGAAACGCTAGGGCTGAATTTTGCTGCTAGAGGAAATCTACTAACGCTAGGGCTGATCTCGCTAGGGCTGATCTGTTGTCGTGAAGTGGTTCTGCTGTGTCTGCTAATGCCGAAGTTGATCTGCAATGCAAAAAGTTAAAACGCCAAGGCTGATCTGTCTTGCAAAAAACACTAGCTTGATGCTGTTGTAAAAACGCTAGGCCATGTTGTTCTGGTCCTGCTGAGAAGTTGTCTGTTGAGCAAAGTGCTCTTACTGCCTCTTCTGCCAGAAAGTGCTAGCTTTGGTTTGCTTATATATTATCTTAGCAAAATTGCCCTACCTAGTTCCCAACAGAAGTCACTTAATAAATAAGTGAAAATTGTCAAAAAAATAGGGAAAATAGATTTAATGCACTGGAAAATTCCTCTGATGGATTCTCATGGGAATGCTGACGATCATGATGTGTGCAACCGGAGGATATGCATCTAATCTAAGTGACTGGTCATGCACGATCTGCGAACAAACTCACAAAAGTGCCAGATCACTTCTTATTCTAGACTGACTTGACTGAACTGAACCCTAGTCATGCTGTAGCTTGTCCACGGACACATAGGGTTGGATGTGTCATGTGACATCCCCTCCTTTTCAAAGTGAGGTACTGGTACCGAACTATATGGCGTCGAGGGAGATCACCAATAACATCCGGAATCCTCGAAAGGACTCTTCGCCAGCCCACTCTGATGTGTGGGTTGTGCGATACTTGCACTTCATAAAGGTCTGCAACGCTTGCTTCTTTGGGCTGTGCCGAAAGTGACACAAAGTCTTCTGTGACTCCTTCAATGCTTCAACTTCGTCTAGAGTCATGCTTCAACTTTGTCTAGAGTCATGCTTCTTTCTTCTCCATGGCTGAAAATTCATGAAACCACTTCCAACACAAAAACATGAACATACCTATTCCATATAAAGTGACTGGAAAAAGTCTTGTCTTCCTCAAATACTGTGCATGCAATGTAGATAAACAAAGAGACGGAGTGCCAAACCATTCACCACACACACGCAAACAATGAGATCGAATCTTGTCGTGCTGAATTAAATCAATCAACTGTGGCAAAACACAATGGAAATGCCCATGCTTGGTGCTCATACTTTCATGTGCTCTTTCTACAACTGTGTCGTGCCAAGGAAGAGACATGAAATGAGACTTCCTTGAATGCATACTTTTTAGCTTTTCATGAGAAATCTGCATATATCCGTGCTCATTCATGAGTGAATCGTGCTCAACGTACAATATGTCATGCCTAGGAAAAGGGACCACATACAAACGTTGACTAAAATACAGGAAACGATCACGAATGAAACACTCGAACAATGCGTGCTAACAAATCATTCGAACACATAGTACTTCCTGTAAGGGTTCTTTGGACCTAGGCTCAAGAGCCAAGATCGGTTCGTCGTGTTTGATCGAATCTGCCTTGGGGGGTGCTCTGGACCTCGACTCGAAAGCCAAGATCAATTCTTCGTGACTGATCGAATCTGCAACGAGGTTAGCTTCGCTAGAAAAAGCATCAACTAAACCATCATCCTGGTAAACAATCACGTCTTGATCATACAAATCATCATGCTTGTGAGAAATCACATCGTGGTCATTATGCAAATCATCATGCTTGTCAGTGTCATCCAAATCATCATGCTCATCATTATCATTCAAATCATCATGCTTGTCATTATCAACCAAATCATGTGTGTCGTGCTTTGGAGAAGAAGAGACTGAGAGAGTCTGTTTTTCCTAATTCTGTGCAAACTGCGCCTGCACAATAGAAAAAAGTCGCAAGAACTCTTTCATGTGTTTGTCGCTCTTCTCTCTTTTCTTGCTTTGTTTTCGCGATCAAATTCTGCTTCTCTTGCTTTGTCTTCTAAGTGTGCTTGCTGATACTTACGCTCGATGGCTACCAATCTTTCTTCGCGTTCACATGCTATGGCTGCCATTCGTTGTTCGTATTTACGTTCTATGGTCGCCATTTTTGTGTCGCTTTCTAGCTTACTGTCCATCATCATCTTGTCGAAAGTCTCCATAGGAGTTAGTGCAATCCTTGGCGTGGATGGGAAAGAGGGAGGGTCGGAAAAACCTCCTGGTAGGGAAAACTCTTCTTCGCTACTCCCATGCTCACCACCTTTATGCGAAGTATCCATTCCGCTTCAAGTGATGACCGTCCACTGAAGTCTTGGGTTCTTAAGTTCACGAGGAACTTGGGTTCTTGGGGGTCTTGGTTCTTGGGGTTCTTGACGGTCTTGAGGGTCTTCAGGTTCTTCTTTCACTTCCAATCTGTGATAGAGAAGGATCTTCTCTTCACCCGAGTTCTGCTCTTTCCCACGGGCGCACCCCTTGGCGGCCTTGCGCTCACACCAAGGTTGCTTTTTCCCACCTCATGTCGATTGGCCGGCCGCTAAGTGCATGGTCTGCTCTCAATGAGTGAAAAGAGGCACAAGGGGAGGCTGGACAAGCCCTTATTTCTTGGGTTTCCTGTCACTCTTCAAAAATACGATTAGGAATTGACACGCCCAAGAAGACTTGGGTTACGTGCGACCACAACGAGCAAAAAAAATTATGTGGTTCTTGTGATTCTTTCCTTGAGTGATACAGAACACTGTCAAAGCTCTGATACCAATGTAAGATGCAACGGAAGTGAATGTTGAACTTTGCTCAAGATGGGTGCTCTGAACTATGCTCAAGGTTCCTTTTAATTAGGGAAGGGAGAGCCTTCCGTTCTTTAACGAGAGAGTGCAAGGATCACAAACAAAGTGGATGAACACTGTGAATGAAGGTGCTGAGAATGAGAGATAGAGAGAGAAGAGAATACGACACCAGGGATGTTGTAAAACCCTCCTCCGAAGGCCCCACTCTCTATGGCGAGAGCGATCTATTATTGATTGCACAAATCTCTACAGTGCTTGGACTTGCTGACGATGTCGACAATGATGAGGACGACGATGAGACGGGCTGAAATCTGAAAACGCTAAGGCTGAAATCTGCAAATCTTTATCTGCTGAATTCTGACTCTATGTCGGTGACAATGTCGATGACGACGGTACGGCGACGACGCGCTGAAAACGCAGATGCTGAAATCTGCGTTTTCGGGGCTGAAACTGCAAACTTCGTGGGATCTGACCGTGCGGCGAGGATCTGCTGCGGGAAGGTGAGATCTGTGAGGTTCAAGACTTCTTCTACGGGTACTGACTGCTGAAAACTAAAAAACGCTGGTCTATGGGTTGGTTCTATCGCGATGGAACTGCAAAACACCGGATGTCATGCTGCTCCAAAAATGCTAGGGCTGAATTCTGTTGTTGGAGGAAATCTACTAACACTAGGGTTGATTTGCTGATGTGAAGTGGTTTTGTTGTGTCTGCTAATGCCGAAGCTGCTCTGCAATGCAAAAACGCCAAGGCTGATCTATCTTGATACTGATGCAAAAACGCTAGGCGATGTTGTTCTGGTCCTGCTGAGAAGTTGCCTGTTGAGCAAGGTGCTCCTGCTGCCTCTTCTGCCAGAAAGTGCTAGCTCTGGTTTGCTTATATATTATCTTAGCAAAATTGCCCTACCTAGTTCCCAACAAAAGTCACTTAATAAATAAGTGAAAAATGTCAAAAAATAGGAAAAATAGGTTTAATGCATTGGAAAATTCCCTTGATGGATTCTGATGGGAATGCTGATGATCATGCTGTGTGCAACCGGAGGATATGCATCTAATCTAAGTGACTGGTCATGCACGGTCTGCGAACAGACTTACAAAAGTGCCAGATCACTTCTTATTCTAGACTGACTATTGTTGTGACTAGCTATTACTGCAATATTCACTCCATATCTACTTGAAAGAGCATTGGCCACTTAATTGTGCTTATCAGTTATGCAAGCAATGTGAAGTTGAACTATGAAAGAATATTAGCCTACCTCAATTTCTTGTTACTCAATTTAGTTTGCATCTTAAGACTAATGATTTGTATGTGAAATAAATGGAGTAATGCTTCTAAGTGTCTTAAGTATGTAAGATAGCTAATTTTTCTTTTTCATATATGCCTAGATTCTTTTCTTGTTCATTTAAATTCCTACTTTCATATGCTATGGCATGCTCTTGTTGAAGCAAGATAGCTTCCAAGCAATCCCCACATGCATCACATTGGACTTTAAAAGGTTTTGAAAGATTAACACTGGTTGAGAGATAAGCTTTGCTTAAGGCTTTCAAAAAACTCAATCTCTTTCTTAGTCCATATAAATTTAACATTATTTTTATTTAAATCATAATATAATGGACCTTCTAAGAATGAGAATTTTTCTATGAAACGTATGTAGTATGCACACAAACCTATAAAGCTTTCAGTTGATGTAAATTCATTAGAATTTCTAGAAGCACTGGGTGTGGTCATATGGTGCATCTTCATAATTTGGGGCTGCAAGGCCATTTTAGTTTGTTGCTAGATATAACTAGTCTTGCTTGGTGGGCCTTGATATATAACATCTATGGAATATAACCGCACATATGCAAATTGACATTTAATATTTAGCATTGAAGTGAACAAGTTGGATCAAGTTTTCTCCCTAGCTTATTGACGCTTGGACTGTAATCTTCTGGGTCTTGAGGACTTCATACTGACACCTAGTACGCGGGAAACGAGGCATATATAGTATGGCATCAATTATTTAGACACCTAGTATGGTATCAATTATTCAGATCTAAAGTAAAGATGCACAAGGTCAATTCACTACTGTGATACACCACATGCATTCACTACTTGTGTATTCAGTATTGTAATACATCACATGCATTGGCTAGCAACCGTATGCAAAGAGTTGTGTGTGTAACTAACATGTGCAGATGTTGATCAACATCGAGTGTATAGTTCTGAAAATGAGATTAAAAAAAAACCAAAGCAAAAAAACTAATTCGAAAAAATCTAAAACAAGTAAATAGATAAAGCATGAATGAGTTGCAACAATAAAGGAGGTGCTTTACGGACCTGCAATGTTTTGTTGCTTTTCGATTGTCCAATCTACAGGCTGATATTTGAATCAAGCTACAAAAAAACAATGTGAATAGTTAAACATATCGTCTTGCAATGAAACGTCACAGACTGAAAGTGTAAAATATACAGTGCACGTCATACAGAGGTGCCATACAAAAGTATGGTGGAGAGCTGGCACTGTGGTCTCTCCAAAAAATTATAAGAAACGGAAGCCGTGCCCAGCCCCGTAGCATTTATGTGTTGCGCCAAGCAAACGCATGCGCATGGAAAATTGAATGCAGATAATGAACCTTGCAATGTTGTCGAGCTGGACAAAAGACCCTTTGAGAAGATGTGAATAGATTTTCACTGCCCGTCGTGGAGTAGCTCTCCTCCAAGGAAAAATGAGGGTTTGTGTTTGGCTACAATACCAAACTGATGTGTGCCATCTACAACCATCTGAACTTGATCCGATACATGGACCTTTGCTCATAGGATCCACTACCGTATTGTGGGTATTAGCAAGAGAAGCTCTTTACAAGCCACAATATTGGCCATACTTTTTGTAAAGTTTTTGCTATCCCACCCATTTGTTGAATGGGCATAAGTGAACCGTTGGTAGTGGCTAATAGGTGTTGACATATTGGTATGCATGTCTCCAGAAATGCCATTACTCCGTAGTCCGTGTTCTTCGGCTTCTCCAACATCAAATCTCTGTGTGGAAAAGAGAATTAGCTTCCGCTTCTTCTCTTTGACTATTCTCTTGAGCCTGGTTGGTAGCATAGGCACCTGCATGATTGACTACTTGACTTCCGCTGCAATGCTGCTACATCTCCTTGGAGCTACACATTAACCAACTCCCGTAGACACCATATTCTGCGTTGAATTGGTTATGAGAGATGTTTTTGTTTGTCTACAGATCGTTCCGAATTGCTTGCCTCATCAAATTGACTATCAACAGAGCTCGACGAGGAGTGCGACTGAAGCCAACATCTCATCAGACCATGATTTGCACTGAAAGTGGCAATATTTCCCAATGCCTTTCCCTCGACATTGAGTTGTCTGTCACTAATCCCCTCACACTGTCTGCTAAAAGCGCAAGCAGCTAGCACTGAAGCCGCTGGCTTAATTACTCGAGGATAACCATCATAAGATTACTTCGATGTGATCATCCTCCTAAGCTTTTCTTCCCTCATGTCCACTTTGACGTTTACTCTTTCCATTTCTTCGGCCTCTGCAGTCTGCATAGCCAACAGCCTGATAGCATCAGTAGAAAATGTGATGAACAGGCCTATGAAGGCAATGATTTTTGGTGATTCGTCCACTCTAGATTAGGCCAATTGATCATCGATTGAAATCTGATATCTTCTGTTTCAGTAGCACTAGAACAAATCTTTGTCATGGGTTGATCGCACAAAATATCTAATATCTGAGAGTCCTCATCACATCGGCAAGCATCCGAAGTACTCTCGAGCAATTGACCAACGCAGAGTGTTTTTTTGGTAGCTTTTCACGTCGTAGTTTTTTTTTTAGCTCTTCCTGGCAGCGATGTTTTTTTTTAATTTTAAAATTAATGCCACGTGGTGGCTTCTGCTTTGAGATCCTAGAAAGAGAGCCTTAAAAATAAAAGTGAACACATATGGTGTCATGCCAATTGCTTCACTCCGCTCGAAACCTCTCAAAACTTCATTGCAAGCTCACGCTGGGTGAATTCCAAAAGAAGATATATTCCAAGTAGCTCTGCATCTCATCCTCTTAAAGCCGTTGGGCCATTTTTGCCAGCTTCCCAAGTTGGGTGCTCTCTTGTGCTCAGCTCGCCTCTTTGCGGCTCTTTAGCTCCCTTTCTTTTGCTCCGACTTGTCCCCTCTTCCAAGAGCTTGCCCCTTCTCTTGTCGCTGCTGTCAACCTTCTATAGCTCATTCTCTCTCTGCAAGTGCAACCAACGCTCTCTTTGCTACTCACAATTGTTTTGCAGACGAACGTTAAAATCACTCAATCCTTGATCTTTGGGTTAAGACCCCAAAATATGGCCGGCCCAGCCTTCTTCTACTGCCGCTGCTGTTGAGGCCGCTCCACTTGCTGCTCATGCTCATATCCTTCAACTTCAACATGCAGGACGTTCCCCACCCTGATCTCTCAGTGATATGATAGCACAGATGACTAGTTTGACGCTAAGTGATACGATAGCACAGACGGCCAGTTTGATGGAATCGGAAAGGAGTACCGGAGACCTTGCAAACCCTTGCTTATATTTTGCAGATCATCAACCTGGAAGGTACTTTGGATGCTTGCCGACGGTGATGAGCACTCTCAAAGTTCAGATATTTCGTGCGATTAAGCCATGGCAGAGGTCTGATCAGATTTCAATCGATGATCAGTTGGCATAATCTGGAGTCGAATCACCAAACCTGCTGCAAACTGCTCTGTCTGCGAACTGCTTCTGGAGAACCTGCGACGCTGTAGAAGGTGCTGTACTTGCGACGTTTTTATTATTTAAGTGGGGTTTTTTAGCTTTTTGCTGCCAGTGAGAAGCTGCCACGTGGTGGCTTGTGCGATCAGATAGGATGAAAAGAGCCTTTGGCTCACCAAGTAACCAACTAATAGATACAAAGATGACCTGGAAGTTTCTTCATTCTAGCAATGGCAAGGGGGAGCATGATGGCGTTGATGTTGTGATAAAGAGGACCCTTACACATGAACAATTTAATTGTACAACGAGAGTTGAGCAAGACTCCATTGTAAGAGATCAATGGAGAAAAAAATGTGTAGAAAACACTTATGTTATCAAGGGATCTTATTATCAACAAAGAGAGGGGCACCCAAATCACTACACTCTTCTTGACAAAAGGGAGTTGGTAACCTCTACTCTCATCTTGTTCGTCCAATCAAAATTGGCATGCCTTTGGTAGATGCTACATCAAAGATATATTATTTGTCTCCAAAAATACATAAAACCATTGACAATGCAATGCCCTATATTCTTTATAGCTTGCACCATATAGTGGGTGCCTAGTTAGCCAATGTATTATGGACCAAAATTGGAAACATGTCATTTTGTTTAATGTTTTGTATCAAACTGTTGTCCCACTTGGAAATATTCAATTGTCTAAGTTAGCGCATCCCAATTTCTTTTATTGCTTGAATTTCACTTTCTCTAAGCTTGTGGAATGCTTGCATAATAGCCTAGCATAAATCTAGCACAAGGCATATGTAATACATGTAGCACAATCTGTACAAAAGACACTGTTTGATGTGTTCTATATTGCACATAACACAATGTGTGGCAGATGTGTAATACATTATAGAAAATGTGTACTCTATGCCATGTGCTATATGCTATGTGTTGTGTTATATATCACATAAAACAATGAGTGGCATATATATACTACACTATGTACATTGTAAACATGTAGCTTCTATATTCTATGCTATGTGATATGTATCACATAAGAGAGTGTGTGATAGCTTCTATATATATAATACACTCTGTACATTGTAAACATGTAGCTTATATATTCTATGCTATGTGCTATGTGCTATGTGCTTTATAGCACATAAGGGAGTGTGTGATAGATTTACAATACACTATGTATAATGTATAACATCTAGGACTATGTGCTACAACACATAGCTAAAGGTGCAGCATATGTATACTACGTTGTAAATGTGTAGCATGTGCCTTATGTGGTATGTGCTACAAACTGCATAATCCATAGCATTGAGTCCGGCACATCTTTATTACACAATCCACAATGTGCTTCTACATTCTAAATGAGTAGCATGTCTTATGTGGTATGTGCTTCTACACTATAAATGTGTAGCATGTGTCTTATGTGGTATGTGGTACAAACCGCATGTCCCATAGCATGGAGTCTGGCACATCGTTATTACACAATCCACAATGTACAATGTCTACCCTGTGTACTTTGTGCTATCTACCATGTGCTTTACAACACAGCACATAGACAAGGTGTGGCACAACTATAATACCGTATGTATGTACAAGTGTAATATGTGTTACATAGCACATAACACAAAGAGATTCATATCTATAATAGACTATGTACATTGTATAAAAAGTAGCTTGTTCTCAACACACAGTGTCGGGGTCAATCCAACTTGGACGACCACTACTGGTGTGAACACCTTTGTAAGCTCTTTATAAGGCCTAAGACAACCCTAATGTAACTCTCCCATTATACAGGTTTGTTTGTAGTCCTCTCTCTCTCTCTCTCTCTCTCTCTCTCTCTCTCTCTCTCTCTCTCTCTCTCTCTCTCTCTCTCTCTCTCTCTCTCTCTCTCTCCATGTGTATTTCGGAAGCCGTTGGTTTCCCAACATCTAGTATCAGAGCTTTAGGGTTGTTCTGTAGCTTTGCTTGTTGATCCTCTCCACTTCTAGTTTCATATGCAGCAAGTCTCTGAAATCAAGCATTTGGTATAAATCTATCTCTTGAAGGTTTGCAGCTCACCAACCAGCTGAGAAGAGGCATTGTGGGCACTAACAATCTGCCAAGCATACACAACAAGGCAGCAAGGGATATCTCGAGCTCTTGAATTAAGCCTTTTCGAATCAAGCTACACATTACGGAACTTTTGGCTACAAACGAGGCTGGTTGCTGAAGTTGGAATTGGAACAATTGCATCTGGTGTTGCTAAAGGCAATGCAGATATTTTATAGATTTCTAGACATGATGGTGGTACTGGTGCTAGCCATGTCAGTTCAATAAAGCATGCTAGTGGTCCTTGGGAACTTGATCAATAATGGACTGCGTGAAAGGGTTTGCTAAGAGAGAATGGTGGACTCACAAGTGGGATCGATCTGGTGATGGCACCAGCCATGGGAGCTGATGAGTATGATTTTGGCTCAGTTGCCATGATAGCAACGGGATGTGTGATGGCACGCGTTTGTTTCACAAAGAACTACTTGGTGTGGTGAGCCAAAAGAGAGGAGATGCAGATCAGGTTACCTAGAGTTCCAGGGGACTTTGTGAACTATATTTTGTATGTTGGAGAAGATTCTGCACAAAGTCCAGCAGTCATGGGAGAGGCCGAGAACCAGAACCGAGCGCATGAGGGGTCACATAGCGCTCGAGGCTTCAAGGTGCAGACGCAAGCGAAGCAGAAGGGAAGGGGCAAAATTGGTCCACAGCGCACCGATCTCAGGCTTGATGCACGGCGCTAAATGGTTGTCCTATTCGGAGGTTGTTTGATGCAAGCCTAGAAACCCACACATCCCTTGCGCTTTTGGGTGACGATCATGATCTCTTTTGCATTGTTATTATCACTATATTGTGAAGTCTTTTTAGCAAATAATCTGCATAGCCTGTTCAAATAGTATATTAATCGAATAACCACAAAGCCTATGAAGCGGCCTCATGACGTTTAATATGATCTATGAAAAGAAATTGGGCATGAAGCCGTACATTTCCTTCATGATTAAGATCATATGTATGCCATTGTTTGTCAATGGTAAGGTAATCAAGGTATGAAGATGATTGAACAGATGGTCCCCAACTTCATGAACTCATTAATGCAAGATGGGATTAAACACTACCTCGGCATATGTAATTGGTGGTAAGATCTTCCCAAAGGAGAACCCCATTTTTCATAAACCTATCTCATGAGGTGAATGGGTAAACCTAAACTCAAGGTTAGCTAGGGCAAACCAAAAACTCTAGGGTTTGGGAGTAAACCAAAAACTCTATATGATGGTAGCTACGTGGCCTACACTCCATGTGTCATGAGAGGTTCTTTGGGATAGCACCAAGTATGGGTACACCTAAAACCATTGATTGTGAGAAAACCTAAAACTCATGGTTTACGAGTATAAAAACTCGTGGTTAAGAGTAAACCTAAAACTCTAGTGCCATGAGCGTGGTGAGTTTAATTGAAGGGGGCGTATGATGAAAATTATGCCAAGTTCGGTTGAGGGGACAATTGTTGGGGTCATCCCAACTTGGATGAACACTACTGGTGTGAACAACTTTGTAAAATCTATACAAGGCCTAAGACAACCCTAGTGTAACTGTCTTTCCCATTGTACAAATTTGTGTGGTCCTCTCTCTCTCTCTCTCTCTCTCTCTCTCTCTCTCTCTCTCTCTCTCTCTCTCTCTCTCTCTCCATGTCCATGTCTATTCAGGAAGCCGTTGGTTTCCCAATGCTATGTACAATATACGTTGTGTAGCATATGCGCCTTGTAAGATGTGGCATATGACACAATAAATAGCAATATACTATAATATATAGAAAAGAATTCAGCTTACAATTTTACAAATTTTGTTGTAAAAGACCCAAATTTTGTTGTAGATTGCTACACAATAATTAGCAATCTACCATAATACATAGAAAAGAAATCAGCCTACAATTCTTTTACAAATTCTATTGTAAGAGACCCAAAGAAAGTTTATTATTCCATTAGTTCAAAAAACATCTCAAGAATTTGGGGTGAATTACAAAGGGGAGTCTCTCTAATGAGTAAAGAGCAAAGGTTGTACCCAAGTTTACATACACTACTTATTCTTCATAATAAGCAAGAATAGGTTAGTGTAGATGGGTTGCTAGCCACATTATGACATGAACCTTACAATCTCTCACTCGAAGGCCATAGTGACCCAAGTGGCTATGTCACTACAAAGTCTACAATTGTGAAGCATCACCATGGTTTCACCCTACACCCATCATCTCAATGTAATGTGCGGATTACTATCCGGTTGGACTCTTTGTAAGAGCATCTACGGGATTGTCATTTGTATGGACTTTGACTAGCTCAATGTGCTTGCTAGCCAATGTGTCCCGTGGTTGTCGGCTAACATAATAGCATTTTGACTATCACAATTCGGCACTAGAGTCTAATGAATGCAAAGTTCTCCCACTAGACAAGCTAAACATACGGCTTCTTTGTCAGTGCTTAAAATTGCAACATGCTTTGCCTCTATGGTGGAAGAAAAAGTGCAATTTGGAGACGGCTACTCCACACAACCGGCATAGTCCGCATCCTTGTAGCCCACTATGGATGCATCACTATTTCCACAGCATAAGCACTTGCTTGTTGTACCCTTAAGATATCTCAAAACATGTTTCACTACTTCCCAATGCTTTTTTCTTGGATTTGCCATATGGGTAGAAGCATGAATAGGTGGTACCCAAGCTACATGTTTTGACTTGGTAGCCACCAGCTTGGTAGCAAGCTTCTACCCATCAAAAGTGATAGCTAGCAAGAAAAAGTGGCAAATATTAGACTTGATGTTGGAAGACGGCCTTGCCCAACATCTTTTAATATGCCGAGTGTTACATTTTGAGACCACGTGATATACTAATACCCATATTGAAGAAGCTGGTATTAGCTTGTCTCGGACGCATATATTAAGTCCACCTCTGCTGAAGAACATGGCACCTTTGCCATTTCTTCTTTCTCAGCATTTCATACTTGGCAGAGTCATTCTTGCTAAGTTTTTTGCATGTCTGCATTGGGATACTCAATGTAGCTTTTCTCCTCTACACGTTGAAACATTGCAAGACCTTATGGATGTATGTCTCTCTCAAATCTTTCATAGTAAACTACATGTTGAGTGACTACTTCAAATTAAAAATCTTGTACTTAGACTTTGTGAGAGCTATAAGAAATTATTGATACAAAGTATTAAGATGTCCACTCACAAGTTTCATTTGCAATAATTGAGTTATATTCTGATCGCAACACTTGCTTCTACTTCATGCCATCTTCCATCTCAATAGTCTTTTTTGTAGCACGCCGGTTCACTGGAGTCAGTGACTACTAAATAGTCTAACCTTGACTAAAACGGCTTAGGGACACGAGATACATGTATTGATCTCCTCATTGCCTTATTACTAGACTCTCTCGTTAAAGCACTACTAGGGTAACCTGACCCTTTGATATTCCACCTCTTTAACAAGCTATCTATGCATCTTAGGCTCATTGAGTATAACCCATGAGACATGTAAAACTTTCCTAGATTCTGGGTGCTAGAGTCGATATCCCATACTCTATCTGCACCATAACCAATGAAGATGCACGTGCGTGATGTGAGATCTAGCTTCTTGCGTAGATCTTTAGGTATATGTGATAACACCTCACACCCAAAACACACATAATCTGTCATAGTTTGGCTTCTTGCTAGTCTATATCTCTTACAGAATCTTAGAACTCAATGGTGTACTATGTTTCCTACGGCACCTATGAGCAGCTTGGTCTTACAACTACCCCAAATCATACAGTCCTCGTCGGTTTTGCAACAAAAGACACTTCATTAGCTAGAATAGTAGTGGCCCTTTCCAAGGGTAAGTTTCAAGAGGAAACCTTCAGTACTGCCCCACCCAACAAAATGCACTATCAAAAAATCTTGGGGAGGAGTTGGACGCGACCTCATAGAGTATCATTTTTAGGGGCCTCAAATTCCATCTCCATACAAACAGGCTAGGCTATCCACTACTTCATATTCAAGTTTGCTGACGGACAAAAAGAACAATTGCAAGAAGTAACAACCCCATTGCCAGAAGAACCACTACCAATAGGAACTTACAACAATGAGACATCCACATCACGTATCATCCAGAAGTGGCTTAGAAAAGTTACAAAACGGATTACAATGCCGCCCTGCCACTCAACACAAAAAGGTGGATTCCAAAGCACTATCTAGTCACTCATGGCTTCTAAAAAGGTGCACATCAAATCTGGCTACCAAAGGTGCAACCACAGAGTCACAAAATGCAACCGATGTCACACCAATCTCCACAACCAAGGAAAGCCATGGCATCACCCGCCAAAACATGGTCCAAACAACTATCCAATCAGGTATGGCAAAAGAAAGTAGTATAAACATCACCACCACCTCAAGAGCCAAGGTCAAAGCAGTTAGGCACACCAAGCCTTATAGTGCAAAAAGACATTGTCAACGGCGAGAGTTACAACCCTTACACTCAATTTAAGATACTCAACACTTTCATGGTAACCCATAGCAGGTCAGCACCCTATCATCCTCAAGCAAATGGACAGGCGGAAAACACAAACAAAGTACTACGTGCTGCTCTGACCAAGATGGCATTTGGTAATAGAGAAAACTTGGAGCACAATTTATACAATGTGCTATGGGCTTATAGAATCACCTACAAAACTTCAAATGGGACGACACCATTCACGCTTCTATACGGATTAGAGGCAGTTTTATCTCTAGATTTTGTAGTACCGACACTAAAGATAGCATTGAAACACGGACTAGATGAAAACCCCTTGGCAAAAAGGATCAAAAAACTAGGATGCCTAGACGAAAGAAGGCTACTAGCTGTTTAGTCCATGCTAGTAGAGAAAAGGAGGCGCAAAGCTTGGTTCGACAAAAATCTATGCCTCCAACAATTGAAGATTGGAGACTTGGTGCTATTGTATGAACTCAAGAAAAATAAAAGAAATTAACATCACGAGGCTATGGGCCCTATGTGATCCAGGATATAAGAGCACGAGGTCTCGTACACCTTGAGACTCTTGACATAAAATTAATGCAAAAATTATATCAATGGTTCTTGCCTTCGATGCTAATTGGAGCCATACAAATGAGATCCCCGAGCGCCTACATGCGGCTAAGAACATGAAAGAACGCAAGGAACATGCCATCAAGGAGGAAACAACACCTCTACATCAACTGTATAAAGTCATCAACTACAAAGGATTTGCCTCCAATGGTTGTCACGTGACACATCCAACCCTACGTGTCCGTGGACAAGCTACAGCACGACAAGGGTTCAGTTCAGTCAGTCAGTCTAGATTTAGAAGTGATCTGGCACTTTTTGTGAGTCTGTTCGCAGATCGTGCATGCCCAGGCACTTAGTGTAGATGCATATCCTCTGGTTGCACACAGCATGATCATAAGCATTCCCTCAGAATTATTCAGGGGAATTTTCCAGTGCATTTAGCCTATTTTACCTATTTTTTGACATTTTTCACTTATTATTTTTAAGTGACTTTTGTTGGAAAATAGGTAGGGCAAATTGAGTAAGTTTATATATAAACAAACCTAGACTAGCACTAATTGGCAGAAGAGGCAGCAAGAGCACCATTGCTCAACAGGCAACTTCTCAGCAGAACCCCAAGCCCTAGCATTTTTGCTCCACAGCAACCACCTAGCATTTTTGGACCAGATCAGCCAGCGATTTGCACTTGCAGATTCCAGCGACACTGGACAGCAAAACATCAGATCAGCCTAGCGTTTTGCATTTGCAAGACAACCGGCGACAGATTTGCAGATTTTCAGCCCTAACGTTTTTGCTCTGCATCATAACCGAGTGTTTTGCAGATTCACCGCGACGGAACATCAAGAAACCTCAGCATTTTCAAATTTCAGCCCTTAGACACCACAGATCGATTCACGAACCTCGCAGATCTCACCTTCCTGCAGCAGTTCCTCGCCGCACGGTCAGTTTCCGCAAGGTTTACAGTTTCAGCCCGGAAAACGCAAATTTCAGCAACTGCGTTTTCAGTGCGTTGTCGTCGCATCGTCGCCATCGACATCGTCACCGACATAGAGTCAGAATTCAGCAGATAGAAGATTTGCAGATCTCAGCCATTAGCCTTTCAGATTTCAGCCCGTCTCGTCGTCGTCCTCATCGTCGTCGACATCATCGGCAAGTCCAAACATTGTAGAGATTTGTGCAATCATAAGTAGACCGCTCTCGCCATAGAGAGTGGTGCCTTCGGAGGAGGGTTTTACGTCTCTGGTGTCGTATTCTCTTCTCTCTCTATCTCTCAGTCTCGTACACTTGCACGCACAGTGTCCATTCACTTTGTTTGTGATCATTTGCACTCTCATTAAGAACGGAAGGCTCTCCCTTCCATAAGAATGAAAAGGAACCTTGAGCACAATTCGGAGCACTCATCTTGAGCAAAGTTCAAACATTCATTCCGTTGCACCTAACATTGGTATCAGAGCTTTGGCAGTGTTCTGTATCACTCAAGGAAAGAACCACAAGAACCATAGAAATTTTTTTTCTTGTTGAGGTCGCACGAACCCAAGTTCACTTGGGCGTATCGATTCCTAATCGCGTTTTGAAGAGTGACAAGAATCCCAAGAAAGAAGGGCTTGTCCAGCCTCCCCTTGTGCCTCTTTCACTCATTGAGAGTGGACCGTGCACTTAGCGGCCGGCCAATCGACGTGAGGTGGGAAAAAGCAACCTTGGTGTGAGCGCAAGGCCGCCAAGGGGTGCGCCCACGGAAAAGAGCAGAACTCGTGTGAAGAGAAGATCCTTCTCTAGCACAGATTGCAAGCGAAAGAAGAACCTCAAGAACTTAAGAACCCAAAACCCCCAAGAACCCAAGTTCCTCGTGAGCTTAAGAACCCAAGACCACAAGAGCCCACGACTTCAGAATGGTCATCACTCAAAGCGGAATGGATACTTCGCTTAGAGGTGATGAGCATGAAAGAGGCGAAGAAGAATTTTCCCCACCAGGAGGTTTTTCCGACCCTCCCCCTCCCCCATCTACGTCAAGGATTGCACTAACTCCTATGGAGTCTTTCGACAAGATAGTGATGGACATGAAGTTAGAACGCGAAGCAAGACAAGCAGAAAGAAAAGTAGAAATGGAACGCAGACACGCAAAAAGAAAAGCAGGAATGGATCGCAAACACGCAGAAAGCAAAGCAAAAAGAAAGGCAGCCATAGAGCGTGAGCGTAAGCAAGTGCGACACATGCAAGAGTTCTTGCGACTCTTTTCTCAAGTGCAGGCACACTTTGCATAGAATCAGGAAAAGGAGACTCTCTCAGTCTCTACTTCTCCCAAGCATGACACACATGATTTGCATGATGATGATTTGAATGACAATGATTTGCATAATGATTTGAATGATAATGAAGAGCATGATGATTTGGATAACAATGACAAGCATGATGATTTGCATGATCAAGATGTGATTTTTGACAAGCATGATGATTTGCATGATGATCAAGATGTGATTTCTCACAAGCATGATGATTTGCGTGAAGATGACGTGATTGTTCACAAGGATGATGAGTTAGTTGATGCTCTTTCTAGCGAAGCTAACCTCGTTGCAGATTCGATCAATCACGAAGGATCGTTCTTGGCTCTCGAGCCTAGGTGCAGAGCACCCCCTCAGGAAGAACCGATCTTGGCTCTCGAGCCTAGGTCCAAAGAACCCTCACAGGAAGTATTATGTGTTCACATGATTCATACGCACGCATTGTACAAGTTTTTCATTTGTGATCGTTTCCTGTATTTTAGTCAGCGTCATTATGTGATCCCTTTTCCTAGGCACGATATATTGTACGTTCAGCACATTTCACTCATGAATGAGCACGAATGTATGCGGATTGTTTATGAAAAGCTAAAAAGTATGCATTCAAGGAAGTCACAGTCCATGTCTCTTCCTTGGCACGACACAGTCGTAGAAAGAGCACATGAAAGTATGAGCACCAAGCATGGGCATTTCTGTTGTGAATTGCCACAGTTGATTCCTTTAGATCAGAAGAGAAAGATTCGATCTCATTGTTTGCGTGTGTGTGGTGAACGGTTTGGCACTCCGTCTCTTTGTTCATCTACATTGCATGCACAGTCTTTGAGGAAGACAAGGTTTTTTCAAATCACTTTACATGGAATAGGTATCTTCATGGTTTTGTGTTAGAAATGATTTCAGGAATTTTCAGCCATGGAGATTCTTGACGAAGAAAGAAGCATGACTCTCGACGAAGTTGAAGCATTGAAGGAGCCAAAGAAGACTTTGTCGCTTTCGGCGCGGCTCAAAGAAGCAAGCGTTGCAGACCTTTATGAAGTTGAAGTACCGCACGATCCACATATCAGAGTGGGCCGGCAAAGAGTCCCTTCCAGGATTCCGGATACTATTGGCGATCTCCCTCGACGCCATACAATTTGGTACCAGTACCTCACTTTGAAAAGGACGGGATGTCACGTGACACATCCAACCCTACGTATCCGTGGAAAAGCTACAGCACGACAAGGATTTAGTTCAGTCAGTCAGTCTAGATTTAGAAGTGATCTGGCACTTTTTGTGAGTCTGTTCACAGACTGTCACCAGTGTGTGACTACTATCTATCCTTTTTGTTGATTTCTTTCTTATTATCTATTTACTTTCACTTTTTGGAAACACCCCTCGGGAAATCTAACTGCCCTGCATTGCATAACTAGTGTGGAACTGTCCAAAGGGAGTCCAGGCCTGAGGGCAAGAGAACACTAAGATTGGACAAGGACTATGGTTAGCCAAAGTGGGGTCATTGACTAGCCAAAGTGGAATCCTTCGCTACAGAGGCTACATTTCAGTTCTGGGTGTGGCTGCAGTGTACAAAGGGGGTCGGATGACCTAGAAAGATGCAATGGCAGCATCTCCTAAAATTTAGGGAACTGCTATTTTGGGACCTGAAACTGTGTTTGCGTCATTACCTCCGGAATGACAAGGGGAACATTTTCTTACTCTGCCGTGAAGTCAACTGGGCAACCGGTTGGGAGATTTTTAGGCAACAACCCCGAAACGGGAAAATGCTTGTAAATGTGCCAAGTGGCACCTTCTGGTGCACTTTCCTCATGCAACAAGAAGTGGCGCCGAATTTAGGAGGAGAAGGGCTCATTTTCAGATTTTGTCACACGTTAAGAGCTATGGAGTGCTTCCTTTCCCTCCTATGTACAGTGCGGTGCCAGGAGTGATGCCCTGCACGCTACGCACTGCCCTCTCTCTCCCCTATGGCAGTATGTTATGCCCCACTAGTGGGCTTTTCAATTGACCAATGTACAGTTGTGTGGGTTCATGCGCGATTCCCGAGGCAAGAGCCTCTTGCACAAGTACTGGATTAGCTAACGGCTAATCCCCCAGCAGGTACGTTAGCTAATTCCCCCGCAGGTACAGGTGAATTCGGAGAGGTTTCACGCCAGAAATCTCGTCCGATTCAAAGGGCAGGTAGCCCTACAGGTGCGGAAGCTCGAGGACTTGCTACGGATGCGACCGGCACGCAAAACGGAGCCCGAAACAGTAAATTACAGCCTGCTGTGTATTTTTGCAGGTTTAGGGTTTTGGCCCTAAACGGTCCCTAATACCCCCAGGACGTTCGGGGACGCGAGGGGACCGCTGTACAAGCGATCTGGCGCATTTTCGGGGCTGAAAACAGAGAATTCAGTGTGCTGCAGATTCTCGCCAGGTTTTGCAAAGTACCCGTATGCGTCGGGAAAGTCATTCGATGCGTGGGAATACTGACTGTGAAGGATCCTAGTACAGTTATGCTGCCGAAATCGAGCCGGAACAGTTGAAATTCAGCCGAGCTTGTGCGGGGCAGCTTGTAGAGAACCACAGCGTTTATCCCCTCTTTTAAACAATAAAGAAATACCGAAAGGGGCGCCTAAGTTAGGGGCCAATCTGGTGTCGGTCTACTCATACAGGTGCAATCTAGCAGCCTGTATCCCTCTCCCCTTTGTTGTGTCTTGAAAGTACAGGTAGAATAGACGACTAATAATGGGTGAAAGCTAAATCAAGGTTTGAAGTAAAGTCTACCGCCCTTTTTGGATTGTACAGGCCGGTTTCATGGTTCCATCGACGGGATTAAATCACTTTTTCTCATAGAAGTGAGCCTTGGTCAGGTTGGGCTTGAAGACACAGGGAATCGTAGACCAGACACAGGCAATTGCAATTATGGCTGACAGACCAGATGATGTGACTGAAGAGGTTTCCTCTTCACAGGGTCAACAGACACATGAAATGGGTGAGTCTTCAAGACCACCACAGACGGATGATGATATATTCAGGACCCAGTTGGCTACTGCTGTGGCTATGTTCACACAAGTAATGCAAAACCCGAGATTTTTAGCCTTTCTGCAACCTCCTCTTCCGTCTCAGCAAGTTGGGTCACTGGATCATATTCAAAAGCCTGTTAAGGCTCAAGCACAGGTGATTCATACTGCAGAGTCAATGGAAACACCTGTACACTTGACGGAGAACATGCAGTCTCCACAACCTGCGCCTAAGGTGCAAGAACATGTGGCTGAGATGCCAGTCTTTCAAGCTGTACCAGTTCAGCTCGTCACCTTTCAGCAGCCTATAGCTGGTTCTAATGGGCAGGGAAGCAACCTACAGGCTATGCAACAAGTCTTCCCACCACCTTCAGTACACCCTGGCTATTTTGGAGGTGGATCAGTATTCCAGAGCATGGCTGGTCATGCACCTGGAAATCAGTTTTACACACCAGGAACAGTGTTCGGGGATGCCTAACCCCATGTATGGTGTCGCGGGCATGCTACCAGGGTTTCAAAGCACTCAGGGCCAGTTTGGGATGCCACAGGCAAATTTTGGTATGGCTGGAATTACAAATCAGCAGCCAAATATGGCATTCCCAGGTCAACTTAATTGCAATCGGGGAACGCAAATGAACCCTAACAGTGTTCCCATGTTTCAGTCACTTCCATATGACAATTTGACGTCGTTGGAGAGGCCAACCCCGTACAAAGAAGGTGGCAAAGGTGTGACTTTCACGACCTTTACAGGGTTTGATGACAGAAAGAAGGCTCTCTCATTCCTCCAGCAATTTGACAAGGCCTATGCAAGGGGAAACTTTACAGAGGCTTCAAAGGTCCGCAAGGCAGCCACTTTCTTGACAAGGAATGCGGGACAATGGTGGACAACTTTATTGCTTCAAGGGCAAGCTCCGTCCACATGGATTTACTTCAAGCAAATGTTTGCAGCAGCATGGTTATCTGATGACTTTGAAGCGGATGTCATGACAGAATGGCACCAACTTAATGCTGCTACTTGCAAGAATCTGGATGATTACAATCGGAAGTTTTGGAAAGCTCTACTTCCAGTAACTTCCTATAGGTTTGTGCCATTGACAGAACAGATTGAAAAATACTGTTGTGGCCTACCCAAAGGATTAAGAAAATACTGTACGAAGACCAAAGTCACTACTTTGACGTAGCTCATCAAGGTAGCAAACACTGGCAATGGTTTGCTCAAGGGAGAAGATTGTGAATTCAATACTGGCGTCAAGGAAGGATCAGCCAAGAAAAATTCAGCGAAGAAGTATGTTCCCAAGGAGGCTCCGAAAGTGACTCAGGAGCCCGCCAACGCAGGGAAAGACAAAGCTACGGCTGAATCAGAAAAGGGACCAGCGAAGAAATGGAAAAGACGTTTTCCTCGCAAGTCGGAAGAGCAAAAGAAGGTCCTGAGGTTAGAGAACAAATGCTTCATCTGTGAGCAGCCTGGCCACATTGCTTACAGCTGTCCTACAAAGAAAAGGCCAGCTGATTCTGAAGACAAGGAGGACAGGAAAGGAAAGAAGCCCATGGCTGGTCTAGTGCCAGATATGGTGGGCGACAAGCCAAATTCAGATGCAAGTGAGCTTTGCAGAGCATGGGGAAAGGTCAAGGATCAAACAGTGCTTATCTTCTTTGATCCAGGTGCCAAAGCCAACTTCATTTCCCCAGAATTGGCTTCAAAGTTGGGAATCAGACCTGAAGAGATGGGGTATACAGCAGAGGCAGGTTTGGTATGTCCTAGCCATACAGAGGCTGTGACACCCATCATTGGAAAGTTGCGTCTCCATATCCAGTCCTACGTAGATGTTGAAGAATTTTACATCATGCCACTGGACGGATGTGATGTGTTGTTAGGTATTCCTTGGTTATTTCGTGTACAGGGAATCATGGATGCCTACAACAAAAAGATCACTGTACAGAGGAGGGGAAAGACTCACATTCTGGATGTAAAGCTTAAAGGGGAGTCTATTCCCACTGTATCAGCTTCTGCTATTACTTCTGTAATGAAAAAGCATCTTTCTACGTACTTGGTTTTTGCACGTGAAGTGTCAGATTGTGATGAATCAAATTTATCTGTGCCAGATAAAGAAAGGTCAATGTTTTTACAACAGTATAGTGACTGTTTTTCCGATTCATTACCGTCTCAATTACCGCCAGAGAGACCCAAGGACCATGCGATAGATTTGGTGCCAGGCAGTAGCTGCCCACCAAATAAGCGGGGTTAGTGCGGCTCAGCAGAAAGAGATAATGGGCCAAGTACAGGAGCTGTTAGAAAAGGGGCTGATTCAGCCCAGTTCATCTCCATTCTGTTCTCCAGTGTTGTTGGTGTAGAAAAAGGATGGCTCATGGCGTATGTGCATCGACTATCGTGCACTGAACAAGAATACCATCAAGAATAGGTTCCCTATACCTAGAATTGATGATATTCTGGACAAATTAGAAGGAGCAGCTATGTTTAGCAGGATAGATCTAAAGAGTGGGTACCATCAGATCCGCATTAGATCAGAGGATGTGCACAAGACTACTTTTAGAACAACGTTTGGCCTTTACGAAGTTTTAGTGATGCCCTTTGGTCTCACAAATGCTCCTGCTACGTTCAATAGGATGATGGACAGAATTTTCCATCCACACCAGCAGTTTGTTGGTATATTCTTTGATGACATGATAGTCTATTCAAAGAATGAAGAGGAGCATAGGCATCACTTGGCCATTGTGTTCGAAGAGCTACGCAGTCATAGGTTGCTCATCAATGCAAAGAAAAGTGAATTTTTTCTGGAAGAGATCCACTTTCTGGGACACATTGTCTCAAAGGATGGTGTCAGAATGGATCCTGCAAAAGTTGAAGCGATCAAGTCATGGCCAGATTTGAAGAGAGTGCACGATGTCCGAAGTTTCTTGGGACTATGCTCCTATTACAGAAGGTTTATCCGAAATTTCGTTGAGATTGCTTCACCTTTACATGCTCTTCAAAAGAAGGCAGTCACCTTTAGATGGACACAGAAAGAGATTTCAGCTTTTAATCTCTCAAAGGAAAAGATGACTTCAGATCCAGTCATTGTGTTGCCAGATCTTAGGAAGTCATTTGTGGTCCAGTGTGACGTCTGTGGTAGTAGCATTGGTGCAGTGCTAATGCAAGATGGCAGGGTAGTAGCCTATGAGAGCAGAATTTTGCAAGGGCCAGAGATGACCATGCATGTCTATGAGAAAGAGTTACTGGCTGTGATTCATGCGCTCTTAAGTTGGAAACACTACCTGCTAGGTGCAGACTTCGTTGTCCAAACGGACCATCAGACCTTGCGATACTTCTTGACACAGACAAAGTTATCTGAGAAGCATATGCGATGGGCAAATATCTTGTCCATGTTCCATTTTCAGATTGTGCATGTGGAAGGCAAGAAGAACGTTGTGGCTAATGCCTTGTCAAGGAAGCCACAAATTTCAGCTGTGTCGATTCCTTATCATCATGAACTTGATGATATGAGAGAACAGTATGCAAATGATGAAGATTTTGCAAGGGTCTTCGAGCAGCTAATGGATGGACAACGTCATGAACACTATCTTCTTAAAGACGGGTTCATGATGATGCATGGCAGATTGTGTGTCACAAAGCCATTGCGACGCAAAGTTATGGAAGAGAGTCATGTCCCACCGTATGCAGGGCATCGTAGTATTGATGCTACAGTTAAAGCGGTTGAGACATTCTTCTATTGGCCTACATTGAGAAGAGATGTGGATGCCTTTGTGCGAGAATGCCTAATTTGCCAGAAGGTCAAGTTTGACAGGCAAAAGGCACGAGGGTTATTGCAACCACTACCTATTCCAGATAAACCATGGGAAAGTATTGCTATGGATTTTATCTTTGATCTTCCGAGAACGCAGACAGGAAACGATGGCATTTGGACCATTATTTGTAGATTCAGCAAACAGGCTCATTTTATTCCCGTCAGGAAGAAGATAAAGCCAGATCAAATGGCACGCTTGTTTATGAGCAATATTTTCGAGTATCATGGCATGCCACAGTCGATTGTTAGCGACCGTGATCCACGCATGACAAGTTTGTTCTGGAGAGGCTTGTTTGAGAATATGGGCACAACGCTCAAATTCTCTTCGTCATTTCATCCTCAAACAAATGGGCAGTCAGAAGAGGCAAATTCTACTGTCCTAGATCTGCTGAAGTGCTATGTGTCAGAGCATAAAGGAAAGTGGGAGCAATATTTGCCATTGGTGGAGTATGCATACAATAATACAGTGCATTCATCAACTGGCAAGGCACCTTTTGAGATAGTTGAAGGTGGCAAGAAAGTTCCTCCCATACTGCATACAAAGGACAAGATATTTGAAGCAGATAAGTATGTTCAAGACATGGATGAAAATTGAAATGTACAAGAAGATCAAAGTGGCCTTAGAAAAGACTCAGGCAAAGCAAAAGAAAGCAGCTGATCGTCACCGTCGAGAAGTGGTATTTTCACTTGGTGATTGGGTGCTTCTATGCTTTGAAAAGGCAAGGTTAAAGAAGATGAAGGGCAAGGAAAGACTGTTTCCAAAGCTCAGCATGCGTTACTATGGGCCTTTTCAAGTGTGCGACATAATCAGTGATGTTGCATATAGGCTGAAATTGCCTGACAGTTGAAAGATTCACAATGCGTTTCATGTGAGTCTTCTCAGACCCTATGTGGGTGATGTGCCAGAAGATATACCAGCTGAAGATCAGCCGGAAGTCGAGGAACTTGACGAGATCTTGATCCCCGAACAGATTTTGGCACACAAAGAAAGGAAAGTGAAAGGCAAGGTTGCTAGGCGTTACTTGGTAAAGTTCAGAAACTATCCACCAATGGATGCTAAGTGGATGGAAGAAGGTGAACTTGCAGAGTCACCGACTGTGTTATCACTTTACCTTGAAGCCTTCCATTTGCAACCTACCTTGACCCCTTGAGTTTCAAAGCTACATGGATTGTCAGTGTGACAATGGATTCTGAAAGAAATAATGTACATGGTATTTAAAGTGAGCTCAAATGAAATACCTATTACATGAATGTTAGAGCTGTACGGATTGTCAGTTTGGCAATGGCTCTTATGGATTGTCCAAAAGTTTGGTTAGTGCTATAGAAGTGAATATTTCTTGTCAATTTGTCAAGAATATAGTAATTGCTTCTATTAAAGAGTACATGTGTAACTGCATTCCTAGACTGTCGGTTTGGGTATGCTCGAAAGTGTTACGGGATCCAACATGTACTATTAGACAGTGGCAAAATGTGTAGCTACCATTTTGTCATTGAAAAGTTAGTGACTCAAAGCAATGGCAGAGTGCGAAGCTACCACTGTCATCGGGGCAGGGTTCACACGTCGGCAATACATGTGTCGATGAGGTGTTGAATACACCAGGGTTGACAATGAGCATGTATGTGCCGTACATGTGTAGACAGGTGTTGAATACATCAGTGTTGACTGTGAGCATGTACGACATAGATGCAAACGAGGACGTTTGAGATTTCAAGAGAGGGGTATGTCACCAACGTGTGACTACTATCTATCCTTTTTGTTGATTTCTTTCTTATTATCTATTTACTTTCACTTTTTGGAAACACCCCTCGGGAAATCTAACTGCACTGCATTGCATAGCTAGTGCGGAACTGTCCAGAGAGAGTCCAGGCCTGAGGGCAAGAGAGCACTAAGGTTGGACAAGGACTATGGTTAGCCAAAGTGGGATCATTGACTAGCCAAAGTGGAATCCTTTACTACAGAGGCTACATTTCAGTTCTGGGTGTGGCTGCAGTGTACAAAGGGGGTCGGATGACCTAGAAAGATGCAATGGCAGCATCTCCTAAAATTTAGGGAACTGCTATTTTGGGACCTGAAACTGTGTTTGCATCATTACCTCCGGAATGACAAGGGGAACATTTTCTTACTCTGCCGTGAAGTCAACTGGGCAACCGTTTGGGAGATTTTTAAGCAGCAACCCCGAAACGGGAAAATGCTTGTAAATGTGCCAAGTGGCACCTTCTGGTGCACTTTCCTCATGCAACAAGAAGTGGCGCTGAATTTAGGAGGAGAAGGGCTCATTTTCAGATTTTGTCACAGGTTAAGAGCTATGGAGTGCTTCCTTTCCCTCCTATGTACAGTGCGGTGCCAGGAGTGATGCCCTGCACGCTACGCACTGCCCTCTCTCTCCCCTATGGCAGTATGTTATGCCCCACTAGTGGGCTTTTCAATTGACCAATGTACAGTTGTGTGGGTTCATGCGCGATTCCCGAGGCAAGAGCCTCTTGCACAGGTACTGGATTAGCTAACTGCTAATCCCCCCGCAGGTACAGGTGAATTCGGAGAGGTTTCACGCCAGAAATCTCGTCCGATTCAAAGGGCAGGTAGCCCTACAGGTGCGGAAGCTCGAGGACTTGCTACGGATGCGACCGGCACGCGAAACGGAGCCCGAAACAGTAAATTACAGCCTGCTGTGTATTTTTGCAGGTTTAGGGTTTTGGCCCTAAACGGTCCCTAATACCCCCACGACGTTCGGGGACGCGAGGGGACCGCTGTACAGGCGATCTGGCGCATTTTCGGGGCTGAAAACAGAGAATTCAGTGTGCTGCAGATTCTCGCCAGGTTTTGCAAAGTACCCGTATGCGTCGAGAAAGTCATTCGATGCGTGGGAATACTGACTGTGAAGGATCCTAGTACAGTTATGCTGCCGAAATCGAGCCGGAACAGTTGAAATTCAGCCAAGCTTGTGCGGGGCAGCTTGTAGGGAACCACAGCATTTATCCCCTCTTTTAAACAATAAAGAAATACCGAAAGGGGCGCCTAAGTTAGGGGCCAATCTGGTGTCGGTCTACTCATACAGGTGCAATCTAGCAGCCTGTATCCCTCTCCCCTTTGTTGTGTCTTGAAAGTACACGTAGAATAGACGACTAATAATGGGTGAAAGCTAAATCAAGGTTTGAAGTAAAGTCTACGACCCTTTTTGGATTGTACAGGCCGGTTTCACAGACCGTGCATGCCCAGGCACTTAGTGTAGATGCATATCCTTTGGTTGCACACAGCATGATCATAAGCATTCCCTCAGAATCCATCAGAATCCTTCAAGGGAATATTCTAGTGCATTTAGCCTATTTTACCTATTTTTGACATTTTTCACTTATTATTTTTAAGTGACTTTTGTTGGAAAGTAGGTAGGGCAAATTGAGTAAGTTTGTATATAAGCAAACCTAGACTAGCACTAATTGGCAGAAGAGGCAGCAGGAGCACCATTGCTCAACAGGCAACTTCTCAGCAGAACCCCAAGCCCTAGCATTTTTGCTCCACAGCAACCACCTAGCGTTTTTGGACCAGATCAGCCAGCGATTTGCACTTGCAAATTCCGGCGACAGCCCAGCAGAACATCAGATCAGCCTAGCGTTTTGCATTTACAAGACAACCGGCGACAGATTTGCAGATTTTCAGCCCTAGCGTTTTTGCATCTGCATTATAACCCAACGTTTTGCAGATTCACCGCGACGGAACATCAAGAAACCTCAGCATTTTCAGTTTTCAGCCCTTAGACACCGCATATCAAGTCCCGAACCTCGCAAATCTCACCTTCCCGCAGCAGTTCCTCGCCGCACGGTCAGTTTCCGCAAGGTTTACAGTTTCGGCCCGGAAAACGCAAATCTCAGCAATTGCATTTTCAGTGCGTCGTCGTCGCCATCAACATCGTCACTGACATAGAATCAGAATTCAGCAGATAGAAGATTTGCAGATCTCAGCCATTAGCCTTTCAGATTTCAGCCCATCTCGTCGTCGACATCGTCGGCAAGTCCAAGCATTGTAGAGATTTGTGCAATCACAAGTAGACCGCTCTCGCCATAGAGAGTGGGGCCTTCGGAGGATGGTTTTACGACGTCTCTCGTGTCGTATTCTCGTCTCTCTCTATCTCTCAATCTCATACACTTGCACGCACAGTGTCCATTCACTTTGTTTGTGATCATTGCACTCTCTCATTAAGAACGAAAGGCTCTCCCTTCCATAAGAATGAAAAGGAACGTTGAGCACAATTTGAAGCACTCATCTTTAGCAAAGTTCAAACATTCATTCTGCTGCACCTAACAATAGTTGAATTCACTCTACAAGGCAATTCTCTCTTGGCTTTAACACTAGTTCGGTAATTGAACACTTAAGTGTCCTGTTTTCCTTCCAAGTTTTGGCAATTTATTTGTCAAGCTAGAAAGAAGTTTTTTATACCTTGCTTCTACCATAGGTTGGTTATGAGGAAAAGAAAACACTCGGTTTTTCTCCATGTCAAAATACAATCCATATGGATAGAATTCTGGTAAGTTCTAAGTCACAAATTTTAGTAAAATTTCAAGCTGTTTTGCCAAAAAAATCATAAAATTCTTATATCTTTTTATAGAGATGGCCCTTTTTATGTTTATAAAAGCCAAGTGTTAGCTTTTAGTGTTACAAAGCAATGGAATGCACTCTAAAGACAAGTTTCCAAGTCACACACAAGTTATAGACATAATTTCATACTTGAGAACGTTTTGAATTAGAGTATAATTTTGGTCTTCCAAAGCTCCCCTCATGGAATTGGGGCTATTCTAGTGCAATTTGACAACTACAAATGACTTTATATGTTGAAACCAAGAAACTACGTATTTTTTGGGCTCCCTAACTCAATTAAATCTCGTTGCTTGAACTCTATCTTGATTTTTTTATCGTGGAAAAACTCTTGAAAATCTTGAGTTCTCCATAATAACATTAAAACCAAGGTTTTGGGCACCCCAATTGTGTATGTACCATGTACTTTGATACATTTAGTTGATCTACATAGAAAGTCTGATATTATTTGAGGTTTTGAATGCTTATGTCTCAAGAATGAAAATATCAAAGTTCTCTCTTATGCTGTTTTGAATATTTAAAATAATCCAATAATTGTTGCATACCAAAGCCCTTCTATTTGCCACCTTGAGTCCTAGATGGAAAGGGTAATCAATGCATCACATTCTAAAACTCACAAATACATCAAAAACATATTTTTCTTTGTATACAACGATATGCTTGAAATGGCTATATCAAACACATAGAACTTTCCATTATTTTATATACTCCCAAGTCAATTTTTTTGCACATGAAACTTTCACTTATCTATAGCAAAATTGTGGAAAAGACACCTAAAATTTTCTACAAGGTCGCTTCATTTTTTCTTGAGCTTATAAAGCTGATTTCTTAAAACCATCAATCGCAATCTTACGAGGGTCAACTTGATGAGTATAGTTCTTGATCATGGTAGATTCTAAAATGAAAGGTTATATTTTTGAAAGACCCTCTAGCTAACATATTTTAAAATATCAAGAGGGTTTTCTTAAATAAATTGTCTAATGCAAGTAGCATTTAATTTAAATTGTAAAAAAAGGACACTTACGTGTCCTGTTTTGGTACCACACTAGTGTTAATAGATTCAGGTGCGGATGGAAAAGTGGTCCTACGACACCTATATACAACTACCCCAAATGATACAACCCTCGTAGGCTTTGCAAGAAAAGAAATTTCATTAGAAATTGCGAGCGGACGATGTAGTCTAGTGAGGACGCGAACCAACATAAAATATGTCAATTCGGGGATGAAGCCGACCCAACTAGGGCATGGAAACTACTAGCAAGTCACCTCAATGGGTATATGCCATGGAGGAGTCAAGAGAGGGGAAACCTAATCTGAAATGTGGTCCGAAGTCCGAAACTAACCCTACACGCTGTATGTGACTTAATCAAGTAGAAACAAGCTTATCTACTCATGATATTTCATCATGTGCATCCTAAGGACATGGGGAAGCTAATAGGAGAGTCAAATCTTGAAGTCGCAGTTTTGGGGTGAAGGCCAAACCGCGATTCGTGCCACCACCTACCTCGACCAAAACCTGCAAACAGAGACTCTAACAGCACCTATTCACTCCTACTACCACCTAACAACACTTAGATTAGCTCACACCTACTTCAATTAATCACAATTAGCATAAACAAGAGGAGGCAACCTCGAGCTTGAAACGCTCAATGCGACGAACTCACTCACTCTAACTACGCACGGAGACTATCAACATGTAGAGGAGGATAAGGAGAAGCAACGCCTTGATTCTTATTCAAAATGGCTCACCGTGCAATGCATAGTGAACGAGTGTAGCTCGGGGTTTCCTTCTTCACGCAGGCGCTTATCCACAGCACTCATCGATCCTTACAAAAATGGTTTAAGTTGGCTTATATACTAATGAAGCAAAAAACCAAAAATTGGTGAAACTTTGGGAATCCATATTTACAAGGGTTTGGATATTCTAGGCTCATATAAAAAGGAATTCTAACTCAATAATTCATAGGGAGTTCCGCACTTTACAAAAAAAAGGAAAATTGCCAACTTAGGCAATTTTCCGGATTTTTGGGCAAAATTGGGGTAGGGGTGCCGGCGAGGGTCTTCGTGGCTTTTGTCCTTCACCACTCCTCCCTCCTGGCTTCTTGTCGTCCTTGACAAGACTTTACTGCACCATTGGTTCCGTC
The DNA here is from genome assembly GCF_014529385.1 of Adiantum capillus-veneris. Classification (NCBI taxonomy): domain Eukaryota; kingdom Viridiplantae; phylum Streptophyta; class Polypodiopsida; order Polypodiales; family Pteridaceae; genus Adiantum; species Adiantum capillus-veneris. Next base: position 38,110,523 of record NC_140931.1, read on the forward strand.
TTCTTTCGTTCCTTGATATACTAGTCGAATGCCAACTACTTCTGCTTAAGTCGGTGTTGCTCCTGTGGCTTGTATAATCTTGAATGTAGAGTTTTGTTCATGGAGCATATATGCCATGAATTTAGCCCTTAGATCCTTACACATTACCTGTAAGGAAAGCCTCTTCGAACGTCTGCATGTAGTGGCTGGGCAGGAACATTGTTCGTGCATATATTCCATAAATCACCTTCATCTTGGGCGTTTCATTCAAGTTGAACAATAGCCCACCTTTCCCTTCCAAGAATGTTGTCCACCTCACATTGGTGACTTCTGTGTTGTTGAAGGTATTGATGACAACCGACAGCAAGAAGCAAATTTCCATCTTGCATGCGATGTCTGGCTTGCCTCTGACTCTCGCAATCATCTCCTTGATTGCCTTTCTCATGTAACCCAATGTAGGGCTCTCTCTTGGCTCTGCAAAGACAGGATAAATCAGCCAGCAAGGATGGGACCTCTGAAGGAGCTCGAAGTCATCCCACTTCCTTCGGTCCTCATGAATTCTTTCTTCCATTCTAGCGTAGCCGGCACCATCTCTTCTTGCGTCCATTCTGACAAATCCAATTCTGTGTAATCCCCATCTGCATTCGGGAGATGTGCAGGCATCAGCTTCTTCTTTTCTTCTATCACTACCCATTTGAGTAATGGATATGGTAGTTGTAGCTCAGGAACTTCGTCTCGTAGCCTCTCTGGAGTAAAGAATTTCAATAGATCCGATTGTAGTAAATGTTGCTCGTAGACAAAGTTACTAGCCACCACTTTTTGGGTCAATTTCTTCGGGTGTGTTTTTTTGTAGCACTATTGACCCACTTGGTCCTGCCTCATCTTCTTTACTTTCTTTGTCTTCCTCCATCTCTGTCTCTGTCGTAGGCAATTCTGCCATTTCTACATCTTCTAATCCCTCTTCAGAAGGTCCTTGCTCTCTTGGAGGCAAGTTTTGCATAGCCTCGACCTTGATCAACGTGGTCCTAAGCTCTTCAATTTCCTTGGTTAGGGCTTTCAGAAGAAGATATAGAAATTTTCTCATGTAGGAAAAGGGAGACTTTTTCAGTGTTTTTCATACAATGCATAACATCATAAGCTTCTGTTCGGGAGGCACCGCATACCTAGCTAGGTATGCCGTGGCTTTCAAGCAGAAGCTCATGATGTTGCGTTAAGTCATAATGTGGGAATTATTGTGAGAATCTGTTCAAAACTTCTAACATAGTGTTTGATGGCCTCATCTTTTCCTTTGCTCTCCACTTGCAACAGCTGCCCCTTTTGAGATGGAGCGCTTCCTTAAGTGCAGCCTCTATGGATTGAGCGATTTCCAATTCGCTATGGAGCTCTTCGATTTTGCTTTTGTAGAACTTCTCCTTTTCTTCACTTGATCGAGGAATGGCCATGGGATTTTCCATAAACTCATCGAGCTGCCTGGATTGGTAATCAATCTTCTTCTTTAGCATATCCATCATCATTTTCTGTTTTGATGCTAAAGTCGAAGATTCCGTTGCGCTTAGGTGTGCCTGTTGATACTGTCTTACTTTGTTCTCTAAGGCCAGTTTGGCACTTTGTGCCATTGCCTCTTGCACACTTCTTTCCTTGCATTCTTTGTCATACTTCTCTTTATACCTGTTGAGCTCTTCCATCGCCTTCTCTAATTCAATTTCGCGGCGCGAGCGATCTTCGACCAGGGACGTATTTGTTTGAATCAATACATGATTTTCCCTGTTTAGCCGGTCGACCTCTGGCCTCAGGCTCGCCACAGCTGCGCTCAAATCGTTGTTGTTCATTTGCTCCATTTCATATCTGATCTGGAGAGCTATATAATCTAGATCAATCAGCTAAGTCCATTCCCTTAATTTTTGTGTCATCATCGTTGTGGATTCTCTGACTCTTGGGATTTGTTCCATTTGGCTTTCCATTCACGTGAGGGGTGTAGCTTCTTCTAGTCTTACTTCTCTTGTTTCCTATGCTACCCCCTCCACTTGTACAGGAATTCGAACTTCCCTATTCTCCATCTGTGCTTGTTCACCCTCTTCTGCCTCTCCTCTTGGTTTTTGTAGCGGCAATTGTCGTCCCCTCCTCTTGATCTTTGCCTTCTTCTTTCAATTGCAGGGTGATTGGTTTTGCAACCTCCATTTCAAGCCCTGCTTCCTGTTTCTTTTCTTGGCCCTCCTCTTTGACTAGCCTCTTCTTGAATCTTCTGAAAGCAGCAATGATCGGGCTGCAAGCCTCGATTTGTATTTTGTGTGCTTCATTTCAGAAGATTCCGCCATCATCGGGTTTTCTTGCGTTTTTTGCAAGCCCTCAAGGGTCTTTGTGTTTCTAGACTCCTGTTCATTTTTTCTTTCTTGTTCTTTATGTCCATTCGTCATTGGGTTTTCTTGCGTTTCCGGCAAGCCCTTTGAATGGTCATTGGAGCTCGACATCGACTTGAATAGATATACTATTTCCGCAACAGTCTCCAGTATCTCTAGATCCATTCTTATCGTGTACCTTGCCAGGATCAGATCCTTGATGAGCTTAATGCGTTCATCATGCTCCATATCGATCCATTTCTTGCTATTACCTGAGGTTTCATCTTGTGCGGTCTCCGCTGTGCTCTTTTCTTCTTCCTCTAACCTTTTCCTCTCTGCTTCTAGCCATATACTTTCAATTTTGTCTAATTCTTCTAAAGCTTGTTTTTCCTCTTCCTGCTGCTCTTCCTCGTGCTTTTCTGTTTCAGCTTGTTCTCCCTCACCCTCTTCAGTTTTTCCTTTCGTGTCTTCAGTGTTTCTTCCATAGCTCTTGCCTTCTTGGCTTCTGGTTGTTCAAGTGCCGCCTCACTTGCTCTTTTCCTCTCTTTCAACTTCTCTTTCATCATATCCATCAGCGACTTTTCTTCTCTCCCTTTGTCTTTCCTTTGTTCTTCCCTCCTAGCTTGTTGCGCTTCCCTATTCTTCTTTTTTCTCTCTTCTTCTGCGCTTCCATTTCTAGGGCATCTTTCGTAAGCTTCTCCATCCTCTGCTCAAAAGCCGATTTTGGCTTGCGATCTAGTGCCGTTTCCGAGGTTTCCGCCACGATGACTTCATCTTCATCTTCACTTCCCGAGCTTTGTTCCTCTAAGCTCTCTTCTCCTTCATCTCTCAGGAACTCTGCTTGCTTTGTCTTCTTCCCCTTCTTGGCCTTTGGCGAGGTCAATCCCTTCACTCTCTTCATCCTGGGTGTCTTGATCATTTCACTCTAAGTGTTGAATTCTGGAGCAGCTTTAAGTTCCTCACCTTCTCTTACCGAGAGGTATGCCAGTTTGGTGAGGATCTCCGCATCTCCCAAGTGTGGTATTCAAGCACCGCTTTTCCATTGGCCCTTCTCTACTGCTGCCACTAGCCTGTCAAACCCCCACTTGGCAACATCCAATGCGCAATCCCTGTGTTGGGGTATCAATCTATGCATAGCGCACGGGACGTTGCGATGTTCCTCTCAGGCCTAGTCTATCGTGGTTGTCGATCAAAGTGTAGGTGTTGGTGTAAGACTCTCGACAACCTCTCTGTCGTCTTCTCCTTAAGCATTTGGAACGTGGCAAATTTTCTTGTGGCAAATTCCTCGTCCTTCATCCCATGTGCCTTAATTGGATAGTGAAACCGGCCCGTAGGGCGGTAGGCGTTGGCTTTCACCCGAAATTCTTTACTTTAAACACACACACAGAGCACTTTGCAAAGGAGACCTGTAACGAGAATTAACACTTAATCACACACACGACTCGGAAGCTAGAATGTTCCAAGCAGACGCCGACAACCTGTAGGCCCCAAAATTGGCGCCCCTTTCGGTATTTCTTTATTCTTTAGGAGGGTAAATTACAAGGTAAGGTCCTGGGAATCCTTCACGTGTATCCACCTAGATACCATTTGATTTGGCCAAATTTCGGCAGCATAACAGCCCCAAAACTTGCGCGAAACCAATTCCCCTGCTAGAACTCACTTGCACTGGCGTACAGCGCATACACAACGCTGATTTTGCACCTGTATGGTGAGGTTATGACCCTCACCAGTGCCTGCTTTGGAGTAGCAGTTAGCTACCCTTGTTCCTGCTCAAGGAGGCTCTTGCCTCAGCACGAAAGCATGAATCCACACAGCTATACATCAGTCAAATGAGGAGCCCTCTTGTGGGGCATCACATAACTACACGTAGGGGAGAGAGAGAGCAGTGTGTAGCGTGCAGGGCATCACTCCTGGCACCACACTATACATGAGAGGGAAAGGAAGCACTCCATAGCTCTTAACCTGTGACAAAAACTGAAATGAGGCCTCTCCTAGCTTAAAAATCAGCGCCCATTTTTCTGTAGGAGGAAAGTCCATGAAAAACTAACACTTGGCGCATTTTCAAGCATTTTCCCATTTCGGGTTTGCCGCTTAAAAATATCCTGATCGGTTGCCCAGTTGACTTCGCGGCAGAGTTGTAAAATGTTCCCCTAGTCATACCGGAGGTAATGACGCGAACACATTTCACGGCCCAAAATAGCAGTTCCCTAAATTTTAGGAGATGCTTCCGTTGGGCTCCCACTGGTCTTCTGACCATCTATCCTCATTGGGACCGCATCCAAAAGTGCAATGTGGCCCAAGTGTCAGATACTTTTTGTTGGTAGTCCCACCTTGACTTTACGCCTTAATTGAGTTCACTTCCTAGTATCCACCAACTTGCTAAGTGCGACGGGGGGACCTATATGATCTTGCTCTGAGCCTAGACATCCTCTTACCATACGAATTCTAGTGCCGACCACTTCCTGTCTGCGGGTGAATGTACCGTTGACATTGGCCGTACAATGTCCGACCGTTTGCTACTTCAAAAAGAGGGTCTCAAAACAAATAAAATAAACCCCATTGGAAAGAAACCAACAACCAAGGTTAGCAGTTGCCACATCTCTGTGACATGGTTAATAACTGCCACTTCCTCGTGACATACCCCCCTCTTGAAATCGCAAACGTCCTCGATTGCATACCATAAATACACGCCACTGATGATCTTGTGCTATTAACACTCTTTTATCATCGCATGTACCCGCAAGAAAGGTCGTAACATACACAAATACAAATGACTTAATGAGGCCTTCATACTTTTGCCATTTCCATCTATGGCACTGAATTCATATGTACATTTGATGTACTAGCTCTATCATTACCCCTCCTTTGCACACGTTGGGTTGGGGCATAAGTAGGCTGTAACCCAAAGGCTTCAAGGTAAAGCTGCAATACATTTGGTGACTCTGACAATTCATGCTCTTCCATCCACTTTGCATCCATAGGCGGATAGTTCTTGAACTTCACCAAATAGCATCTTGCAACTTGTCCTTTAACTTTTCTGTCCTTATGTGCCAAAACTTGCTCAGGTACCAGGATCTCATCAAGTTCCTCAACTTTTGGCTGATCCTCAACGGGCATATCTTCTGGCACATCACCTGTCACAAAAATACGGAAGCGTAAACTGACGTTTAATTGCACTTCAAATACTCAAGAGAATTAGAGGGAGCGAGAAAACTTGACACTTCATTGGGGACCAGAAGATGGGCTGGTCTCCCCCCATAAAGAGAATATCTTTATTACTAAGGGAGAATCTTTACAAGCACAGAAACGGGGCATACGCCCGTCCTCTATTCTTTCTTCTGTTCTGTTCTGACTACTGACTGAGAAAGTGTTTCCACTTTCTTACTGCTTAGGGGATTTCCCCTCTTCTGCGAGACTGGTTGGAAGCTCTCGAAAAGAGAGTCTATCTTCCGAAACAGCTCATCGGAAGCTCTCACAGAGGAGAGTCCATCTTCCGTTATGTGTTGCCTTCATGCTCATTCATTCATTCATCGAACACAAAAGAGAAACAAGCAAAATACACACGCACATGCTTGCTGTAATTTTCTGCACATAACCTGAAATTCTTACCTGTGCACACCCCTACGCCAAAACAGAGGTCTTCTTCGCGATGGAATCGCGCCAAACTTGATGTAGACTTAGGATAAGAAGAGAGAAGAGAATTTCTATGGCTGATCTGCTGAAAACAGCCCTAATCGAGGTGATTAGGGGCTGAAAACAGAGAATTACAGCAGCCGCACTCTACTAAGAGAGCGTCTATGGCAGCTTCTCGCGATGAAACTTCACCAGAAGGTGTCTATGACTGTGAGATCCCTTGTTCTTGACAATGGGAGCACAAGGCTACCACATATGTCGCAAGGGGCTGCTCTCAAGCTTCAATGGAGGGCTCCACCGCGTGGAGCACGCTCACATTAGGGGGGGTAGGTGCACTGTCAGCCCTGAAAATGGGAGAGGGGGGGGCTCCTAAATAGCCATCAGGGAGAGGGGGCGCTAGGAAGAGAGAGAGGGTGAGAGTGAGAGTGAGAGAGAGTTAGTTTGCATTGGTAAGTGTGCCACTTGGCACACTTACTTTAAAAACTTAAAAACCATTCAACTTTTGACTTTAAAAACTTCTAGCTCATTAATTAAAAAAATGTGCAACTAACTAACAACTGCTACCAATGATTCTTTTATGAGAACACCAAAGGTCTGCCGGCGCAATGCCGCACGGGCACTGCACCGCCTTTACCTGTTCACACTTGTCCGGCCGCCCGCCCGGGCACGGACCGTTAAATTTAATTTCACGAAACTTACCCTAAGGCTTTATTAGCTTTATTAGCCTTAGGGTCACTGTTCTAAGGACCCCATCTCATTCATGTGCTTGTACTGACGCGCGTATTTTTCCTGAGCCTAAAATCTGAGGCTACTGCTTACCCCTTTCTGAAGACCCGATTTCCCAATCACTAGGGCTTCAGGGTAATTTCTGCTAAGGTCCCTCTGAGGTGTTCTAGCCCGCATTTAGGCTCACCTGAGGCCTTAGAACTGCTAGGTCTATTCTGGTGTGCACACAACTAATTAGATAATTCTTTTCTCGTAAATAAATTAATTATTTACAAAGTCTGACTTAGTTACATCACCCACGAAGGGTCTTAGAAGACTCACAAGAAACGCATTATGAATCTTCCATGCATCGGGCAATTTCAGCCTGTAAGCCACATCGCTGATCTTGTCAAGCACTTGAAAAGGCCCATAGTAACGCATGCTGAGCTTAGGAAACAGTCGTTCCTTGCCCTTCATCTTCTTTAACCTTGCCTTTTCGAACCTTAACAGAACCCAATCACCAGGTGATAGTAACAATTCACGACGGTGACGATCAGCAGCCTTTTTCTGCTTTGCCTGAGTCTTCTCCAAGGCAACTTTAATCTTCTTATACATCTCATCCATGTTCTCAACATATCGATCTGCCTCAAAAATCTTATCCTTTGTATGCAAAATGGGAAAAACCTTTTTGCCGCCTTCAACAATTTCAAAAGGTGCTTTGCCAGTAGACGAATGCACCGTATTATTGTACGCATACTCAAGCATAAGCAAATATTGTTCCCACTTGCCCTTATTATCTGACACATAGCATTTCAGCAGGTCTAAGATAGTAGAATTAGCCTCTTCTGACTGTCCATCAGTTTGTGGATGAAACGAAGACGAAAACTTGAGCGTAGTGCCCATGTTCTCAAATAATCCTCTCCAGAACAAACTGGTCATGCGAGGATCACGATCACTGATAATCGATTGTGGCATACCATGGTACTTAAACACATTGTACATGAACAAGCGTGCCATCTGATCAGATTTTATCTTCTTCCTCACAGGGATAAAATGGGCCTGCTTGCTGAACCTGCAGATAATGGTCCATATACCATCATTCCCTGTTGGCGTCCTTGGAAGATCAAAGATAAAGTCCATAGCAATGCTTTCCCATGGCTTATCCGGAATCGGCAGTGGTTGTAACAACTCTGGTGCCTTTTGCCTGTCAAACTTGACCTTTTGGCAAACTATGCATGCTCGCACAAAGGCATCCACATCTCTCCTCAAGGTAGGCCAATAGAAGAACGTCTCTACCGCTTTAACTGTTGCATCAATGCCACGATGCCCTGCATACGGTGGGACATCATGCATCATCATAAAACCATCTCTGAGGAGGTAGTGCTCGTGATGTTGCCCCTCTTGTAACTGTTCAAAGATACTTGCAAAATCTTCATCAGCAGTATATTGTTCCTTCATGTCATCTAACTCATGATGATAAGAAATTGACACAGCTGAAATTTGTGGCTTTCTTGATAACGCATCAGCCACAACATTCTTCTTGCCTTCCACATGCATAATCTGGAAGTGGAACATGGAAAGAATGTTTGCCCATCGCATATGCTTTTCGGATAACTTTGACTGTGTCAAGAAGTATCGCAAGGTCTGATGATCTGTTTGGACAACAAAATCAGCACCTAAGAGGTAGTGCTTCCAGCTAGAAAGCGCATGAATCACGGCCAAGAGCTCTTTCTCATAGACTTGCATAGTCCTCTCTGGCCCTTGCAAAATTCGGCTTTCATAAGCTACTACACATCCATCTTGCATTAGCACTGCTCCGATGCTATTGCCACACGCGTCACACTGGACCACAAATGACTTCCTAAGATCTGGCAAAACAATAACTGGATCTGAAGTCAACTTTTCCTTTAAGAGACTAAAAGCTGAAATCTCTTTTTGGGTCCATCTGAAAGTGACCTCTTTCTTTTGCAATGCGTGAAGAGGCGATGCTATCTCTGTAAAATTTCTGATAAACCTTCTATAGTAAGAACACAATCCCAAGAAGCTTCTGACATCGTGCACAGTCTTCAAGTCTGGCCATGTCTTGATAGCTTCGACCTTTGCGGGATCCATTCTAACACCATCCTTTGAGACTATGTGGCCCAGAAAGTGGATCTCTTCGAGGAAGAATTCACTTTTCTTAGGATTGACAAGTAACCTGTGACTGCGCAGCTCTTCGAACACAATGGTCAAGTGACGCCTATGCTCCTCTTCATTCTTCGAATACACTATCATGTCATCGAAGAACGTTCCAACAAACTGTTGATGCGAGCGGAAAATCCGGTCCATCATTCTGTTGAACGTGGCAGGAGCATTTGTTAGCCCAAACAGCATCACTAGAAACTCATAAAGACCAAATGTCGTTCTAAACGCAATCTTGTGCACATCCTCTGGCCTTATACGAATCTGATGGTATCCACTCTTAAGGTCTATCCTGCTGAAAATTGCAGCACCCTCTAAACGATCGAGAATATCATCAATTCTAGGAATAGGGAACCTATTCTTGATGGTATTCTTATTCAACGCACGGTAATCAATACACATGCGCCATGAGCCATCCTTCTTCTGCACTAGGAGCACTAGGGAGCAAAAGGGTGAAGAACTAGGCTGAATCAGCCCCTTCTCTAATAACTCCTCAACCTGGCCCATAATCTCTTTCTGCTGCGCCGCACTAACCCTGTAGGGAGGTCTATTTGGTGGGCTACACCTTGGCACCAAATCTATTCGATGGTCCTCAGGTCATAGTTACCGGGGAACGTCCCCTAGCCCCCGTTCCGACGTTCCGGGGGGCAGTTCCCTTCCCGAACGTTCCGGAACGTCCCGGAATGTCTGACGTTCCGGGTGGCCAATGCAAACCGGAACGGCCGTTCCGGAACGTTCCAAAACGCCCCCGGACTGTTCCGGAATGCCCCTGGAACGGCCAACGGCTACAAACAAATTTGGCAAAAATTGAAAAAATTGAAGTAAATGTTTGGGCTTCTTTTGAAAGTGTGCAAGGCCTCAAGGACTCATAAAATGCACCCCCCTCCCCCTTTCTCTTCACAAGCTAATCCTCAAGGCTCAAGCTCTCTCCCTCTCACCCTCAAGATCTCTCCCTCTCAAGACTCACTCTCTCAAGGCTCAAGGCTTCAAGCCTTCAAGCTCTCTTCCTCTCCCTCCCACTCTCTCAAATCTCTCCCTCTCCATCTCACACTCTCTCTCTCTCTCTCTCTCTCTCATCATCTAGTCATAGCAAGGTTGAATGGTCTTCAAAACGAGTTTTTTGTGAGTATTAGAGTCAAAGCACTCTAATACTCCTTGTATTTAAACACAAGGAGCTAAAAATTGCACTATTTGGGTGTTTTTTATACCTCCCGTTCCGCGACGTTCCCGTTCCGGACACCTAGCCGTTCCCCCGTTCCGCGGGGATCCCGTTGCCGTTCCCGTTCTGCGTTTCGGGTAACTATGCCTCAGGTCTCTCTGGCGGTAATTGCGACGGTAATGAATCAGAAAAACAGTCACTAAACTTTTGCAAAAATGCTGACCTTTCTTTATCTAGCACAAATAAATTTGACTGGTCACTATCTGAGACATCACGTGTAAAAATCAAGTACACAGAAAGATGATTCTTTATTACAGAAGTGATAGCAGAAGCAAATACAATAGGGACCGACTCTCCTTTAAGCTTTACATCCAAGATGTGAGTTTTGCCCCTATGCTGTACAGTGATCTTTTTGTTGTAGGCATCCAAGACTCCATGCACTCGGAACATCCACGGGATCCCCAACAAGGCGTCACAACCTTCCAGCGGCATGATGTAAAACTCTTCAGTGTCCACATACGACTGAATATGCAGACGCACTTTTCCAATGATGGGAGTAACACACTCTGAGTGGCCAGGACATGCCAACCCTGCCTCTACTGTGTACCCCATCTCTTCAGCTCCGATGCCCAGCTTCATAGCTAACTCTGGTGAGATAAAGTTGGCTTTGGCACCTGGATCAAAGAACATGAGTGCCGTCTGATCCCTAACTTTACCCCATGCCCTGCATAACTCACTGGCATCTGTGCTGGGCTTGTCACCCACCATGTCTGGCACTAAACCTGCCGTGGGTTTTGGCTTCATGCCTTTCTGATCTTCTTTATCCTCTGAGTCAGCCGGCCTTTTCCTTTGTGGACAATTGATAGAAAAGTGACCAGGTTGCTCGCATATAAAGCATTTGTTTTCAGCCATTAGGACCTTCTTTTCCTCGAGCGACTTGTGCACAAAAGGCTTTCTTTTTTGTTTCTTTGCCTGCGCTCCAAAAGTCCCAGCTGAATCCTTGTCTTTGGTGGCCTTTTCTGACCCCTGTGACGCATCAGGAGCCGTTTTTACAAAGGGCTTCTTCGCTGAATTTTTCTTTTGCTGCCCTCCTTTGTCACTGCTCGGAAATCCACTATCCTCTCCTTTCAACAAGGCAAGACCAGTGTTCGCAACTTCTATAAGCTGAGTAAGGGTAGCCACTCTGTTCTTTGTACAGTAATTGCGAAGCCCTTTAGGCAGCCCACAACAGTACTTCTCTATCTGCTCTGTCAATGGCACAAATCTGTAGGAGGTCACTGAGAGTAACGCTTTACAAAACCTCCTATTGTACTCCAGCAAGCTCTTGCACGAAGCTGAAGTAAGCTGGTGCCAATCTGTCAGGACATCGACTTCAAATTCATTTGATAGCCAAGCAGATGCAAACATTTCCTTGAAGTAAACCCAAGTGGCGGGTGCCTGTCCTTGCATTAACAATGTCTTCCACCATGTAAGCGCATTGTCCTTTAAGAATGTGGCAGCTTTCCTGACCTTCGAGGCCTCTGTAAAATTCCCTCCCACATAAGCTGTATCAAACTGCTGGAGGAAAGTGAGTGCCTTTGCCTTGTCCTCGAAACCACTGAAGGTACTGAACTTTACCACTGCACCACCTTCTTTGTAAGCCTTCGGCTTATCTAGTGCCCCCAAGTTGTCATACGGAATGCTCTGCAACATGGGCACTGTAAAAGGCATGATCGGCACGCCTTGGCCATTCACATTTTGCGTCAGAGGTGCGATATCTGGCTGCTGTCCAGAAAAACCAGCCATGCCAAAATGACCCTGTGGCGCCCCAAACTGGCCTTGGTTGCAGTGGAAACCTTGCTGCATGCCGATACTACCATACATGGGGTTTGGCATGATGCCTTGCATACCCCCAAACACTGTTCCTGGCATGTACGACTGACTTCCAGGCGCATAACCAGCCATACTTTGGAACACTGATTCACCCCCGAAATACTCAGGATGTACCGTGGGTGGTGGAAAAACTGAGTGCATAGCCTGGTATCCAACTCCCTGTCCATTCAAGACAACATGCTGGCTTTGAAAGGTGGCGGGCTGAACTGGCATAACTTGTGGAATAGGCGTTCTAGCCACCTGTTCAAGCACGGGAGGAACCTGCTTTGGAGCCCCCGACTCCGCAACATGCGAGTGTTCCCTTTCCTTCTACGCCACATGAAGTACCTGGGCTTGAGCATCAACAAGCTCCGTACGCGGTGTAGGTTGCCTATTTTGCTGTTGCACTGGTGGCACTTGCAAGAATTCCATAAACCTCGGGTTCTGCACCAGCAGCGAAAAGACATTCACCGCAGCAACTAACCGAGTTTTGAACGCATCATCCTCAAGTTGCCCAGTCATAAAGCCCTGTACTACTGGAGGGACATTCACATTGACAGGAGGTACAGACTGACGTGGCCGTGAGCTCTCGCCAATCTCAAAAACCATAGGAATCTCCTGCTTGTCCTTTGAAGAGGAACCCTCTTCCATAATTCCCTTCCCCTTGTCGGCCATAGTGTAATCCCCGTGTTCCTGCACTGTGTGTCTTTACCCTAAACAATCCAGGCTCACTCTTTGAGGAAAAAGTGATTGAGATCCCGGCAATGGAACCATGAAACCGGCCCGTAGGGCGGTAGGTGTTGGCTTTCACCCGAAATTCTTTACTTTAAACACACACACAGAGCACTTTGCAAAGGAGACCTGTAACGGGAATTAACACTTAATCACACACACGGCTCGGAAGCTAGAATGCTCCGAGCAGACGCCGACAACATGTAGGCCCCAAAATTGGCGCCCCTTTCGGTATTTCTTTATTCTTTAGGAGGGTAAATTACAAGGTAAGGTCCTGGGAATCCTTCACGTGTATCCACCTAGATACCATTTGATTTGGCCAAATTTCGGCAAAACAACAGCCCCAAAACTTGCGCGAAACCAATTCCCATGCTAGAACTCACTTGCACTGGCGTATACCCTCTGATTCTTGCCCAAAAACAGTAAATTCAGCACGCTGTATTTACTGGTTTTTGCCCTGTTTTCAGCCCCAAACAGTCCCCTTACTGTCCTTTGCAAGTGGGGCACGATTCCAAGGTGTCCTGGCGTTCGTATGGCTGAAAAACAATCAAATTACAGCGCATACACAGCGCTGATTTTGCACCTGTATGGTGAGGTTATGACCCTCACCAGTGCCTGCTTTGGAGTAGCACTTAGCTACCCTTGTTCCTGCCCAAGGAGGCTCTTGCCTCAGCACGAAAGCATGAACCCACACAACTGTACATCAGTCAAATGAGGAGCCCTCTTGTGGGGCATCACATAACTGCACGTAGGGGAGAGAGAGAGGGCAGTGTGTAGCGTGCAGGGCATCACTCCTGGCACCACACTATACATGAGAGGGAAAGGAAGCACTCCATAGCTCTTAACCTGTGACAAAAACTGAAATGAGGCCTCTCCCAGCTTAAAAATCAGCGCCCATTTTTCTGTAGGAGGAAAGTCCATGAAAAACTAACACTTGGCGCATTTTCAAGCATTTTTCCGTTTCGGGTTTGCCGCTTAAAAATATCCTGACCGGTTGCCCAGTTGACTTCGCGGCAGAGTTGTAAAATGTTCCCCTAGTCATACCGGAGGTAATGACGCGAACACATTTCACGGCCCAAAATAGCAGTTCCCTAAATTTTAGGAGATGCTTTCGTTGGGCTCCCACTGGTCTTCTGACCATCTATCCTCATTGGGACCGCATCCAAAAGTGCAATGTGGCCCAAATGTCGGATACTTTTTGTTGGTAGTCCCACCTTGACTTTAAGCCTTAATTGAGTTCACTTCCCAATATCCACCAACTTGCTAAGTGCGACGGGGGGACCTATATGATCTTGCTCTAAGCCTAGACATCCTCTTACCATACGAATTTCAGTGCCGACCACTTCCCGTCTGCGGGTGAATGTACCGTTCACATTGGCCGTACAATGTCCGACCGTTTGCTACTTCAAAAAGAGGGTCTCAAAACAAATAAAATAAACCCCATTGGAAAGAAACCAACAACCAAGGTTAGCAGTTGCCACATCTCTGTGACATGGTTAATAACTGCCACGTCCTCGTGACAAATAGCCCTTGATTGTCACCTTTGCTTCGTCTTCCTTTACTGTCACCATTGTTGTCAAGAGCTTGTCTGCTCGCGTGAAATCGGCTTTCACAATTGGCATCGCTAGAAAGGAATCCAACCCTCGCCTCTCTATAGCTCGATGTGTGCTCTCTGATGAGTATGCAATTTGATTGAACCCGATCGGCATTTGTGGTGCCTCCCAGCGTCTTTCATTCTCGTCTTTCTATGCACAACCGAACACTCTCATTCCAGCATCAACCTAGATGTTATCATCCACGAAACACGATTTGCAGCCCAGCCACTGATGTTATCCATGTCCATCTCAAGCTCGGCTTGTTATCCAGATGGTATCGACTTCTTTGACGTGTCTTCATCTTTGTTGGAGTGTCAGTTCCTGCAAGGGTGTCAGAATTTTTACCAGATATTAGTCAAAACTTGTTGTCGAGGCCTGTGAGTCAGTTTTGTCAATAACTTGAGCTCAGATTATCCAATTGCATTGTTGTAAATGGATTTGGGATCCCCTTGATGTACACAACAAACTATGTCATCAGTTTGTAATTTTCATGTCAGTGGCACAAACCGTGGTTTGTGCCACCTGACTCTTTTTGTCACTTTGAGGTCATCATTGGACTCCCCTTGGTCTATGCTTCCCAAATATGGCCCCAATGTGGGATTTGAATCACTAAAATTGAGTGTTTAGCCCAGAATACTGTCTGACATCGGCTCTGTGATCCCACTTTCTTTCTTGCCATGGATTTTGGCTTTTTACATCGCCTAGATGCGTAGATGACATTTTTTGTGATCTCTAGACTACCCACAAGATATGCTTTGCATCTCTCTAACTCCTAGAATTATCCATTTTTCTCATGTGGCACAAACCGCTGTGGTCAAAACACTTCCCAAATAGGCTCATCTTTTCCTTAGGCTCTCCTCTACCCATCTAGGTCCACTTGGTTGATTTTTTACCAACATAGGTACCTCTTCTTGAATTTTTTCTCATTCGCCTTCTCCCTTTACCCTATTTTGGCTGCTTATGGTTCTCTCACCAACTTGAGCCTCTTCCAGTGCCTTCATATGACCTGTTTCTAGCTATCCCAAGCATCATACTTGAACTCCTACCCATGTGCTTGCTATTAGGACAAATTTGGTGAAAAACGCAAGAAAAACGCGCTTTCTACCCTAATTTGAATTCTGATCACTTTCTATCCAAACTTCTTGCTCCTATAGGTCTTGCTAAGTCCCTTATAACTTAAGGTATCAAAATTTTGGACTTTGCGCCTAATTCGGCAAGTTTTGACCTAATTTTGCAATTTTTCGTTGACTTGCACCTGTAATGTTCATATCTTCTTGAAAACTTGTCCAAATTGACCATTGGAAGTTCATGAGTGTAGGCCAAGTCTAGTGGAAGCCGTCACTCCCAAAATTTTGTGAATTAAGTGTAGGTGGCACAAACCGCGGTTTGTGCCACTGTGGTCATTTTTGAATTTTGATTACATGGGCATAATCCTCATGGCAAGGGGGATCTATTGGGCCAAGCTTGACTTGAATTGGGTAACTTCGCGGTTTGTGCCACTGTGGTCATTTTTGAATTTTGATTACATGGGCATAATCCTCATGGCAAGGGGGATCTATTGGGCCAAGCTTGACTTGAATTGGGTAACTTGTCATTCCCTTTAGGTCAGTTTTTGGCTGAGAACCTGTTCCTGCTTTGTTGGAGATCCAAATTGGACATTGTAAGGCTTGAGAGGTTGCTCTCATCAAGACCTAGCTGATGATGTCTTCTTGAACATGTTTGGAGGTGGGTGGCACAAAGTTTTTTTGTGACTGTTTTGACATCTGCTTGTTCCCTACCCTTTTGTGAACCTATAGGTGCTCACAACACTCATTTTGGACAACTCTAGCTCATCCTATGGCCATTTGACATTTTGTCCTACCCGTACACCATTCTCTCTCTGTGTCTCATGCATGTGAGTTGTGAGTTAGTGACTTTGTTTTTTAGGGTTAGATGAACCTACCGCTCATTTCTCTCGTTGTGCGCTGCATATGGATGCCCGGAAGTCGATCGCTCAAGGCCGTCCCTGCTCTCTCTCTGGATGCTCTGAACGCAAATGAGCTGACTAGTGCACTCTACCCATGGTGTGAGATTATTGTCCCTGGTAGACTCTCTATGTTCCTGTAGATCGTTGGCCGAGTTACGGCACTTGGCCTCGCTGCTTCATTGTTAATCGAAGTTAATTGAAACAAGTGAAAGGGTCACGACGGCGTTCAAAAACAATAAGGGCGGTTATAGACTCCCGAAGCCTGTGCCCATCCACTCAGGGGACGGGCGGGGAGGCTTTACACACTAATATGCCCAAGTTGTCATATATTAATAAAAGCGACCCCACTTATATGTAAAGCAGCCTTGTTCTATTGGTTACGCACTTTGTCTTTTTCGGTGGGGCCTGAGGTTCAACCACTGCCGTGGATGGGCGGGGGAGCTTGGCAGTCCACGGAGTTGTCCAGCGTGCATCTCATGGAGCGAATAATCTTTTGGCATCTGGCAACTAGCTCAGCTCACGTACCTACCGCCCAAGTTTGGGTAGCCAATCTGTATAACCGCCCTACGAAAGTGATATAATTGTTAGGTTGAATTAAACTGGTATCAATGTTTGGGAAAGGATTGTCTTAGTTTAGTCTTGAGCCGATTGAAAATCAAGACTAGCCAACAACAAACCATGGTAAACGGAAGAAAAATCGATAAAATATGTGAGGAAGTCGTCCAAAAATTTTGCAAATCTCAAAATTTCTGTTAGTATTTTTGCTTTTCTTCTTTGTGAGGAAGAAACATGACCAGCAGCCGCTTAATAAAAGAGATTTTTTCGAACATTGACACTGACTAGAATCAAGCTATAAAATGCAAGAAATGTAAAGTCATGTGAAGTTGTGAAATGAAAGGTGAAATAAAAAGAACTAATTATTATATATATGTGTGTATAGAATTTATTAGAATTATGCAAAGTGAAGCTTCACTTTAGCATTCTAAAACAATCGAATGCAAAAAAAACATGTGTGTGTGTAAAATTTACTAAAATTTATGCAAGGCGAAGCTTCACTTTAGCATTCTAAAACAATAGAATTCAACAAAAGTAAAGACATGCCAGCATGTGAAATGAAAGGTAAGTCTCCATCATGTCAAGATGTGAAATGAAAGGAGTCTCCCTAATCTAACACAACACTAAGGGTTTCTTTTAGAAAGCCAAAAATTCCTTTGGTGCAGCAATGGGTTAACTCTTCTCTGGGATGGATTTCTTGACCCATTTGTATGTGGTTTTCTTTACTCTGCTTGGCATTGTCTTGAGTCTAGGCTCACTGATTGGTTGTGAAACCTGTTTTGGAATCCACTTGGTTACAATTTTCCTTGTCTTTGGGACCCATTTAGCAGCAATTTCCTTTGTTTTTGGAACCTTTTTGGTCTCAAGTTCTCTCATGTTTTGGCTTTTTACCTGTCTTGCAACGGAGTTGCTTGTTTCTATGTTCTCTTTGGAATCCATATTTTCTTGGCCATTTACTGTGCCTGTAGCAACTTCTTGGGCACCCAAATTTTATGCGTTGTTTAGGTTGTGTTTCTGCTTCTAAGAAGATTCAAGTCTTTGTCTCCTTGGTTGGTTTGACGGTTTGTAGTTCAAGATCTTGTGATTGAGGCATCTGTTTTTGCTCTTGTTTGTCACCTTGAATCTAACTAGGCTATGTTAATTGCGGCTCTTCGTTATCCGTGAATGTTTTGTCTTCAGCATCCGTGGTTGGTATAAAGTTGACTTGTTGATTTTGGTCATCCTTGTTGATGGATATTGTCGAACTTTTCCACTGGATTTGTACTTCGTATTCTCTTTACCTTGATTATCTAAGAGCGATTTGCAAAATGGAGAAAGGAGAAGCATGCCACTTGGCATTGGTTGATTGGAGAGGAAATGGTAGAAGACAGAGGCTAAATTTAGCGGGAGCTTCATGCAAAAAAAACAACACTGTCTGCTTTTGTCGCACCAAAGAAGGCAGAGGACGAGCAATATAGGAAAGTGGGCGAGCTTGTAGGGGGTGGTGAAGTAGCCCTCGCTTGTTGTCTGGAATGGCATCTGTTGGAATGTACTGATTGCGAGATATGCACAACAGGAGTAGGGACAGAAGGCTCTATGTTGTTTTCAGCGGATGCAAAGTGATGGCCTCTGTCTAGATGAAATCACCTAGGCATGCTTAAAAGTTCACTGTTAGTCATGGGCTGTTGCAAAATAATGTCATGCTTGGCAACGCCTTATTCGGTATGTATGCCAAATTTGGTGCACTTCAAAAAGCACAGAAAGTGTGTGAGGAGCTTCTTGACTAGAATGTCGTCTCTTGGAGTGCATTGATTGCGGGATAAATGCAACAGAAGTAGGGTCAGATTACTCTAAGCTATTATCAGCGGATGCAAAGCGAGGGCCTCCCTCCTGAATCATATCCACATGCATCTTGAAGGCATGTGGCTGTAAGCAGGTGCGGAGAGAGAGAGAAAGAGAGAGAGTAGAGAGAGAAACCGCAAAGCTCTGGACTGTTTTTTGTTGCATCTTGAAAGCCTCCAACTCCGGATGCAATCATCTACACGTGCAGCTTGAAGGCATCTCGCATCATGCAAGATGTTGGTATGGGCAAAAGAGTTTATGATGATCTTGTTAGTTAGAGCACACCGTTGCCGGGGAGAGAGTATATCGGGTGCACGGAGTAGAGAGAGAGAGAGAGAGAGAGAGAGAGAGAGAGAGAGAGAGAGAGAGAGTAAGCAAAGCTAGCTTCCTGTCCGGAATCTTGTCTCTTGGAGTGCATTGATTGCAAGATATGCCCAATAGGGGCAAGGCAGGAAGCTTTAGACTGTTTTCTGTTGCAGGAGGGGAGAGAGAGAGAGAGAGAGAAAGAGAGAGAGAGAGAGAGAGAGAGAGAGAGAGAGAGAATCAGCAATGGTTGAACTAGCTTCCTCTCTGGAATCTTGTCTCTTGGAGTGCATTGATTGTGGAATATGCCCAACAGGGGTAGGGCCAGGACTATTTTCAACATTTGCGAAGAGAGGGCCTCAAGTATGCCTTGCTCGACATGTATGCCAAATGCGGTGTACTTCATAAAGCACAAAAGTGCTCGATGATCTTCCTGTCCAGAATGCCGTCTCTTTGAATGCTCTGATCACGGGATATGCCCAACAGAGGCAGGGTCAGGAAGCGCTAGGCTGTTTTCAGCAGATGCAAAGAGAGGGCAGCTCTCCAACCATTAGGAAATTTTGGAGATCATTTGGAGGGCCTAATTGAAGAGAGAGAAAAGAAGGCGCAACCAATGAGCAGCAACCTTATGTAACATAGAAATGCATGAAAAATATCACAAAAATGAAAGAAAGAATTTTAAAATATTGAGATTTGTCCCATTTTCGTAAGGTAACTTCCTCGTCTCACAAAGTAGGGCCCACTCCAGTAGCCGTCAAGTTGTTGAAACCTAACTACTGATTGATAGCTAACTCTCTCCCTTCATTAAAAGATATCCACTACCTTTATGAAAGGCTTTCAAAACTCATTCTCCCTCCATTATAGCTATAGCTTCGTCTTCTTCCCGCCCAAGAAGTTCTAGAGGTTACTCTACACTGTCCCCAACTAACCTCACCATTAGTGTGCCAAGAAGACCATGTAGTAGCATAAGCACTATCTCAATCTCAAACTCTCTCACTACAGATAATAGGTGGCAAGAGCAGAGGATAAGCAAAAGTTCTTGCGTTCTTATGCAGCCAAGAAGGAGAAAAATCTCGAAAGCAACAAATATGTTTCGTTCTGCATGGAAAGCAAGAGTTCTGGATTTCAAAGTCCAGGTTGGTAAGAAGACTGTGAAAGAGGTCTTTGTTCAACATGTTTTCACTCACTCTGATGTGATTGCTAATGGTGGCGATGTCTCCATGGTGCATAATCTACGATGCAACTGTGAATTAATTATTTAGTACTCCTCTATAAATGTTATCTTACATTTCAAATGTGAATTTGTTTTTTTTGTTCTCTTATTACAGATATTTAAATAGGTTATAGAGATGTTTGTATTTATTTCTATTCTTTTACATTCACAGATGTTTATCCTTCCTCATATGAGGAATGGGAGCCACAGGAGTTCATTATAGGTCTCATCTCTCCGACCCATGCTCATATTGGGATCTTGCAATATGCGGGCAGAACTAGCAAAAGCCTTGCAGACGAGGGTATTTTCTTCTATGACCATTTCTACCAACTCAATCAAAGGAATCAGAGAGGAGTGTTGATGAAGGTTTCACTACTAACCAACTGGAACTCCGTGGATTGGCTCGTTCTCGACACAACAATGAGTGAGGCATTGAGGAGCATGCTCTATAGGGATGTTCGGAGGTCTCTCCAAAACTCTATACCCACTAAATTGGTGAAACTTGCAAATTTCTGTCCTGTTGGTCTCTTTATTGAGTTATTTCATACTTGCAATGTACATGTTGCTAAAACAATGCTACTCTACAAATCATTTGATTCCCTCTTGTGTGATAAGCTTCTTGATCGAGGGTGGTATGTGAATGAAACAGATGGCATATGTTGCAAGATTTCTCTTGACACTTTCATTGTCAAGTATATGCTTGTGACACATACATTAATAATCTCCTTTTGGTACAAGCGTTCTCACATTGTTGAAGGTTGTTATGTGCCTATGGATCAAGAAGCAGCAAGTTTGGCAAACAATGTTGTCATAGACGTGGAAGTCGTGGACAAAGACCTAAATCTTATGACAATAATTACAATAAGGCAGCAATGCAACCTTTTGCAACTTTGACATGACATAGTAGAGGATACTGCTGACATTGACTCCGTAAAATTTTATTTCTTGCTGGGCGGACAAAGAGTAATGCAACAAAGGGAGAAGCATTTTCTGTGTGGAGATCTTTTTGGTTGTATTCAAATTGTGTCCATGTAATCTAGCCTGAAGAATGGCTTCAACAAAATGTAAATTTTTTTATTAGTTTAATCTTAATATCAAGTGTTTGCTCAAGGCTCTCTCTCTCTCTCTCTCTCTCTCTCTCTCTCTCTCTCTCTCTCTCTCTCTCTCTCTCTCTCTCTCTCTCTCTCTCTCTCTCTCTCTCTCTCTCTCTCTCTGAGTATTCGAAACACATAGACAGGTAGACAGTATCAATTTAATGTATAAACAATGAATTACTAAGTTCATTTGTAAGTACAAATTCCAATGTGCTCAATGGGCTTAAGTACATTCCTTGCAGGTATGGAACCAAAATATCCTCTAGGTAAAAATCTTGAAGATGCCCTTCAAATGAAGGTGGGGAAATAGTAGTGCCGGGTGAATTAAGTAAACCCTTATGTGGTGTGCCATCAATCAACAAAGTATTGAGAGCATCATAAGGCACATTGATCTATTCAAAGGGCTTGTAGAAAAGTGGTACATTAGCTTTAGTTGGGTGGAAATGTCCCGCAATGGTATTACAATTTCTTTGACTATACACAAAATAAAAATCCGATCTCTGAATTTCAGCCAAAGTGCAAACTATGGAAACAAGGGGATTCAAGTTTTGGGCCTGCATTGAAGACCAGATAGCAACCCTAAACTGTGGAATTTAAAAAATTCAAAAATTCCTTTGTGTTTGGTCGAATTACTACTCTGAGATTTCCCAAGCAAAAACTACGTAAATCGGAGATCTCTGTATGTACTCTGTACGGCTGTCGTAGCAGCAACAATCCATTGAGGTTCAAAATAATTAGCCTCTACAATCATTGTGTGTATACATATAAGTAGTTAGAAACGAAAAAGAGTATATTATTTAAGTACAATGGATATTACCGGAACAACAATATCTACTTGAAGCAAGAGTCCATACTGGTCAATTCTAATGTTGACATTCTGTTGTTGAGTGTCGATGTTCCCTTTTGTATTGCCAAGGGTATCCACCTCTTGTGGTTGTGCAGTACAGGACTCTTGTGTTTCCATGGCCGAATGGTTAACTTGTTCTGTTGTTTGTTCTTGGCTTTGACTTGCAACACTGGCCTCCACCTCTACATGGTCTAGACACTCTGTATCTTCTCTCGGCTCTGAAGAGCTCTTCACATTAGCAATTACACGAGCTTGGACTCCCTCATATTGATCATGTGCCTCATCCTGTTCCACAATAATAGGCACTCCCTTATCCTCCTCTACTTGGCCTAGACCCTCTGTTGCATTCCTCGACTCTGAAGAGCATTTTACATGTGCATTTTCAAGAGCTTGGTCTACTTCACATTGATCAACCGGTGTCTATTCCTGTAATATGGGGTCAATTTTAGGGATTTGGTTTCCAGTGGTGGAAACTGGCATGACTTCCTCATCACCGGTCATTGTTAAAGTTATTATATGGTCGTCGACAAAACTGTCTTTTGCATCTAAAACTCTTGGAGTTAAAGAGATAGTAGATGTGGAATCATTGATGCACGGTACCTTTGTAAATACTCCAATGTATAATTTTCTACAGCATTCTCCAAAATTAGGTTAACATGTGGTCAATACATCAATTAATAATAGCATCAAGTTGGTCCAAACCATAGCACGGAAATACCTTAGACATAAATGGATTCAAAGCAAAAAAACTCTGTAGTATGTACTCTGCGTGGAGAAGACATCTCCAACCATAGGAATTTAGATCTGTTTGATTAGGCACTTCGACAGCTTTAAAGGTTGTCCTGTAGAGTTCATGATTTCCACAAAGCCTTCCATAGACGTGAAGTAATCTTTTTACACATCTATGAACAGTGAAAGTTATTTGTTATTAACAATATTGAGGTCATCATCCATAGCCCAAATAAAAACTCAAGGTTGTATCAACACTCACACTCTTATCTCTGAATGTGTTCCTCGTATGGAGTTGATAGTCCATACCACTTGTTTGTCCAGTTCAATGCATACAAGGCTCCAATGATTATTTGATTCGTATGGAAACACCAGAGTTGTGACCTGAAGCATTGGACAACGGACAAACCATCTCTCCAATATGCCATGAGGGGTGTTTTTTATTCGGAGTGGCATAGACAACTGTGGATCTAAAACATGTATTTTAGTATGGGTTGTTGAGGGAGCTGGCTCTTTATTAAGCTACAATCAATAACAAGGATTTAATTAGAGACCAAATACAATAGTAAAGGATCTTAAAGGTAGAGAAGAGCACCTACTTTAGGCATAAATAAACAATAGAGTCTGTAATTTGTGCATTGGGATCTTTCAAAATCCCAATATCAACAGAATCCAGTGCTAATTGTCGAGTACAATCAGCAAGGAGAATGGTGGCTAACAGCCCTTCTTTCATGGAATGTAAAATATCGTTGTTTCTTTCATTTAAGTCTATGGTAACTTGCCCATAATTTCTCCTCTGTGCCTCTTCATCAGCATCAGCAGTCTGTATCCTCTTTAAGTTCTCCGATTTCAGGTAACGTCTTTCTTTTTGCTTAGCTCTGTCTCTGGTGTTGACATCATGAGTAACCTCATGAATCTTAACCCCATGATCATGTCGGCCTGGTGGTATTAGCAATATATCCTTCATTTTAGGGTCAATAAACTCATTAGGGATGAGGAGCTTCATATCTCCAACGTACTCTCTTGAGTGTCTCATTGTCCTTGTCCATTATTGTGACCCGGTGAGCATGAGCAGCAACAATGGTGATATCATTAAAGTACTCCAGTAAAAAATCTTCTGCAGCTTCTTGAAGACAGAGCAGGGCAACAGCCTTCCATCTCATTGTACCAGCACATGCTTCCTCGCAAATTTACCTTACTGCTCTTTGGAAAGGAAGTTTAGGGACACAAAGCTCAATACAATTCTGAGCTTTTCTTATCTCTCTAAATAAACCCATGTGTCTCTGAATATTCTTCATTCTTGGTCCCTTTAATATCTTCATTGGTTTACATGAACTTTTCTTCATACTAGCAGACATTCCACATGCTTTCTTTGCAAGCCCTGATCCTTTCCCTGCCTTCCTTTTTGTTGCTTTTGTTCTTGCCATTCCACTGTAAGAGATAAATGCAAAGGATCTCTCTCTCTCTCTCTCTCTCTCTCTCTCTCTCTCTCTCTCTCTCTTTGAGTGGATCACTGCGCGCGGGCTTAAAATTGAGAAGAGAATATGACATATCGCACGTCGTGCACCAATTCTTGAATTCCCCTCTCCCTCCCCCCCCCCCCCCCCCCCCCCCCCCCCCCCCCCCCCCCCCCCCTCCCTCTCTCTCTCTCTCTCTCTCTCTCTCTCTCTCTCTTATCATGAATCCAAGTGTGCATTTGTTACCATAAATAGTACACATATTTTTTGATTGTTAAAAACTATTTATTATGGTCGTACCAGCCATTTATTGCATGTTGGCGTGCTTTGTTAAAAACGCTAACGGTAATGTCTATTATTGTATGAAAAGGGGAGAGAGAGAGAGAGAGAGAGAGAGAGAGAGAGAGAGAGAGAGAGTAACTTAGTAAATGGGAGAAGAGAAATCATATTGGAGAAGCAAATACAGACATAGAGAGAGAGAGAGAGAGAGAGAGAGAGAGAGAGTTAAAAAGGCCTCTGCCTCCTACAAGGTGCATTAATCAGAACCGTGAAGACCAACAACAACATTCCCAGTCTTGAATCTCTACTCCAAGAGCAATGTTTAATCCTGGCAAAGGTAAAGGCAATCTCTTCACTTTCATTTGCTCCATAGTTTAGTTGTGTCTAGGAATTGTGCTTCAAAATGTAAAAGACCATTTAACATTTCACCAAACAAAATTGGATCACGGCGCGCCAGTAGTGTTGTGGAGGTTCATTTATGTACTCCGCGCGCCGTGATCCACTCTTGAAATTGTACAAAGGTTTTTTTGTGGAGTATAATTTTTTTTAATGTTTTGGAAGCTATTACTTTCTATAAAAGCCAATCAAGCGGATCACGGTGCGCCAGTAGTTTTGTGGAGTTTTGTTTATGTATTCCACGCGCCGTGATCCACTTGATTGGCTTTTTCTCTTCACAACTATAAAGCTACTTTGCATTCTATCAAAGGATGCACACATGCTAATCATCTTGTGTTATTGTCTATATGATTAGTTGGAAATAATTGTGAGATACCTACCTATTGTTTGTTCAAAACTTATATGATCATGTGGTACTCTTCTTGTTGTTTATGTTTGAAGAAACTTATATTTCTTAGTATGAAATAAATGGCAGGATTACGATTTCATAGGAGGAAGAGGCAGAAAATAGATCCCGAGCGCATCATTGGCCAAGAAAACATTCCGAGGAGACTGCCGAAACTGTTCAATGAAGAGGAATGTAGACTTCATAGAACCCATTGATATATCTGGTGCAGAGCCTACCATGAGTTTGGAGGAGCCTGATACTGATCCATATGTCGAAATGGAGTCCCCTTCTACTCCAAAATTTACTTTACAGAACTCACTTAAGAGAGATGTGAATTTTTCAGCACCTACCGTGCAGAGTGTCCAATGTGTTGCAACAATCCCAAAGAAAAAAGAGGCAGTTATTTATGAAGACCCTACAATGATTGATGAAAGGCTTTTAGATTTTGCAGTTTCTTCTGGGACCGGTGATAAGTTTGACTTAGTCTCCTGCATTTTTAATGCTCATTTAATCGCCCTCTGTTTATAGCTGAACAAAGTGAACACTTGAAGCTGGAACGAGAGAAGTTTGAGCTTCACACTCAAGAGGGCAAGGTTAATGTCGGTGAAATGGTGGTAGTCCATTTAAAAGACTGTGATCCTAAAAGACAATTTTACAAGAAGTATAATCAGCTACCTCTTATGTACAGACCCCACTGGTGCAGCTTACATGAACGGGAGTGCAAGCTGGTTCAAGAATCCTTTGGACTTTTAATATTTTTAAATGGATTATGTACAAGTCTTATGAAAGATCCTAAGGAGGTCATGGAGGAACACGAGTTAGCAACAGATGAAAAGGAGGAAAAGGATGAGGAATATATTGAAGTGACAGAGATAGAGGAGTCCATTGACCTTGAAGAAGAAGCAAAAGAGGTGGAACGAAGCAATCTTCTCTCAGTGAAAACCTCAGATATCAAGCTACATCTAGATGTGTCAGGTTTCAATGAGCGACAAGCCACCTTAATGCTACCAAGAGTGCCAGAGTTTAAATTTGGAGATAGGTCATACATTTTCCTTCATGATATACAAAGTATTTTTTGTTTGCAGGAGGACTTTGCACTGGCCACTATCTCCAAGTATTAGAAGGAGAGGAATGAATTTGTTTCAGATGACAATAGTGATGACGAGGCAATGGAGATCTCCAGTAACCCACTGGACTGCCTTAAACTCTGCTTTGAAAAGGAAAAAAATTATAGAGAAAGCCTTCTTGATGAAGCCACATTTCAAACTATTCGAAATAATCTCAAGCCATCAACTAGTAAACAGGATATGGAGGATTGGTTTAAGCGACCAGCCCAGGAGTCAACCGGATCAGTCAACCTATGGAAGGATGATATTTTTTTGCAAGATGAGAGTTTCATGGTATAAAATCCTACCCCACCCTCCCTATCTTTGTCTCTCTCTCTCTCTCTCTCTCTCTCTCTCTCTCTCTCTCTCTCTCTCTCTCTCTCTCACACACACACACACACACACACACACACACACACACACACACACACACACACACACAAACACTTCTTTTGTTTACAGTCATGGATTGTTGAAAAGGATGATTTTCTTCGTAGTCGAAGAAGACAGTTCCGTGGTAGGGATGCAGCTCTAGGACAATATCTTCCTAGTTTATGTGAGGCACCCATCCTAATCTTCCACAATGGAATGTCACAAGAGGGGAATACTATAACCTATGCTTTCAAGACATTATCTCGCTTCTTAGGTGGTCGAATGCTGCCACAAAATGTTGACAAAGTTATCCTCGTCAAGGTTTTTGGGAGAGAATGTTTTGGTTACTTGCTAGGATATACTGGGGGCCGTGCAACATATTACTACACATACACAAAAATGGCATTATCTTTAGGGAAAGAAAACCCTACTAAACTCTTAGAGTATGGAAAACATTTAATGATCAGATACAAGGGCGAGGTTCCAAATGATATTTGCAAATCATCAAGAGGTTGAAATAGTTGTGGTACATATTGAATTTAATTCTACACGCATTTGTGGTACATCCGATCATCTAAACTCTAATTCTCTTGTTCCACCAATGATAGGCATATTGCATTGTCTTCCTCCACCTCATTTGACTTTTAAGAGCACTTGAGTTGTTGAATGCGTCTGCTCGCTTTCTTTTTTGAAATTGCAAATGTCTGATTGCCTCTACGGTTGCTGAAGAGGGCAATTCTTACTTTTGTTGCATGTGATGAATGATTCTGCGATAAAACCATTGAAATAACTCCTTCAAATTGTTTGCCTTATTTCAAGAGCCTCCATGCTATGTGTGTCTGAAGTAGGCCTTTCTAGCCATGTAATGAGACTTCTCCAGGCCTTTGGTGTTCCATACACCTGGATTTCCATACTTTTGGATGAAGTATGGCAAATGATTAAAAACAATGTGCTGCAAAACAAGAAATTTATTTAGAAATTTAAACACAAACTTAGTACTAAGACTATATGAGTTGCTTTGAATTCACCATGTAATGAGTGATTTGAGGTCAGTCCATGCTGTCTTGAAGGATTTTTTCAGTATAGTTGAAGGTTCTGTTTAAACTTGCTGAGATTATCCTGTGACCAACAATCATCATTCTCGCACATTTGAAATAACGTGTCAATGGAACTCCACACATCACCATTTGCATTGCGAGTTGTTGGGTCTTGGTCTTTCACTGCTAAATGAAGTTTTTTCTAGTGCATATACTCAACTTTGCTAATGTAGGTAGAGTGATATACTCTCCCTCGCTTTCTTGGCTTCATATCTTTCATACCTTGAGGTTTAGATAGCAAATGGCATGCCTTGACCCCACCTATGGATGGTTTGCAGGGTACATCTTTCTCATTGGTTGACATTTTTTTCGTCCCGCTGGATTTTCACATTGCCCCCATGTAGACCAATATATGACAAAACTAGTTTCAAAGCCTCTAGAGCGACTTGTCATTCAGTTGACTTTTTGATTTTCCAAGCAAACCCAATGTACAGATATACCAGCTTCTCTACAATTTGGCAGAGACCATGCATTGTACAAATATGGACATTAACAAGTGGTATATCCAGAATTGGTCGGAAATTAGAGTCTTGATTGTGACGAGTAGGAGCCTTTCGCCACCACTTTGGGTCCATCACCTTTGTAGGCTCCTTGCAATACAAGCATGGAGATTTTTCCATGGCACCCATTCCACAATTATACATACACTTTAGTGTTTTGAGGTCACCTGCAAGATGCCATTGAACTTGAAAGTCTCCTCTTCCATCTACAACCAGTACCTCTCCTTGATTCATTTGCTTATCAATGATATCTGGAATAGGGGTTTGATGCAACACCCAAAATAAAATGTCATGGTCTTCTTTCTTTACCTGCAAGATTAATCCTTTTGAGATACAAAAAATAAATCTAAAATTTAGGTACAATAGAGGGCTTGCTAGAGCTGCAAAATTGGGAATAACTGGATTACCTAAAATGCACCAAGCCACCATATGTTTGTTTCTATTTGAACATTGACGTATGTAGGGTCATCAGTGGGACATTTAGAAAGAGCCCTATTCATTAATGTGATTGTAACTCGCTCTAGCTTCTTCTCTTTAAGAATCTCACACTCATCTAGCTTCAAATCAAAATGTAGAACGCCACCTGTCTCTTCGAATGTGATATTGTAAAACTCTACCATTCTAGTTTGCAACAAAGTCAGGTCCATGAAGATATTGTTGTACTCATCATAAGTGATAGTAGTTCCCTGTGAGCTATAAATATCTTGAATATGAAATGGGCATCCAATGAAGTTGGTTTGTTCATTATTGAGCTGTAGTCTTTCCTTCCAAACACTTGCAGCTATTGGTAAAAGCTTAGACATGTAAGATATAGACTGTTGAATAGCTGAGTAATCTCCTTTACTAACGCCAAGGGAGTCCAATGTACCCTGTATTTGCTTGGCAGGCACTGCATTCTTTGAAATGAACCTGTCATCAACGACATCCCGTTGCAAGACCTTCAACTTTTTGTCATGTATTATATCCTTTGCAAGACCACTAGTTATCAATGGCTTTAACTGCTTTCCTACATTGGCCTTCGGGTCTATGTTTTCTTTGTCTGGATAGATAGAATCTCTACAAAGAAAGCATAGCTAACATAAGCAAAAACTTAGATTAGTTTAAATTAATTAGACACTTTACAATGCTCACCTCAATGCTTGGATTCTTTTCTTTAAGGCCGCCAAAGCCTACCTTCAACGTTTCAAGATTCCGTAGTTTCTTCTTTCGCACGCGAGTGCCTAACATTGTCTCTTTGTTTTATAATGACCGTACCTTTGTTCGCAAGACCTGTGATTCTTGTGTGCGTTTGTTGGACGGATATGCCGTGACGGACGTCAGCACAGCGAGAACTCACCTAGCAAGATTTGTCAGCTAAGGACGAAGCTCTACCCGCAGGCGCGTGGAAATAAGCATAGGGTGTCAACCTACACTCAACCGACTCCTAACTAATTCCTACAGAGGTCTCTTGTCTAAGCTACAGCCTTCAGGAGTGCATAAAGAGGAGATTTCCTACAACTCTTTCTAGAGCCGAATACCCATCAAACAATCTCGAAACGCCACAGAACTTGAAGGAGATCCTACTAATACCAATAGGTCGCTCTCCCTAAGGTTTATGAACCAAAATCCCAACCCAAAACACCCGGTGCAAAATCACGTAGGATTTCTGGCCGACATTTGTAGGTCGTTGTTTTCGAAAACTAAAGTGCCTAATGTGTAGCTCTACTCAATGCGAACGCGTGGATATGCTGCAATGCAAAAACGGACAACGTATGCTCACCGAACCACTAGACGAAGCTCGTAGATGGAGCTCGCAAAACCGGACCGTACACACGTAATGTAGGTATTGGTGCGTAGCTCTCGTCGGGGGCAACACGCTGCACTTCTCCGCACTCGATTTCGACCACTGGTGCACGCGTAGCATCAAGATGAAGCTCTCACTCTCTCTCGTACACAGTACGCTCACTCACAGACTTCAAACTTTTTTAAAATGACAAAAGGTTTTTTCATTAAGGTAAAAAAGTGGTATAAATCCTTACAATTCTCAAACCCTAATGTTCCATTTTAACCATCTACTCAATCTAAATGTCAAAACTGGTATAATCTGGAAACTTCTGTAAGCCCCAATATTTACAAAGGTGAAATGTCGGGTTTTCTCAATAAATGAATAATTACAAAAAATAATAATCCGTCAGCAATCATTTTCCATAGGGTGTGTCCAGCTTCTAACACTCCCCTCCTCCTTGTACATGTCGTCCCTGACATGGTTGTTGAGCTGCTTCTTCATCTTAGGCTTTCTCTCATCTTGAGCAGTGACTCGTATCTTGCATGTTGAGCTAGTAGCGTCGGGCCGAATATATCTGTGCTGATTGTGAAGAAGCCAATGTAGAAGGCTTCTTCAAAGGCTTGGAGGTGATAGGATGGCAAAAACATGATCCCGTTGATACAATGCATGTATCACCTCGTGGGAAGGCT
This sequence comes from Adiantum capillus-veneris, assembly GCF_014529385.1. Classification (NCBI taxonomy): domain Eukaryota; kingdom Viridiplantae; phylum Streptophyta; class Polypodiopsida; order Polypodiales; family Pteridaceae; genus Adiantum; species Adiantum capillus-veneris. Next base: position 38,141,271 of record NC_140931.1, read on the forward strand.
GACCAGACAGATCGTATGCACATCTGTATGTATCTTGAAAGAAGAAGATACTGTCTGTCGCCTGGCCTTCTTTGAATGTCTCAAAGACTGTCAAAAGTGTTTTGCAAATCTTTCTCATCATGATGCAAGATAGGTCAGGCGAGCCAACGAACAATTTGATGGCGCTCGTTAGGGTTTTCACCATGTATTGCCCACTTATTCTCTCGCCCGCCTTCAAGCCTGGCAGCTTCGGGTAATTTAGCCACGTAGGTTTGCTTCTTTGCAATAGCTCATGGGCCTTCCACGTCCTCATCCTTGGTAGTGGGCAGAAACTGAGGTTATCTCTGATCACTTTAGGTGCCCCTACCAAATGGATTAGGTACTGTGGGTACTTTGTCAGCCATGCCTTTCTCCACTTGGGCTGAGAGTCGACTATCAACTTTACCCCTTCAGGCTTGGAGATGTCTGCTTTGCACAGTGGCACTGTTGGCTCCTCTTTGATTCTTTTGTTGATTGTGGCAGCTTCGTACTTTAGCAGAGGATATGGGAGAGAGGGCTGTAGCCATTCACGCCAAAGGTTGCTGGCATCTATCTTCTTAATGGTCATTGACTTAAAGACTCTCTGCTCCCATTCCAAAGCTTCTCTGGCTGTGTCTTTGACTGCTGCTTCTATTGCCTTTTGCAGCTTCTCTTCTTCTTCTTGTGTTAGATCTTGTGGCTCTTGTGAGGGTCCTACAAGGATTTCCTCTTGCATGGTGGTGTCCACAGGATCTGCCACATTCTCTAAGTCTATTCCCTCCATGGCTGTTGGCCCTGTGCTAAACTGCTCTTCTGTTTGCTGTTGACCTCTCAGATCCTCTATTTTCTTCTGAAATGTCTTCTTTTCTGCTTCAGCTTGTTCTCCCATATTCACAAGGAGGTCGTTTAGATCGGTATTTATCTTCTCCGCCTCTTCGAGCTTTCTCTTGATGGTTTTTAACTCATTCTGCATTGCTTTGTGCTCTTCTTCCATGCGTGTTTACATGACCACTGACCCCTCGGCCATCATCAACCTCTGCTTTCTCTCTAAGGTTAACTCCTTTTGGAGCTCTTTCATTTGTTCTTCATAAAGCTGACTCTCTGAAGTGGTGTGAGTCAAGCTAGCAGCTCTGGCTCTGGCAGGAGATGCCCGTAGCCGTTGGATGGTTTGATCTTTGACTTTCAGCTGGTCCTTAAGCTCTATTACCTCATCCTGGCTAGCCTCATTCTCTAGCTCTACCTTTTCCTTAAATTCCTTGGCATTTCTCAGTGTTTCCACTTCCTTGGATTCTTCAGCAAGTTGTAGGGTTAGGTTGTCCCTTTCCCTCTCTGCATCTGTCAATGTCTTGCTGAGTTTTCTGTATTCGTCTTCAGCTCCTTGCACTCTTTGAGCTACTGCCTGATTCTCTCGTTCCATCTCTTGGTATCTTTGCAATGCCTTGGCCATACTAGCTTGCAGCTCTGCTTCTTCCTCTATATGCTCTTGGTTCTGTCTTTGTAGTGTGTCTACTTCGGATTTGATAAAAACTTCATTGGCTTTGAGATTAGCCATCTCACTTTCCGTGGCCATTGATTGTGCCCTGAGCCCGGTTATCTTGGTCATCACCACCTCCCAATCATTGGTGGGTGGCTACAGGTCCACTGTATCAGTGGCCATCTCCTTCAATTCCACTAACCGCAGGCTCTGCAGCTGTTCTTTGGGCCCTGTGCTTGTCAAGTCAAATGATACTGTAGCTGCCTCTTGTTTTGAATATCCCGCAGCTAGTAGATTAAGAAACGTTAAACCTCGCTTCATCTGGCTCTGGCTGCTCATCTTTGGGCTTAGCTTCTTCTTTTTTCTCTTGCTCTTGCCTTGAATCTTCTTGTTCCTCCTCCTTTTTGAAGGAGTACGAGCTGAAGTGCGACGCGAGAGAGAGTGCGAGAAGAAGAGCACGACGATCTGGTGAACTCGCTCTACTGTAATGTGTAGAGCATAGTGAGTTCTTATTAGGTTTTTACAAAAGAATATGTGTACATACCTGGCGGCCCGCCCACTTACCTGGGCAACCACATTGGGCTTTATACCCCAACAACCTCCCACTTAAAGTCCAATGTGGTACTTTAAGTGTGAGAGAAGCTACTATACAAGCTAATATACAAGAGATGTAGAGAAGTGATGTACTACCCTACACCTAACTGCTTGCGAAAATGTGCAAAGCTCTCTGAGGGAAGTCCTTTTGTAAGTAGATCAGCAGGATTTTCTGTGGTGTGAACTTTGACAAGCTGAAGTTGCTTATCCTCGAGCATTTCCTTGATGAAATGATACTTCACATCCACATGCTTTGTCTTTGAGTGATAAACTGGATTGTGAGCCAATTGTATAGCACTTTGACTATCACAATATAACACAGGCATCTCTTCTTTGATTCCCAAATCTGTTACTAGTCGATTAAGCCAAATTGATTCTTTGCATGCCTCTGATGCTGCAACATATTCAGCCTCTGTAGTAGACTGAGTAACACAATCTTGTAATCTAGAATGCCATGATACTGCTCCACCAGCCAATGTAAAGACATACCCTGACGTAGACCTTCGGTTGTCTAAGTCACCTGCATAATCTGAGTCTGTAAAACCCTTTACACTTAGCTCTAAACCCTAAACCCTAAACCCAATTCCCGGAGTCCTTCATTTGCACTGCTTCCTTGTAACATGAAGGCTCATTACAATCAGTTAACATGACATAGTTCATAGATGGAACAAACCTATTAGGAGGTCGCGTGATACGTCCAGATCTACGCACAATAGGTGGCTCAGGCTCAGCCACAACCTGTGGTTCCACTTTATCCTATCCTTGCTCCTCTTGAGCCCTGACATTTTGTCTTGCACGTGCAGGTCCATCTTCTTGGAAGACAACTCTTCTAATCTCCTCAACCCTCTCTGGTTTAGAATGATATTTGGATTCATTAAAGTGAAAATCATTGCTGCAGACAACCTTTCTGGATTCGGGATCCCAAAGTCTGTACCCCATCTCACCAGAATTACCATAGCCTAGAAAGATGCACTTTCTACTCTTTGGCTCAAGTTTGTTCCTAAATTCCTTTGGAACGTGAGTATATGCCTCACAGCCAAAGACTCTGAGATGCTTGTATGAGGGCATTTTGCCTGACCATACCATCTCTGGCACTGAATCCTTCTGCAAAACCTTGCTAGGAGATCTATTTACAAGATGAACAACTGTTGATACAGCTTCAGCCCAAAACTCATTTGGCAGCTGTGCATTAGACAACATACTTCTGACCTTCTCTTGTATGGTCCTATTCATCGTCTCAGCAACACCATTTTGAGGAGGATTGTAAGTATCAGTAAGTTCACGTTTTATACCTTTTGACTCACAAAAGTCCTGAAAGGCCTTTGAAACATACTCTCCACCATTGTCAGTGCGTAAGCATTTAAGCTTCTTGCCACTCTGATTCTCCACAAGTGTCACAAACGTTTTGAAAACACTAAACGCTTCATCCTTGTGCTTGAGAAAGTAAACCCATACTTTCCTCGAGTAATCATCTATAAATGTCATAAAGTAAGAAGCTCCCCCTAGAGATAGGTTAGGCATAGGTCCACACAAATCACTATGAACAAGTGCCAACTGTGTATCTCTTCTACTGCTTCTATGCTTATGTGGCTGCTGTGTTTGCTTACCATACAGACAATGTTCACAGAATTCAAAATCATTAAATGAAAAGCCAGGCAAATAACCAGAACGAGACAAGATTTCCATTCCCTTCTTGGACATATGTCATAACCGGCTATGCCACAAAGAAATGTTCGGATGCTCGGTTACATTGATTACATTTTTAGAGACATTTGATACATAAATCATGTAAAGTCCTCTAGACTTTACTCCATGTGCTACTGTCATAGAACCCTTGGATATCTTCCACATGTTCTGTCCAAAAGTGGTGACGTAGCCAGCATCATCAAGTAAACCTGTGCTGATCAAGCTCTTTGTAATTGCGGGAACATGTCTCACATTCTTCAGCGTGAAAGAAGAGCCATTCTGAAACTTCAATTGAACATCTCCAACACCTAAGATCTCACATGTCTGCCCATTGCCTAGCCGAACATGATATTTAGTGGTCACATAAGAAGTAAACCACTCCTTGTTTGGAGACACATGAAGTGATGCCCCTGAGTCTATAATCCAGTCACTCAGTGCATTTCCATCAGATGCTGTAAGAAGAGCTGAGTCCATTGTATTCTTCAAGAAGTAGATGTCTCCTGACACTAGGCTGTCATCCTCTGCAATAGTGTTTGTCACATTTATTTCTTGAATCTTCACTGAGGACTTGTTCTTCTCACCATGGTCTTCAGCTTTGTCTTTGCCTTTTTCTGCTTTCCATTCTCTGCAGTCTCTTTTCATGTGACCCTTCTTGCCACAATGGTAGCATTCTATGTCACTCTTGCCTTTAACACTGCGAGACTTGCTACGCGACTGATTCCTCTGTCCACCTTTGTACTTTTCTTTGGTCCTTCCCCTGACAACTAAGGCTGTTCCTTTGCCTTTGTCCATTGTCTTTCTATTGGTTTCTTCAGTAAGCAGACTTCCTTCTACACCTGCTATGTTCAAACCATCTGGAGGTGCAGAATTACTCAAAGCTGTGCGAAAAGTGTCCCAACGTTCCGGCAATGTGATCAACAGGAACATAGCTCTAACAGGTTCATCAAACTTGACACCTTGAGCTGACAACTGACTATAGATTGTGTTGAATTCATTCAGATGATTGGACATAGGTGTCCCTTCTTTCATCTTCAAGTCAACAAGCTTCTTAAGCCAGTATACCTGTGAAGCTGCACTCTGCTTCTCATAAAGATCACTCAGCTTTAACCATGCTTGATAAGCCGACATCTCGTCTGCTACATTGAAGTAAACGCTTTCTGCCAAAGTCAGCATAATGGTAGAAAGTGCCAATTCATCCATTTTGCTCGATTCATCTTCGTCCATATCTTCTGGTTTTATCCCCTTGAGCTTTATAGGTTTTATCTGCTTCTTTTGTACCAACACGTGCCAAATCTGCTTCTTCCACAATGGGAAATTGGTTCCATCCAGCTTCTTGATATTGTAAAGAGCAGTGTCCTGTGATCCAGCCATAGCTACGCTTCACAGTAGTTTACTTTTCTGGGAAAAATTCCGCAGAGTTTCCCCTGTAAACTGACCTTTGAACCAATATCAACCTGTCAAATGAACCAAGAAAGCTTCAGATTCTGCATAAATTTTGGCAGAGTCTCCTTTGTAAAATGGCTCTGGTGTACTCAAAAACAGACCAAAAACAGCTCAAAAATAGTCTCTCTGACACTGTAAGCTGCGGGTAAACCTGTCCTGCACCTGTACTGTCTCTCACTGTCCTATAAGCATAGACTACGACAATGCCTCAACGGCAGTAAAGCAAAGATGCAATCCCAACTGTCTAACTCACAGTCAATACATCCTAGCTGCCTATCTAAGGGTGCTCGAGGGATCGCTCCAAGACCTATATCACTAAAAGGATCTCAACATTCGAGAATCCCCCAGCTCAATAAGATCTCACTCGACCCTCAACAAAGGCTGCAGTAAATCTGACAGTACATAGACTTCACACAAAGTCATACATCCACAAATTTCCCACTGTATGCTGTAACCGCTGCGGCGGTTGTTTGCTACGTGACTCACAGCCAGCAAACCCTCAACAAACATACATCATCTCTGACAATACATCCCATGTGGAAGTACCTGCAATGTCAGGATGAAATCTGGAATATCAAGCAGCAAACACAAGCTACCTGATGAACTAGTGGATGTCGCCTACAGTCTGTGTGTAGATACGCCCGTGTCGTATGTGACACGCCTCCAAGAACTGTGAGCCGTCCTTCGATGTGTAGACAGCCACAAATCAACACTCTGGGAGTGTCGATATCCTCAGCACCTGCAGTCATAGGCCAAAAACCCCAAATTTGCAGAGTCGGATCTGCACCCGTCGAGACCACGTAGTCAAAAATGGCATGCGCAGACCTTTGTTGAAGCCGAATGGTGGCCGAGATGACCTCAAAATGAAAATCTGACAACACCTAGCCCTTCGGGCCTTCCCACGAGATTTGGGGCCGTTTCTTCGCGTGTCGAATTTCACTCCAATCTGAGTTGGTGACTCTAGCCTCCTGCAGTGCTGCCCCGAGCCTCGATCTGAGCTCTGATACCAGTTGAAGGAGTACGAGCGGAAGTGCGACGCGAGAGAGAGTGCGAGAAGAAGAGCACGACGATATGGTGAACTCGCTCTACTGTAATGTGTAGAGCATAGTGAATTCTTATTAGGTTGTTACAAAAGAATATGTGTACATACCTGGCGGCCCGCTCACTTACCTGGGCGACCACATTGGGCTTTATACCCCAACACTTTTGTTGGGTTTGTGGAGGGCTACGAGGAGGTGGTGATGGCGGTGGGTTAGATTCCGGGCTTGACGGTGGAGTTGGTGGCTTCTTCTTGAAGTCCTGGTCCACCTTGGTCTTTCGCTCTCTTTCCTGGCCTTCCTGCTCTTTTAGCAGTTGCCGTCGTACTTCATCCACTTCTTTTTCTGTAAATGGGATGTTATGGATGTTTTCTGTCGTAGCATCCAAAATCTCAAAATTCTTAATGTAATCTTCAAATCTATCTCTGTGCACTCTTCGGGATGATCCCAACATTGCTTCTAGTGACGGCTTCCATAGCTTGCTCAAATCTCCCTTGAGGGCTCTTTCGGCTCTGAAGCTTTCCATTAGCTGCTCTAGTCGTGCCGCTTTCTGTGAATTTGTCTCTTTGACTGGCACTTGTACAGATTCCTTCTTTCCTTTCTTCACCTCTGGCTGCTCCTCTTGCACGGTCTCTAACCAGCGCTTCAACCTTGTGGCCACTCTGGGTGCTTTGGGTGGTTCATCCTCTTTATCTTCCTTGAGCCTTAGCCAGTCATTCTGTGATGGAGGGTCAGGCCATCTTTCCTTGGCGTGCAATGCCCCATAAATCACTTTTATTATCAGCTCACCTGGCACAATGTAGGTGGGATTCTTGTTGCCCATCTTCACCAGATTGTCATGGATATAAGCAGCATAGTTGATCACCTTCGGCTTGCTCTTCTACATTGCCCAGGTGAAGGTTGTGGCAATTGCTCCAGGCGGCATTCTGTACTTCTGTGGCCGCTTTGTACACATGTGGAAATACTGGTTATACAGCTGGCTCATGATAGCCACTTTAGGGTTTGCAATGTCTTCAAAGGTGTAGTTGCTCTTCTTTTTAGAGTACACCTTGACTTCATCTCTTCTTTTGGTTATACTATCCCCTTTGTTGGAGAGGTCTAGTGCTACTGCTACCACCCTTTCTATGATTACAATCACAGTGTCCGGCTTGCCCTGCAGATTAGTAACTCTGGCCACTCCATCTTCTTTGATAGTGGTCACAAACTCCCATACTCTTTTTATGTCAATTCCTGCCGACACAGCTTCAAAATAGTTATGGAGATCTATTTTCTCCAGGTACTCTGCCATCTTGCTTCTGACAAACTCATTGAGCTCCCGCGGTAGCATGGGTAGCTCTATTAGATTTCCTTCCTTATCTTTGAACTGCCTTGGTAGATCTTCAGATCATTAGACTCTAGCAAGTCCTCTTGAATCCATGTGCTGGTTGGCTTCAGAGTTCCTTTTGGGATGACAAACGGCTCTACTTCTTCCAAGTAATCTTTTATGGTCATCCTTTTCTTCTTTGCCGGTGATTTTGCGGCTGCCATGGATCCTGTTGCACTCAGTAGTCCGAAGTTAGCGTTTTTTCCATATAATCAGCTGAGAAACTGAGTTTTAACTATCCAAATGACTTGAAAATTGAAAATAAAACTTAAAAGGAACTTGGGAAACCCTGCATGTGCTCACAGTGGCTTTCTGGCTAAAATTTATCATTAAGACATCCTACGCGTAGGATGTCTATTTCATCAATTCTTGGTGAAACTTGGTAGGCTGGTGGTCCTTGACCTGTTGAACATGGCTATGTGATTGGAATTGGGTTTGGGCATCAAAAAGTGCATTTTTGGGTAGATTCAGGCTTTAGGCTCACAAATTGGGTAGGATGTCCGCAACAGGTGGCAAATGATATTCAAATGGGTTGGAATTTGATATATGGGCTCCTTGCACCATGGTAATGGCTCCCATAAGGTCAATTTTTGAACAGAAGGTCAAAATTGAGCTGGAGACATCCTATGCGTAGGATGTCTATTTCATCAAAATAGCTTGAAATTGGTTCTCTAGGTAGCCCTTGGCATGTGGAACATGGCCCTGCTGTTGGATTTTGATTTGGACAAGATTTGGTGTAGGTAAGACCATGTGTAGTGTTTTTGGGCTCAAAAGTGCATCTTGGATGTGTTGGGGCCCAAAAGTGATGGGAATGGCTTGAAACTTGATATATGAGCTCTTGAAGGTGATATGAAGAGATCTGGAATTGAAAAACACCATCTGTGGGCCAAAAATGTCATTTAGACATCCTACGTGTAGGATGTCTATTTCATCATTTTTTGCATGTGACCACACAGATTGGTTGGCAATGTGCGCATGAATGTATTGTGCAAGTTTCATGTGATTTGGACAAGTTTTGGTAGGTCTATGGTCCATTATTGCCTCTATGCCCTAACTTTGTGTTTTTTCATGCATGTGAGGTCAATTTTTGTCCAAATGTGATGAAACTTGGTGGCTAGCATGTAAAGGCTATTCAGAAAATGTGTGTGAGGAGAGTTGTTAGGTTTGGTGCCCAAATTTGGCCTTGAGACATCCTACGTGTAGGATGTCTCCTGATGAAATTTTTGTGGAGATTGCTACTGGTGCCTGCCCTTAGTCCCCCTGAGTCCCTTTTAAGCCCTATTTCAACAAAAAAGTCAAATAGATAGAAAGTAACTCCCTGTGTGGATTTCAGAGCCTCCGAGTCGTTTTCTGACTTTTGGAGTGCTTTTCGGCAAATGAAATTTCTTGATGTTGGTCTCCATAGCTTCCCGATCCCTTGGGGATCCTTGCCGTATGGTTTTTGTCGGCTTTGGCTTTACCGGAGCTTCGTTTGGCAATTTGTCGCCCTAGAAGCACCCGTAGTTGCGTTTACATGTTTCGATGACTTGTGGTGGTCTACCACCATAGGACTTGGTTATTGATGGTCTAGGAGGGCCGCTCGTGAATTTTGGTGGCAAACGGACATGCGGTTTGGCCGCGAGATCTATTTGATGCTTTGTGTGTCTGATGCCGTTTCTGATGTTTAGTGCCGCTTCGGGTCACCTTTTGGTCATGTGGGCTACATAGACTTGTCGAGCATGTCGAGATGCTCCTACCCATGAATTTTGGTAGCATTTGGACGCCTCTCCGCCGATTTCCCATTTGGTGGCCTCTTGCAGTGCTCTAGGAATTAGGGTTTTTCCCGATGGTTTTCTACTGCCTTTGGGCATCCAAGACTGGTCTCCTATGCTAATGTAAGCTGCCGATGAAGTCTCATTGCTTTTGGGTTAGCCGTTAGGTGGCCACTTCTACTTGTAGGTCTCTACTACTCGCTTTTTGTGTGATTCCTACGCTAGTTTTTGCGACAAAACGACAAACATGCGCGAAAAGCTCAAGGTGGTGAGCCTTCCTCTCATGTCTGAAGCCCGTCGGGTAGTCGTGCGCGTCGTAGAAGTTGCTGGAAGTTCCGTTCGCTCTAGGTGGCAGAAGCTCTCTCACCAAAGTCAATAGTGGAAATGAGCTTAAAATAAAGTGAGAATTTCTTATAATGGGGGTACCCGAACCACTTTTCATGATGTTTGACATGTGCTCCCAACTTCTTGCGAGATGCGGTTTAGGCTTAAAAATTTCTTGATTTGGACTCCATTTGTCCAGTTTCCAAGAAATTTGATGTTTCGGTCAGAATCTGGCCAAATCACGCTTTCCGCTCCATTCACATAATTGCACCCCCACTGTACCATAGGTTTTCCTATAGTCACTGATCATCCCCATATTTTTTGTTTTTCATTACGACCGTTTTTCACCTGCTTTTTGTATTTTTGAAGTTTTTCTACCGAAAATTAGTAAAATTAAAAGAAAAATAGCAAATCAAACCCAAAAAATCCCCACAAATCATAATAAATCAAAAACATTACCACAAAACACTATATACACTCATATGCAATTTTTATGACCGGATTTCTCCGTTTTACCAATATTTTGTCCGAAAAATAGCTATTTTTACTTATATACACACACCTAGGGGCTTGATTTGGCGTTTGGCCCCATATACTTGTATATTCATGCTGTATAAGGGCATATGTACTTGGGTTAGTCCAGAAATTTTTGCAATCAAACAACAACCCTTAAAATAGTCTAAGATCATGCCCTTTTTTGCTCTTTCTGCCATTGGGTCCGCATTGAAATTGCCTCCCCCCCCCCTAGCCGGAGTCCTCCCGGACGACAAGGTATCGCCTCGGAGTGTGTGTCGTGCATGGGTTGAAAAAATTGTGCTAATGCTTGGCCGTGTAATGTGGCCCTATATTATGCATACTCGGTCAATGCATGGAAAAATTAATGATGAGTAAGAGAAGGGTATAAGCAAGATGCTTATTGGCATTCACCGTCGAGGTTTCCCGTTGGTTGTTGATTTGGTCGGCATATTTTCTTTGCAAGTAAAAGTTGTAACTCTACCACTCGCTGTTTGATTGTCTTTCTTGCAAAAGTCGATTGTGTTGCCGCTACTGTCGGTATGGCCATAGTCGTCTCCTTGGAGAGAATTTTCATGGTGGAATTGGCCATAGACCTTGTCTCTTTTGCTTTCCATTTGTAGCTTTGCTTTGCCGGTTTTTTTAAGGTTTATTGCTACTTCCGCGGTTGTGATTGTTTTGCTGCTGATTGGCACCCACATAAATCAGTTTGCCGGTTTCATATGCAGTTGTCTGCCTTTCGATGTTGCTTGTACTGAAGGGAGTTCCTGATGATTTGGTTTTGGGATCCAAATGCGAGTCGTATTTAAGTTGTTGCTGAGCATTTTCTTTGGGATCCATATATGTTGTATTCCCTTGGTTTTTGGTTGAACTGTCTGCTTATGTTGACTTCTTCTGTTGTATTGTGGTTTGTTTTCCATGTCACTTATATCCTTCCGCACCCATACTTGTTTTTCTTGTGTTGCTAACTCTTATCTCTTCATTGCGGTCGGTGACTTTTTATACTTGTAGTGAACATGGTTGGCAGTTCCCTGTTTGTTCGCCATGTTGTTCTTTAGTGGCATCCTTCCTTTTGGCTCTTTAGCCAGTGATTGTGTTGCTGCCATCTGGTTCTTCCGTGGTTGCTGAACAAAGGCTACCACTTGCTGGTCTTGTTCATGCTGAATTTTGATTGCATCCGCATTCCAATCTATCTGCACATTATACTCTTTTTGCCAAGGTTGTCCCAACAACATGGGGTGTTGTGTGCTTTCATCCTCGACCACATAAAACTTGTGTGGGTAAATATATTGATGTATTTGTACATGCAATATAGTCCATCCCAATGTTTTTAGCGAATGTGATGTACTACTTTCCAGCACTTGTGGAGTAGGATGTAGTTGACCTTTGGGCTCGAGCTGTTTGTATAATCTATAAGAGATTAAATTTGCTTGGGCTCCAGAATCAAGCAATGCCGTCGATTCAACTTGATTGCTACCCACTTTGACTACAATTATGGGCTCCACTATGTCTTCATCAAAATTTGTTAGTCGAATAGCATTTATTCGCAATGGTGATCCGCATTGTTGTCGTTGTCGTAGAAGCTGTCTTTTTGCAATGCGTTCTTTTGCTTCTGCTTGGGCTTCTTCTCTTACCCTTTGTTTCTCCTTCATCCGTTGTTTTTCTTGATGGATTTGTTGAAGCATATCCTGTGTTAGTGGTAAATGATATTTCTTTAATCGACACCCACTAATCCAATTTGGCATTTGTTCACCTGCTAATGTAGCAAGCTTGACAGCTCCACTTTGTGATAGGTCACTAATCACAAAGGGTCCCATCCATCGCTTTTTACGTTTCTTGGAATGTTGCTTCAAGGTATACACAAGGACATAATCACCTATTTTGGAGTCTTTCGTGTGCACATGCTTGTCAAAAAACTCCTTTTGTCTTCTCTTTTTAGCATAGATCGAAGCCACAGCTCGTAAGAGAAGTTCATCTAGCTTTTCAAGATCATCTATTCTTGAAGAGAGCTCATGCCCTGTCCATTCTAAGCGTTTCGCTACTCATAGAGTTGGAATTAAAAACTCTATGGGCAATATCGCATTTAGGCCAAACACTATGTTGTACGGTGTCGTTCCTATTGATGTTTTGTAAGCTACCCTGTATGCCCATAGTGTTGAGTGTAGCTGTTGATCCCAGTCTGTTCTTGACTCTGATACAATTTTAGTGAGAACCGTGCATAGTGTCTTATTTGTGGCCTTAGCTTTGTCCATTAGCCCGTGGATGATATGGAGCAGATTTTCTATGTATGACCATGAATTCCTCTAGCAGATATTCAATGACTTCATCAAGAGAATGTGTTCCTCAATCACTGACAATTTCTATTGGTAAACCGTATCATACAAAGACATTCTCATATAGAAATTGTGCAGTGGTTCGTGTGTCTACTTTTTGTGTTGCCTTGGCTTCCGCCCATTTGGTGAGATAGTCCGTAGCCACAATGATATATTGGGTATGGGTGCGATATTCAGGGGGTGAAATAGGTCCCACAAAATCAATTTCCTATTTTGCAAATGCCCTTACTCCCATCATTGGCTGTAGTGGCATCTCATCTCTCTTTATCGGCACCTTGGTGCGTTGACAAGCGTCACAATGCTTTACAAACTCTTCAGCATCCATATGTAATGTAGGCCACAATTTTTGCCGTCTTATCGCCTGAAAAATGGCCTTCACTTATTCCGCCATGTGCGTGTTCTAGAATCAGCAGGTATTCACTTTCACTTGCACAGATTCTAAGTTGATTGTCCTTTCCTTGCTTATAGAGTTGGTTCCCAATTAAACTATAGTTCTTGCAAGAGATGGTTCATCTCTCTGAACTCGTTCTATGGGTGGTCTTCCAAGCTCTGTTGACCCTTGAGTTTTTGGCTTACTCTCTCCTTGATACCATGAATAGAGTGGTGGTTCTTGTAAATTCCTTAGCCCTTGTGTGGCTTGATAACCATCTCAGTTTAGATCTTGTTCCAATGTTGCACTCTGTCAAAGCCATGCCTGCAATGATGGCTGGGTTGCTGGTTGGTTTTGGTTGTTGAATGTCTGCTGTCGGGTAGAATGTGAGGTCGCGTCATACTCTTTTGAAAAGGGATTTGTCGACTTGCTAGGGGTGTAGGTGGATCTGTGCATTTCTTCGGGAGCATATGTTGATGCTCCTGGAACTGTTGCCTTTTCTACCTCCTGTGGGAGAATACGTTGGTATTCTCGCCCGTATCTATCAACAAAAACAATATCCTTCCCCATAGCAATTTCATAAGAAAATATGTAAAGAACCTTGTCTTTGCTTAATTCGTTTGGGTAGGGTTCTTTGCAATGAAAGTAAGAGACTATTCCCTCTCTCTCATGCTTGTAAGTCCCCAAATTCTCATTATAAGTTGAAACCCTTGTTGTTTTCTTATCATACATAAAAAGCGCTCCAGGTCGATCAATGTTTGGTGGCGGCTCTTGAGTTTCTGAAACCATTTTCCCTTTCGCCACATTATCTCCATATCTGTTGTAATCCTCAAGGTTACTAACTATCAGATAGTGGTTCCCCTTTTCGTCTCGAAATCTATCTCCATCATCATAGACTCGAATTACTTCCAGTCTCTGAGCCGGCCTTTCTTCAATACTAATACACTTGCGTCCTCGATAGTCAGAATAAACTAGGGCTCCCCTCGAGTTTGTTTCTTCTAAGAAGATTACAGTGAACTTGGAATCATTCAAAGGATTTAAGGAGGTGCTTTCCCTTGGCATTGGTCCATCATAGGTGAAACCTCCTGGCTATTGACTACCCATCATGAGGAAGGATTTGTCTGATGAAGTATCAGTATCACTACCCTCCTCAATAATCGGTGCTAGTGGATCTAGCCTTGCCTGAGTTACACTCTCCTTGGTGGACACTAAGCTACCTTCATCACCTGCCACCTTTTGGTCTCTAAAAATGTGTCTTCCTGACCTTAAATTCATCAAACTTAGCAATGCAATTTATCACAAATCCAACCACTCACCTGGCAAAGGGTCAGTTTCTGCAAAACTTCTTACTTCGCCGCTGAATTTACCTGTACACAAGCGTTTAATTTCAGAAATCGAATCAAAGCATCTTACCGCTAGAGGTGATTTTAGTAATGATTGGTATAACTGGAGAGTTAACCTCACCCACTACTATATTTTATACATTGCTGATGTTCTGGATTAGGTCTGCTAATCTGGAACTGTACTTCCCTTGGATGTCCGTCAATTTACCTAAAAAAGTCTTAATTCCGTCTTTGCTCCGTCAAAAGGTCAAACAAGGTCCAAATTCACTTCTGAAAGAAGTTATGGAATCCTCAAGTCAAATGGAACATCACTGTATATCCTCAGCCAAATTTTCTCTTCACTAAGCCTCAGTAGACATCCTACGCGTAGGATGTCTCTTGCTCTGTTTTGCCTGGATTTTTGTACTATGGATTCCCCTTGATGTGCTGAGTCCACAACTATTTTTACTTTTTGATTTGGACACCTATAAACTAGTCAATGAATTAGAAATCTATTCCGACAGCCTGTTGTTGGTATGACCAGTCTAATCAACTCCAATTTGGACCAAAATTGACTAAGAGGCTTGCCTTAGGCTATACAACACCCTGTTATGTCCACAATCAGTTTCTGGCTTTATTTTCATGCATTAGATATTCTACACGTAGGATGTCTAATTGCTCAGAATGGATTTAAATGCAAAGCACAGAATCTCCTTTAGGTGATGATCACTTTGGTATGCTCAAATCTGGATTTGGAGTGCCAGATCACCCAAAACACATCCTACGTGTAGGATGTCTTTTGGTCTGTTTGACCCCAGACTTGACCCACAACTTCCCCTTGATGTCAGCAACCCAGTGGTATGCTTAGATTTTGGTTTGGATTTCAAAAGTCCCCAATCTTAGCTGTTCTAGCCTTTTTCAGTCAAAAGTGCTAAAGTCTGCTTAGAACCCAATTTTTCTCACCAAAATGAGATGAAACCTTCCTCAATCACTCAATAAGTCATGCAGATCATGCTCATGCAGCCATCTTATGGTTTTGGTCTTAAAATAATGCCTTGGCACAATTTGGGTAGGATGTTTGGCAATTTCAGTCTATCTGGCCTTATCTTGTCAAGATATGGTTAAATTTCCACTTTCCAGGTGAAAATAGGGTAAAACCTACCTTCTGAACACACTGGCAACTCAAAATTCTAAAATTTCCACCAGATTAGTCTGTAGACATCCTACGCGTAGGATGTTCCTGGCTTAAAATTAAATTCTTTCCTGACAGAAATGCTCCTGATGCTCTGCAGCTCTATCAGAAACACTCACAGTAACTTTTGGACTTCACTTCAGCTTTCAAACACACTTTGGCGTCTTTTACAACTTTGTGATGAATCTAACAAGTAAGTATACATGCATGAAGTGCTCTAGATCATAAATCATGATGTCCTACTTACCCTACTCCTACTCATCATGTGAAATGGTGATAATGGTATTTTGGTCGCTTCCTGGCCTCTCTGGACTCTCAAGCTCTCCTCTCACCGCTTCTACCACTCCAACTACTACTTTCTACACCACACTCAACTAAAAAGTATCTAAGTCTACCTAAGTCTACCTAAGTCGAAGGATCTAGGCCAGACACACGCTCCCTAGACTCCCTCTAAGACCTAGAGAGTCCTCCACCCTCTGATCCTATCTAAATGTAAAACGTGACTCTTGGCAAGCCAAAGAATCCCTATCCTCAAGGACTAGTTTCGATCACCGGTTTTCGTCCCCGGTCGTCCCCGGCAGCGGCGCCAATGTTGGACGGATACGCTACGACGGACGTCAGCACAGTGAGAACTCACCTAACAAGATTTGTCAGCTAAGGACGAAGCTCGACCCGCAGGTGCGTGGAAACAAGCATAGGGTGTCAACCTACACTCGAACGACTCCTAACTAATTCCTACAGAGGTCTCTACCCAATCTAAGCTACAGCCTTCAGGAGTGCATAAGAGGAGATTTCCTACAACGCTTTCTAGAGCCGAATACCCATCAAACAATCTCAAAACACCACAGAACTTGAAGGAGATCCTACCAATACCAATAGGTCGCTCTCCTTAAGGTCTATGAACCAAAATCCCAACCCAAAACACCCGGTGCAAAATCACGTAGGATGTCTGGCCGAAATTTGGAGGTCATTGTTTTCGAAAACTAAAGTGCCTAATGTGTAGCTCTACTCAATGTGAATGTGTGGATATGCTGCAATGCAAAAACGGACAACGTATGCTCACCGAATTACCAGACGAAGCTCGTAGATAGAGCTCGCAAAACTGGACCGTACGCACACAATGTAGGCATTGGCGCGTAGCTCTCATCGGGGGCAACACGTTGCACTTCTCCGCACTCGATTCTGACCACTGGTGTGCGTGTAGTATCAAGATGAAGCTCTCACTCTCTCTTGTACACGGTACGCTCATTCACAGACTTTAAACTTTTTAAAATGACAAAAGGTTTTTTCATTAAGGTCAAAAAGTGGTATACCTTACAATTCTCAAACCCTAATGTTCCATTTTAACCATCTACTCAATCTAAATGTCAAAACTGGGATACAATATGGAAACTTCTGTAAGCCCCAATATTTACAAAGGTGAAATGTGGGGTTTTTTCAATAAATGAATAATTACAAAAAATAATAATCCGTCGAGCAGTCATTTTCCGTAGGGTGTGTCCATCTTCTAACAACGTTGCATTACAGTCTTTTGGTCCTCATAATACAAGTTTGAAAGTCTCTGAATCTCATTTGCTTGGTGCTTCACCATGTCTTTATAAGTTTGTGATTTGTTGTTTAGAGCTTTACAGTAGCCAAGCAATCCGTTCTCTCCATTACTTGCAAAGGTCAATAAGTTAGTGGGATTTGAAAATGCAGGGAAAGCTGGTCATGGGATTCAATGGATAGAGTGAGCCTTTTGTCCAATATCTAAGTGTTTTGCTCCCTCTACTCTGAGTCTCTCTGTCATGATCGGTGTCACTTTGATGTTAGTTTTGCCTCGCTTACACAATGGTGTATATTGGGGATCCAGGTCATACATAGATGATAGAAGGGTCTTTTAAGGAGGACATTTGTGGGGGTGGAAGAAGAAGCCATGTATGCAACAATGCAAGAAAGGGAGGATTTCTTTGAGGTCAGCACACAAATAGTGAGAGAGTAAGGAGAGAGCAGGTTTGGAAGGTACGTCCTATTTCATTTAGTCATACATTCCACGTATAGGAAACTCCCTCCAATTCTAGGACGTTCATTAAATGCAACTGAAAACGATTTGTTCTTCAATCATCACGATCGTTATGACGCTGTGGCAAGAATCTAGTTGTAAGTGCACTTTTCGAATGGTTATTCCAAGTTAACAATTGCTTTTACCACACCTATTTTCTAGAGAGAGAAAGTCAAGATTCTATTTTTCTTAGATGTTGATATGGGAAAAATAATTCACAATGATATTGCTAGCCAGGGACTGTTGGAAAAAACAACATACTTGGCATTGCCTTGGCATGTATGCCAAATGTGGTGCACTTGAGAAAGCACATAAAGTGCTTGAGGAGCTTACTTTTTGGAGCGGCATCTCTTGGAATGCATTGATTGTAGAAAATGCACAAGGAGCAGGGTGAGAAAGCTCTAGGTTGTTTTCAACGGATGCAAAGTGAGGGCTTAACCTTCTGCTTAGCACAATCTTCAAGTGAGCTCACAAAAGAGAGACTCATTCTCTTGCTCTGCATTTTTTCTTTTGTAGCCTTTATTGCTGCTTGCTTGGCCGTGTTGCGAGAAAAACGGATATGTGTGGACCAAGGCAGCACCAAGCACACTTTTCAAAGCTATTTGAAGCTGACACCATCAAGGAATTGATGAATCCTAGAATCCAAGTTTTCTGCACAATAGGTGTTCACCATCTTGCAGTACTACTTTTTGCTAAGAGAGCAGTCTAAGTGTGGATGGGATAATTACCACTCCAAGGTTCCCTCACACATGTGATGTCTTCCACTATTGTGTCATGCATTGCCATTCAGATTTCATCATATGATCTATGATTCTTGTAAGGAGCGAGCTAGGAGGTTCAAGCTCCAAATTAAATCTAAAGCAGCTAGATTTAACTCTTATGTAGTACAGATGATTGGGTGGGTGAACCTCACCTCGTCCCACAGGCACTTCTACAGTTGGCAGTAGGTCTACAGTAGCTGCAAACCTTACGTTTGTGACCTACATCTTCTAAATCCATTTGGTAGGGAATCCAAACCTGCGAGCAAGGTCATGGATGATGAGGTAATGCTTTCATTGATGCGTGCAGAATGCCATCAATTGATCACCCATTAGGACATTGCCAGGAAGTTTTGAGTTGTTTTCAGCAACTACGAAACGAGGATGTACATACATGTGTGAGAGAGGGGACTCAATGCTTCTTTTTTCACTGCTTTTGTATCTTTCCCAAGAATGAGTCACACACTTAAAGCGTGAAACTACTTTATTGAGCAAATGATTTCAGAGACTATATTTGAATCTGATGATGCATGCCAAAACATCTTGAAAAGCGTTGTCAAAGAAAAATGTTGATGAAAAGAGTGCTACAGGCAGCTAGGAAAGAGCTGGTAGTTCATTGATGCAAGAAATAGAAGCATTGAAAGCCTTGATAACATGGGTGATATCCTAATTTTGCATACATCCGGTTGTGCCAGAAGCTGAGCAGGGTAAACAATGTTTTGAATTTGGTGGCCATTGAAATGATGGTGGAGGAGGGCGTCATAGGTGACATTGCAGATGCCAACACAAAGAAGCAATGTCTGCTAGATGTTGTGACACTAGGAATCCTCCAATGCTGAGTAGAAATGGCCAACGTGATGCGTGATAAGATGGCATCATTGAAGATTATCACCCAATTGGTAGTGAGGAACATGACTCCGCAGTGATACTTGAACACCCAAAGAAACACTCTAGTCAGTAGGTCCCTCCTCTGCAAGTATGCATCCACCTCATCCGACAGAAGAATCGTATGCCAATTGTACGTTGTCGAGAAATTTGTGGTCTTGCCAGGAAAGCACCGGGCTTATGGCTGTGAGAGTTTGTGAGAGAACTCAAACAAAAACTATATGAAGGAGTTAAACCATAGATGCCATGAAGACTAGGGTTTGGAAGGAAGTGCAATCAAAGAAGCCCCACTCTTTCTCTCCTTCACTCACACACACGAAGAAAGAACACAAAAGAGAGTGTCAAAACGACACAAAGATGAAAACATCAAGGCTATGGTCATACGTATCATGGGTAATATGAAAGGGTTAATAGATGAGTTAATGGCATTCAATCTTGGCTGACCAAATAGGCTACGAATTGTTCTTTGGAATTGTAGTTTTGTGCTTACCATAATATATATGTTTTGTCTAGTGATGGGGATTAATTGTGTATACAAATCCTCTTGGTTCATAGCAAGATAACTACGCTTACATCAAAAGAAAATTTATAGTCTATAAGAGGCAGTATGATGGGATCTGGTGAAAGAAGTATTTCATTGAGCCTTTCTGGGCCAAAGAGAAACACTATATGTTGTTGAAAATGTATTTTATGGCTAATCCATACGTTAATTCTAATAGATCGTACAGAGTGAAAGCGATAGAAATTGTCATCATGTGGATTATTCATCTAGAATAACTCTAGTATGCAAAAAATGTTGATATGAGAGAAGAGAAAGAAAGAGAAGAGAAAGAAAGAGAAGAGAAGAGAGTTTCCCTCCCAAGCCCTATTCTTGCCCGTAGGCAATAAGGATACTGCGGGGAGAGATGTACCTATAGCAAGGAGAACCTAAAATTTGTAGAGAGGATGAATTACTAAGAGTGAGAGAGATAGTTTTGGCTAAGGAGATGAGATTAGATATATATATATGTTGGATTAGAGATGAAAAAGAAAACAACAAAAAATCAAGAAAACATCAATGTCGAACACATCTTACTTGACAAACCCTTCGGCACCATTATTGATGGAGAGAGAAGAAGAGGGGAGAATTCAATGTTGATTGATATGCCAAGTCCAAGACCTTCTATGATTAGAGTTGATCTTCCAAGGATAGTGTGCAAGAATGGCTAGTCTTCCTCTAGGAGAAAGTGTAGGTTTAGGCTTATGTTAATGGCTAAGTACAATTTGACATTACTACTCACTCCCTCATGAATTCTTCTCATCAATGGCTTGAATGCTTGAGTAGTTTTCAAGGAAGAAGAGGTCCCCTTTTATAGGTGAAGGGAACCCCCAAGGGTTTACACAAGAAGAGAAGAGCCAGTGTGAACAGAAACTGGAAAAGTTGGCAATGAGCTGTCCCTGCATGATGTGGGCAGACCGAGGTCCAGTATTTTGATCATATCTCCTCAACCGTGGCTCCAAATAAAAAAGTAAAAATATGGGCAAAAACTTCAGCTCATTGCCTACGACGTCCTTTTTATATGCATTTTCCAATTCGGATTGGAACCTTGTGTAAATAGGGTACAGTTTTGGCAGCAAAAGTCTTCTTGTGGTCCCCTTAGCCTAGACTTTTATTTGATTCCAATGGACACCTCATGCCATATGAAAGCATGACATTGCTCCTTGACAAAGTTTTGTAATCATGCTTACAATAATGCATTAAAATAAGTGTATCTTTGAAATCATGCCACCTAGTGTCCCACTAGGATTTGATTCCATCCTAGTAGCTATTAAAAAGAGATATAAGAAAAATAGGAAAAATACATAGAATATATATAGATTGGAAATTACCCTAGATATAGGATCTAAATAGGGTGTGAGATAATAATGAGATGGTAGAAAAAAATAATCAATGCTTTTTGCCCCAAGTTAAAGAGGCGGAGCTATTGACGTTTTTCCCATAGTACTTTTTAATGGTAAAGTAAGAATACGTTACCCTTGAGATAAATAATAGGATGAGATAGAAAGCATATTATTATACTTAAATATGTATATGTACATTAAAAAAGAAATATAACTATGTATCTAAAAAGTTACAAGATAACTCTTGTAGCATGTGTTCCCACTATGTACGTGTCACAGGACGACAACGCGATTTCCATTATTTGGATGAGTCTGTTTCCACCTGATCTGCTTCCTTTCAAGGCTCTTATGGACCACAACACACATTACAGACTCTTCACTAGGGCGTCCACTATCAGAGCCTTGACTATCCTTGGTGGGCCATGGCACAACACTAAAAATTCATTATGATATTGTTAATTAGGGGTTGTTGAAAAAGATGACGTGCTTGGCAATGCCTTGTTGACATGTTTGCTAAATGTGGCGCACCTTAGAGACACCAAAACTTCTTGAAAAGCTTCCCGTCAGGAGTTGGAATGCATTGATTGTAGGATTTTCCCCATAGGGGCATGTCAGAAAGATCTAGTCCATTTTCAGCAAATACGAAGTGTTGGCCTCACTCCTGATTGCAAAAGTTGATTCACAATGTAAACACCAAAAACCTCTAGGTTGCTTTCAACATATGCGAAGTAAGGGCTCTTGGAGAAAGATGTCGTGCTTGGTCGTGTTTTGATTGATATGTATGCCAGATGGGATGCCCCAAAGTAATGGTAGGCATGATAGAAAAAGTGAATGTGACAGTCAACATGTTGGCAGAAGTCGTGGAAGAGACGTTGATGATAGAACATATACTAATGGGAAGGTGGTGGAACAATGTAAGGAAGGTCAGATTGCGCGTCGATGCAGACGACCAATACCAAAGGTACAATTATATTCCATATTTTGATTTCCTCCATATGATCTCAAAAGTACTTAGATTATGTACATCATATACACATTAAAGGAATGAATTCAAATCATTTTTATTAAAAAGATTGTAGGTGACAAGGATTGAAGAATTTTTTTTCTGCCCAACAAAGGGACATATGGATAATACACCATGACATGGCAATGTGGAATGATACATGTCTTTATAAAACATCAGTAATGAATTCTTTCTTGTACAACTGTAGTATTTTTACAATAAAAAAGTCACTCCAACACTGGAGAAGAAGCATAAGTCCCCCTTCAACACTGGAGGGGATAAAAGTGGCGGGGGAAGTGCACGTTCCCTACGGTATTATTATAAATGTGGAGAACGGTGCCAACTCCACACCATACATATGTATGGTTTTTTTTTTGGGTCACAAGCATCGCAATGCACGAAATGCATCTATCTCCATATTTATTATAATGTGTAAATTTATACCTCCATACATCTTTTAATGTCAAATCTCATTTGTGATGCGAGATCATAGAGCTTTTGGCAAGCTTCAAGGAGATGCTATGGAGTCATCATCACAAGCTATGCCATGCGGTAAAATCCATAGCACCACCACTTTTTTACTTCTTACCATATACACAATGAAGCAATCAAGGCAAACTAGTTGCCATGGTTGTCCTAGAATCATTTGTTGTTCACAATCCACAACGTAGAAGTAATTTGGAAAGTCCTTGCCATTAATGTGCATTGACAACATGCATTTGCCCAAAATTTTAACTCTATTCCTGTATAGCTCACCACAACTGTGGTAACTTCTTCAAGCTCCACATGTTCTTGTACCTGCTCTTATAAATCCCAAGTTATTACATTCCCTTGTGCATCTGAGTCAACAAGAGCTATTGTCTCCACTTTAGCTGGACCAATGTCGATTCTGATTATTGGTTCTAATTGGACTTTGTTGTTAGTAATCAACTTGACTTGGTTAATTCGCAGTGGTGGACCGTACTTTCATTGGTTTTGAAGCCGTCATTTGGCCATGCGTTCTTTTGCCTCTTCTTGCGCTTCTTCAATGACCTTGACCTTGTTTGCTTGTCTAAGATTGTCCTGATGTACCCTTGATAGCATCTCTTGTGTAAGTGGCAAGTGATATTCTTTACTCTGCACCCACTTATCCAGTTAGGCATTTCTTCTCCATCTAATGTAACAAGTTTTACACCACCACGAGATGATAAATCTTTGATCAAATAGGGTCCCATACCTTGTTTTTTTCAACTTTTTGGCATGTTGTTTTCACGAGAGGTAGTCCCCTATGGTTAAATCATTGGAGGGAACATGCTTATCAAAGAACTCTTTTTGTCTTTGTTTGCTCGCATTGATAGCTGCAACCGATTTCAATCGAAGTTCGTCTAATTTTTCGAGTTCATCTATTTGTCTGATAATTCATGACCTGTCCACTCTTAACCTCTTCACAATTCGCAAGGTTGGAATAAAAAATTCCATTGGCATTATTGCATTCAAACCATAAACAAGGTTATATGGCGTGGTTCCAATTGATGCTTTGTAAGCCACTTTGTATGCCCATAATGTGGCATTTAACATTTGGTCCCAGTCTGTTTGTTTTTCATTAACTATCTTCGTTAGAACTGTGCACAGTGTCTTGTTTATTGCTTCTGCTTGTCCGTTTGCCTGTGGATGGTAGGGAGCTGACTTCTTATGTATGATCATGAACTCCTCAAGAAGAGTTTCAATCACTTCATTAATAAAATGTGTCCCTTTATTGCTGACAATCTCTAGGCAAACCATAAAGTACGAAGACAAACTCATACAAAAATTGTGCTGTCGTTCTAGCATTTGCTTTTTGTGTCGCTTTACTTCTACCCATTTCGTGAGATAATCCGTTGCCACTATGATATATTGAGCATGTGTCTTATATGCAGGTGGGTTGATAGGTCCTACAAAATCAAGTCCTTACTTTGCAAATGCACAGCTCCTATCATGGGCCTTAATGGCATCTCATCTCTTTTGATAGGCATTTTTGTACATTGACATTCATCACACCTTTTCACGTATTCTTTTGCAGCATTATGCAATGAAGGCCACCATATTCCCCAGCATAAGACAATTTTGGATGTCGTATCTCCTGAGAAATGGCCTCCAGTTAAACCACTATGTACTTCCTCTAGAATAGGAAGATATTCCATTTCATTAGCACATATGCGTAGTCGATTGTCCTTACCTCTCTTATAGAGCTGATCTTCAATAAGCACAAAATCTCTTGCCTTTATCTCAATCCCTTTCTGTCAAGATTTTGAAATATTCTCCGGGAATGTATGTCTGGTCAAATAAGTTACCATGTATTGACACCACTGAGGCAATGCTTTGATCTGATATAGTGTGGCGTGATCCACTGGCATTTAGTTTAGACAAAAAAGGAAGTTCTTGACATAATCATGAACCATCTTCCTCATATTTGGCCAATATACCCCTAGCCTAGTTAATCTGTAAAAAGTGGCCTGGGGTGAACAATAAATTCCTAAATTTGGTCATGGGCTTCCTTGAGATAACCATGTATTCCTCTGGGCCCACACTCAACCTTAAGATACCATCAGCACCTAGTTTATACAAATTACCGGCCATCAGCTGAAAATCTTTGGTTTCTAGAAGCATTTGTCTTTTTGTGTCATAGTCTATTCTATCAAATGTCCCCCCGCATGACAATAAAGAAATTATTTTTGCTGAACACTTGGGTATCATGTCCACATTAAACAGGTATTCATCAGGCATATCATCATCTACACCCACTTGAGCTTCTCCATGTGTCAATCTTGAAAGATGATCAGCTCGTAGATGTGTTTTCCCTTTCTTAACTATCACTTCAAAATCAAACTCAAGTAATACGATAAAGCATCTTACGATACGTCCAGCATTACAAGGTTTGTTTACTAAATACAATAAAGCTTGGTGATCTGTGAAGAACACAAACTTGATTGCTAGAAGATAATGCTTGAATTTCTTCATGGCATATATCATCCCCAATCCTTCTCGCTCAGTTGTGGTATAATTTCTTTCGGTGTTATTTAACTGTCTACTAGCATAACAAACTGGAAAGTCCGTGTTACCCTCACCAGGTTGAGCTAGTATACTTCCAAGTGCATAAGCCGATGCATCTATGTGCATGAAATATTTTCTCCCAATTTGGCGCCTTCAACACAAGTGCGGACACAAGTGCTTCTTTTAACTTTAAGAATGATGCTTCACATTCATCCGACCATACAAAAATAACAATCAACTTATATAGGGGTCGCGTTATGACTGCATACATATAAATGAATCGTCGATAGTAGCCGCTATGTCCCATAAAAATTTGTAGCTGTCTAGATGTCTCCGGCTTGGGTAATGCCACGATTACTTGCATCTTTTCCACGTCCATCAAAATCCCATTTTTTGAGATTATGTGTCCAGTCTGCCCTGCTCAAAGAGTAGACACATAGGTCATCCATATAAATCTCTAGGAATATCCAAAGCTATTCCTTGAATGCATGAACCATCAGTCTTTGGAAGGTGGCAAGGGAATTTGTTAATCCAAAAGGCATTACTCGGAATGCATAAATCCCCATCCGGTTGCAAAAGCCGTCTTGTATTGATCTTCTAGTGCAATTCCTAGCTGATTATAACCTAAGAACATATCGAGAAAAGAGTACGCCTTTTTACCAGCTACGGTCTCGAGCACATGATGTGTGATTGGCAATGGGTAGTTATCCCGTACAGTGGCCGCGTTTAATTTCTTCAAATTGATACACACTCTTAACTTCCCATTCTTCTTGGGTACAATCACAATTGGTGAGACCCACTCCGTGTGTTCAATCTCATAATAAATTTAGCTTCTTTCAACTTATCTATTTCCTCTTTGACGCGCTTTGCAAACGTGTCATTATATGTATAAGGACGTTGTTTGGTTGGTTTAACGTTAGGTTTCAAAGGTATAGTGTGTTGACAAATGTCTGGATGTACACCTTTTAAATCCTTGTAAGACCACACAAATACATCCTTATATTCCTTGAGGAGTTTAACTACTAGAAGCTCTTCCTGTTCTATACCTAAGTCAGTAGCAATGTATACCAGTTTAGGCTCCTCTCCTTGTTCAACTAAATCAATCTTTTTTGCCTCCTCAGGACCATCGTACGATTCCTTGGATTTCTTTTTGCGCACTGGGATTTCTATAACCACCTTTCTGTCTTGTATAGTATACTTTTTGAAGTGTGATGGGACGCTAATAGCATCCCTATTTTCCCCTTCACTCTCCATTTCAGTGGACCATACTTTGTTTGATGTTTGCTTGAGCTCCTTGTATTTCCTATGTCACTCTACCTTGGTTGGAATGGGAACTCCAAACATATCCAACTTAGGTTCTTTTGGTTCCTTTTTCTTGTTTTTCTTCTTGATTATTTTTGACTCATCTTCTCGTGCATCAGTCTACTTGAATCGTCCTGAGATCTTATCTTTGATGCAATCTTCAGCCTATACTAACAACAAGAAGTGTGTTTTTCCTCTTATTAGGGGCATAGGTCGTTCTCTGACCACTCCTGCTCTCCTCTTACTCTTGTAGTATTTTTGACCTCTTGGTTTCTGATTTGGGAAATCAAAGAACTTGACATCAGCTATGTTTTCATCCATGTCCTCATCCTTTTCAGAGGATTCAATATAAGCATATAGGTGAAGCTCTAGGCATTCTGGTGAGTCCTTGAAGATTTCTATCTCTTCTGTCACCTGGCTGGGGACCTTGACTGTTGAGTGATCTGCATCTCGCTCTTCATCACTCCCTTCTACAATTGTAATGAGCATGTAATATGGCACTATGTCGTACCCTTCTTCATCACAAAACCTCGTGGTTGGGCTTGCCTTGATGGCACATACATCTAGTGTAGCTAAAATTTGTTGACATTCTAGTGGCTCTAGAGCATCCTTTGGAAATGGTTCGATTACATAATGCTCGTCTTCTAATGCTCTTTCGAGCACGCATTCTTCTCGTTCTAGGCTATCACTATCTGAGACACCACACATCCAGATTTCTTTCTTTTGTCCCAGCCATGCAGGTACATCGGACTTAGTCAATGTGGCTGAATCAAAATCTTCCACTGGCGTTCTAGTAGTGGTAGTGTCTCTATGTCGTAAATATATATAGTTATAGCCCCAATCTTGGACCATCTTGAGTTGCCTCATGAACGGTCGTCCTAGGATGATGTCATAACTATTCTTTTTGTCAAAATCTACTATGGCAAATGTATGCTCATAGTCAATTCCACAAGATGTAACCACTACCTTCTCAAGTAAACCCACCAGTCTCTCCATATGTCCCTCTACAAGTTGTAATTTCATTCGGGTTGCTCTTAAAGCAGGTTTACCCCATTTGACCCAAATATCTTTTGTGGTGATGCCTACACCCGCTCCGCTATCTAGAATTGCCATGGTTGTGATACCGTGGAATTTCAGAGGAAGTGTGGTGTTTAGTTCGTTAGCGTAGAAGGCAAATTTTCAGTTCTAGCTCCACGTTCGTCCACCTGGCATCAAGCCCATATTCAAAATCTGGGTCGTTCGTAGAAAAGCAAATGGCCGAGCAATTTAAAGATCGAGAGACTCAGACGCGCAGGGAAACGCGATGCAGCAGGGATGGAGGGCCGTGAGCAGGTCGGGATTTCCGCGTAGTTCGCCCTTGCAACAGCAAGCCCTGGAGACCTTTCAAACCCTGGTTATATTCTGCAGAACATCAAGTTGGAGGGTACTTCGGATGCTTGCCGACGTGATGAGCACGGACCGTTCAACACATCTTTTAGCTGATGCTATTAGGCTGTTGGTGATGCAGACGGCAAAGGCTGATGAATGCACAACTTCTTTTGTCAACAGTCCATAACTAACAATATCCTCGTGAAATTTTTTCCCCCTATCAGCTTCTTGCGTAGTGCAACATGCCTTAAAGATGAAAGCATGGGCGACTCCATCTGGAGCGATTTCTCGCTTTGCATCTCCTGAGAACACCTTTTAGACCCTGGTTATATTCTGCAGATGATAAAGCTGGAGGGTACTTTGGATGCTTGCCGACGTGATGAGCAAGGACCGTTCAAGACATTTTTTAACTGATGCTATTAGGCTGTTGGCGATGCAGGCGGCAGAGGCCGATGAATGCACAACTCCTTTTGTCAGCAGTCCCTAACTAACAATGTTCTTGTGAAATTTTTTGCCTCTATCAACTTCTTGCGTAGTGCAACATGCCTTAAATATGAAAGCATGGGCGATTCCATCTAGAGCAATTCCCCGCTTTGCATCTCCTGAGAACAACTCAGGTTTTCCTAGCCTACCACATTTGGCATACATGTACTGAGATCTTCCAAGCAAAGCAAACCATTGAGAGTACAAGTGCTGGTATGCAGCATTGAACAACAATCTACTTCTAAATCCTCTTGCAACCTCAATTCCTCAAGCACACATCTTGGACACATCACAAACTTTCAAGCTTGTCAAGCTCATGAGCACCCCAGCCAAGGTATACTCACGAAAGCATAAGGAGTTCTTGATCGGCTTCATGTCCGAACTGTCTTCACTATTACATATAAGCCCAATATGGTTGTTGCAAGAAAGCACTATGTTGTTCTCACCGCATGAGAAATGAAGGCCTCTTTCCAATTGTTCAAATGCAATCACTTATGCTTGCACCTTGAAGGTGTATGGTCTTATGCAAGACGTTGACATGGGTGAGAGAATTCACGATAAGAGTACTAGTCAAGGGCTATTGGAAAGTGCTTGGTAGTGCTTTGCTCGATGTCCTCATGAAATCACAAAAAGCTCTTTGTCCAAAATATTGGAGCGCATTGATTGCATGATGTACCCATCAAGAACCTTCTGTAATAACAAACCTCCCTTGCCACAATGCCGTGCATCTTGAAGGCATGTGACTCTATGCAAGATGATGATATGGGCACAAAAATTCACAAAGATTCTGATGTTGAAAAAAGATGTCATGCTTGGAACTGTCTTGGTCAATATGTATGCCAGATGTGGTGCGATTGAGAAAGAACAGAAAGTGCTTGACGAGCTTCCTATCCAGAATGTCGCCTCCTTGGAATACACTGATTGCGGGATATGCACAACAACAGCAAGGCCAGAAAGCTCTAGGCCGTTTTTAGTGGATGCAAAGCAAGATTAGTCACCTATACTTTGGTCTTGAAGGCTATGCTTACATCTTGAAGGCATGTGGCTCTACGCAAGTGCTCGAGGAGCTTCTTATCTAGAGTATGGACTCTTGGAATGCATTGATTGCAAGATATGCCGCATAGGGACAGGGCCAAAAAGCTCTAGTTTGTTTTCAACAGATGCAAAACGAGGGTGTCTCTCCAGTTGCAATCACCTACACATGCATCTTGAAGGCATGTGGCTCTACACAAGATGCTGATATGGACACAAAAATTCACAAAGATGCTGATGTTGAAAAAAGATGTCGTGCTTGCCACTGTCTTGGTCGATATGTACCAAATGGTTGAGAAAGCACAAAAGTTATTGAGGAAGTTCTTGTCCAAAATGTCGCCTCTTGGAGTACACTGATTGCGGGACATGATTAACAAGAGCGGGACCAAAAAGTTCTAGGCTCTTTTTAGTGGATGCAAAGCAAGTGTATCTCTCCAGTTGGCAATCACATATGCATGCATCTTGAAGGCATGTGGATCTACGCCAAGATACTGATGTGGGCACACAAAAATTCACAAAGATGGTGATGTTGAAAAAATATATCGTGCTTGGCACTGCCTTGATCGATATGTATGCCAAATGCGGTGTGCTTAAGAAAGCACACCAAGTGCTTGAGGCGCTTCCTATCCAAAATGTCAAGTCTTGGAATGCATTGATTGTGGGATACACGCGATAGGAGCAGGGCCAGAAAGCTCTATGCCGTTTTCATGGATGCATCTCTTCAAATGCAATCTGAATGCAAATGCTTGCACCTTGAAGGCCAGTGGCCTTCCACAAGCCGTTGACATAGGTGAGCGTATTAATGAGAAGATACCTGATCTAGCACACTTGGTGAAGGATGTCATGCTTGGCAATTCTTTGGTTGACATGTATGCCAAATGTGGGACTGTCACGAAAGCATGAATTAAAGTTCGTGATGGGATTTCTCTCTAGAATGTCATCACCTACAACATGTTGGTTGCAAGATATGCCCAATATGCCTATTGCAAGGGTATCAAAATCCACGATGTGATTGCTAGTCCGGGGCTGTTGGGAGTACGATGTCATGCTTGGCGGTGGATTGATAAATATTGTGGTTCCCTTTTACGAAACGTAATGCTTGGCACTACCTTGGTTGACATCTATGCCAAATGTGGCAAGGCCATGGAGCCCTGCGCTGGGCTGTTTCCAATAGATGCAAAGCGAGGGCATCTCTCTAGATGCAATCACCTATGCTTTTGTCTTGAGGGCATGTGGCAATGCCTTGATGTCCGGAATGTCATCTCTGCTAGGAAGCTCTTGCTGGCTATTTTCAGGATGCAAAGCAAGGACATTTCTCATGATGTAATCACTTATGCTTGCATCTTGAAAGCATGTGGCACTACATAGGAGCAATGATCATGTATGCGAGATGTGGTGTACTTAAGAAAGCACCAAAAAGTGCTTGAGTATGCTTTTGTCTTGAAGGATATGGGAAACAAAATTCACATTGATATTGTTAGTCAGGGAATGTTGAAAACAATCCAGACCTTCCTGGACCCTCAGTGCCAAGATTCCTGACGAGATTCGTGTCTGAAATGTTGTCTCTTGGAACGCATTGATCGTGGGACATCCACAACAAGCGAAGGACCAAGAATTTTTGGGATGTTTTTAGCAGATGAAAGCGAGGGCATGGAATAACATTTGCTTGCATCTTGAAGGCATGTGGCACTATGTAGGACTTGGCTGCCATCTCGTGGGGCACATTAATTGCAATATATGCCCCTCATGGCTGTGGCAAGGAGGTTGTGGGCTAATATTGCCTGGAAGTCAAAATCCAGATGCAAAGTGAGGGCCTCTCTCCAACTGCAATCACCTACTTGCAGGCATCTGGAAGGCATGTGGCTGTGTCATGCTTTTTTAATCGTTGCAGTCAAAATCCAGATGCGAAGTGAGGGCCTTTCTCATGATGCAATCACCTACACAGGCATAGATGCAATCACCTACACAAGCATCACATGTCACAATTTTTTTAATCACACGTCGATCACAAGCGTTGACGACTTTCAAATCTATCATGCTCCCTATCAGGTGTTCTGTTTGCAATGTCAGCAGATGCAAAGCGAGGGCCTCTGTTTAGATGAAATTACCTATGCATGCATCTTGAAGGCATGTGGCTCTATGCAAGAAAAAATATGTCGTGATTTGCACTTCTTTGTCGATATGTATGCTAAATGCGGTGTGCTTGAGAAAGCGTAAAAAGTGTTGGAGGAGTTTCTTATCCGGAATGTCTCTACAGATGCAATTACCTACACAAGCATCACATGTTGCAAGATTTTTTAATCACACGTCGATCACAGGCGTTGACAAATTTCAAATCTATTATGCTACCTAGCAAGTGTTCTGTTCGCAATGCAATAGATGCAAAGCGAGGGCCTTTGTTTCGATGCAATCACCTATGCATGCATCTTGAAGGCGTGTGGCTCTACGCAAAATGCTGATATGGGCACAAAAACTCAGAAGTATATTGTGAGTCGAAGGCTATTGAAGAAAGATGTCGTGC
This sequence comes from Adiantum capillus-veneris, assembly GCF_014529385.1. NCBI lineage: Eukaryota > Viridiplantae > Streptophyta > Polypodiopsida > Polypodiales > Pteridaceae > Adiantum > Adiantum capillus-veneris. Next base: position 38,172,953 of record NC_140931.1, read on the forward strand.
TTGGCATTGTCTTGGTCGATAAGTATGCAAAGTGAGGGTCTCTCTCCGATGCAATTACCTTTGCACGTATCTTGAAGGCATGTGGCTCTACCCAAGATATTGATATGGGCACAAAAACTCAAAAGTATATTGTGAGTGGAGGCTATTGAAGAAAGATGTCGTGCTTGGCAGTATTGTCTTGGTCGTCCAACGCTCAGCGCTACATCAAAATAAAAAAAATTCCCTTGCCAATGGCTTTTATTATGCCAAGTGTTCTTGACTCTTGCCTGCGTGCTTCTCGCACGACACTTTTCTGATCATCCGATATAATAACATTAGCACAAAATCGACGCAGTTTCGGTACTACACTTGCTTCTCGACCCCTAATTGCTTGTCACAAGTAACTCTCTCTCTCTCTCTCTCTCTAACATATACCCAATTTTCGTTTTGACTCTCTCTTTCACAAAGATGGACAGGAGAGACGGCGCCTGTTGCAGCTGAAGGGAGCTGTGTGTGTGTGTGTGTGTGTGTGTGTGTGTGTGAAGCAAAGCCGAAAACCATGGAAACGGAAGCACATATAGAGTATAGCCTTTGTAGGCTGATGCACGCAGAGAAAGTGAGTGCAAATGGGTTCATTGTCGTCACAAAAGCCTGGAAGATGAGAATCCATTGCCACCATTCTCGGCTCTCAGAGCAGTTGCGCTACTTCGTTGAAGGTTGCCTGAAGTAGAGAAAGAAACATCTTTGTAGGAGTCGATAGAGGCGGGGACTTGCTTGAGCTTGGGTGCGGGGGGTTTCCCCTGTTCGACCTCATGGACCCCGATCTGGTGATGGAAAGCAATACAAAGAAGTTGGTCCGTGTTTGTTGTTTATTTAATTAAGTTTGAGGTTGTTGGAGAAGAATGTCGTGCTTGGCAATGCGTTGGTATACATGTATGCTAATTGTGATGTACTTTGGAAAGCACAACAAGTTTTGGAAATCGCATCCCTGGCCTCGCAGTAACCCACGGGGCACACTCAGGAGCAATTCGATCTTCTCCACAAGCAGTTCGCAGGCTACAGAGCTTGTTGGCCAATATGTATGTTAAGTGCGGTGCACTAGTCAGGGCACAACAAGTTGTTGATGAGCTTCTAGTCCGGGATGTCGTCGGTCGGACTGCACTTATTGCAGGATATGCCCGACATGGGCAGGGTCACGAAGCTCTGGGCTATTTTCATAGCTTGCGACGCAAGGGCCTGTCTCCGAATGTGGTCACCTATGCTTGTGCCTTGAAGGCATGCGGTATTATTCAAGACGTTGATCTAGGTAAACAAATTCATGACGAGATTGCTAGTCAGAGGTTGTTGGAGAAGAATGTCGTGCTTGACAATGCACTTATTACAGGATATGCCTGACATGGGCAGGGTCACGAAGCTCTGGGCTGTTTTCATCGCTTGCGACACAAGGGCCTGTCTCCGAATGTGGTCACCTATGCTTGTGCCTTGAAGGCATGCGGTATTATTCAAGACGTTGATCAAGGTAAACAAATTCATGACGAGATTGCTAGTCATAGGTTGTTGGAGAAGAATGTCGTGCTTGGCAATGCGTTGGTATACATGTATGCTAATTGTGGTGTTTTTTGGAAAGCACAACAAGTTCTGGACGAGCTTCCCAACCGAGATGTCATCTCTTGGACTGCATTAATTGCAGTATATGCCCAACAAGGCCAGGGCCAGGAAGCTTTGAATTTTTTCCATTGTATGCGAAGTGAGGGTTTCTCTCCAGATGCAGTCACCTATGCTTGCATTTTGAAGGCATGTGGCATTATGTGAGACATTGTATGGGCAAACAAATTCACGATGAGATTGTCAATCAGGGGCTGTTGTAAAGAACTGTCATGCTTGGCACTGATTTGGTTGACATGTATGCCAAGTGTGGTGTACTTTTGAAAGCTCAACAAGTTCTTGACGAGCTTCCTGATCGAGAGCCAGTCTCTTGGAATGCATTGATTACAGGTTATGCCCAACAGGGGCAGGGCCAAGAAGCATTGGGATGTTTCCAGCGGATGCGAAGCGAGGGCTTCTCTCCAGATGCAATCACCTATGCTTGCATTTTGAAGGCATGTGGCACTTTGAAAGACGCCGACATGGGAAAACAAATTCATGATGAGCTTGTTAGTTGGGGACTGTTCAACAAAAATGTCGTGCTTGGTAATGCTTTGGTTGATATGTATGCCAAGTGTAGTCTACTTTTCGAAGCACAACAAGTTCTTGACGAGCTTTATGTCCGGGATGCAGTCTCTTGGAATGCATTGATTGTAGGATATGCCCAACAAGCTCAGGGCCAGGAAGTGCTTGGCTGTTTTCATCAGATGCAAAGTGCCTTTCACAGTTGAGCACCATCGTTCTTGCTTCCACCATATTTGGACGTATAAAGGGACGAGTGAATTTTGATAGGCTTTGAATTGACACAAGCTGAAATATAAAAATTCTCGCTTCTTCCTAAAGTTCCTCCACCCAAATAGTCACAAGCTTATCTCCTTCATCCTCCATTGTCGTCTCTTGCAGCGGGTTAAGAGCAGGAGATGCCCAGCCTCGTTGATGCAAGGTGCATCGACGACAGACATTCAATCGCGTGGTGAGTAAGCATTATCATTCTGTGATTTTTGACATTTTTGACACTGCGAACGCAGTTAATGAACACACTGAGAATTGCACGCTGCCGTGGGAATGGCATGTTCCCTCGTATTATAAAAATTGGGGAGGACTGTGCAAACTCCCCCGTGCAAGGAAACTTGCATGTTTTGTTTTTTTTTTGAAACATAAAAATTGGAACAACAAACAATTAATAACATTGACATCTTGTATGCTTATGACCATTGAGCTTGACAAACCTCTAACCCTCCTCGTAGTTTTCTGCAAGGTACCCCTCTGAAGCGCTACGACCGGTATCTCATTCTTTCGAGGTACACCTTTGAACTACGGCAATCGGTGGCCTCTCTCTCTCTCATCCTTTCATAATTGAAATGGCATATATAGTTTTCAATATTTTGCTCGAGAAAGATTTAGAAGAGTTACGACAACAAGGAGAGGATGCCTCACTGCATCTGGAGGGGGGCATATGCATGTAACTATGGATCGCTATGAGGTACCTTGTGATTACCAAATATCGACAACTACCTTTTGGTTTGAAAGAGCTTGCTAAGATTTCAATATGGGTCTCTCCCTGCCCCCCAAGTTTGTCTTCTAGAGGTTCTTGTTTTCTCTTACCCTCGGACTCTGCGGCTAACGAAGCACTCTAGTTCCATCTTCACCCTCACAGTATTCACCTACCTTATTTAAGGGTAGCGGTTTTGACACGGTTGGTTTCTCTAGATCATGAATACTAGCTTGGATTTGTGTCATAGGGTATGTTATTCCAAGTTTCCTTAGAATCTCTCCTATTGTTGACCACATATCTCGTCCGATCCTTAGCAATTCTGCTAAAGTTATAGTGCATGACTTGCGGGGATAGGATATCTATGATCCCTTGAGTATCTATCTCAGCTTTCTTCTCATGTGTTTGTGATCTCACTTTGATAATGTTGGCTTTCGTTTCATATTCCCCTAGATAGTTTGGCAGTGCCTTTAATGTTTCTGGTCGACTATCTAGCAAAATTTCTGACTCTTGATCTCCCCAATAGGATGGTACTTCAATGTTATGCTGAGATCTTGTCTCAAATTCTTCTATTGGTGGAAAGGTCAGTCGTTCCTCTCCATCTTTGGCATCTCCATCACTTCGCCTAAGTGCGTCTGCCTCGTTGATTTTTCTTACTCTATGCCATAGCTCATTAATTCCCTCGTTACCACTCATTTCTCTTTATACATTATTTGGGTCAATCTCTTCTAAATTATCAGTAGAGTTTGCCACAATCCTATGATCCAACTCTAAGCCTTGGCGTTGGTCCTCTTGAGATTGTTCATTCAATTGTGGCTTTTGACTTAGAGTTTCTATCGGTGGTTGTCTCATTGCATCAATAGGATGTACTACCCTGCTGGGCATTTTGGGAATTTGCTTTTCTATCAGTGCCTTTGTTGTTTGGACTAATTTTTGGCACATCTCCAGGCGCTGTTTCTCTAACTCAGTATAGGGATATATCATCCATCTTTGCTCTTGAGTTTGGTCTTTCCTAAGCCTGGCCTCACATGCTTGTAAGATAGTGTCTAACGGCTCATCAATTTTATCCACTAGCACAGACCCACCGGAACTTGCTACCTTCGGCTCTTGGTTAGCTTCTTCTTCTGGCTCTTGCTGAGGTTTCGACCCTTGTGAGGACCTCTCAAACAATGCCTTTTCAAGTATTTTGACATGCTCATTTGCTTGTGATAACTGTTCGGCTATTGTCAGTTTTTCTTTCCTTCTTTTTGTATAGGCTCTAGTCTTGATTTGTGCAATGGGGACATCCTCTAGGTCATTATTGCTATATGCAAAGTGTCCTTAACAATTCCCCAGAACACATCGGGACATGCTTCCTTATCGTCTGGCGCAAAGTCGCAAGGTTTCTTCAAGGGTTCGTTTATCAGACCAGGGAAAACCCTTGACTCAATGCCTCGATGAATTATCACCCTGATCCCCAAGGAGGTTTTTCCCTCCTCTGGTTGTGGTTTCTGATTCTGGACAGCTATGTGTCATAGAATCTCCTCTATCTTTTTCATCCTATCTTTCGTGTGAGATAGTTGTTCTGCTAAAGCCAGTTTTTAGGGGATCTATCCAAAACACTAAGTGACACGGAGAGCGAGTATGGGGATTGACGATGAAGAAGTGCGGCGGGCATCTCGAGGTGGGTGGGAGGGCCCAAAAAATGGGGCACGGCTGAGGAGCGGGAGATGGAACCCACGACCTCACGCGTCAATGATTTTTGAAGCATGAGCTAACCACTACACCTACCTGCCCGCGTTTGAAAGCATAGCCATTTTACCTAATGTTATAAACGCAAAACCTGGACTGGCCTAGGACTAAACTCGGACAGGGCCCTTGGCCGGGTTTAGTTCTTGGCCGGGTTTAGTTTTAACAAGGCATTCATGGTGCAGATCGCCTCGACGGCTGCGTGTGGACTTCCCATCCATTGATCCCCTTACCCCCCCTCTTAAATGACATGTGTTATATAGTCCTGAGGGGGGTCTATCCTGGCCTGATTTACACTCTCATCCGTAGAAACTAGACTAGACATGTCGATATTAATACCCACAGTTTTATGTACGTATGACCTGATCTCAAATATATGAATAACTTGAAAGTTAAGCAATTGACAACCAAAACCTCTTTCTTGAGATCTTCAATTCTTCTTTAATCCATAGAATGATGCTCTCCATAATGTTTTGGAATTGATTACCGATCAAGCTCAGTTGTTGCAGCTTTGCTTTGGGCCTCTTCAAAATATATTGTCCACCTGAACTGAAAAAATCTTAAAAATTTGAGTTAATGACTCAAACTGGAGTTTGAGTCAATTTCCACGTTTGTTTGCAATGTGGTTGAGCTCTAAATGCTTTTATGGTCTTCATGTCTTGTTTTACCTGTGTATATCTAGGTTATCTCCTAATCTTCTGCACAAAATTGGATATATTCTTTGTATCTGTGTGTCAAACACTCTTTTGAGTATATCTTGAGATTTACAACGCCAACTTGGGTGTTGGGTTACCCTAGAGGTTTGTTTTGACTTGGGAAAGCTAAGTGTATGCTCAATGTATAGTTTGGGTGTAGGTGGCACAAACCACATGGCACAAACTGCGGTTTGTGCCACTTGGAGATTTTCTAGGTTTTAGAGCTTGAATGCCCTTCTCCTTGGCCTTGTGGATAGTATGCTACCTCCAGCAACTTGTTTTCACTGGTCTATCACTGCTTTCTAAGCTTATATCTGTGTCAGAGGTCAATCTCACACAAATATTAGCTTTTCTTTCAACCTACTTAATCAAAATACTCCAAGTTAGGCTCAATAGTCTTCTCTCAGCATGGGGAAACTATTGTGTCAGTATTTTTTCAACAAGCCCTAGGTGGCACAAATCGTGGTTTTGCCACTTTGGCCAAAAGTGAGTTTTGACTTGATAGTTCTCTTCCTCTTGGTCTTTGGATAGAGAATTCACCTGCAACAAGTCACTTGCATGTATTCAATTAGGTCAAATTTGCAAATTACTGACAATTATTCTACCAATCACAACTGAAACTCAATGTAGGTTGATGTAGGTATCCAATTGACTCCAAGTTAGGCTCTTTAGCTTGTATTTGACTAGGTGAACTCAACTATGTGTTCAGATGTGCAAAAATGTCAAGGTGGCACAAACCGTGATTTTGTGCCACTCGGCCCAAACAGAAGTTTGATTTTTGGCACTTGATCTCCTTGGTCTCCTGATGCTAATTCCACACCCAACTCCCTGTTTAGGTCAGCTTAGATATGTCAAAAATACTAATTTAGGTCACTAGGAGACTTCAACCACTAGATCTGAGAACTTGAGCAGTTTATGCATCCAAATGAGCCCAAGTTAGGCTGAATAGGTTGGCATTGACAAGAGGAACCCAAATATATGCTCAGTTCTCAGAAATGGTCAGGGTGGCACAAAATACGATTTGTGCCCGCATTTTGTGCCACTTGGCCCAAAATTGAGGTCTGACTTTTTCCACATGTTTCTGTCACCTATTACAACTCTAATTTAGTTCCAACAAGCAAAAATGCACTCCTGGTTCTAACTAAATTAAGCTTTAGTGTTTCCGCAATGTGTTTCGTCTTTTGCTCTTTTTATGCCCAAAAAAACTCTGAAACTGGTCAAACTTTCCAAAACACTCAGTGGTAGTCCAATGCACTTGAGCAAACCTTTAAACTTTCCTTTTGACCCCAAACTTTATGCAAACATGAATATTTACTTTATGGTCAGGTTATGGTATCAAAGGGAAATTTATGGTATCAATGAGACGTGTTTTGTTCAAGAATTAAATCTACACTTATGCTACTCCTATTCTAATCTATATGCTGAATAAAGGAGGGATAGTCCGCTTGTTATTCAAGGGATTAAGACATATCTTGAATGTTGGAAAAGATGGACTCTACTAAAGGGAAAGGAGCACGATTCTACAAAGTACATGGATCCAGTTATTATTTATTGGCAAAAAAAATTAGTGAGCTTGAACAACCAACCAATAAACAAATTGGTGAATATACATCATTTTGGCCAAAGACTACAGGGAGTCATCGAATGCAACAGATAGAGGAAGACACAGATGAGTTTCAAGGATATGAAGAATTGAATGATCACTATGTTGGTCCTCGAAGTGCAAGGCCACATGAAGCTTTTAGGCCTCAAATTGATGTAAGGAAAGGGGATTTTGTTCTTGTGAGACCCGCAGATCCAAAATATCCAATATGGCTAGGAGTTGCAGAGTCAGATGTTGATGTAGATAGCTCATCTCCTAACTACAAGAAAGTTTTCATTCAATATTGGGCACCAAAACATCGGAAAAAAAATCCCACAATCCAAGAACAATATGAGGATTGTTGGAAAAAGAATTGGTGCTGCAATCTTGCTGACTCAAAGCGTGGGAGTGTGTTGATGCAATTGTTTGGTCATGGACTCCAAGGGGTGGACGACTTGCAGAAGCAATTAAAATCCCATCCAATGTTGTGGAGAAAGCACAAGCTAGCTTAACAGGAGAAACTGAATAGCATTTCATTTTCATATATTGTTTTTGTTGCTATCCATGTCTATGTATGTTTTATAAAGTATCAATTAACACCAACATGAAAATAAAATTTTGGATGGGACAAAAAAGGTGTTTCTCAACACCACCATTTTCTTGAGAATCTATCTCTTTGTCTAATGTAACACAAGTCCTCAAGACAAGTCCCCAAATAAATGAAATTTTCCAAAATCAAATGGGAAATAGGAATCCGTAGGCATTGAAATCAGTCCCAAAGATGTGGAATTTTCCGATTTCATCTAAAAGAATGTTGAACCATTCTCTGCCATCTTTAGATTGAACAAATGCTTCATGAGAAATACCTTATTGGATGCTGATGGTTTCTTGTAGAAGTCGTCAAGTGACTTCATCAAGTCCTCCGTGGTCTTCATCTCCAAAACGTTGAAGGCCACCATTGATGCCAAGTTTAACCAGATTGTTCCCTGTGCCTTTTGATCAAGGACAATCCATGCTTCATTTTCCATCGTTTTGGGCTTCTTTGCAAGACCGCCTAGTGGCAAATAGAGGGCCTTCTGGTAGAGATAGTCTTCAATCAGCATCTTCCAATGTTGGTAGTTTTTGCCATTGAACTTCTCGATCTTGATCTTCCCTTCCTTTGCCATTACTCCCACTCAATTCAAGGAATCCTTTCCTTGAGATAATTTAGCTACTTGCAAACCTTGCTCTGATACCAATATTAGGAAATAGGGCATGCAAAGTAGATAATTGAGTAGATTACTTAATGGAGAGAGATAATTTACACACACAAGAGATTATAGAGTAGAGAGAGAGAGAGAGAGAGAGAGAGAGAGAGAGAGAGAGAGAGAGAGAGAGAGAGAGAGAGAGAGGGAGAGGGAGAGAGAGCACACGATATACGTGGTTCACCCAATGTGGGCTACATCCACGGGAAAACAACCACTCAATGGCTTTAGTACATCAAACAAGAAGTAAGTTACAAAGGGATTATGCCCTTTTGGAGTTCCCGCATTCGTTCACTCTCACCACCTACACCCACCTTGTTGCATGAACTTCACACTATGAAATGTGTGTAGAAATGGCCTCCTTTTATAGGCCAAAAGGGCTACCCTCTCTTATGAGAGGCATCCATGTGTAGCCGCCCTTGTGTAGATAAGTCCAAATCGGACCCTCCAATCCACCCATGTGTGGCTACCATTGAGAAGACAAGTCCTCCTTTGAAATCGGCCACCGACCAACCAACCAAATGACTGGCCATTTTTTACCACTTTTTGGCCGCTATCCGGCCATAGTATTCCGACGAAAAGGAATATTTCAGTGATGGCCGTGAAAATTTTGGTTTCTGACGAGTGATTTTATTTTTCGGCGAGTGATTTTTCTTCACGCACGATGGCTTCTCCTCATAATGGGGGCCATAAAAATGTGTGTTTTTAATACAAAAAATTACAAGGGGTAAATCAGGATCCATACTTAACAAGTAGATTGATCAAACGGGCACCCACCTGGTCGGACACGTAGCCAGCCATCACATTTGTACTCTATTATTTTTATGAGGTAGTGTAGTGATACTTTTTGTAAATCCTAATTCTAGAGTAGTAAGTCGATTCCTTGAGAAGTAATTCTGTAGTGATAAGTGTAAAAGCTCGTGTGAGCTGGCCATTGACCATTTAAAAAGCCCTAGGTATAAATATCAATAACCTTAATGTGAAAGGGGGCTTATATTTTGGAGAAGAAGAGCTTTGTTGTACGTATGCTCAAGCAACTACAAAGCTCCAACTTGTAATTAACTTTTCTAATGATAGGGTAAGTCTTTTTTATTATTTCAAAACTTGCATTGTGCTCCTCTTTCCATGCTCTTTCAATGAAGTGTAATCATTGTCAATTTTGCTGAGGTTCGAAACTACGCGTTGATATGAGTTTTTTGGTTTAATGTTTGTCGGCCCATGTATATATGGTGTGTTCCTTTTTTCTAGTTTTGAGTGTGCTATGGTTGCTTGTATAGTGCTCGGCGCAATGCCAATTTTTGATGTGTGCTCTCGGCAATGGTTTACAACTCACCATTTGAGAATTGATGCACTTTAAGCTTGGCAAGGGTCTTTAGTCTTTATAGGAGGCTTCTATGGGAGATGTCTACCTCGATGTCAATATCCATTTTTATGCCCGATCTTCTTACAGAGGTGACTGAGGGTCAAGCGTCATTTAGTGATTGCTTTTCAAGTTAAGGGTTAAGGATGACGAGATCCAAGCTCCACGGCCCCAGCGAGGAGCTCCAACATCGATTGATATTATAACAATATCTTCGTGGGAATCAGTCCATGTTCAAAAAATTGAAAGTTATGAAAAAGGAATTTTAAAGTCATCGGCAATGAGGACGAGATGGCCATCACGTCGGGCCGCCCACCATGGGGAAAAAGAGGAGCGTCGGTTGCCATGCTGAGAGAGTTCGCGAGGGCACCCACTTGCCGAGGGAGAAAACGCAGGGCAGCTTATGGAAAAGGACTATTTTTGAAGCAGGACAGGAAAACCATGATGGTCAAGAGAGAGAGAGGATGTGGGGCATGAGCCGTGAGCTGCTGACGATGTTGCAAGCTGCATGAGAGAGCTTGAATGGAACCAACACCTGTAAAGGGGAGGATTTTAGAGAGGGGGAGCTCGAAAGATATTGCAGAGTCGAGGCCATGACGAGGAGAAGCCTCGGTCAATTACAACAACAGAGGCGATGGTGGTGGCCATTAAAAGGGAATCTACAAGCAGGCCGGGAGAGAAGCTGAACACGACAACATTTTGAGTGCGTGTTGCTGAGCACGTACAGAGGGGGATGTCATAACAGTGCAGGAGGGTGTCTCCAAGAAATCGGAGAGGTTTCCATGCTCAACCAGGTCATTGCAAGAGAGGAGCAGTGAGCGGGTGCCTCTCTATAGGATCCCAAGGGACGAGAGTCTCAACCAGAGGACTAGGGTTGTGCTGCAGGTGGTGTACTAGACATTACACCTTTTAGCGGTCGTAGGAGAAAGAAGAAGGGAGCGTAGCCTTAGGATGGTGTAGGCATTGATTCAGTACGAGAAAGTGCAGTGAGGGCCTGTCAAACAATAGGGAGCATGTAGGGATATGGATTCTCTTGGAGCAAAGCAAGCTGAGAGAAGCCCTCCAGACGAGCTTAAGGAAGCTCAAGAGCACTTGTAGGAGGTGCCAACTAGCTGGAGCATCTCACAAGCCGGAAGAGTCAACAAAAGAAGAGGGGCGACCTGTAGAAGGAGTTAAGGGACGCTATTTTGCAGAAGGTAGATGGGTGCCACCAAGGCAAGGAAAAGAGGGTGGTATCGGGGGGAGCTACAAATTTAAAGCAAGGTTGCCAAAAGGAAGAAGAGCCGTCAGACAGACTTGAGGTTTGGGGTAGCTGTAACAAGCAAATGAGGAGGTGGCTATGAGTACTTGAGTAGTCAAAGGGAATCAAAAAGGTAAAGCAGACGGTAGCGCAATCAAGAGGAGGTGAGGTTTGAGGTCAGGCTTGAAAGGGTTCAACGATCAACCGAGAAGAAGGAAAATTAGAACTCCCTCAATTGGTGCACTAGGGCTTGGGTTGATAGCTAGATGTAGTCTTTAAAGTGGTAGTTGCAGGTGTTTGAGTGGATAGGTTTATGATCCCAAACTGACAAAGAGGCCAAGCTATAAAGATGTTTTTCTCCGGCTTTCTTCTGTCAGCGTTAGTGAGCTTAATCTTCAAATTTTAGCACTTAAATCAATGTTTTTTGATGTTTTGACCGTAAGAGAGCGTTCTTAGACCATATATAGGGCAACAACTCTAGTATGTTCTATTGTAGTTTTTAGGACCTTTTTCATGTTGAATCATGATTTTGATACCTTGTGGATTGCAACCAGAATTGGTAAGATAGTGCCTCTCGGTGTCTTAGAACTTCTTTTAAAGCTTTGTTGCATTTTGAGTCCATTCGAGTGCCAAAATGGCGTGATGACCTAGAGCAGTGAGAAAGAACATAGTAAAATTTTTCTAATCATTGAGTGGTAATTTTCTTGTTGAGTTTGTGTGTTTGCTTTGTTAGGTTCACTTCCTGAGATTCACAACCTCAAAGAGTCTCCGTGCGCTATTCGAGTCTGTTGCCTGAGTATTCATTAGGAGAAAATTGAACTCAATTTTGAACCCTGTAAGAAACGCTAACTCAGCATAGAGAGAGGTAATTATGAAAAACGCAAAAGTTTTTTTTGGGAATTCTATTTCTCATAGTACATACGTAAAAGTTTGCTCAATCACTTAAATGCATGCTCGTACAAAATGCTTTTCGAGAGCCCAACTTAAGTGTACACAAAAATCCATGTCTGCGAATTTTAATGAGTGATGTGATGTGTGATGAGAGAAAATGCATAAGAGTTGTTTTCAAAATACAAAAATAATATCACGTATACATCCGAAACGTCCAAAAACCTTAAGATAGCTCTTTAAAACACTGAAATCTGACGTCTCTAGTTCAGGATATTGCATTTTTAAGCATAGAGCCTCATGAGGGCAACACCAAGCGAATAGATGCCCTTGAGGGGGTCTCAAGGGCCTCTATTCTCTTGGTACTGACCTCATGAGGCCCTAGGCTTAAAAATACTATATCTTGGGCTAGATAGTACGTCAGATATCAGTGTTTTAAAGAGCTATCGTAAGCTTTTTAGACGTTCTAGATGTATCGATCCGTGGGCTTAAAAAATGCTATATCTTAATCCTAGGGCCTCAAGAGGTCAGAACCAAGCGAATAGAGGTCCTAGAGACCCCTCAAGGGCTTCTATTTGCTTGGTTATGACTCCTTCATAATTTTAAACAGTACCTATCAATCACTATCAAGTACGTTCTGTTCGAATTAAAATTGCGATTACTTCATAAAAAAATGATTGATACTTGTGCGAAATGCACAAGTACAAGTACTTCACTTTATAGGATAGCAACAATAGCTCAAAAAAAGGCGTTCGGCGCTTGTGCAAGATGTCATTATCAAGCGTCTTACTTTTCTAATGATAGTGACAATTTCACCAAAATGGTTTTCATGGACATTTTCAAAATGAGAAAAAAGGTTTTTTCCACGTAACGTTAGCCTGCTTCCTATTGGCTAAGGAGCATTCTCTCACTAGAGCTAAAAGGCCCAAAAACGAGTCCATTTATTTTCTAATGGATATTATGTTAGGGGCAAATAGCTATGCTACAGACGTCCACCGCGGTGACCCTCTAACATTGACTCCATTGTTGGGGATAATGATCCTTAGATGGTGAGTGACCTAGTATATATTTAGAGCGTTATTTTCTAAAGATCTATCTCTCCATTCCATTTACACCTTAGAAGCAACTAGACACATGGTTTAGTGCTTGGTAGGTCTAGAAGTTAAGGACTTGCTAGATCTATTCGCGAGAGGTAAAGACGGTTGTGAGTGAGATAGCCAAAAGCATTTCATTGTTTGATTTTTTCTATGCTTTCAAAGTGTTGTACGTTTTCCGTTACGACTTTATTTTGTATTGTTTTGTTTATTTTTCTTCCGAGTTTCATTTCAGTACTTAGGAGTAGGGTAAGTAGAAACTAGCACCATCAAAATTGAACTAAAAGATTAGGGCAAAAAAGGGTAACCCATATTTTGACTGAAACAACCATAACTCTGAAATTGTAAAAACTTGATGGTAGAGACTTGAAAAGTGATCGAAATCCTCGGGGGTGCAATATGTAACCATGTTCATGTATAACGTGAGTTTTAAAGGAGGGGTTTTAAAATATAGAAAATTTAATAAAGATACATTAAAATAAGGGTTTTTATATTCAAATTTGGAAAAATTTCCTAAAATAAGGGGTCATTTTACTCATTCAGACATATTAAAAGAGGGATTTTTTTAATACCCCGCGAGCGCATGCTATATAGGGGGGTACTGAAGTGAACCCCCCGAGTCCAAATTCCAAAAATTTTGGGTCAAGGGAATTAGAAGATTCTCTAGAAGCAATCTAGAGAGTCAAGCCAAATTTTGTGGAGGAACATGGATCGCGATCCATGCCCCCCAATGACCATTTTTGCAAAAAAATGATCAGTGACAGTCAACATCAGTGGGACATTGCTCTGATCAAGTTTTCTTGAAAGAAAAACTCAAAAATCACATCAAAATTGGCTGATATGACAGAAATAGAAAAACAAGCATTTCAGACACAAAACTTGGAGTTTTTTAGCTTTTTGGGATCAAAATAAAAAAAGAAGTGAAAATTTGACATCCATAGAGTATAGGCATACTATTGATCAGATTTCATGTTAAGAAGTGATGGAACATGGATCACGATCCATGTTCCTTATGAACATCTGGGGCTGAGATTTGACCAATAGACTATTGATACCATTTGGAACAACTTTCCCAAAAGGGACCATAGCAAAATACTGAGAAAAATGGGTCAAAATAGCCAAACACAGAAACTAGTCAAAAACCATAGGGCAGAAAAATAAACTTACTTTTGAATGGAAAAAGAAATTCCAAATTCAAAAAGAAGTGGTGGGGTAGACTATTGAAACTATAGGTAATCATCAGACCAAATTTGGTGTTCAGATCTAATGGAACATGGATCGCGATCCATGACCCACATCAAAATTTTTGGCTTAGATTTGAGCACTAGGTAGTCGAGACATACACAAACACTTTTCCCAAAAGAACCATGTGCAAAAATGTCCAAAAAGTGGGTCAAAAGAGAAATAAACAGTTCAAGGTGAGAAATCGTCGAAACAGCCCTAATGATTAACTTTTGACTGACCTAATCAAGTCCAAACCACAAAAAAAACATATATTAGGGATTGTTGCTATACTTATAATGCCCACCTCTCTGAGTTTTGCCACCACAATATATGCTACATAGTTTGTAAGGCCCCCATATGAGGAAAAGCCAATGGTGCACATATATTCGACGGATTCCAGCTTTGCATGCTGATGAGATCTCTATGTTTCATCGTGGATGGTACGGAGCAAATTCAGTGCCAACGTTTCATTCATCGCAATATTTCTTTCATTGCAATATCTTGGCCGGATGACAATCGAAAAATGACAGTCCGGTGGCCGGATTTCCTTGTCCAATGGCAGAGTTCTAGGAGGACTTTTCTACCCAAAAGCGGCTACACATGGGCACATGAGGGAGTCCTACTTGGATTTTTCTATCTAAGGGCAGCTACACATGGGCGTTTAGAGGCTCCCTTACATCTATATAAGGAGGCCTTCTCATGAGTAATTTGGTAGAATGGTGTGCACACTTAACGCACACAACACATCCTTGTTGAAGGATTGTTAGTCCCTTGTATTCCTAGTTTCTCTAGTTGTCTAAATCACCATCTAAGCTCTACCTTCAGAGCGCATGGGTGGATGATGCCATCACTTTGTAATAGTGTGCTAATCTAAAGTTTTTGATTTGCAACTAATCTACTTTGCATCGTATCTCTCTCTACTCTCCTTGCTACTAGATCCTTATTGTGATCCACATTTCTTACATGAATCATTGGACCAAGGACAATCGGTGTGCCAAGTTCCAATGCAATCTGACACAAGGGTACATGGAACGCGATCCATGTCCCCATGTCATAGACTAATACCAAGCTCGCACCATAGCTAGAGGACATCACAAGGAGTCTATTGGTTTTTTCGAAAGTGGATTTGGATATCCAAAACTAAGCCAAAAGCTTAGAACTGTCAAGCATACTTACAAAGTGCCAAAATTGACCTAATTTTTAATCCATATGTCCATTTTCAAAAAGAGCTGATAGCATAGGACCTACTAGTCATGCTAATTATGATGGTACCAAGAAAAGTTAGTTTGGGCTTCAAACATGAATCGCAATCCATGACCTCATGGTGACAGCTTGACCTAAAAATTTCCAGATCATTAGTACACGCATAAGGAAACATATTCTCAAGTCCATTTTTGGAAACAAAAACCAACAAATTTGGATCAAAAGGGAGCAAAAGAGGTCATAGACTGAAAACCACAGTGTAGACCAAGTGTTCGGTATTTGACCTATCAAACCAAGTCGAAATTCAAAAAGAGTTGAGATTTAGCTCATAGAAATAGTCAGGAATAAGCTTCCAAGAGATCAAGTCTAGATGTGGTTGAACATGGAGCCGGATCCATGACTCCCAACCTCAAAATTTGATAAACATTGATAGAGTGCCTGCATATGACCTGGTCTACATACTGTCAAAATTTCAAGAAAAAATTTGACAGGGGGTCATGGATCACAATCCATGTACCTCTGCATAATGTGGGTATCTGACTTCATGAGCTTGTAGACATACCAGTGAGTACATCTCAAGTCTCAAGTTTGAGCTAAAAATACCTTTGGGAGATCAATACACAAGCCAAAGTTCATGTGTCTTTATCTTGAGACTATTTTGAGTGTTGTTTTAATTGGACTTCACAAAAATTGCTCTAACTTTTGATAAAAAACTCAAAATTGAGTCGGCTATATCCAGGAAGAAAGAATTGGCTTTAGAGCTTAATTTTTTTACGTTTCCTAATTCCAAACCTCTAGGGAACCTAGAACTAGTTTCCAGAGACCAAAGATCCACGAAGACCTAACTTTTGAGAGACCTAACGAGGGGCAAAAAAAGATAAGTTTCAATAAGTGGGCTTGTCAAGAACTACCTTGAGAGTTTTGAGTGAGCCTCAAACATGAAAGACCATCCACCATGTGGGTTTTCTACTCCCTTAGAGCCATGAAAAATGAAACAAATGTTGCAATGCCTTCAAGAGCGGGATTGGGAGAATACCTAAAGTAGAGGCACCTTCTGATAAATAAATCAAACATGAGATTCATCAAAACCAATGAACTCATGAGAGTGGATTACACTCATGAGGGCTTGTATAGGTGTACAAACAGGGATCCGTATATCTTGTACAAGTGTGTAGAACCCAATGCAAGAGAGTTGATCACCCGTAAGAACCTCTGTGCATTCATGTATACAAATGTCCACAGAGTGCAAGTTTTGATGGTAGATAAGTATGTTCAAGAGTGCAAACTTGTCGATCCAATGGAGCTATAATGATATACATACATGGGTACTCCAATCTCTACATACTTTTAGCCAAAAATGATGTTGGAGCACATATTAGAGAGGATTTCACCGGGATTTTTTCCAAGATGAGAGGAGAGAAAGAGAGACATCTTTCCAAGAGACCACAAGCTAGCTAGATTTGTGACTGCACCACAACAATTAAGACCATATAAAGTGTCCCAATGTTTCAAAACAAAGTACAATGAGTCAGAGATCCATATGCTCATGTTTCACTCTTCAAACAAGTTTTGAGAGCTGAACAGATTGCGGATTTTCACACCTAGTATGAGGGATTTGGGTTGACATTGGAAGGAACAACCTTGACTTGGTTCCAACCATTGAACAGAGATGATTTTCCAAACATAGCACAACTCTTATATGAATTTGTAAAGGAGTTTTCAAAAAGGGGAATCAAGCACAACATAGTGTCACAAATCTATGCCTTTAGACATGAAAAGAAAGAGAGAGTGATGGTGCTTCAAAGAATACATAGAGAGGTGTCCTATGAGAGAGCTACTACAAGATGAGAGAGTGTGATTTCTATTCATTGAGGGCTTGAAGAATGAGACTCTAAAAAAGGACGTACATTTTAAACGATGCAAGATGTTTGACCAAGTCACTAGATATCTAGTTGACAATTGCAAGGCCTATTGAGAGGTGATGTATCATGACGTATAAAATGCAAGTAGTAGTTCCTCTTCTGCAAAGAGCAAACCCACAACAAAGCAAGATGTTCAAACTCTAATGGTGCAGATCTTTGATCAAGTGGTCGAGGAGGTGATTAGAAGAATAAATAGTCGACATACAAAACCCAAATGTACAACACCACAAATAAGGAGGTGTAATACTTGTGGAGGAGATCACCCCACTCCATGGTGTAACACTCAACCAAAACTGCAATGTATGCTAGGGCAACAATTGCCTCTTCTGAACAATGATAGAGTAGTCGTCAACTACACTCAACCAATGCATGTGCCACATCCCAGAAGAAATTAGTACTCCATGGATGTGACTACGTTCATGTTCATAGCCAATCAAGAGTATGGTTCAAAGACCATTTTTTCTAGATAAGAACAACCATTGTCTATAGCACAAGCTATGCAACAAGATGTTCCATGCTATGATTGTGGAGGTGAACATTGGGCACAAGGTTGTCCAAACAAGAATCGACAAATAGAAATATTTGGATTTCATGACGGTTGTGGGAGAGACCATCTACTCCAACACTATGCTAGAAATCCGGATAAAGGGGGAAAGCAACAATGGATGTTGTAGGCATGATGCCTTCAATAAGTGGATCCGAGGTAGAACCCACAATTCCTTTAAAGGTGATGACTCGAGCTCAAGATCAAAAAGCTGTAAGAAAAAAACCAGTCAAGGAATCCACATTGCCGCCTCAAACAAAAATAAAAAATTTATTGGTGAGAAACGAAAGAAAACATTAGGAAGAGAATGAAATCTAGGAGGGCCTCTTTACTTGGCAGTTTAAGGAAGTCAAACCTTTAATATTAAGAAAGTAATCAAAAGATAACTTTTGAATGCAAACATACAAAACAGGTAGTTCATTTGAATTCAAATTTCCCTCCCAAAATGAAATTTAAAATCTAGCGGGCAAAATTGTATCATGTAGCATATCCATGGAAAGAGCTTGCCACGTAGATTGCAAATCTATGATCTTCGCTCAAATTGGAGATCATGTATGGGAGTTATGGAAGGCCAAAAATCATATAATTGTCCACCTTGTTTTTTTTGGGGGGGGGGGGGGGGGGGGGGGAAGTGCATCCTTTGGCCACTCTTACACATCTCTTACACACCCACCATTTGTGCACACATGGCGTATATCTATTGGTCAAAATGTTAAGCACCTCCATAAGCTCATGCCAAATGAAGAGGCCCTCCTAGACCCCATCCTCTTCCTAATGATCATGGAAAGCCAAACGAAACAAAATGAAAGCAAGGCAGCTTAACGAAAAAACAACTTTGGAAATGGAATTGACCAAAAAAAGAAGAACTGCTTAGATGCAAGCAAGAGAGCAAGAAAGACGCAAAGGGTTTAAAAGAGTCAAAGACTGACTCAGGCAGTTCAGTCTTGGTGGAAAGAGTGAACAAGTATTTAGAAACAATATTGCAAGCACATGCTGCATGGCTCAATAACAACCAAATTTAGACGATTCACCTATCCGCATCCAAAAGATGAAATCAAAAGAATGGAGGTGTACAAAACACTCATAGGAACGATTCAAGTCCTTATGAAGCCTAGAGGTCCAAAATTTCCTAAGCTGATAGCGCAAAAGCTGAGAAAAGAAGACATAGGAAAAAAAGAAAAAACCAACATAGGTGAAAAAAAAAATTAAGGATTTTGTGATCGATGCAAAAAAGATCACTTACTCGTGAATTGCACTCAAAATCCATCTAATAAAATAAAACCTGTGGAAATATACCAAGAGAAGCCACTTACTACTAGAATTGTTGCAAACACAATAGACAAGGATAGATCTCTGGAGATGCAACCAATTCTAGAGATAGAAGAACCATGGCCACAATCCTTATGTGAATCAATCAAAAACCAAAAATATGGTAGTGCTACTTTACAATCAGCACCTATCCTTGAGATCAACATGGAACACGAATTTTTCCCACGGGATATATGATCTCTTTTTTGATATTCTGGGTTATAGTATTTGAAGAGAGAAAACCACACTCTCGACATACTTTGTCATCTTTTATAGGAGATCTCAAAACAAAAATTGAGGCTAGAGTGGAACCTTCTCCGTGGGAAGCCACACCAAAAATGATGCATACCAAGAGCTTGCACGAATTGATGTCTTCTCCTATACAATGTACACTTTCTCTCTCAGAGTTGCTAAAAACTAGACTGCATGTATGGGGCCAAATGGGCAAACACCTAGAAACGATGGGGTTGAAAATCCCTTCACATGACCAACTCAGAGATGACAACATGGATGAAACATCATCTACAAAACCACAGGCAAAGCCAGTACCAGTGAATAAGGTGGGTGACTATTGTGAAGGAGAAGAAAGGAACACCACCTTACCACTTGAGTACAAAGGAGTAAAAATGATAGCCATAGTTGATAGTGAGACAGGAATATCCGTTGCTACATAGGAAATCTAGGAGAAATGGGAAAGACCAGCTCTCAGAAAATCAGGTATGAAGTTGCAACTAGCAAATGGGTATGTGGAAAGACCCTTGGGAATGCTGGAGCAAGTAATATGAACATACCTTTGCGGTAGTAGAATTTGGAAAATGCATCAACTTTGAGGTTATTTTGGCATGTCCATTCATGCGTCAACTAAAAATGGTCCAAGACTGGGGCTATGATCACATCTACTTACACCTTAAGGATGTCACAACCAAGGTCAACAAAAAAGACATAATTGCAAGGATGCAAATCGAACTCCATAGAAGATCTTGTTGTAACTACGAATGGAAAAACACAAGTACCTTCTTGGCTAGTGAAGGTTACTTGCATTTGGATGTACGGGGTATCAGAATGCGGGAGTCTTAGCAAGGAAGATTGCATCCTAGAGCATTCAGTAGAAGATGAAGCTTATATTCAGGAGCCATTTCTAGAGGAGTTATTTGAACCCTTTGGATGGAATCATCTATTGGCAACTCTTAATGTCTACGTAAATGAGATAACCAATAGTACTTTTGCAAAAAATATGGTTACAATATCATATCCTTTCTATCTGAACCAAGGTTAACAAAAAATACATAATTACAGGACGTAAAATCGAACTCCGATAGAAGATCTTGTTGAAACTACGAACAACAAAACATAATTACCTGCTTGGCTAGTGAAGGGTACTCACGTTTGGATGTGTGGGGTATCATAATGTGGGAGTCTTAGCAAGGAATATTGCATCCTAGAGCATTCAATAGAAGATGAAACTTACATTAAGGAGCCATTCCTAGAGAAGTTATTTGAACCCTTTGGGTGAGATCATCTACTAGTGACTCTTGATGTCTACATACGTAAATGAGATAACCAATAGTACGTTTTGCAAAAAAGATGGTTACAATATCAAATCCTTTCTAATGTTATTTTCAATCCATGAAACCAAAAACATCTCTAAAACAATTGAGTTTGAAAAAACAAGCAATTGCAAATGAATAGTGGTTGAAGCTTTTTTACGGGATCTTCCACACAAGGATGAAAACAATAACCATGATTCGAGGAGTGATGATTTAGGGAATGATGCTAAAGACAAACTTTCAAGTGGCTATAAAATCATTCCCTTGTTTATGATAAAGGTGTTGAAGGAAAGTAATGAGGTTTGTGAGTATGAAAACAAAAAAGGTGAGACAAAATGATACACCATGGAGCATGATGCCAAAGTGCAAATGAAGGACTCGTAGAGAAACCATGAGAATATGTCATTATTAATATACTAGAAGAATCAACAAAAGTTGTTTCCAAAGAAGCTGACTCAAGAAAGAGAAGAAACAAAAGTAAGCAAAAGAGCAAATTTTTCAAGTTCAACGTCAAATGCTCAACAAACACAAGATCAAGAGAATTAAAATAATACAACAAAACATGGAGTGTCTCCTACAAAGATTAAATTCAACAAATGCGGAGAAATAAGACTCAAGATCACATGTTCAGTTGTGATAGATCTAGAAGCTACAAAGAATCTCATGTCTTATGGAACATGGATAATGATGGAAAACGAGTCACCAAGCTAGAGTAGATAGTGTACAAAAGTTCAAAAATACCAATTCCTAGCTTTGGCGTGGCAGAAGCCATACTCAAGTTGAGTATTGGGAATTATAATGATAATTTCCAAATATCGAATCCCATCAAATCAAAGAGAGTCTGGTCCTGAAGGAAAGCTAGAGAAATATATCCTTTTGATCAAGTGTTGGTATCCACAAAGCATATCAAAGTCAACGACCTAGTTTGGATCCATGAAGCACAAGTTCAACCTCAACATCAAAAAGAGGCAGGGTGGGTAGCATCAAATGAGTCAATCACTCCTCAATGCTACTTCGAAGGAAACGCAATATTTGGGCCAAAAATCCTAAAGTAGCATGTTGGATCTACTCATATCAAGAAACAAGTTCTTCAAGAAGCAAACCCAACTATCAAAACAAGGCAAACAACTCAGAAAAGAGGAACAATAGCTGCAAAAGGCATGAAAAGAGACCTTCAAAGCAACAAGATATTTGACAAGTGTGGTTATCAAATCCAGAATTCAACCAAGCTACCCAACAAAGAAAAATGAAGCAACGAATGATTCCAGTCAAGCTACTCGTAGCACAAGGATTTTATGAAGATAACACTCAAATCTAGTTACCAAAAATAGTAACTAAACCTGGAACAATGAAGATCAGTCAGAGAATAGAGGGATCCACCCAAAAGAAAGCAAAGAACACCAAGATCCAATAAAATCCAATCACAATTGAGGGTGCTACAATATTGAGATGGATACCTTGTCATCTACTCCAAAATCAAAGCTTTTACAACGAAAATAATCTGATATGGATACCAATGTGTAGTATCCACTGAGACATCAAGAAAAAGGAGAAAATGCAGAAGATGGTCACACATGAACCAAAGACAAGGTGGGCTTCAAAATCACTAATGGAAACTCAAACACAAGTAACTCACCAATAGATTCAACCGCTTCTTATGGGAGATAACACAAAGGCTCCATCAATCACTACAAGAGCTGAAGAGCTTGTTCCACAAAGCAGTGTGAACACACAACAAGCAAGTGAAGAGGAGCCGAAGTATGTCAGCCTGCTAAACAAAATGATGGCATCTACACACCAACACAAGGAAACAAGCCTAAATCTCCAAGACTTATAGAATTGGGTTTCTTGTCTTGAACAAGTACGTCCAAGTTTCCATTCAAAATACCTGGCATAATAGTTAGAGTCAGGTAGCTAAGCCACCAAATGAGCGAAGCACTAGTCCAAAAGATTCAAGTAATATTTTTTGTGGTCTAAGCATCTAAACTATTTTAGGTACTTCTCGAGCTAGAAGAGTTGAGCATAATTACTTTGTGTCGCTTATGCTGATACAGGTGAGCATAAGAGTCAAAGTCTATGTATTTTAAGTCTAGAAAGTCTAGGAGGATGTCCAAAAGACACACACACTGAGCATTGTGAGGTATGAGTGGAGAAGCTTCTACAACAAAAACCCTTCTTGGAAATGTGGAAGCTATTGTGATACATTTGTTCCTTGAAGCACCCATCAAATCCTTCTTTGGCACTGCATAATTTTGTTTAACAAATTTTTCATATGCATATAGAGTGTCCCGAACTTGACACTTACATTAGGCCCTCTTCCTTTGTTTCTCCCAAGCACTCACCTGGCATGACAAGTACTTCAAGTCCAACCACTCAACTCCAATAAGAGCGTATACCAGAGGAACTTTTTCCCCGCTGGGTTTTTTACTTTTAGTCATCCAAGTTTTAGACCCTAATCTAGAAACCCTCATCATTATACTCTTGCATATTTTACATCAGTAATAAGGAAATGGCTATCCAAGTCATTCGTCAAAGAGAACAATAGTTGTAGGTCTCCATATGCTTATCAAGAGCATCCTTTATCTTCAAGGGAGACAACAAATCTGCATCAAGATATAGCAAGTTAAAGAATAGCCTACAATGAAAAGCAATGACAACTTCAACAATTGAGCTACTCACAACAACTATATGTAGCGCACACAGTGTTTCAACATTGGTTACCTATTGTAGACAAATTAAATTGCAGTGGACCTTGAGAACAAACCCATCATAAATTCCAAACCACAAAGAGGATCACTTCTACAAACTCACACATCAAAATCCATCTTCATAGTGGCCAGGACTGGCAACAAAGAGGAGAATGTGCAGTAAGAAGAAACATTACCTCGACAATCAAAGCTCAAATCACGTATCAATAAAATGAAATATATGAATCACTCAAGGAAGGGGGGAGCGTCATCAATTACAAAGCTAAAGACCAATCTTGAAGACAAAGCTGCATGCAAACCTAACAACAAGATTGCACATGGTCATGTCAAGGGATGACATGAGCTAGGAAGGGGGGAGTATTAGTGGATTGATCGAACGAGCACCCACAGTGTAAAACCTCGTGTGAGTCAAACACTAACCATTTAGAAAGGCCTAGATAAATTTCAATAACCTTAATGTGAAAAGGGGCTTATCTTTTGGAGAAGAAGAGCTCTGTTGTACTACGCTTAAGCGACTACAAAGCTCCAACTTGTAATCAACTTTTCTAATGATTGGGTAATCTCTTTTCAATTCCAAAACTTACATTGTGTTTCTCTTTCCATGCTCTTTTAATGAAGTATAAGCATTTCAATTTTGTTGAGGTTCTCGACTATGCATCAGTGAGTCTAATCTTTAGATTTGGGTGCTTAAATCACTGTTATTTGATGTTTGACCATAGGAGAGTGTTCTTAGACCATAGGGCGATGATTCTAGTATCTTATATTGCACTTTTTATGGCCTTTTTGTGATGGATTATGATTTTGGTACCTTGTATAATTACGACTAGAAATGGTAGGATAGTGCCCCTAGGTGTCTTAGACCTCCTTCTAAAGTTTCGTTGCATTTCGAGTCCGTTCGAGTGCCAAAATGGCGTGATGACCTAGAGCGGTGAGAAAGGACATATGAATATTTCCCTAATCATTGAGCAGTGATTTCTTGTTAGGTTCACTACTTGAGATTGACAACCTCAAAGAGTCTTCGTGCCCCATTCGAGTCACTTCCCTGAGTATTGACATTATGTTAGTGCTAGATAGCTATGTTACAGATGTCCATCACGATGACTTGCGAACAAAATAAAATCAAAGACTCTCAAATGAAGGTACATTAAAATTTTAGGGCTCATGAATGAAGGGGTCGACTCGAAGGGTGCCCGTTTGCCTTTACTACCAACATTACCTCCTTCCTACTCTTTGCATGTCCTCGTGCAAATTGTTGTATTATTCTTGATGTTGGAGAGGGGGAATGGGAACACACCCAAAAACACAAAAATTATGCCTATATATAGCCCAAGGCATTCAATGCACCCCACTCCTCTCATATTCACCTTCAAAAAAGACACATTTTTCGACTAGATACGCACTACACCTTGAAACATGTATTAACATGGCTTGGATAGATCAAATTCACACCACCCACTTGCAATCACGACTATACACAACACCTTCACACAAATACACTATCTCTCTCCATTTTTACACCACTATGCACACTGTTTGAGGCACCTAACTATCATGCCAACACAAAATAATATCAATGCGCAACAGAGCAAAGAGACAACAACAAAAGAAAAGGGGACTGGGGGTGTCAACAACAATTTGAAAGAGTGGGGATTCTTTGTTATTCCAAGCTTGAGTACAACACTCACCTCTTCTCCCTCAATATTTGTGTGAGCTCCCTTCCTCTTCTCCATGCTTCCCTGTTGTGAGAACTCCCAATACAAAAAAATTAAATTCCCTATCTAGGTGTGGACAGCTACCCTTAATTTTTTACCAACTCCAAGCTATTTTTAGACTATTGCTTTGCATGTGACGGTCGCCTACTTTCTGCCCTAGTCTTGAAGCCCACTCCACATATGTACAACCACCTAAGGGGGGCAACAACAGCGCCATCATTTCCCTCACCCTTTGTCTTCAAAAGGTATAGTCCCATAGGGCATGAGAATGAGGCCCATCGAGCATGCCACATTATCAATGCTCATGCACCAACGCTTCCCAAAAATCAGCCGTGCGCTACCAATGCCAACCAAAACCACCCTAGGCACCAACTGTGCAGTGTTGTAGGGAGACTTCTAGGACTGCCCATGATGAGAGCTCCCAAGAGCTCACCTTTCACTTATGACACTCCAAAAGGGAGCATGCCTTCACTTGCCTGCACTCAAAATGGGTTATTCACCCCACCACGTAAAAGCTCCCAGGAGAATTTACCCCGTTTGGGATTTTCAATCCCAGAAACACTTCATACAAAAATCTTTTTTTGTCCAAAATTTCTTACATTGCCATTTATTGCTCAAATATCCAATCATGAAGCCGTAAAAACTACCTCAATCCTAGCCTTTTGGGCTCCAATTTCCCCTATTCTCTATGCATCCCAATATCTGCATGTCCTTGAATGACGAGCATCAAATCGTGCGGTTGCCATGGTCTTTAAAACTCAAATGGCCATATATCATCTTCAAGCACCCCATTGGCAAGCGGTTACTTTCTATAGATTCCACAAGATGCACACTATATCTATAAATTCCATCGAGCTCCAAATAACATCTGCAATAAAATCGATCAAGGCAATCAATCCACCTTCGAACCGACCCTCGACAAAACTTCATCTACCAATATTTTGAGATCCAAGGCTCAGATTGCCGACCTAAAAAGGCAGACATGCTCCACACGATGAGCACGTTAGGCCCATGTATTCACCATATCACTGATCTTCCATGTGAAGTTTCCCAACCCGGGATGGATCTACAATGCAATCGAGTTTCAAACTGCTATATCTCCGGCTATGTACCTCCGTTTGATGAGTCACCTGGACTTGCTTGTAGAGTATACTGAGAGCCACTTTTGGCACTCTCTTTCCTACATTTTTAACACTTCAGATATACACCTCTAGTAGCCATCATAGCATAGTATCTCGGCATTCAAAACCACATAAGACATTCATAGATGTTGCTCCTTGCCTGCCCTTGATCTCTACAGATGCCCCATCACTTTGGCAAACCCTTGAGAGCTCGCACTATCCTATTTTTCACTCTTTGTAGCACCAACCAACTTTGGTTGCACCTCATTTCCCAACCCCCTTGTTGAACATTCACGTTCAACCAAAAAAAAGATTTATTCTTCTAGCAACTGCAAAAACTGACAAACACTATTAGCAATCTCAAAAACACTACCATATGTACAAGGTCCTACTCCTCCCTATTACTTCCAACCCTCAAGTGGGTTGCCCCACCCCCCACGTATTGCTTCCACCTGGATCAAAAACCTCGCATTGGTTTCCTCCATCCACCTATAGCACCTTCCAATAGTGTTTCACCCATACCTGCAACCATCCATGCACACAATATGCCCAAAGCCTCATCAACAAACTTGGAGCATATTACCTGAATCAACCAATGTATTTGGATTTGCAATCACATCATATGCACCAACCAACAATTATGACCCTCCCTCCCAACCATCTAAAGCATAGATCCTCTCAATGGAACCCTATATCGGATAGATAATATACCTCATTGTTGCACTTACAAGCATGTATTTCAACCATGTATTGCATACCCTTCAAAAAACTTAGACACCAATGGGGAATCTCCTTCATCTACCATATGACATACATGCTGCATTGGACTCTCCACCTCCGCTGAATTCATACTGTCCTCTTTGCCCACAATGCCCTTCTTACTAGCTTTCAACTTTATCACCTCAACTTCATTTGCAAATCATACCCTCTTATCTTTACCATTCTTCAAAGAAGACTAAACATTCATACCTTGATTTTGCATTACTTTCCTTGCCCGCCTGACCTAGAATTCCCTCCACCTCTTGCACAATTGGAGCCGCCCTAATTGGCAACTTTGGCATGGGAACAACTCCATCTCTTTGTATCCACAAAAGTGTGGGTTCTTCCCGCACCGGTACATTTGTTTGCACCAACTTTGGCTCGACCCTCACCGCTTCAATTGGTCTAGGTACCACCTATGTTGCATTTATACGCCCATATATAAAAAAATGTACATATATTTTGGTTATATATATTGTATACCCGTATTATATGCATCTTTTCAAACAAACCTTGTTCAATCCAACTATATTTCGATCAAAATATTGTTTGCCTGATAAAAAAGCGCCGCGACAATTCAAACGAACTGTCGTACTAGAGAGAGAGAGAGAGAGAGAGAGAGAGAGAGAGAGAGAGAGAGAGAGAGAGAGAGAGAGAGAGAGAGAGAGAGAGAGAGAGAGAGAGAGAGAGAGAGAGAGAGAGAGAGAGAGAGAGAGAGAGAGAGAGAGAGAGAGCAGAGAGCAGAGCAGAGCCAAGCCA
Source organism: Adiantum capillus-veneris (assembly GCF_014529385.1). NCBI lineage: Eukaryota > Viridiplantae > Streptophyta > Polypodiopsida > Polypodiales > Pteridaceae > Adiantum > Adiantum capillus-veneris. The sequence goes on from NC_140931.1 coordinate 38,200,706, forward strand.
AGCCGAGTAGAGCAGAGCTAGTAATTTCTCTTCTGATTTTTTATGTTTTTTTATTTTATTTTATCTACTAACACTGTTGTTGTGGAGCTTTTCTCACACCTTAGTGTTAGTTTACATCTTGTTTTTGCTAACGTTGTTGTTGTGGAGCTTTGCTCACACCTAGGTGTTAGTCTACAGGTTTAGACACTCGTCCTTGATTGTGTTGATCCTCGTGACACACTGCAAGGGGGGTTAGACTTTAGACACTTCGTCCTTGATTACTGTTGATGTGTCGCACTGTAGGGAGTAGATTAGGTTGTACAATTAGATTTTTCGTGCCTGGTGGTTGTTGACCACGTAGTCGCACTACAAGGAGGAGTTAGCTATCGTATATCTTTTCTTGCTAGTTGTTGCATGTTGCTGACCATCCTCTCACACTGTAGAGAGGAGTTTAAGGTTGCCAAGTCCTTTGTTCTTGACTATTGTTGACCATCACATCGTACCGCAAGAAGATTGGATGTACTAGATTCTCCGTCTCTTTTTGTTGCTGACCACCGTGTTGCACTGGAGGGAGGGGTTTAGGGTTGTCACTTCATTCTCGCTTGTTGTTGATCATCGTGTCGCACCGCAAGAATATTGGATTTAATATATTCCTTGTCTTTGATTGTTGTTGACCACCATGTCGCACTACAGGGAGGGGTTTAAGGTTTTTAAATTCATCATTCTTGGTTGTTGTTGATCATCACGTCTCACTGTAGGGAGATTGGATTTAATGGATATTTGTCTCTGGCTGTTGTTGTTGACCACCGTGTCGCACTGCAGGGAGGCAATATATATTTTACATCCTTCAATCCTAAATGCTTTGACCATCACGTCACATTACATGTTGATTTACTAAATTTCTAGTCTCTAGTTGTTGACCATCGTGTCACGCTGTAGAGAGGTTAGGTAGAATTAATTCTTCGTCCCTGACAGTTGTTGACTTCCATGACGCACTACAAGGAGATTGTTATTATACATTTTTCGTCTTTGGCTATTGTTGACCACTACGTTGCACTTTAGGGATGAATTATATATGTTTTAAGGTTTGACGTTACTGGTTTTTATTATTGTCCATGAAATGTCTAGATCTTTTGTTACTGGTTGTTATTATTTTCCATGGAATGTTTTTGTCTAGAACTATTTACAATCATATATGTCAAATTTATATAAATTCTAGATTTACCTTATATTTGCTTCATGTATTTTCAAGCTTCAGTGATGGTAGAGACAAAGTTAACACGTCAGCATCGCAAAATCATTTGTTATGCTCTAGTTTTGTCTCTCTATGGAGTTTCAGACGATCATTTGTGACGGGCATTTGATCCACTATAGGCAAAGTTTGATGATTTTGTGATTGAACTTGTGGAACAATGCTGCTTGAAGCTGTGTAGTGCATTTCTTTTTTCATTTGGCCCAGCTCTGCGCACTAATGGAGTGATGCATAACACAATAAAGCAATTATTAGGCCAGGTCACTAGAAGCTTTGAGAGTATGGTTCATCCAGAAATAAAAATCAAACCTGGAATCAAAGAGCGAATGCAGCTTGTGTCACAACTACATTCAGAATTGAAGAGCAAGGATAAGATCGAAGGCTCTTCAAAACGTCCTAGAACAGAAGCGGATGTACCTCCTCCTTCAGGTGATGAGCCCTTAGCTGTACACTTGGATGATACGACATGTCCTCTTGTCCTACACTTACTTGGGGAGCATTCTATCTTTCACTTGCAAGCACCTCAATTAGGTGAGGGACGTTTTGAAAATGTGAAGCAAGTTTTAGTGGCCCATCCTCTCTTCAAAGATCTTGTCTATGCGGAAAAGATATACAAGGACCAAGTAGGAAGCAAGACGACATTACAGATTGTGCTAGAGGAGGCAACTTCTAAAACTGTTTAGCATTGTGGCATGATATTGCTCCATGCTCTTTTTTGTTATAGCAAAAGACCTATTTTGATCTTTTATCTTTGAAATGGAGGTAACCTTAAGTAGTGGATTCAAGCATGTCATCATGATGGAAACAATCCTACAATAAGAGAGTTTCAACACACATCTTGAACTGTAGAGTAGTTCACAGACAACATTTTGTCGATCTGCAACACTCTTTTGCAAACGATGAAATTGTTGCATAGTCACAATTTCATTCACAATGATCTACACACTAGAAATATTCTAGTACATTTTGGCGAGCAAGGAGTGTATGCTGGCATTGCGGACTGGGGACAAAGCACACCATCAAATACTTTGGCAAAATTTCCCAAGTTGCCAAATCTCACCCCTCAAACTAAAGCTCAATTTGAGCAAGATTATCCATAGACTGCCCCTCAAACTATCAACACCAATCCTCCTCCTTTCACCAAATCATCTTATACATATAGTCTCTCATATATTCTTAGACGCTTGGTTGTGTGTATTCCAGAGCCCTTCGAGGTTCTCAAGCGCGAATTTTTGCAAAATGTAAACAAGCATCTTGCTAGTGGAAAATTCTCCAAACCCTTAGATAGACCTAAAATATGGGATTTAAGCCTTTGTTTGAATTAGACTTATAATGTCATAATAACTAATATCTAATTCTTCTAAATGATTTTTTCATGTTAAACTGATCATTTAATATGGGGAAGTGCCGTGGGGACAAAAAGCTAGAATATTGGTTAAGCTGGCAGAGCGGCCACAGTAGGGATCCAAAGGAGGGAAAATAGGGATCCAAAAGGGGGGGTCATCTGCAAAAGAGCAATGTGCAACAATGGGCTTAAAAGACCATAAGGTTCAGTATATTAAGACTTCCAAAATGCTAAGGTTTCAAAATTCATAGGTTGTGTCCAAAGGTCAAACATTAGGGAAATTGGATGCTTTGTATGTGTCCCAAAAAGTCTTCATGCATCCCTACATAGGAGGGAGAGAGCCCTAGTTGTAGGAGATGAGAGACAAACTCACACACACACACACACACACACACACACACTCACAAGCTCCCTTTACACAAAGGGGATGAGGGACACATGTCATCTCCGTAGCACAGATATCCACAAGGTGTACTCAAATCCTATTGGATGGCCATGGAGGTGGACCAATGAGAATTAGGCTAGAGTAAACCTAGTTTATTTAATTTAAAAACACTTAATAAAATAACCAATAGGAATTAAGCTCTCTAGAAGACTATTGGACAGTCTCCCAAGGGGTCCAATGAGCATTTAGCAGCCCAATGGCTTGCCTCATTCCTATTGGCCAGGAGACAAAGGGGTCCAATAAGAGTTTAGTTGCATTAATTAATTACTTAAAGCAATCACAAAATGGGAAAGGGGGACACATGTCAGAAGGCTATCACTTATGCTGCTTAAATTTCATTGGCTAAGCTTGGAGAGGTCCAATAGGGTGCAAGCATGAGCAAATAGCAAGAGGGGTCGACCAAGAGAGACAGGGGGCTGATTTTTCAAAGGAATTATTACACACACACACACACACACACACAAAAGAGTCTATGTGTGGAGTAAGAAGACTCTCTCTCTCCTTCTCAAGCTTTAATGGAAATCTTATCACCTACTCCAAGCTTGTGAGAAGCGAGGCCTACACTAACAACTCTTCGCTTTGTGATGCAAATCCAACCAAGAGCCAAGCTTCAATGCATGCTCATCTCCTCTACCATGCTAATTACTAAGCTAAGCTATGATAATATGAGTGATCATGTGAGGAGATGTACATCTTTCTCGTAAGGCTACTCCTTCTTCCTCTCAATATACTCTCATAACCCGCTAGATCTCACCATCTTCCAAGGTGTGTGAGGTCTTGGGTTTGAGACCGTGAGGGAATTGATGTTGTGTTTGATAAGTGTTTTGCCTAGTGCTTGAAGTTTCTCTCTTCATTGCACTGGCTAGTATTGAAGGAAAACAAAGAATTGATTGTAAAATGTCTCTCGTGATGGGAGAAACCATAATAGAAAGTCTTTTGGAGGGGGGACCATCTCCATGCAATTCCGGTCCTCAACTGTTTTCAATTGCTTAATTTCTCTCTATTTTGAAGTATTGTTCATTCTATCTAACTAGTTGTTATACTTTTTGTTGCTCTCTCAACCTAAGCACTCTTGTTATTCTCATTAGGAATCTATTCTAATGAAATGCTCACTATATTCATGCTATTTTCTGCTACACACAAGCTACTAGACCATTAAATGTTACATTGGTATTAGAGCACAATGTTTCTCTTTTCTTGCTCAAGAAGGGAGGTCCTCAAACTAGCTATAAATGGTTGGTATTATTAATTGCATGTGAGTAAGTAGAATAGGGATTTTTCAGCCTTGCAGTGCACCTGCCTTTGTGCAGTTAATGGGGCATCACCGTCGAGAGATATGGTCTTAATAGTGGAGCCCTACGGGGCTTGCCTTAGGCTTAACCACTATTGAGCTATTAGAAGCTTGACAGGAGCCGGTGCTGTTTTGTGTTGAACAACCCTCTCTTCTATTCCTTGAAATTAATGGTATTCGAGCCACGGGTACAATAGCTTGATTGCTTTTTCTAAAGGGGTAAGAGGAGTAGCAACGACAGCTTGAAGTGCCAAAGTAAACCTATAAAGTTTACACCTAAAAGTTGTTAGAATGGCTGACAATAGTAAAGAGAGTAAAATTAATGTTGATAACTTTGATTTTGCTAATGAGCAGGCTAGTAATGATGCCCCTATGCTTGTTAACTACCTTGTTCCTAGGCTTCAACAAGCCATGGGCAATCCATCCCTCCAAAATGAAGTGCAATGGTATCTTTGTGCTCATGGGATTCTCCAAGCTCCCCACCATGATGAGAGAGCACCTAGGAAGCCTCCTTGCAAGACTTCCAAAAGAGGCCTCTCTCTGATTTGGGAAGAAAAAGAGGATCCATATGAAGGGCTCAAAAATTTTCTCCTTGTGACGCATCTCCTTCTCAAAGGAGAATTCAAGAGCCCCCACCGAAGGGTGAGAAAGAAGTGAGTCTCCTGCCACCTCAACGGAGATGGCTTCACGAAGGCGGCGGGCTAAACGCTCTCTATCACCTCCAAAACGTAGAAGACCATCACATACTTCTCCACACCATACTTCAAAGAGGGATGACAAAAACCAAGAGAAGAAAAAGGCAAGAAAGAGGACACCCTCTTCTCCATCTTCTTCATCCTCTTCCTCTTATGAAAGTGATGGTGAAAACAAAGAAGATCAAGGCAAGAAAAAGGCAAGAAAGAGGTCACCCTCTTCTCCATCTTCCTCAAATTCTTCATCTTCTGGAGAAAGTGATGGTGCAACCTTTGAACCATAAAAAAGAAGAGGCCATAGGAAATCCTATGCCACATCGAAGAGGTCGTCCAAGATCAAGAAGTTCACAGAGGGAGGGAAGAGCATCTCTTTCCTTACTTACGATGGCACCTTTGGTGCTCCGGATAAATTCTTGGCCTTTATCCAACAATTCGATGCGGCGTTTGCAGATGAGGTCTTCATGGAGTCCTCTAAGCTATGCCATGTAGCTATGCACTTTCAAAAGTCCGCCAGGCAATGGTGGTCTAGCCTACGGGCCAACGATGAAGCTCCACGAACATGGAAACTTTAAGAGCTTCCATTATGAAGCAGTTTTGGCCAACGATGCCAAAGACAAAGTACTCACCAAATGGCGAAGCTTGAAGCTATCTCCCTACAAATCCATTCAAAAATATGTAGACAAGTTTTGGGACTTACAACTCAAAGCCACTGTATTCAAGAAGTTGGCTTTGGAGAGCAAAAGAAACATTTTGTGTGGGCTTACCTCAAGAAATGGCGAAGTATGTCAACTCCCAAAGGCCACGCACCATATCGGCGGTTATACACCATACTATGGTGGATTCTTGAATCAATTTTCAAATGGGGGCTAAAAGAAATTTTAAGCCCACAGAAAACAAGGGTTCCAATGAGCCTAAGGGCAAGGACAATGTCCAAAAGTCTCCTAAGGGCAACTCCAACAAAGCTAAGGAGAAGGGAGTTTACAAATGTAAAAAAAAACTCTCTCCTGAAGATCTTGAGCATTATCGCAAGGATAAACGTAGTTTCAAGTGCGACGAGCAAGGGCATGCGTACCGTGCTTGTCCCCAAAAGAACACCCGCCATGAGCCTCCTAGAGCTACCTTGGTTGAAATCCAAGAGGAGGAATCTCACTACAAAGGATCTCCTCTATGCCATGCTTGGGGAAAGGTAAGAGAACATGATGCTTTTATTCTCTTTGACCCTGGTTCTACTCACAATTTTATATCCACACAGTTGGCCACCAAGCTAGGCATACAAGCTTATGAGATGGGAGATGTCCTACCCACAGATGGTGCTTTCAAGGGTCAAGAAGCTTCAGTCACGCCCTTAATCGGGAAATTGAGGCTCCATGTCCAATGCTATGTGGACAAAGAGGACTTCTTTATCTCTCCTCACAAGCATGAGCATGTAATCCTAGGGGAACCATGGTTTGATCGCTTGGCTACCAATGTTAAATTCCCAGAAAGAAGAATCTACTTTAGGTTCAAGGAAAACGATATGTACATAGATGCCAAGCAAATGAGTAGCATTGTACCCATGTACATACACAAGATTTCAATAAGTCAATAAAGCTCTATTTCCGTGTACATGATTTTTGTTAAAGATTCTCAAAATGAACTTAATGTTTTAACAAAAGAAAATAAACACACTAACAAGGAATTAGAGTTATCCAATTTTCTCAAGGGGTTTCAAGATGTCTTTATTGACGACATCCCTTGTGAGCTACCTCCTAAACGAGGCAATGATGACCATGCAATTGAACTTCTTCCAGGAAGTTCATCGCCTAACAAACCTCCTTATAGAGTTTCTCAAGCTCAACAAGAAGAGATTATGTGGCAAGTGCATGAGTTAGTTGAGAAGGGCATGGTTAGGCCTAGATCATCTCCATTTTATTCTCCTGTGCTTTTAGTGCAAAAGAAAGATGGCACATATCGTATGTGTGTCAACTATAGAGCACTAAATAGGATCACTATCAAGAATAGGTTTCTTGTTCCACGGGTAGAAGACCTATTTGATAAGCTACAAGGGTCCACCTACTTTAGTAGGATTGAACTAAAAAGTGGCTATCATCAAATAAGGATAGTTGATCAAGACATTTTAAAGACCACATTTTGCACTATGTTTGGTCTTTATGAATATATTGTCATGCCTTTTGGCTTGACCAATGCACCAGCCACATTCAACCTCTTGATGGAGAAGCTATTCAGGCCTCACCAAACCTATACTGGAGTGTTCTTTGATGATATCATCACCTACTCTAATTCATTAGACAAACACAAGCAACACATCTAGTTAATCAATTTTTAAGAGAGAATAAACTTTATGCTATCTAGTTAATCAATTTTTAAGAGAGAATAAACTTTATGCTAATCGAAAGAAAAGTGAATTTTTCTTACAAGAGATTCAGTATTTAGGTCACATTATCTCTCAAGATGGCATCCAAATGGATCCATCAAAGTTAGAGGTAATAAAAGGATGGCCTAAACCAAGGAATCTTCATGAACTAAGAAGCTTTATAGGTATGTGTGCATACTATAGACGGTTCATAGAAAAGTTCTCACAAATTGCAGGACCATTACATGACCTAACAAAGAAAAACATTGGGCATACATGGTCTGCTAAGGAGAACAATGCTTTCGAAAAGCTTAAAGAAAAGCTTATCTCTCTACCTGTGCTTACGCTACCGGATCTCTCAAAGCCATTTGAGGTCCAATGTGATGCTTGTGGTGATTGCCTTGGAGCTGTTTTTCTCCAAGAAGGGCACACCATAGGCTATGAAAGTCGAAGGCTGGACCTTGTTGAGCAAGCTCTAGGCATATATGAAAAGGAACTCCTCGCAATTCTACATGCCTTAGACTCATGGAAGCACTATTTATTGGGAACGTCTTTCATTCTATGAACGAATCACCAAAGTCTTAAGTACTTCATGACACAGACCAAGCTCTTCGACAAACAAATGAGGTGGGAAAACTTTTTTTTGCAATTTCATTTTCATATTGCTCACATTTTGGCAAGCATAATCAAGTAGGCAATGCACTCTCAAGACGACCAAGAGTGAATGCGGTTTCCATAGCAACTCACAATGATCTATCTTCTATGATAGATGAGTATGCTATTGATCCCAATTTTAGAGATGTGATTTCAGCCCTTGCACTAGGGAAGAAAGAGGAACCATTTACTTTACAATATGGTTATCTTCTCTATGGCAATAGACTATGCGTTACTAGCTCACTACATGAGGAAGTAATGTATGAATCTCATGCTCCTCCTTATGCAGGGCATAGAGGGATTTAGTCTACCCTAAAAGGGATTGAAACATATTTCTATTGTCCTACCATGAAAGCAAACATACAAGAGAATGTTTCTAAATGTGTGGTGTGCCAAAATACAAAGTTTGATAGAGGGAAGCAACCGGGATTTCTTCAACCTTTGTCAATCCCTAATTCACCATGGGAGAGCATAACCATGGATTTTATCTTTGGACTACCTACGTCAATCCATGGGAATATGGGAATATGGACGATAGTAGATAGGTTTAGCAAACAAGATTATTTTATACCTGTCAAAAAGACTATCAAAGCCCATCAAATGGCAACCCTCTACATTCCACAAATCTTCAACTACCATGGCTTGCCAATGTCCATAGTGTTGGATAGAGATCCTAGAATGACTAGTAATTTCTGAAAGGGTCTCTTTGATAATTTTGGGATAAGCTAAACTTCTCTTTGGCCTATCACTCGCAAACGGATGGCCAAAGTGAAATAGATAACCTAACAATTCTCGATTTACTAAAAGCCTATATAGAAGTAAATCAAAGATCCCAATGGGAGAAGTACTTACCCTTAGTGCAATATGCCTACAATAACACTGTAAATACTTCCACGGAAAAAGCACCTTTCAAGGTAATTAAGGGAAGATAAAAAAGTCCCCTACTTAAGGTACACGGGAAGATCTTCACTGCAGATGAGTATAGCTGAGACCTACAAGAATCTTTCCAAAAGATTAAGGATGCTTATTTGTCACGAGCCGATTCTAAGGCGGCTTGAGTGCGTTGATCAATGTGCATGCATATGTTTTTCGGAGCTCAAGCGAATGTAAAAAGATAGTGTGCGTTGTGTGGAATCTATAGGAATTAACTGCTTGCCAATCGGGTGCTTGGACGATGAGATATGGCCAGTTGAGTTTCGACGAACGTGGCGACCGCAGATGATCTGATGTTTTTTCCCATTTTTATGCTCGTCATTCAAGGCCATGTGGATATCAAAATGTAGAGAGAATAACGGAAGTTAGAGTTGGACAAGCCAAGGTCGAGGTGGTTTGAATGGCTAGATGATTGGATGTTTGAGAAGTAAATGGCAATGCAGGAAATTTTGGACAATTTTTTTTTAAAAAAATGAAGTGTTTGTGGTATTTTAAGGCCCAAAGGGTGTAATTCTCCTAGGAGTTGCCACATGGCGGGGTGAATAACCCATATGGCAAGTTTGGGTATAGGATGGCACAATATAAGAGGCAAGGCGTGCTCCCTTTTGAAGTGTCACAAGTGAAAAGTGAGCTCTTGGGAGCTCTCGTCGTGGGCAGCCATGGCGGTCTCCCTGCGGCGCTCCGTAGATGGCACCCGTGGAAATTTTGGTTGGCCTTGGTAGTGCATGATGGGTGTCTAGGAAGCATTAGTGCGTGAGCATTGATGACATGGCATGCTTGATGGGCCTCATTCCTGCACCCTATGGGGCTATATCTTTTGAGGGCAAAGGGTAAGGGCAATGAAGGCCCTATCATTGCCCCCCTCAGGGGGTTGTACATATATTTGTTGTGTTTTTGGTTGTATTCCCATTCTCCCTCTCCATCTTTTGGTGCTCCCATTAAGGAGCTATCTAATTGCTCCTATTTGAAACAAAGTCGTGATTTTGGAGCATATGAAGTGCAAAGTTGGAAGAGTAGATACGGTGCAAGATGGAATGGACGAGTTTTCCTACTTTCACTGGGTGGAGGATGCAAAAGCCTGGCCACAAGACTATGGTCTATTTGTGCTAGAAAACATGTTTACAAAAGAAGAAGGTGCGGTATAAATTTTCGTGTTACTGGTTCTTGGGAGTGCAAAACGGTGGTTCGATGAATTATGGACAGAGGAAAATATGAATTGTGAAGTTTTGGAAGCTTCTTTTTGGTGTTAGTACGTGCCAATGGTGCAAATGCATGAACAGAAAACTGGCTGGACGCAGATTTCCAAGTCCTCATATGGGAATTAGAAGCCCTTTGGAAAGAGCTGATGGAGGCAAATGATATCCAAAGTGTTGATTTTTTAAAATTGAGAAAGTTTTTTGATTTCCTGCATGAGGAGGTCAAGGATCAAGTGGAGCTGGATGGACCCATGATGTATGCTGAGGCAGTGGAATTGGCAAGAGGCAAGACCAAAAAGATATTGAGGAAGCGACATGCTAGGCAAGGTTTGTCAAATGTTGTGGTACCCTAAGTTGCATTCTAAGCTATATGGTGTATGTATAATATGCTTTAAATGGACGTATTATATGACACCTATCTTTATTTTGCCATATTATACGGTGCCATATCAGCAAAATCACCTTATCGTATAATTTCTTAGAATTTCGATCGAAATAATATTTTGATTGAAATACTATTACAATCGCAATATAGCTCTTTACATACTGTGAAAATTGATTGTTTTCCTCATTCTATTGATCTCTCTTCCCTTATCTCATCTATAGGTGAGCTTTACAACATCAAGAAAACTACAAAAAAGCCAGTCTAAATTTAGTCATATAAGTTTTTTAGTAAAAATTTAGAGCTTTGGATAAAATTATTTTAAGGCTTTGGAGTTTTGAGTCTTTAGCTGCTCTGTGTGAAGTATATCTTACACTGGGAGGTAAATTAAGTAAGGGAGTTAATGATTACTTGCCTTGTGTAGAGGAAACTCACACTTGGAGGTGATTTAAGATAGTTAAAGTTAGTAGTTATTTTCTTTGTGTTGAACTATGTTCACACTTAGAAGTAACTTTAGTTAGATAGTTAAAGTTAAGAGTTACTTGTTGTTTACTGAACTATGCTCACACCTGGAAGTAACTTAGGTTAGATTTATCTAATGATTGTTTGGCATGTGTAGAGTGTACTCACACTACAGACAATTTAGGTAGATTAAATAATAATCTCTCTCTTTGTGTAGAGGTATTCTCACACCTAGAAGAGATTTAGAGAAGTAGTGAATTCTGATTGCTTGTCATGTGTAGAGTGTTCTCTCACTTGGAAGTTATTGAGATAGATTAAGAATTTTATTTATCATGATTCAGGTGTAAAAGTAAAAGCTCACACTTCAAAAAAAAATTATTTATAATTTAATTAAAGAGGTTGAAAACGTTGACAAATAAAGTAATATAAATGGTATTAAAGTTTGATTTTAGATGTGTATTTAGTAATTTGTTTTATTTGAGTTTGCAAATCTTAAGAAGATGGTTAGATAGCATGAACAATACTTCAAAAGAGAGAGAAATTAAGAAATTGACAATAGTTGAGGACCGGATTTGCATGGAGCTCGTCCCCCCTCCAAAAGGATTTGTATTATGGTTTCTCCCATCAAGAGAGACATTTTACAATACAATTCTTTGTGTTCTTTCAATACTAGCTAGTGCAATGAAGATGGAAACTTCAAGCACTAAGCAAGATACTTATCAAACACAACATCAATTCCCTCATGGTCTCAGACCCAAGACCTCACACACCTTGGAAGATGGTGAGAGCTAGTGGGGTATGAGAGTAGATTGAGAGGAAGGAGTAGTCTTACAAGAAAGATGTACATCTCCTCACATAATCACTTATACTAGCATAGCTTAGCTTAGTAATTGGCATGGTAGAGGAGATAAGCATGCATTGAAGCTTGGATCTTGGTTGGATTTGCATCACAAAGCCAAGACTTGTTGGTGTAGGCCTCCCTTATTACAAGCTTGGAGTAGGTGATAAGCTTCCATTAAAGCTTGAGAAGGAGAGAGAGAGTGTTCTTACTCCACACATAGACTTGTGTGTGCATGTGTGTGTGTGTAATAACTCATTTGAAAAATCAGCCCCCCCTCTCTCTTGGTCGACCCCTCTTGCTATTTGCTCATGCTCACACCCTATTGGACCTCTCCAAGCTTAGCCAATGAACTTTAAGTAGCATAAGTGATAGCCTTCTGACATGTGTCCCCCTTTCCCCTTTTGTGAGAGCTTTAGGTAATTAATTAATGCAACTAAACTCTCATTGGCCCCCTTTGTCTCCTGGCCAATAGGAATCAAGCAAGCCATTGGGCTCCGAAATGCTCATTGGACTCCTTGGGAGATTGTCCAATAGTCGTCTAGAGAGCTTAATCCTATTGGTTCTTTTATTAAGTGTTTTTTTAATTAATTAAATTAGGTTTACTCTAGCCTAATTCTCATTGGTCCACCTCCATGGCCATCCAATAGGATTTGAGTACACCTTGTGGGCATCTGGGCTAGGGATGTGTCCCTCATTCCGTTTGTGTAAAGGGAGGTTTTCTCTATGTGTGTGAGTTTCTCTCTCATTTCCTACAACTAGGGCTTGCCACCTCCTTCATAGGGATGCATCAATACTTTTTGGGACACACACAAAGCATCCAGTTTCCCTAATGTTTGACCTTTGGACACAACCTTTGAATTTTGGAACCTTAGCATTTTGGAAGTCTTAATGGGCTGAGCCTTAGGGTCTTTGAAGCCCATTGTTGCAAATTGCTCTTTTTCAAATGGCCACCCCTTTGGATCCCTATTTTCCCTCCTTTGGATCCCTACTGTGGCCGCTCTGCCAGCTTAACCAATATTCTAGCTTTTTCTAGCCTATCAGTTTAACATGAGAAAATCATTTAGGAGAATTAGATATTAGTTATTATGACATTAACTCTCTCTTGAAATCATAGTCGTCCTCGAATATGGGGTAGAGAAGATAAAGCATATTCATAAGTCCTTTTGCTAGCGGGTAGAGGATCCCTATGTTACCCTACGACATCGTTCCAGAATGAATGACTAGTCCATTTGGTGCTTGAGAGCCTAAGCTGCCGCAAGCATGTCTGCACATTAGTCCTATCCATCTTCCATAGTATAGTGACAAGCTCTACTTGGTGTTTGGGAGACGTCGTCTTCGCAAACTTGATCTAAGCATGCATACTACTTTACATTTGTGCACAATAAAGAAAAAGAGAGTCTTATAAGACAAAACCTTTGTTCATTTTTAACATTTGTTTACTCTAGGGAAGCATTGTAAGCATTGACAAGGTTTAGGTTATCCTTTAGTTGTATGCCTTGCATCCATCTAGCATCTTCAAAAGGATAATTCTTAAAATTAATAAGATATCATCGGATAGTCTTACCGCCTCTTAGTACCTTGTCTTCATGTCGAAGAATGGACTCGGGCTGCAGCATCTCTTCTTGGTCCTTGATCTCCAGTGTATCTTCAATAGTTGGTTCTTGTGGTGGCTCTCCTTTGTAAGGCTTTAGAAGGCTCACATGGAAAGCATTGTGTATGACCCAATGGCTTGGCAACTTGAGTTGATAGGCCATCTCATTGATTGGCCTAAGAATCTGGAAGGGACAATAGTACCTTTTTGCTAACTTAGCATAGTACTTTTGGTGTCCCATAGGATTCTTGCCCATCGTGTGAATTAATCGAGCCTTGGGAAATTTGAGTAAGACCCAATCATTTTCTTTAAAGGCTTGGGCTCTTTTGTGCTTATCAGTAGCAGCCTTTTGCCTTTACTGTGAGATAGCTTGACATCCAAGGCTTAGATTGTCGACCTGAAAAGACCGACATGCTACACATGATGAGCACTTTAGGTCCATGTATTCACCTTATCTCCAATCTTCCATCCGAAAATTCCCAACCTGGTACGGGCTTTGTACCTCTGTTTGTCGAGCCCTCTGGACCTACTTGTAGAGTATATTGAGGGCCACTTTTGGCACTCTCTTTCCTACACTAGTTAAGCATCTCTAGTCTTTTGTGCTTCCATGTATATGAATTGTACCAGGATCACCTTCTATTGATAGGACCAAAAGTTGAGCTAATCTTGAGATGTTTTGGTGTGTTTCTCTAATATGATTCATCAGTTGGGCGCTTTTCAAACTATCATTTTTGCCATAGGGGTTGATTTTCAAGAATGGCTAGTACCTCCTCTTCTATTTCATGGACACCCCTGCAATTCCCTTAGTGATTTGGCTCTAATAATGACAACATATTTCTTTTCCATAAAAGGGCTTCTTGATTCATCAGTGGAAGAGATATCATTTCGTGCCCATGGTTTTTGACTACTTCATCTTGGGAGTGATCATCAGTAGTGTCATTGACTCAAGTACCTTGAGTTCCTATTGAATATATTCTTTGTGTTATAAGTCAAGGTTGTCTGATATCCATCTTTGAATCTCCTCCCTTGCATTTGTCGTGTCTTCTCTGACATCAAAATCATGTAACCCTACCTCTGTAGTTGTGCTTGGAAGATCTATAGGGGGGAGTTCCATGCTCCCCATGCTCTTTGCTAGTTGCCGCTGATGGCACTTCCACTACTACTGCCTGAGCCCTTATGGAACTAATGACCACATATTTTTGTTGTAGTTCAAGGGCATGTGTTGCACTCTGTGCCACCAGCTCTTCTTTTTCTTTAGCTAGTTTCTCTTTTAGCCACTTGACTCTCATCATCTTTTTTACTTTAAATTCATCTATGGCCTCCAATCATGATTTGACGGTCATGTCTTTCTTGAGTCAGAGCTTCCTTGGGATCTTTGATTTCTTGCAATGTTGAAGCAAGAGCTTATGAAGTAGAAGTGGGGGATGGGGCGTCTTGCATACCAAAAGCTGATTGAGTGTGCTCTTGACTACCCCATATGATTCCCCTAGCTTGAAATAATTTTGACGTTCTTTATTGAGCTCCTCTTCTATCCACTGTTGCTCCACTTGTAACTAGCTATTTGCCTCATTTGAGGCCTCATTCAAGTCTTGAGCTTATTTATAGTAATGGGAAATATTGATTTTTTGTGTTGTAGTTCTATTTGTAGTTCCAAGTGAATGCTTTGGAGATTTTAAATTTTTCTTTGTAGCTCTTGGTTTGATTCTTTTATTTTTTATGCTTCCGCTTTGGCTCCTTCTAAGTCCAACTCTTTGATGTTGTTGAGAGCCTTCAACAGTGGAACTACAGTCTGACATGTTCAAGATGTTTATCAATGTTAGATGAGAGGACTATCTTCTTTACATCCTCTATTACTTCTTGTGAGCAAGGCGACATCGGTTTCTTGTATGATATGTGCGGTTAGTTGGCTGTGCTTGCTTCTTCAATTTTATTTTGAGTCCCATCTTTAATCTTGTCTTGTGCTTTCTCTTGTGTTGGTGGTGGGTCTAGCTCCTTCTTTTCTTGGTCTTTCATCTTTCCTATGTCCTTGACTGTTGGTGACCTCCTTCGCACTTGCTCTGGTGTTGTCTCTAGTACTTCTACCTCTTGCTTGTGAGTCTCTTTCGTTTTGGCTTTTTCAATAGATTCTTGAGCTGGAGGAGGAGTGGTTGGTTGGTTTGAGAGGGGTGGAGTAATATAAACATGTATCTCCAAGGGCTCCACACCACTCTCCTCCTTGGCCTTTTCCTCTTCACCCTTGTCCTTGTCCTCTTTCTGAGATTGTGAGGATTAATTTGAGATCATAGATTTTTTGCCTCTTAGACTCTTGATGTGCTCTTTGAGCGGCTTTACTCTTGAGCGGCTTTACTCTTTGAGCGGCTTTACTCTTGAGCTTTCTTTGAATACATTATTGCATGTTGCTGGCAATCTCCAAGTTAGCTTTGGTAGTTCTTCCTTTGTATTGCTTGATTTGTTCCAATCCCTCTTCCTTTTACTGCTTTGATGGCTTGTCATTGTTGTGTTCTCCTTCATCGATCATCAATATCTGCTCCCGAATTTCTCTTTTCTTTAGCTATCTTTTTATGTATTTTTACCCACAATTTCCAAGCTTCTTCCATCATTCTTTGTGTCAGAGAGATGGGGATTTGATCTTTCTTCTTGGGTGAGTTTTCCTTCACACACACACATGGATTTTGAATTTTCCGTCTTTCGTATCTGAAATTCTAACGGAGTGTCTTTGTCCCCCCCCCCCCCCCCCCCTTAAATGAATATCCGACTCCATCTCTTCACTATCAAGCTTATTTTTTCAAGAACTTTGACCCGTGGTTTTACTTGGTGCTTGAATTCCAGATGGTCCAACCACTATTCTGACCGCATGCTTGGATTTGTGGAAGAGATCAGGCTGGGACCAGCTTGTGGTAGGCTAATCTATCATTCCCAATGCTTGATACACAATCTTAGTCTGCATGGGTCCACCGTTCATGTAGGTCTTGTTTTTTTTTTTTGAGATTTGCTTTAGCCAGATTTTCTAGTATATATGTGCCTAGATCACAACGAATCATCCTTTGCTTTGAAAGTCCAATGGCCATCAATACTACAATGTGCAAGTTATGATCCATGTATCTTGGTGTCTTTTGAACTATCAGATGCCGTAAGAGGTGCAGTGGCAGTTTTGTCTCTGGGTACAAAAAATCTTTATACATGAACTTGTGCCCCTGCTACTTGACAAAAGCTTTGTCATTGTCTATTGCTTTGGTTTTGAGCAAAAATTTGTGGCTGCTTGGTGGTAAATGTAAGGCTTGATTGCTCATGTCTACAATGATCCAAACTTTCACAGCTTCACCATCCTTATCTGTCTCCGTTGTAGTAAATCGATGACATAAGTTCATGTGATCATTGAAGGTCTATTCCCCATGGTTGTAGACAAAAACATGTGTCCGTTTAAATACACCTTGATCCTTCAGTCACTTTGTGTTGTTGATGTGGAGGCCAGAGTTCCTTTGGGAAGATTGTGGTCTTTAATTTAGTACCATCCATTGCTTGGATTTTGCAATGAATATATTTGCTGAAATTTTAGCAAGATCCTCCTCTAATATGTGAGCTTTCTCTTTTGATGAGATATCCACCACTTGATAGGGTAGGGCTTCCCATTGCTTCTTTGGCCATCTATGAGGCATTCTTTGATTAGACATTCAAGAGCCTTAGATCTAGGAGTTGGCCAACAAATTGTCAAGAAAAGACAAAAAACATAAACTTTGACCATAAAATTAAAATTGAACGTAACTTGATAAAACAAGTCCAAATTTGTCCAAACTTCACCAATGCATCTAGGGTATCTACAAACACTAGGTCAGGTGGCTCCAATTCAAATTTGGCTTAGGGAGTCATGGATCTGGTCCATGTTGGACCACATTTTTAGCTTCTTGTTATACCATCTCATTATTAAGAATGAGTTCGAGATGCTATGGTTGACTTCTTTTTGAAATTGGACACTGACTTAGACTTCTTAGACTGAGGGTTAAGTTATCCTTTGAATTCAATTGACTTGAAACTCTAGGGCTAGGTTATCCTTGATATTTGGGACCTGATTGTATGGTTTTTCCTTGAACAACTTACAAGGGGTCATGGATCGTGATCCATGTTGGATGGCCTTTTGGGGTAAAACTTTGGGAGCTTGTTTCTATAGTCTATCCTAGCACACTGGTGAAGTTATTTTCAAATTTGGACAAGCTTCTCTCTAGTTTTCCTACTTTCCCAAGTTATGGCCTAATTTGTTCTGACTTTTCCATATGTGGTTTTAATTGTCATCTTTGATCTTTGATGGTGATTAATATGTTTTCCATCTTGACCATTAGAATCTTTGGAGATGAAGAAGAACCCCAATCCCAACTATTTGCTGATTTTCATTGTATGGAGTCTGTTTGTGCCCTCCCATGCTCTCATGTTTTTGACATTTCTTGAGTTACAACACGTTCACAACTTCTTTTGATGCCAAAACTTTGCCCAAGACCACAATTTTTGCACTTTGACACTTTGACAATGTTAAATTTGATAATCAAAGCACTTGATAGAACCAAACAATGAAATTTTTCCACATCTCATATTCCTTGACTTGTGCACACAATCTGCAACCATTTTCTTACAATTCTACTACAAGGGAACATGGATCACGATTCATGTTTTGGATCCAATTTGGGACCAAACTTTGGGGATAGCATATGGAAATGGTCCCTAAACCAATGGTTCACTTTTTCCTAAGTCTGGGATAAATTTTCCCATTATGGGCCAAAATGATTATTTGGAGACTCGCGTTCCCGTTTGCCATTTTCCAAGGCAATTTTAAAATGTCTGTAATAAAAAAATCCTAGTTTTGGCCTCTTGGGGGTAATGGATCACGATCCATGTTTTGAAACATTTTGCAACTATAATTTCATCAATGGAGATGCTCTTTCTCAAGGAACTTTTGGCACAACTTTCTTTTGCAATCCGAGTTGGGGGGACATGGATTGCGATCCATGCTCCATCTCATTTGGAAATTTTTGATTGCATATCAAATTTGTGCTCAATGAATGAAGCATTCCTATGTACTTATCCTTAAATTTGGACTTGTTTGGCCATCCAAAAAATTCTCTAATAGTTTGCACAAAACCCCTCTTTGATTTGATTGATTCAACTTTTTGTGCATTTGTTGGGTATTTTTGGTAATTCACGTGTTCTAAAGATGAATAAGGTCATACTTGTCCAATTTGGTGAAGTGTGCATGCCCAATGTGTGGCTATAGAAGACAAAGTGTGTCTGGTGTCTGGTGTGGGTGCAAAGTGCTCTAGGCCACAGAAGCTCTTCTAGCACTCTCTCTAAACTAATTGGATGCAAATGAAGCTTATCTTGCCAGTTTTGACTATATGTGCCCGGCTTACCCCAAATGCAATGTGCATACTTAACTTTTTGGCCCACCTTTCTCAGGGCATACCACCTGCGACTCAAACAGCTCATCGTTTGGACTCTTGGTTTCTTTTTGCTCGTGATTTTGCAACTTTGATCCGTTTTAAGTGAGTGCAAATTTTAACATGCACCAAATTCTTTTATATTTGACATGTTCGAAGCTCTTGCTTTGTAGGTTTGATGTTTTCTTTTAAATCTCAACTCCAAATTTCTTGATCATACTTAAGTTTAAAAAGAAAGAAAATTATATAAAAAATATATTATTTGGCCAAAACAATTGCCAAAATTATTCCTCACAGTCGTATGTACATATTCTCACTATAAGTATCTCTTTCGCCAAAATTTGTCGATATGGGTTAATACTTCTCCAGATAAGAGTAAAGATATGCTAATTGTTACCATATACATGTGGTAGTGATGTGTGTGAACACACTAGGACCGCCGGGACATTTTTTCCCTCTTTAGGAGGTTTTTTCCCCCGTGCATTGTATATACGCCCATCACTCTAGGGCTATCTATCTTTTCATTGCACACTAAGTAACACACTCTCTATTGTGTGCCTTGAGATTCCTTCGTCTTCTCCAAGCTGTGTGTGTTTCTCTGCAACCCTAATTCCAACAATTGGTATCAGAACAGGTCACGTCCTCCCGGGCTTAGTCGTAAGCTGCTCCAACACATGCCTGCTCACTTTCTCCGATTTCAGTGAGCTCATTTCGGCCTCCGTTTCCACTACAGGCAATACTGCACAGGCTATTTCTTCATTTTGTGCAGAATTTCTATCAGTGCCGTTTTCTGCATAACAGGTGCCTTATAGTCTTCTACGGTTTGTGCTATATAGCACATGTTGTTCCCGCTCCATTTCTCCTATTTTCGGGCAGTTTTCACATCAGGTGCAACATTTACCATGGCTGACAACAACACAGATGTGTTCAAGATGTTTGCTGCTGAGGACAGGTTGGATGGGGACAACTACCCTATGTGGGCTTATATGATGCAACATGTTTTTGTGTCAAAGGGTGTCTGGAACATTGTGCAGGGCATTGATGTACGTCTCGGTTTTGAGGATGTAGGCGATGTTGAGAATGTTGCAGGTCTTGCTGCAAGGATTGCAGCTGCTAGAGTTGTTTTGCCTACGGCAGAACAAGCTCGTTGGGATGTTAAGGATGCGCAGGCTCATGCATTGATTGCGTTGTCTGTGAAGCGCACCATTGTTCCTCACATCCGTTCAACAAAATCTGCAAAACAGGCTTGGGATATTTTAGCAGGTCTTTATGCAAGCCGCAATGAGGCTAAAATTGCTTTGCTGCGTAAAGAGCTGGAGTCGAAGATTATGCATGAGGAAGATGATAGGACACTTTCCTTGCTAGTGTCAAGGATATCAATGAGCAGCTTATTTCTGCAGGTGAAGTCATTTCAGACAGTTCCCTTGTGCAGACTGTTCTTGATGCCTTACCAGATTCCTACCAGACTTTTGCTAGTACTTGGAGACTGATGACCCAAGGAAATCCTGAAGTTGTCAAGTTTGATGCATTATGCACATTGCTATTGCAAGAGTCACTTTCTAGAAAAAACAGGACTAGGCAGCGTGCAGTTGAACAGGATTTTATTGCTTCTCAAAGAAAGGGTGGTAACAGTAATGAAACCACTTCTTATGGTTCTGCTGCGAGTGGCAAAGTTTCTGTTCCTTATGCTTCTGCTGGCAGTACTTCGTCTGGAAATTCTGGTGATAAGGCTAAAAAGAAGATGCGTTGCCATTATTGTAAAGCCAATGATCACTTGATCAAGTCGTGTCCTAAGTTGAAGGCCAAAGAGGCTAAGAAGAACGAGGGTGGTTCCACTGCAAATGCTGGTTCCACTACAAATGCAGCCATTGTTGAGTCTTCTGTGAAAGGAGACTGTGTTGCTGATGTTGATGCAGAATGGGCATTTAGCGCAGAGTGCACTTACAATCCTGCTGTTCGTGATGCATGCTTGTGAGTTTCTGCAGATTCACATGTGTGGTATTTTGACAGTGGTGCTACAAAGCACATTACCTCACATCGTGAATTCTTTACCTCTCTCGAGTCAGTCCCTCATGGGAATTCAGTCACTTGTGCCAACAACGCCTCTTATCCAGTTCAGGGAGTTGGAAAGATTGTGCTCACTGTTGCTAATGGCAGTTCCTTCACACTTGTTGATGCACTTTATGTACCTGGGATCAAGAAGAATCTCTTGTCTGTATCCGCACTTGCTAGACTTGGACTTGTAGTCAAATTTGTGGGTGACAGATGTACAGTTCATGATCTCAGTTTTGGTGATGAAATTGTTGCATCTGGGCTTTTGTGTCGTGGGCTGTATAAGCTCACTTTGTATGACAAGTGTGGAATTTTTTTTGCAAATGCTGTTGCAGATTCAAGGGCTATTTTAGATGCAAAACTTTGGCATGCACGTTTTGGTCATCTGAATTTTGCCAGTTTGCTGCGTTTGCAGAAATCTGATATGGTTGCTTCTTTGCCGCCTCTTGAAGCACCTGTCAAACATGTTTGTGAAGGCTGTATTTTGGGTAAGATGCAGCGTTCTAAATTTCCAAAGGATGGTTCAATTCGGGCCACATGCAGGTTGCAGCTTGTGCATGGTGATGTTTGTGGGCCCATGCAAACTCCGTCCTTGGGCAATTACCTGTACTTCGTGACTTTCATTGATGATTACTCCAGGCATGCATGGGTATTTCCGCTTAAAGCGAAGTCCGAAGTTTTTATGTCCTTCAAACAATTTCTGGCTATGGCTGAAAATGTCTCGAAATGTACTATGGGCACCCTCCGTTCCGATCGAGGGGGGGAGTATATGTCTCATGAATTTAATGCATTTCTGGCTAGTCATGGGATAAAACACCAATGTACAGTGCCTTATACACCTCAGCAAAATGGTGTTGCTGAGAGGAAAAACAGGTCACTGACGAAAATGGCACGATGTATGGTCAAAAGTCAAGCTTTACCGCATTCTTTTTGGCTTGAGGCCATCATGTGTGCCACTTATGTGCTTAACAGGTGTCCTACGAAAGCCTTGAAGTCTATTACTCCATATGAAGCATGGCATGATAGAAAGCCTTCTATTGAGTACATGCATGTTTTTGGCTGTTTGGCATATGCTTTGGTGCCACAAGTGCAACGCAGAAAATTGGATGATAAGGCTGTCAAATGTATTTTTGTTGGTTATAGTGTTGAAAGAAAAGGTTACAGGTTGTATCATCCGCAAACAAAACGTATTCTGGTTTCACGGGATGTAGTGTTTGTGGACGATTCTGTTCAGCCCTTGTTGTCATGTACCAGAGACAGTAATGTAAGCTCACAAGACATTTATGACACTTTGTTGCCTCTTTTCAGTGGTGGAAATACGAATGTAAGTTCCAATGAGGCAAATGTACAACCTATGGGGGTTTCTGAAAATGTTCTAGATCAGCCTATTACTGATGCAGATGTACATGATGTACTTGATGAGGAAAGGGTTGAAAATGAGCAGGCTAGAGGTATGCCAAAATGGCTGGTGCACACTTTGCATGACAGTAAATTGGATGCACCTTTGTCTAGTCGTACTCGTTCAGGCTCTCTCCATGCATCTTATGCATCAGATTGTTATGCTTTGGCTGTGTCTAGTTTACATGATGTTGAGGAGCCTCTATCTTTTGATGAAGCACAGAATTCAGAAAATTGGATGGCTGCCATGCAATCAGAATATGATGCACTTATAGAGAATGACACATGGACTTTATGTTATTTGCCTCCTGGCAAAAAGGCCATTGGTACGAAGTGGGTTTACAAGTTGAAACGCAAGCCGGATGGTGAGGTCGATCGCCATAAGGCTCGACTTGTTGCAAAGGGTTATGCACAACAAAAAGGCATAGATTATGAAGAGACTTTTGCTCCCACTTGTCGTATGACTACTGTGCGTTTTCTATGTGCATTGGCAGCTCATTTTGGTTGGGATGTACATCAATCAGACATTGTTACTACTTTCTTGAATGGTGACATATTTGAGGAAGTTTATGTAACGCAGCCTCGCGGTTTTGTCATAAAAGGACAAGAGGACAAAGTGTGCAAATGTAACAAGGCTTTGTATGGGTTGAAGCAATCTCCTCGTGCTTGGTATGAGAAAGCTGACACTCATTTGGTCAAACAAGGCTTTCGGAACAGTCCAACAGAAAGCACATTGTATGTAAAGCGTGAGGGTGATGTACTTCTCATTGTGGTTCTTTATGTTGATGATTTGCTGATCACTGGACCAAATGAGAGACATATTGCTGAATTTAAGGCTGATTTGAATGCTACTTTCAAGATGAAAGATTTGGGGCTGTTGCATCATTACTTGGGTATACAGTTTAAGCAGTGTGATGGTGGTATTGCCTTGTGTCAGAAAAGTTACATAGAGACTTTGCTATGTAAGTTTGGACTTGAGGATTGCAAACCTATTGCCACTCCCATGGAAACAGGTTTGAAGTTGAGTCTACATGATGCTGGCGATCCTGCTGATGTCACTCTTTACCAAACTACTGTTGGCTGCCTCATTTATGTATGCAACACGAGGCTGGATATTCAGTTTGCAGTGTCACAGGTCAGCAGATTTATGCATAGCCCAGGGTCTAAGCATTGGTAGGCAGTCAAGAGGATTTTCCGCTACCTTAGTGGCACTTTAAATCTTGACTTGTTTTATCCCAAGGGAGGATCATTGCCGCCAGACTTACATGCTTTTTCGGACTCAGATTGGGCTGGTTGTTTTGACACACGAGTGTCCACAAGTGGTTTTTGTTTCATGCTTGGCAGTTCATGTATATCATGGTTGAGCAAGAAGCAACCCCCTGTGGCCACTTCAAGTTGTGAGGCTGAGTACAGGGCAGTCTTCACAGCTACAGTTGAGTGTGTATGGCTCAGACGCCTTATGGCTGATTTGGGTGTTGGACAGGACACTGCCAACACTATCTACACTGACAGTCAGAGTGCATTGGCAGTTGCGAGGAACCCAGTTTTTCATGCTCGCACAAAGCACATTGAGGTGCATTACCACTATGTCAGGGAGAGGCTCTCAGCAGGAGAGATCAGCTTGGCTTATGTGCCAACACAGGACAACCTTGCAGATCTTTTCACAAAGGCATTGTCTCGTGAGAAGCTTGAAGCTTTCCACAAAGCTTTGGGCTTACTCCCCTTTGTGGACTGATCCTGTCCTCAGGGCATGGCACTTCCCTTTACTCATGTGCCAGCTCTCGTTCACCGCATCACTCCAGGGGGGATTTGTTACCATATACATGTGGTAGTGATGTGTGTGAACACACTAGGACCGCCGGGGCATTTTTTCCCTCTTTAGGAGGTTTTTTCCCCCGTGCATTGTATATACGCCCATCACTCTAGGGCTATCTATCTTTCCATTGCACACTAAGTAACACACTCTCTATTGTGTGCCTTGAGCTTCCTTCGTCTTCTCCAAGCTGTGTGTGTTTCTCTGCAACCTCAATTCCAACACTAACAGTTGTCAAAAAAACAAATTTTTTAAGCATCAAACACACTTTATACATGTACACATAAACTCTCAACATCCTACATCCTAATATCTTGCAATTTTTTGTGTCAACAACTACAGCCACTGCTACTCCCCCCTACCTATATTGAGTCACCCCGCACAAAGGTTGGTGCGATGTGCATGGGCAAAAATGACGTGTCTATACAAGGCCATGTAAGGTGGACCTATTATGCTAATTCAAGAAGAGATGCATTGGGTAACACAGTGATTTGTGCAAGATGTGGGTACTGAACCAATTGTTTAGTGGTTGTTAGGCCGTAGGAAGCTTAGTTTAACAAAGCAATATGATCCAAAATGATGCAACTATTTTTAGCCGGCATGTATGCAAAAATGATATAAGTTGGCCTGCGGCATGCACAAATATATGAAGCTTGAATGTGACATAGAGAAAGAGCAAGGATTGTTTTACAATAATGAAGATGTTGGTGTTTTTTTTCAATGTACTCTATGTGTTTCTATTTAAATCTTACACAATGTGATGGTCTCTTGTACCTAACTTGGTGTTATTGTGTAAAAAAATCTATAGTAAGTGTGTGAATGAAGCAGTTCAAGCAAGCCCCGACTAACACTAGTGGCCATGATTCATAACAAATTGACAAAATCCATGGTGCTGAGCATAATGGTGTGGTGTCTACTATGTCTCGATGGACATGCTCTCAAGGTTCTCCTTCTCGCATTGACAAAACACCTTGGCAGTGATGTGGGTTGTTTCAGTACCGTATAAGTGGTGATGCAACTCTGGTGAAGCAGGCACGCCTATGTGAGGTGTTGGGCACGGTCAAAATTATTGATACAGTGGCCCAAGTAGATCTAAAAGAATTGGAGCTCCAGTCCAAAGAGCACCAAGAGGTCTAACTCTACACTGGATTTGTTTTCAAACCGCTCTGTCATCCCAAAATGTTCTCAATAATCTTTACCTATTGTTCCTTGTGTTAGTCAGAGTCACTCTCAGACGAGCAGCTCCCTCCGGATTGGCTGCCATCCATTTCGGATCCAGCTAAACCCAAGGCCGAATTATTTCTGATTGTTTCGATACTTTCCAAAGTTTTTGGGATGGTAGGATTGGGTAGTAAGCATCATGGATTAAAATATAATAAATTGGATTAAAATATAATAAATTGCCGGGAAATCTAACAAAGATCCATATTCCCATGTATGCTCCTTTGAGAAGTGTTATGCACTATTGGACGGAACTATTGATGTGATTCACAAAGAAGCAATCTTCAAAACTAGCTTTGAGTGGTAAAGCTTCTAAATGACTGGCAGAATATCAACAGATTACTTTAAAATGTTTGTAGAGATTGTGGAGGCTTTTCTAAAATGATTCCAAACGGAGAAGACCACCCTGAAAATGCTAGAACGCTTGCAAATGTGCAAGCAAAGAAGAGCTAAGGTGCAGACATATACGGCTAAGTTTTGCATGTTGCTCTAGTGCGTGAGGGCAGCCAAACCAGCCAATGAGATGTTGAATACTTACTTTGTTTAGAGATCATGGAAGAGGCTTCACACAGCTTTAGCAACCATTCATTTTGATGTGGTGTCTTTGCAGAAAGTGATGTTAGCGGCACAAGTGGCTGAACAATCCATGGGAGTTCCTTGGAATCAAGAAGATAAGGAAACAACCAATCGACAGTGACTCGAACAACGACTTTGATGAGGATGAAATCTTGGATGAGGATGATGATCCTCCTGCACGATCAACCAAGACCAAGGAAGACAAGAAAAGGGCCTTGGTGACGATGGCGGGAAAGGAGAAAACCTCAGAAGCTAACACCTTGTAGTTGCAATGCACCAAGTGTCAGAACGATGGGCAGGATGCAAGTAGCTGTGCCTTGAATCAACTTTGGTCTGACATCTCTAAAAAAGCAAATCACATTATCGACCAATGTCGGTATAATACATGGAATATGGAAAATTGGCAATCGAGTAGGGTGCCAAGCAAAGTCAAGCGGCACATTTGGCGATTGTTTCATAGCCCGCACACAAGAAAAAGGAATTGCCAACCACGGTGGGTCCATCCTACTCCAATGGATGATGAGGATACCGCCGGGGCGACTATGGTAGAGAAGGAGGTAGATCCAACTTCTCTTCCATACCACGGCCTTGTTCACTCTCTTTAGAGGATGGTCATTGTCATAGTGAATGTTCGGGTGCAACAAAGTATGATCAAGAAAGGGAAAGCACACAACACCAATATGGTGTTGATCAAAATTATGTCATCCACACATAATGAATCAGACAAAGGGCTACAGCTTCCCAATTTAAAATTTCAATTGATTACCTAACCAAGGAAGAAGATGCACCTGATTCAAAAGGCAAAATTGCTACCAACACTTCCTAATCAGATTAATGTGTTGAAAAATACAATTTGATGGGCAAAGAAAGATCCAGTATTAATGTCGCAAGTCATTCAAGAGCAGGATTTGATGAGTGGTTTGGATGCTTAAGATTGTTTACAGCCATGGCAGATGCATATTTTAGTAGACATTCCTATTTCAAAAAACCGAGCTTCTTCCCAACATCAAAACCTGGTGATCGATTTTCCACTACCAATCTAGAAGGATAGATGGGATGCGGGAATAGTGTATGAAGCCTTTGAGGAGGTGCTGACTTAGAGGATATTGAGGATTGACCCTACTAAGGAGGAAGTCCAAACATGTATTTGGGAAGCTATTATCCAATTACCCATTTGCATGAAGCTGGACGATATGCTTTGACTGGTACTCGTCTTTAACACTAGTTCTATAATTGGACACTCAAATGTCCTAGAACACTCAAGTGTCCAGCTTTTTCATCAACTTTTGACATTTATTTCTATAAGTTAATAGTTGACTTTTTACCTCTTTTTCATTTTTTGCATATGTTCTGAGGTGAAAAAATTACACCTTTTTTTCCACATCAAAATATCAAAATTCACGCTAACTTTGAGTTTTTTTTGGAAGAAAAACATAAATACTCTATAACTTTCTAGAAAGAATATATTTTTCGAACTTTTAAACCATATTGATAGCAAATGCCATCTTGAATGGAAAATATTATACTTGAAAGCCTATATTTATCATTTACCAAAAGTAGTAAATGAAAAGTTGTTTGTTACAAAATGCTATTTAAGAGGCAATTTTCAGCTTTTCAAAGCTCCCTTTTAAGAATTCATGCTTTCTTTTTTGAAATTTCATTGTCTAAGCTGAATCTTGGGGTTATCACTAGTCTGGTAACCTAACAGGACATAAAAGTGTCCTTTCAGAATTTTGGAAAAAATTTCCAAAATCATAGTAGATCCACTCATTTTGAAAATTCCTTTCATGATCAGCTTATAGTTCAAGGACTACTACATATGGAAAAAATGAGAAACTTGTAAAATTTCTCATCTCTTGGTCACAACAAGACTCCAAATTTGATGCACCAGTGCATTTTGCCCAAAACAACCACTTCTTATGGTTGATTGCATATAAATAAGAGTGGGAATTTTTGTAGGACATGATATAAATTGCCCTGCTAACTTCAATGGGTTGGTGATCAAAACATATGGTTGGTTTTGTTTCACGAGTTTCTTTTTGGGGAAAAAAAAAGAGGTACAAAAAAGTCTCATTTTTGCCATTCTTTGGACCTATCATTAAAGTTTCTATAGTCACGCTCAATACACATACTATATACATGTTTTCTTAGTTCCCTTTGGAAATTGGATTCAAAATAATCCATGGAGCATGTCAAAAGAATAATGGCTCTCTTACTAAGTAGAACCTTGGGGACAATGATGAAGTGCTAAATACAACAAACATAACAAAACTGGGTTTAGCATTATGATCTAAAAAATCCCATAGAAACTGCTCAATATCTATCCAAATTTTAGTTTATGATTAGATATTGTTACTACCTACAAAATACACATAATTGGCCTAAGAAACTATCAATATTGAGAAAGCTATACTTGCTACACTAAAATGTCTCGTATTCTTTAGCAATCAAAAAAATCAACCATCATCATATACTATGCTATATAGCGTATTAGGTCCCCCAAACCTCAAGTAAGATTAGCTTTATGTTATACATGAGACTTACACAATCAAAATTGCATTTGGATATCAAGAAAGCCACCAAAAAAATCATAAAAGTGCTAATTCTTGCCAAAAAAATAGGATTATGCAATTCTTGTGAGTTGTTTATAACTTTCAATTTTAGTACTTAGTTCTTCCTAGAAGAATCAAGACATATTGAGAACTATGAAGGCTTATCCCCTATCAATCTAAACCTCACATACATGAAGTTAAGAGTGGTATAGTTGCAAAACTTTGAAAAAAAAAAGCCAAAAATAGGAACCTTTTTTCACACAATTTAGGTTCAAATGTTGTGCAAAAGTAAGGTTAAAAGTGAGATCGATATTCCAAAAAAAAAAAAAAAGTTTTTTCAGCTCATAAGGCGAATTTGTGGATATATAACACCTATAAATTCATTTTAATACTCTTTAAATAGTTCAAGAAAAACGGTCACTTAACAAGACACAAAAGTGTCCAAGGATAAAAAAGTGTCTTGTTACCATTCTATTGTTATAACCAAGATACTACGTATTTTATGGAAACTTTAGAAATCATAAATCCTCTAAATATATTTGGATTTTGAAATTTAATGAGATACGCTTTGTACTTGATTTACTCTTTTCATTTAAGAAAACCAACTAAATGAGTATTTAAATGCTCCAAATGCCTTGGTATCAAGGAATTAGCTATACTTTACTCGTTTTGTCAAAATTTTCAAGTATTACGTTGTCGAGAAATTTGCGGTCTTGCCAGGAAAGCACCGGGCTTATGGCTGTGAGAGTTTGTGAGAGAACTCAACAAAAACTATATGAAGGAGTTAAACCATAGATGCCATGAAGACTACGGTTTGGAAAGAAGTGCAATCAAAGAAGACTCACTCTTTCTCTCTTGCACTCACACACACAAAGAAAGAACGCAAAAGAGAATGTCAAAACAATACGAAGATGAAAACATCAAGGCTATGGTCATATCGTATCATGGGTAATATGAAAGGGTTAATGGATGAGTTAGTGGCATTCATTCTTGGCTGACTAAATAGGCTACGAATTGTTCTTTGGAATTGTAGTTTTGTGCTTACCATAATATATATATTTTGTCTAGTGATTGGGATTAATTGTGTGTACAAATCCTCTTGGTTCATAGCAAGATAACTACGCTTACATCAAAAGAAAAATTATAGTCTATGAGAGGTAGTATGATGGGATCCGGTGATAGAAGTATTTCATTGAGCCTTTCAGGGCCGAAGAGAAACACTATACGTTGTTGAAAGTGTATTTTACGGCTAATCCATACGTTAATTCTAATAGATCGTACAGAGTGAAAGCGATAGAAATGATCATCATGTGGGTTATTCATCTAGGATAGTATGTGAGAAATGTAGATATGAGAGAAGTGAAGAGATGAGAAGTTTCCCTCCCAAGCCCTATTCTTGCCCGTAGGCAATAAGGATACTGCGGGGAGAGATGTACCTGTAGCAAAGAGAACCTAGAGAGGATGAATTACTAAGAATGAGAGAGATAGGTTTGGTTAAGGAGATGAGATTAGATACATATATATATGTTGGATTAGAGATGAAAATGAAAACAACAAGAAATCAAGAAAACATCAATGTAGAACACATCTTACTTGAAACCCTTCGGCACCATTATTGATGGGAGAGAGAAGAAGAGGGGAGAATTCAACGTTGATTGATACGCCAAGTACAACACCTTCTTTGATTAGAGTTGATCTTCCAAGGATAGCGTACAAGAATGGCTAGTTTTCTTCTAGGGGAAAGTGTAGGCTTGGGCTTATGTTAATGGGGCTAAGTACAATTAGGCATTACTACTCACTCCCTCAAGAATTCCTCTCATCAATGTCTTGAATACTTGAGTTCTTTTTCAAGGAAGAAGAGGTCCCCTTTTATAGGTGAAGGGAGCCCCCAAAGGTTTACACAAGAAGAGAGGAGCCAGTGTGAATAGAAACTGGAAAAGTTGAAAATGAGCTGTCCCTGCATGATGTGGGCAGACTGGGGTCCAGTATTCTGATCATAACTCCTCAACCGTGGCTCCAAATAAAAAAGTAAAAATATGGGCAGAAACTTCAGCTCATTAGCTACGATTTTCATTGTAAAATTGTTTTCCAATTCGGATTGGAACCTTGTGTAAAAAAATCACCAAAATGGGGTCCATTTATGGCAGCAAAAGTCTTCATGTGGTCTCCTTAGCCTAGACTTTCATTTAATTCCAAAGGACACCTCATGCCATATGAAAGCATGACATTGCTCCTTGACAAAGTTTTGTAATCATGCTTGCAATAATGCATTAAAATAAGTGTATCTTTGAAATCATGCCACCTAGTGTCCCACTAGGATTTGATTCTCTCCTTGTAGCTATTTAAAAAGAAATATAAGAAAAGTATAAAAAATACATAGAATATATATATATTGGAGTTTACCCTAGATATAGGATCTAGCTAGGGTGTGAGATGATAATGAAATAGTAGAAATAAAGAATCAATGCTTTTTGCCCCAAGTTAAAGAGGCGGAGCTATTGATGCTTTTCCCATAGTATTTTCTGATGGTAAAGTAAGGATATGTTACCCTTGAGAAAAATAATAGGATGTGATAGAAGGCTTATTATTATACTTAAATATTCATATGTACACTATAAGAAATATAATTATGTATCTAAAAAAATAGTCGATGTCGCTTATCAAAATAGTCCTGGTTTTTCAACCTTGCATTTTTGAGTCGTTCTTTTGCAGCTTCAATGTCTCCAGGTCTTCTCTCTAGCTGTCTTATACGCAGTGCAAGGAGATCTTCCCTACTAAGTCCCTCTTGCCAAGGTAGTACATTCCATGTGGGAATTGTATCCTCAATCGGCATCACTGGCTTTTGACCATGTATAAGCTCTGCAGGCATGTAGCCTGTTACTGAGCTATGTGTTGTACGATCAGCCCATAAAGCATATGGTAACAATTTTGGCCACTCACCAACTCTTCCTTCGCAAGCCTTGGCCAAATCTTTGATGATAGGAGGATGCCCTCTTTCACTCTTTCCAT
This sequence comes from Adiantum capillus-veneris, assembly GCF_014529385.1. Lineage (NCBI taxonomy): Eukaryota > Viridiplantae > Streptophyta > Polypodiopsida > Polypodiales > Pteridaceae > Adiantum > Adiantum capillus-veneris. The sequence continues at coordinate 38,232,166 of NC_140931.1, forward strand.
TGCCTTCAGGGTTGTAAGCTGTAGTAAGAGAAAGCTTGATTCCTAATCTAGAAAAGAACTCCCTTGCTTCTTCGGCATCCAGTTCACCTCGATCTACAGTGATTTTTCCCACACAACCATAACGGCAAATCACCTCATCAAGAAGGAATTTGCACACAGCTTCTGTGGTCTTAGCTCTTAATGCTCTTCCTTCAACCTGGTTAGTTAGGTCCTCTCCTGCAAACGCCTCTGCAAATTCATCCACAATTGGACATGTTCCTACATTTCTAATTGTCACCTTGTTCACTGGTTTCATATCTTGGATGAAGCGTAGAGAACCATTCTTTTTTGGAACTGTGAACCACCTGTTTGAGTATGGAGCACAAGAAGGCTCCAAGATTCCCATTTTGATTTTCTCATTCAGTAGCTCTACTAACTTTGACAAATGAGCCTTTGGAACCGGAATAGGCCGCAATTTCCAAGGCACATGAGGTATTGTGAAAATTACCATAGGAGCTACAATATAAGGATCAACACATCCTATCTCATGTGGCTCAAATGCAAAAGCCTTACCATGCTTTGAAAGCATTTCTTTGAAGCACTTTGTCTCCTCCCGTGTTAGAAACTCCTCGCAACCAATCTGCAACTCTTGAAAGGACTCCTTTGTGAAGGTATGCCCGATCTTTTTAGGATTCCGCAAACTTGGTTGTAAAGAAGCCTGTTCAATCTTTTCCTTGTTGTTGGGTGGTAAGGGTGAAGCTACTGGTTTCACCTTCTTTGCTACACTCTTGTATTTAGTTTCAACATGGACTTCTGGGCCAACTGTTTGGCTTTCTTTAAAGGCTTCTATTACTTGATACATTTCCATAGAGAAAACTTCCACAACTTCATTTTCAAGATGCAAACTAGACCTCATTATAGCATCAACCTCACCCATAGTATCTACAAAAGAAACTTGTTCACACAAACCCAAAACATTTTCAGTAGGCTTTAGCTGCCCACTCTTTTTCATGCCTATTTGTACATTATGCACATATTGCCTCTCATATCTCTTCAAATCTTCAAGTTTTAAACATACTGATCCATTCCTTGTTACCAAGGAGCTCATCGAGAAAGTTTCACCTATTTTTGGATCAAGCGAGACCCTTTTTCTTTCTGTACCACTGCAATCCCGCTTTACAATGGTACTTGGCCAAAACCCATCATTTCTCTATGATCATGAAACTCTTTGCTTACCTTTGGTAGAGGATGTTCTCTGAGGTTGTCACGATTTCTTTCATGGTTTACACAGACTGTGAGGAATTGGACAACTCGTTTACCATCTTTGCTACGTATTCTAGCATATGCTGAACCATCGTCCATTACCTTTGTTTCCATTCGAACTCCCACAATGTAGGGTTGTCCAAGGATGAGATGATATGAAGATGTATCCTGTACAAAGAAGTTTTGGTCAATCTTTACATCACCTATTGTTACCTTCACACCTGGACATGCTGCATACAATTCACCGGATGAATTGTTTGCCACTTTTACCATCTAGCCATGATCTGTGTCCATCGGCCATTTGCACTTGTTGTAGAGACTCTTTGACATTATGTTTATTTCTGAACCATGGTCAATCAAGGCAACAAATGGCTCTTCAAGATCACCTACCTTGACCAAAGTTTCTGTAGTAGCCCTTGCCCAATGACTTCGTGAATAATAACTCCTAGGAATATCTTCAACTTCTTCATCATCATTTGAGAAATACACTTGCTTCACTCTCCCACTAGATTGGTAGCATCCTACCACAGCTCCATCATTCTCCTTATTTTGCAGTTGCATCCCTTGTGTTGATAGCCGTTTTTTCGGCTCTTTGTAATTGCCACAGTGAGTTACCTCACCCTACCAAAATCACCCAAACACTGTGGCTATCCCTACCATTTCACTGTACATAGGCGTGCGTGAGTCACGGGACTTTTCCCATATCTTCTTAAAAACCCTCAGCTAGCTAGTCACTGGGCTAGGTGAGCCAAAAAAAATAAAAAAAATAAAAAATAAAAGTATATTATGGACTCTTTGTGTGTAAATATTTCATTGTATATATGGCCTAAATATAGGGATTTTTTATAATTATTTTGGTATTTTATTTAAATATTTCTACTTAGGTGTGTGTTTTATTAAACCTATGTACACCTTCTTTCATCCTCTTACACCATAATTATATTATATTTTATTTTTTTTTGCCAATATGTACATACTCTAACCTCATATTTTTCCTTTATACAAATCACTCCTACATTTTCACCCTCACCCTCGTGAAAACAAAAAATTGATTTCTACTCATTGGTTACTTTTATTATATTATTTACTTGCATACCTTTTCCTCTTTCACCCAAAATAATTCAAGGAGGGACCATATCATATGATTCCAATATCTTTCCATATCCATAACTCCTCCATATTTTTATTATTATTTTTACTCATTATTCTAACACCATGTGCTCATTGAGCAAAAGTCCATGAATAGTCCATACACTAGTCCCACCATGTATATATTTCTTATTTCACCAATAATCCTCCTCCATGCATGGGTCAAGGGCAACTTGAATGCTTTGTATTATAACATGACAAAGGAGGGGCTCACTCTTGGATGCATTGTACAAATTCAACAAAGGAGGGGACCACTAAAAGACTTTTGCAGGCCTAAAAAACAGGCTTTTTGGTGAGAATTTTGGCACCTATCTCCACTCCGAATTTGGAGCGGTGGTCAAAAGAGAAAATGTAGCCCACGCTCTGAATAATCACCCCAAATTTTTTCATGATTTTTGGAGCTACCAACTGTGAGCTATGATTTTTTTAGTGGACCCCAGTTTTCCCATGCTATGCAGCCACACTCTCTCTTCCTATCATTTTCCTCTTTCACACACACTTCTCCACTCATCATCCCCATCTCTCTCACCACTCCTCTCTGCACACTACTCACCTTCTCCTCAACCTTGAAGAATAAGAGAAACCATGGTGAACTCATACCTCCCACACACAATTCCATTCCAAAATTGACCACCTAGTCTCATTTTTCCTCCTCCAAATTACCCATATCTATCAAAAAACCACAAAATTCAGCCTCTTCTCTTAAAAGACAGCATCATGGTGGTTGATTACTCAGCTTCACTTACCTTGTCTCTCAAGGAAGGTCAAGAGTGGAGAAAAAATGTACCGTCAAAGCTAGTGGACCGTCAACAAGCGTCAAAATTGGCCCTACTCAAGACACTTGGAGCATCAACCTTGTAAGAAATCCACCTTTTCTTACCTCTTAAGAGTTTTTCTTCCTTATTTGTATCCTACATGGATACTCCCATTGTAAATATTCAATTCCATTTGTAAATTAATACTAACTCTACTAACACTAACCCACTATGGAAAGTCCTATCACCTCCATTTCTCTCCTCTCTCTTTCCCCACCAACTTCTTGATAATTCCAAGCAAAAGAAATTAGATAAATTGCTGAAAATCTAACCCAACCATGGTTAGAGGAGTAACCCTAGCCTTCAAAATTGCTATAAAAGGAGGGTGTAGCTAGCATAAAAGGGGGGGAAGCCATAAGCAAGAGCACTATGCTATAGCTTGAGAAGCCAAGCTCAACCTCTCTAGAAGGAGCTCTTGAGTGGAAGCTCATTGTCTTATGCATGTGCATGTGTTGTAATAGGGGATTAGCAAGGGAAATCTATGCCATTGTAAGAGAGAGAGTGATCATTCAATTGAGAGTAGGAAATCTATCATTTCTCCTACTAGTGTAAGCCCAACATTCGCTAAATCAAGGAGGGTGGATTTGGACTAATCTTGGATATTTTGTCTCCCTTTCCAACGTGAAGTAATGGACAACAATGATGCGTAAGTGTCTTGGTTTTTTTTTAAGTTCTTGATAGCTTGTCTCTGGTGTTGTCATCAATCTAGCCATAAATCCCACATACTGTAAGAGGGCGACAGGGTGGAGAGGACTCCCCTGGCCTTAAGACAGTGATTGGGGTGGCTTTTCTAGTGATGTGTTGTGGTGAAATTTATGCAAGCTATGTTGAACAAGTACTAATCTCACTTTGATTTGTCATGACAGATTTGTAAGAAGGTATTAATGCAACAAGCACCCCCTCCCCCTTTCTCTCTCTTTCTTAAATATATAGTTGTGTTTGCTTGATCATCGCCAATACGTTTCAAAGCAGCCCGAGCACTATCTCTCTCTCTCTCTCTCTCTCTCTCTATCTCTCTCTCTCGTGTTTTAGTGTGTGAGAGTATTCCATTGGTGTTAGGGTTAGTGTAATTCCTTGCTTGTTTGTGGGTTGCTCTAACGATTCTCCTCTTTTGCGTCCTAGTTCGCTCTTAAACTAGGTGGTGCCCCTTGTGTAGTTGGGATTTGGCGGTGGGTTTGTTGTTTCGGTTTGTGTTGTGTTGTGCCCCAGCCCCATTGAGCAGCATGGGAGCCTTGAAGGGTGTCTAGAGGCCACTCTTCTTGTTGCCCGCCCCGGACCGCCTCAAAGTGTCTTTGAGGTTTCCCCTTCAACCTGTGGACGAGAAACTTCAGCAAGGGTTTGCTTCTTTCTCTTGATGATGTCAATGATCTCCTCATGGAATTCACGCTTTGCAATGCCAAGAACTTCTCCCAGAGTAAACTCAATCTTGCTATTCAAGATCCTTTCCTCCAAGACTTTCTTTAAATCTGTAGCAACCTCAATATCAGATTGTAGTTTATAAGTTGGGCCTTTTATCTTACCTTTCATTGGCTCTTTCTTCTTTCCTGTTGTAGAATCCTCCATGAGTACTTCAGATGGAGATGCTCCTTGTGTTGAGGGTGTTTGAGAAGGCATTAAGTCGCTTCTTCCCCCACTTCTAGAAGCTCTTTTTGATGGTCCTTCATCAACATTCTCACGTCTGCGCTTCTCTTCTACAATTGCCTCATTTTGTTGGCATTTTGTAATGTAGGCATGCACTGACAATGAGTCCAGTGGATCATTCCATCCTATTTCTAGACGCATGCAATCACGTGCTTCATGTAGAATCTCTTTTGTAAGCTTTCCCTTTTTAGCTAATTGCATGACATTTGGCCAAATTTGACCATGATGGTCACTCACCTCTTCATTACAAAAATGTTCAATTTTTACTCCATAAGTAGCTGCCTCAACTGAAGAGGTGGCATGCTTGGTTGCCATATCTTCAACTAAGGTTTGCATTCCCCCCTTCCCAAAGTTAGTTCTCAAGGGTAGACCTGTCTCTCTTAAGTGGATTTTACCATCCTTAAAAAAGACAACATCTTTTGACAAAGCATCACTAAAATCATCACAATCCCTTCTTACATGGTCTGTACTATCACACCAAATACATCTATTAACAAACCCTTCTTTGGGCTGTTGTCTTTGCCTAGGAAGTGGCCCTGATGGTTGGCCTTTTTCTTCAAGCTTTGCAAACTTCACCTTCAAGTCACGCATTCCCTTCACAAGCTCATCTAGCATGGACTTATCAAACTTAGGAGCGATAAAAGTAGGCTTTACCATTTTGTCAGAAGTTGAGGTGGAAGGACTTGTAGTGTTTACTACCATCTTGTCCCTTCTTCTTTGTCGTTTAGCAAGCAGTGAGACAACACCTTCAACCTCATTCCAGTCGGTCTTTAGTCCTTGCTCAGCATCTTTATCTTCAAGAAGAAGCTCCAAATTTTCTTGAAACTCTTTACCTGCAGCTTGTAAGAAAAGATCTGTCTTCTCTGCATCTAGTGTGGCCCTTTCTGTCCTAGTGAGTTGTGCATAGCGCCGCTCAAATTCCCTAAGTAGCTCTGTTATTGATAGTTCTTGCTTTGGCTTGACTACCCATTCTAAGAATGTCCTTTTGGTCACTCTCTCCAAGTCCTCCATGAAATATTCCTCCTTTAAAGCTACTTTGAGTTCTTCCCAATTTCTCCCATGCCCATCTTTAATTGCCCTAACATGTTCCCTAATTTCTGGAGCAACAACTAGCTCAAAGCTTTGAATCATCTCACCTTTTGACACGCGATGCAGCTCCATCTCCTTCACATACTCGCGTAAGTACTTGGTTACATCTTTGCCATTGAACTGATCCATTCTGCTGACGACCGCTTGTATGGCCTTCGTTGTTGAAATCTCCCTTCTTTCAGTAGCATGTTGTTGTTGCATGAACATTGCAAATGCTTGAAACATTTGCATTGTTGCTGGGTCAAAATGCATACCCTGTTGCTCAACATGTTCACCCATGGTTACCCACAAACTCTCACCCTAGCAGATTCGCGTCGGGTTCACCAAAAATATGTCGAGAAATTTGAGGTCTTGCCAGGAAAGCACCGGGCTTATGGCTGTGAGAGTTTGTGAGAGAACTCAACAAAAACTATATGAAGGAGTTAAACCATAGATGCCATGAAGACTACGGTTTGGAAAGAAGTGCAATCAAAGAAGACTCACTCTTTCTCTCTTGCACTCACACACACAAAGAAAGAACGCAAAAGAGAATGTCAAAACAATACGAAGATGAAAACATCAAGGCTATGGTCATATCGTATCATGGGTAATATGAAAGGGTTAATGGATGAGTTAATGGCATGCAATCTTGGCTGACCAAATAGGCTACAAATTGTTCTTTGGAATTGTAGTTTTGTGCTTACCATAATATATATATTTTGTTTAGTGATTGGGATTAATTGTGTGTACAAATCCTCTTGGTTCATAGCAAGATAACTACGCTTACATCAAAAGAAAATTTATAGTCTATGAGAGGTAGTATGATGGGATCCGGTGATAGAAGTATTTCATTGAGCCTTTCAGGGCCGAAGAGAAACACTATACGTTGTTGAAAGTGTATTTTACGGCTAATCCATACGTTAATTCTAATAGATCGTACAGAGTGAAAGCGATAGAAATGATCATCATGTGGGTTATTCATCTAGGATAGTATGTGAGAAATGTAGATATGAGAGAAGTGAAGAGATGAGAAGTTTCCCTCCCAAGCCCTATTCTTGCCCGTAGGCAATAAGGATACTGCGGGGAGAGATGTACCTGTAGCAAAGAGAACCTAGAGAGGATGAATTACTAAGAATGAGAGAGATAGGTTTGGTTAAGGAGATGAGATTAGATACATATATATATGTTGGATTAGAGATGAAAATGAAAACAACAAGAAATCAAGAAAACATCAATGTAGAACACATCTTACTTGAAACCCTTCGGCACCATTATTGATGGGAGAGAGAAGAAGAGGGGAGAATTCAACGTTGATTGATACGCCAAGTACAACACCTTCTTTGATTAGAGTTGATCTTCCAAGGATAGCGTACAAGAATGGCTAGTTTTCCTCTAGGGGAAAGTGTAGGCTTGGGCTTATGTTAATGGGGCTAAGCACAATTAGGCATTACTACTCACTCCCTCAAGAATTCCTCTCATCAATGTCTTGAATACTTGAGTTCTTTTTCAAGGAAGAAGAGGTCCCCTTTTATAGGTGAAGGGAGCCCCCAAAGGTTTACACAAGAAGAGAGGAGCCAGTGTGAATAGAAACTGGAAAAGTTGAAAATGAGCTGTCCCTGCATGATGTGGGCAGACTGGGGTCCAGTATTCTGATCATAACTCCTCAACCGTGGCTCCAAATAAAAAAGTAAAAATATGGGCAGAAACTTCAGCTCATTAGCTACGATTTTCATTGTAAAATTGTTTTCCAATTCGGATTGGAACCTTGTGTAAAAAAATCACCAAAATGGGGTCCATTTATGGCAGCAAAAGTCTTCATGTGGTCTCCTTAGCCTAGACTTTCATTTAATTCCAAAGGACACCTCATGCCATATGAAAGCATGACATTGCTCCTTGACAAAGTTTTGTAATCATGCTTGCAATAATGCATTAAAATAAGTGTATCTTTGAAATCATGCCACCTAGTGTCCCACTAGGATTTGATTCTCTCCTTGTAGCTATTTAAAAAGAAATATAAGAAAAGTATAAAAAATACATAGAATATATATATATTGGAGTTTACCCTAGATATAGGATCTAGCTAGGGTGTGAGATGATAATGAAATAGTAGAAATAAAGAATCAATGCTTTTTGCCCCAAGTTAAAGAGGCGGAGCTATTGATGCTTTTCCCATAGTATTTTCTGATGGTAAAGTAAGGATATGTTACCCTTGAGAAAAATAATAGGATGTGATAGAAGGCTTATTATTATACTTAAATATTCATATGTACACTATAAGAAATATAATTATGTATCTAAAAAAATACAAGATAGATCTTGTAGCATGCGTTCCCACTATATACGTGTCACAGCACGACAACGTGGAGTTTTCTAGCTACTATAGTGTACATAAAATATCAAGAATTTCTAGCGTGCGTAGTGTTACAACATGTATATATAACATAGTCAAGACTTTTATGCACGAATATAATGTGTTTTACTTTGTATATGATTCAATTTATAAAGCATCATGTATGTTTGACCCACATAGCTAGGCATAATTAAATACAAATGTTTTTTTTTCTTTAAGTAAAAGCCTACTTCATTACATAGCATTGGTATAAAGGAGCAATCTAAAATTTTCTCATAGGCCTTTCGATTTTCTTTTATGCTTATGGTGCCTATTATTTGCAAAACTTGAATGCAAATTTGCACGACTATAATTATGGGTCAATTTGGTTAACCTTGAAGGCTCAAATATGTAAGGAAACAATTTTTAAGAATTCTATTACTAGTGTACAAATGCTTCTTAAAGGGAGTTGTACAATTTTTTTCTTTCAAGCACATGGGATATTGTCAAGGACCAATTACTAGCGACACAGACAAGCCCTACAACTCACAAAATTGCACATGCATAGCTAGAACCCTTAGTAGATGATCAAGCACCCTTGATAATAGTTTGACATCAGGGCACCACTATTAGAAATGTTATTGTGGATGGTGGATTGGGACTCAATATCATGACATGGGATACCTGTCAGAAATACGAATGAGGAGAACTGAAACCAATTCCATTTTTTGTTCAGATGGTGGATCACTGAAGAGTCTCACCTTGCAAAATCATACAAGAAATTGCTTTGGAAATTGGAAAAATATACTTTTCAATGTCTTTCGTGGTGCTGGATCTCTAGGGCATGTAGATTGATTACTAGATGCTATTGGGATAGCCATGGCTGAAGCAAGCCAAAGTTTCACAAAACTGGTCAAAGCATAGTATTCGAGGAGATGCAAGGAAAGTGCTCATTCTATATCAAGTTAACCATGCGTGTGAAGAGATCATACCGGTGGTGGCTAAACCATTCAATATATTAGAAGGTCTAACAGATGGTGAAGAAGCAAAGTTTTTGGAAGCCAGCCAGGATTTGATGGCAATTTTTATAATCGATGTGGCTGCCATCCACAATATTTATGCTGAAAATATCCCAACTAAACTATGGTGAGAAAAATGGGGGTGAATTTGTATTTGGAGATGGATCACCATGATGCTTTGGTGAAGGTGAAGTAAAATTTGACATAATTAAATGACCTTCTATAGTAAGAACAAGAATTCAAAAAACAAATGAAAGAGGACGCGATCCTAGAAGTCAATATTGACACTACAAACAAACCAAAGTCATTGAATATCCCTGCGGATCTTAAAGGTGCATTTTGGACATACCTTTTAAAGGTATAAACAAAAATCATGGATGTGTTTGCATGGGATTTTTTTGACATGAAAAGATTGGATCCAAGATTTTATCATACTATCAATTGAAGAAGGATGCGTTGCCGAAAGAAAGCCTAGCTGTATCGGATGAATCCAAATTATGTGAAACAAGTAAAGGAGGAGCTTAATCGACTGCTGAAGGTAGGTTTTATTGCTCCAATTGAGAATCCTGATTGGATTTCTCTGATTGTGGTTCTTACCAAGAAGAACAAGAAACTGCACATCTATGAGGATTACCGTAAACTCAATGCCGCAATTGTTCCAGACCCCTTTCCATTGATTTTTTCTGATTCTATATTAGATGATGTTGTTGGTCAAGAAATGTACTCTTTTGTTGATAGGTATAATGGCTATAATCAAGTATAGATGGCTATTGCGGATTAGCCAAAGACCGCCTTCATTATGGCTTGGGGAGTTTTTGCATGCATTGTCATGTGGTTTGGATGCACCGAGAACTTTTCAGAGAGACATGAAGGAAATTTTTGATCCATGTCTTACAGATTTTATGAGAATTTCTTTATCTTTGGAGAAAAGGCACCGAATACTATACCAAATGGGTTGAAGCTTGGGCTTTAAAGGAGGATAATGCAGTTCCGATTGCAGGATGTCTTTGTAGAGATGTGTCTCCTAGGTTTGGCTTACTGATGGAATTTGTGAGCGATTGTGGTACACATTCTTTGAATTAATTGATCAAAGAGATGACTTGGACATTCTAGATTATGCATAAAAAGAGTACTCCTTATTACTTGCAGGCAAATGGGTTGGCTAAAAGTAGCAATAAGGTGATTATGTAGATGTTGACCAAATTGGTAGCGACAGAACATGGTGATTGGGATTTGAAGTTACCTGCAGTTTTGTGGGTATACCGCACTTCTTTCAAAGTGTCTATAGGGTTTACTTCGTTTAAGCTAGCTTTTGGAATTGAAGCCATCTCACCTTTAGAATTTGTGGTGCCCAGTTTGCGGATTTTGGTATCGGATAGGTTGCTTCAAAAATACTTATTGGTATACCGAGCTGACCAGCTCCCCTGATTGGAAGAGTATATATATTATGAGTTTCATGTTGATGAGGGAATTACAACTCCACAAAAAGAAACAACTGGATAGAGGAATGCGGTTTAAGACTTTCATGAAGGGTGATTTAGTGTTGATGTTCAACTCTAGGCAAGGCAAACATAAAGTCAAACTAAAGTTGCAATGGACGGGTGCTTTTCAAATTTATGATAGTGCGAGAGTAAACACCTTTTTTTTTTGGTAAATGTGGATGGGACTCCATCTTCGAGTCCAGTAAATGTTTATAAATTGCGACATTATCAGGGAGCCTTGAATCGCAATAATGATGTGGATATTGAGACGGAGAATCAAATTTTGGGAATTGTGCTGGTTGTGATAGATTATCACGATGAACAAGGCAATACGTTTGGTGAGGACTCATCAAGCTTTGGACTAAGTGACACCCATATTAAATGCGCGGTGGAGTAATGGGATCGACGGTCTGGGTTGAGGGACGGGATCTCGAGGCGCACTAAACATGACTGCACATAAAACGAGGCACAATAAACTCGACCAGCGAGAAAAACGAAGCATGCTGCTGGGTTTTGAACTGGTGGCCTTTCATTCCAAGTTGAGGGTCGCATGGGCTAACCACCTTACCCACGGGCACATCATGTATGCCTAGTCTTTTTTATGGCCTTATATTGTGAAGTGATATGCATTTTTAAGGTTGTCCAGGTTTAGTGCCCGTCCAGGTTTAGTTTTTTATTTGACTGTTACGACTGCAATCTCCTATGCTTTCAAGTGTGAGCTTCTCCACCTTTGATCCCATTGCCTCCCCCTCTAAAATATGGGTGTTACTTAGTCCTAAGGCTTGTCAAGGCAACTTGAGTGCTTGCATGCAATGAGTCTGGTAATGGTTACTAAAAGGGGTGGCTCTTTTATGGCCACATGTGAGGGAGCGCGGACCTATGTAAGATATGCAAGGTAAGAGGATGGTGCAAAGTTGGTCTGCACTTTTGCTTGCCATCACCTCTTGTTCTAAGCCTTTAGACACCCAGATTCTTTCTTGCAAGGTTCTCTTCTCTTTTCCTCTCCTCACCATTCACTGTCCTCTTCTTGCCCTCAAGACTTTTCCATGCTACTTTGCTACCATGAAATCCCTGACGAATTCCTCTCAACAATGGACTAACTGAGACAATGAAAGTATGGCTCTAGCGATGGAGGTTGCTTGCCTACACCTTGATTGATTGGGCATAAGTTCAGTGCCATTCACATACATTACTTATCTTGCAGGAGCTTGCATCCAAAGATAGCCAAGTCATCGTGCACTTGCATGGCAAGCAAGTCTTAGTAGCTTACAGAGCCACATTTACCAGCAACCGACATGACCACACCCTCTGTGAAAACCACAACCCAATATATGATGCAAAAGTATGGATCTCTGCCCATGCCATAATTCTAGCAGCAACCAGACCCAAAGGGATGAGTTGGGTGGAAGTGCTCATCCGACGATTGGTTGTAGAAGCTCGCAGAGTGGTCACTGCGGTGGACAAGGGAGGGGTAGGCAGTCAACACCAAGGTCGGGCAGGTGCTATGTGTTCTTTTCCTAGCAGGAAGGGACACATAAACTGCGGCTGTAATTAGGATGGGCCAAAACTGTAGTTCCTAGGAGCCCTGTTCTATGTCTCTACCCGGCACAAGGCAGGCGCCTACATCAAAATGTAGTCAGGCCACAACAGCTGCGAGAGCTTCAACTCCCAACCCTCTAGTTATCTGCCACAAGATATCTCATGCCGATCAGCAGCAACCCCCGGTAAACAGATGGACAGAGATCTTGAGAGAGAAACGAATGGCCACTAAGTTGGGGACTCAACAGGCTCCGAAATCTTCTTGGAGGCCAAAGGACGTGGAGAAAACACGAGACGTGTGGGTTTTGCCTATCATTTTTAGAGACATCCCTGAGGTGTAGGAGTCTTTTGTGGCTCTAGCTCCGCTAATCTTATACCTCAAATACCTCGCGAGTTCTATTTTGCAAGCACCAGCTGCAACTAGCAGAGCCGTCGAACATATTGTGGATTGTGTTGAATTTTTACAAAAAGCCACTAAACAATACCAACATCAATTAGGTCTGCATAGTCAGTACTTAACTCATCAAAATGAGATGCTTACACAATGAATGGAAGAAATGGAGCAAAGGATGCAGGCAGTAGAAACATGAGCACAACAAGTCAATCGAGGACCATGCCAACTTCGATCAGCAACCAAAAGTTTCACTACAGCACCGTGTCCGAGAAGTGGCTGAAGCAGTCATGATGCCAGAACATTGGTAGTTAGAGTTTGCTCAAAGTGTCTTCCATGAGTTGGCACGGCATCAAGCTGACACTTCATTGAAGATGGTTTATAAAAAAGCTAGCACTGAGCTCATGTCTTTTTTTGAAGATTATCTTGAAGAGGTCGTTTTAGTGCTGAAGAGGATCGGAGATTCAGTTGCAGTGGAAAGGAAAACTTAATAAATGGAAATTTGCCTTGCAACCCATTGTATTGGAGTAGCCTGAACCAGAACTCCAACCGGAGAGCCAATAGGTAGTGATTCAAGTTGATCGGGGTAAGCAAAAGGTTTTTGAAGCCCAAACCACCCAAACGCGGCCTGTCCTTTCTTCACTTTTGGATGTCGATGCTGCTAACTGGTTGCAAACTATGGGAGCCTTAAATGAAGGAATAGGAGCTCAAAAAGTTGCAAACGAGGCTCTTGTTGAACAAAGAAGAAGGCGACCACTTGCGGAGTAGAATATGGCCAAGTTTTGCAATTTGTTTGGGTTCACTACGTTCTATTTTAACCAGCGCTTAGTATGTATTTTCAATCCTTCAACTCCGCCTTGGTGGCATGATGCCGCAACCCTTCTCAGTCGCTATTACAATAACTATTTATCTAGATCTTTTGCTAAATTACAACCTTATGCTGACCCGCACCTACACCAGTCGCCACTTGCTAATGGACAAGCCATTTCCCTATTGCTGTAATATTGTGGGATCAAGTCCTTCCTGCATGCCAAATGTTATGCCGCAGGGAACCTTATTTTAACAAAGCTTATGATCCAAAACGATCCAACTATGCGTAGCTGGCGTGTATGGGAATACGATATAAGTCGCTGCACAAATATATGTAACCTAAATGTGACGCAGACGAAGAGCAAGGATTGTCTTACACTAATGAAGATTCTATTGTTCTTGTCCAATGTACTCTATGCAACTCTATTTGAGTCTTACACAATGTGATGCTCTCTTGTACCTAACGGGGTGTTCCTATGTAAGAAAATATGTACTGAGTGAAGCTCCGGATAACAATGGTCTTTGTTGGCAAGGTTTCATTGATGATGCATTTCCCGAACAAAAGTTGTTGAAGTTGTATTGCCCTCTCCTTAATGCTTGATCTGGTGATTATCCTTTCATGTGTGGCCGATAGATGATTGGGTTGGACTTCAGGGACCCGGTTGAGGCTTGTTTTGGGAGATTGCAACAAGATTTGGTTGTTGGATGATTTAAGTCTCCATTGCCATTTGGTTGTTGTTGGTTTCTTTGTCTTGTTCAAGTTACCTTTGGAAATCCATTGGTAGATGGATAATCCGGTTGAAGCATGAAGTTGTTGATTTAAGTTCTAGCGATGGATTCATTTAAAGTTTGTTGGTCTGTCAGTTGTGAAGCTATATTGTATTGAGGGACAAGATTGATTAGCAAGCATTCTTTTTGGTATCCATATCTTTTTTGGCTTTGATGACATGATTGATTTCCGGATCCAAACTTTGGTAATTCTTCTTTCACAATTACTTGTATGTAGTTTTTGTGGACATGCAAGTAGATCGATCTTCACTTGTGTCATACAAATGCTTCTGTTCATCCCGGATGTGATCTGTTTATGTGAATGGTGTAATGTAAGACTTACATGTCATATTTTCAATTTGGAACAATCTTGTAAGTTTGCATCCATGAAACTCCCAAAATGATTCGCTTGTTGAGATCTATATCCACCATGATGTGGAACCGATGTGGGTAGTGGTTGCCATCTATGTTATTTGAGACATTAGCTTGTCCCAAACTAACCATGGTTTCTCTACTAGCTACTTTGAGTTCAACCTAAGTTGTTTCAATCATTGAATCTGCTAGTTTTAAGTAGGTTGAATATTGCATAGCATTGACACGTGCTCTAGTGTCCACAAGTGCTATTTCGGTTGTGCCATTGGCTAGTTATACATTGATACAAACATCCATACCGGGCCTAACCAAGTTTGCTTCACTTGAACTGTTGCAATAGGTTGATGGTTGATGTTGTTCCTTTCACTTTAAAATCCGTAATTTAGCTTCCTCCGGTGTTTCTAATCATTGGGGAAGTTTTGGACTCTCAAATGGGCCTCGTAAGGACTTTGACCTTCTCCCTCTTGTTCAAAATGGGCGCACGGTAAAATTTTTACAAATGAAATAAAAAATTGTCGGACCTTTTAGATTTAGAATGTACTCATCAAGATCTATCCATTGATATATAGCATGCCATCAAATTCGTTATATTCTAGAAGATTTCACTTTTTGATGTGACAACTCTGTCTTATAAATGGAATCTCTCCCCACATTTCAGCTTCAATGGGAAGGCCATAACTTCTACAAATGAACGCTAAACTTGTCGGAGTTTGGGGATTGAAACCTACTTTTTAAGATCTTTCCAATGATATGTTGGTTGATAGGGACATAGAATTTATGTACTTCACGGGGTTGCCCACTTTGGACAAGAGAGAAAAAGTCAAACCTCCTTATAGGGCCCCTTTGAGAGTCCAAATATTTCCTAATGCCTTTGATCCCACTACTTTTTTCCTTAGCTAAATGTATTTTTTGCAAACATTTTTGTAGTGAGAAGTTGATGATACTTCTTAAATATTCAACCATTTATCCAATTAGACATGACCTCTCCCTCTAATGTTGCAAGTTAAATGGCACCACTTGGTAATATGTCATAGATCACAAATGGGCCGTCATCCTGCTTTTTGAGTTTCTTTTTCTGATGTTACTTAAGGGTATATACTAAAATGTATCCTCTCTTTTGAAATTCCTTGTTTATACACTTGTTGATCATGGAAATGTTTCATTTTTCATTTTTGTGCATACGTAGCTGCAACAAATTTGAGTCTCATTTTTTCCAACGGTATTAGTTGGTCTAGTCTATGAGACAAGTCATGCCCTTTCCATCCAAAGTCTTGTTCTTTGTGCAGTGTCTTGTATGCTACCTGATATACCCATATATCTAAATGGAGTTGGCCAACAAAAGAGCAAGTATGGAAATGGAGATAGAGACCGAGCGGGAAACTAGGGTCCGCAGAGGTAAAGAGAAAGTGTACGAAGGCAAGGAGCAGCAGAAAAGAGACATCACAAAATCAAGCAAGCAGACATTTTAGTTAGGGTGCAACTACCCCAAATACAACCTGATAAGCGATGTTCAAAATCAAAAGGCTAACATTACCTTTGGTTAGTTGTTAGCTTTGAATCCCAAGATGCAAAGACAATGGTGTACAAGCGTTAGCACAAGGTTTCCAAAGGCTAAAGGAAATGTGCATGCAGTGCAAAACATGGCATTGAGAGTGGGTAGTCTGACGAATGTCCTTTATCTAGTGGATGCGGTCATTGAAAAGAGGATGTAGGTTAATTAAGCCTATATAGATGTTGGAGCACAGGTTTTTCATTATGCCAGAGGATGCTATGAAGGAAACATGTGTCAAAGCAGTAGCTAAATCAAATGTACACATGAGAATTGCTAACCATACCAAAGCCAGGTGTTTGGGCGTGGCTCAATACGTAAGAGTGAAGGTGATGGGAATTGAGCGCCTAATCGATTTCTTTGTGATGAAAGCATGTGATAATGCTTATCCAATCATCTTGGGTAGTCCATGGCTACTTGCAATAGGGGCTAAGCAGGATTGGGGGAGCAAGGTGTTTACCTTGCCTGACAAAGAGGGAGGGAGACAGGTGGTGCTTAATTTGAATACCAAATTAAAGAGAGCCATTTTCACCCTGTGATGATGTCAAAAGATGAAGATGATATGACAAGTTATGAATATGAGACCGAGACAACCTATGATGAGGGCTACATGGATACTAAGGAAGAGGAAAGAGAGGATGATATGCTAAGGATAGATGCCGACTTGTTTGGTGTCACTGTTGAATGATCCCATGCTAAAGAAGAGGTGCAATCGCAGGTTCATGGAATGGGTGCGGAGGAGGTAACTGCTATGCTAAGCAAATATTTGACCAATCAAGAGAGAGAAGGCTATGTTGAGTTGTGTGCCTCTTTGCTGAATTTATTTGCGGCAAAGTACAAGTATCTACAAGGAGAAAAGGGTGCAGAGCACAAGACAGTCCTTAAAGAAGGGTGTAAACCAAAGGAGAAAAACCTAAGGAGGCTAGGGGAGATTCAAAAGGAGTCTCTTTGGTAGAAGATTAACCAATTGTTAGATATAGGTATCATATACCCTGTGAAGGAGTCGGAATGGGTTTCTCTGGTGGTTGTCACCCCTAAGAAGAATGGGAAATGGTGGGTGTGCATTGACTACAAGCCATTGAATGCGGTGACTAAGAGAAACCACTACCCATTGCCATTCCAAGATGAAATCTTAAATCTATGGATGGATTTCTAGGGTACTTTCAGATAGGGATTTCTCTTGATGAACAGCTGAAGACGACGTTAACCTCTCCATGAAGATGCTTTGCCTATCGTGCAAGATGCCATTTGGTTTGGTGAATGCCTACGCCACCTTCCAAGAGTGGATGAATAGGGTGTTTGGTCCCTACTTGGGCAGGTTCAATAGAGTTTTCATGGATGACATTGGATGTTATAGCTCAAGGGCAAATCATTTTTCAAAGCTGCTGCTATGTTTGCAAAGACTTGACAAAGAAGGTCAGTTGAATCCTAAGATGTGCAAGCTAGCACAACCTCGAGCGCAACTGCTAGGCCATGTGGTGTCACAAAATGGAATTGAGGCAGATCTGAAGAAGGTCAAGGCACTAGTCTTGATGGATCCTCCCTCTAGTGCACAAGGTTTGGCCTCCTTTTTACATAAGCTAAAGTACTTGTCATGTTTTTTCTAGATACTGTCACAATATGTGTATCCTCTCCAAAAGAGGGCTCAACAAGTGCATTACTTTGAACGGGATGAAGATGCTCAAGAAGCTTTTGACAAGGTGAAAGAAATTTTGTGTCAATTGTCAACTATGTGCCCTCCAAGCCAAGATGATGATTTCTATGTGGCAATGACAGTAGGTACCATGGCTATTGGGGTGGTGTTACTACAAAAGCTAGGAAGGAGCTATAAGCCTATCTACTTCAAGAGCAGGGTGATAAGTCCTAGAGAGGTGACTTACACTGAAGCGGAGCAGTGGGTCATGACATTGGTTTTTTCTTGCAAGAAGTTCAAAGTGCACCTCATTGTGCGTAAGTTTTATGTGTTGGTGGCTAACAATATGTTGCCTGAAGTGGTGTTACACTTAAAGCTAGGGAAGCAGATCATGAAGTGGGTGATAGAGTTGCAGGAATTCAAGTTTGAGTTCAAGATCGACCGTACAAGTTGATCCCATTTGGCGGACATTTTCGTCAGCAAGGCCGTAGATTTGCCAATTTATCCAAGAGTGGTACGAGATGAAGCCAGAGAGGAGCTAGACTTGGTGGTAGCTTTTACCATGTGGTTTGATGGTGCATATAGGAGGGTGATAAAGAAAGCTAGTGGAGGTGTGGTGATACACAATCCCCACGGAAAGATAATCTTCTCAAAATCCTATGACTTGGAGAATGTCCATATCAACAATGAAGCGAAATATCTCGCCCTCCATCTAGGTTTGAAACAACGCACCAAGTTTGGAATTTTACAAGTTGGTGGTCAAAGGTGATGTGTTATTGGTCATCAAGAAATTGTTAGGCCAATGAAAGGTAAAACAAGATTCCTTAAAGCATTGGTTCTTTGCCATCAAAAATCTGTTGAAGTTCTTTAGAGAAATCTAGTCCAAGCATATAGAGAGAGAGCACAACCAAGAGGTAAACCGGCTAGCAAGCAATAAGGTGCAGGTACATGTCGCATGCATAAAAGTGGCCCCGGCCACATACACAGGCAGGGAGTCATTGAAGGAGGTGGAATATTTTTTGAGTACAGGGCAGTGTCCTCAAAGTTTGTCTTAGTTGCAAAGGAGGAGGATAGTTTAGAAAACTCGCAAATTTACATTAGTAGGTGAAGACCTAATGACCTACCGCAGAGACGGGGTACTAAGGAGAGTGCTCTATAAAGAAGATATGGTGCTAGTGCAATCTCATGATAAGAGCGGATACCATGGGAAATGTAAAGTACTATTTTGAGTGTTGAGAGCGGGTTTTTGGTGGCCTTCACTAGTGAAGGATATGCACTGCTGGTGCAAGACCTGCCATGAATGCCAGACTATAGGAGATAGGCATTTGGTCGCTGAGTCACAGGGGTCCATTGTTGCTCAGAATGCTTTTGAGAAGTGGGGTTTGGATGCCATCGGTCCACTCCCTAAGTCTACAAGTGGTAAGAAGTATGTTGTGGTAGCCATCGACTACCTAACCAGGTGGGTCGAGGCCAGAACTGTGAAGGAGGTAAATGCAGAGGTTGTAGACCACTTTGTTTTCGATGATATTTGTTTCCGTTTTGGGGTTTTGTGGGTACTCATTTCTGATAGAGTACAAGGATTCAGAAGCAAACTTATGCAGGCATCGATGGAAAAACTAAAGATTCAGCATCGATTTTCCTCGCCTTATCATCCCCAATGCAATGGTCTGGTGGAGAGTGTCAATGGGCAAATCATCGAGATATTGACAAAGTATGTGTATAAGCAGGAGACAAAATGGGAGATCAATCTAGATTAGTGCCTATGGCCTACACAATGTCCTAGCCAACTTTACTCCATTTGAGTTGGTATATGGTAAGGAGGTACTGCTGCCAATGCATGCATAGTTGGGTGATTTGAAAGGTATGTGGCACATCAATGCCACTCCAAAATCCTTCTTAAAAGATAGGATTGTCGGCCTTCAGGCATTGCAAATGGATAGGGAAGCAACAACACACTACTATGTGAAGCAGCGGGAGAGACGAGTGACCAAAGTCAATGAGAGTCTACCAGACAAGAAGATAATAGAAGGAGATTTGGTAATGAAGTATGAGAGATACTCAGACTTCACCTTCCAGAATAAGTTCAAGAAGAAATGGACGGGTCTGTACAAAGAGAAAAAGGCCTTTTTGAATGGGACCTATTAGTTGGTGAGAGCTAATGGTAAGCTTCTCAGGCACACGTTATATGGTACACAATTTAATTTGTACTTTGGTAGGGGAGTGGTGCGTGATGTAAATCAGATTGTGAGTAGGGGGGTTGGGCAACCCACTTGAAGGGACTCAAGATTAGTAGACATACAATTTTGTACATATTATACATATTGCACATATGGTTGTGCGTTTTCCAGTGTGCTTGGGTGTTTGATGAGTGTTGCAAGTTTCAAGTTTAATAAGGCTACTTTTTGTTGAACATGAATGTTCAACAGGGGGTGGGCAATGATGGTGCAGCAAAGTTGGTTTGTGCAGGGAGGTGCTCTATGCCAAGCTATGGTTGCTTACAGGTATAGGACAAATGGCCAAGGACAATGTGGAGGACCTGTGTAGGAAAATGAGAGTGGAAGTGTATGCCTAATGCGGTTTTTTTGGTCAAAAAATTCCCCAAAATTGTGCAATTGGGGTGACAGGTAAATCTGCCCAAGATGATGAGTTTGTGCTCTAGAATATGGTCTTTGAGATGTTGTGCAAGTTGGTTCAAATGGCTCATCAAATGGAGCCCCGCGGTGAAAGATATTGAAGTTCAAAGTTAGAAGGTGTTGCAGATCTCCGTCGGATTGGACAAATGCGAAAAAGTAGTCAAAGCTTATCTAGATGGGTGGACACAGAGAGATTCCTATGGTGATGCATGTCGGTCTTTTTGAATTGTCAATCGGGATCCGGGTGTCCAAGTTATGGGCCGATAAACATTTGTCGCGAGCCAATTTTGGCATGGTTTTACCGTCTCAGTTGGCATGCCATTAGGAGGTTTCTTATCCTTGCCAGGGTTCTAGAAGCAGGTCTGCACTATGTGGGGCCAGCCAAAAGTAACAGCTCAACGATCGGATTTACATTTAGTGAGATACCGCTCGCCAAAGTGGGGTGTTGTTTACGAGGAGGGGTGTACAAATGATTCGGGCCCAATTTGTCCTCGCTTCGATTTTCCAAACATGGAGTATTCAAATCATGTCCGAGATGCAATGGAACTCTTCGGGTTTGATGGTAGTAGAGTGAAGCTACCACAAGTGTTCAACAGGATTCTCTCTAAGCTCCTCTTTAAGCTTCGAAAAATCTGCCCTCCCGAAGCTCCTCCACCAAAAAACCAAAAGATTGGGCCCCCCCTAGGGCACGTGTGTCCCTTCCAATTTAGTCAAACCCCTTTTTTTCTATTTCAAAATTCATTATTTTCATGTGAAGACCACATTTTGTATTTGGATAATTGGGCTCCAAGCCACCACATATGAGCCATCTCTTATCCAAGTGAACAGTGTTCGTAATGTGACTGTCCTAGTGGGCACATCCTCTACACTATAAAAGTTTTGGGTGACGTTCAAGGCACGCGGGAACCTCCCCTACTCCATTCACATGTCATTGTTGGAGTGTGCAACCAATGGTCGACATCAGCTTCACCAAACTTTGCACAGAAACTTCCGCGTGCAGCACGTAGAACCGCCAACATAGTACCCTCACGGGCCGCCATACCCACAAGCTCCAACAACTCTCCCATCACAACCCGTACTGCATACTAAGAGGCTCTCCTTGTAGGTCATATACCCCCCCTCTTCTAGCCACCGATTTTGCATAAGGGGTATACCCCACGGCCATGTGGTGGCGAGTCCTTCACCCCCCCTCAAAGGGCTCAAAAACCAACATGCTCCATTAGGAAAAGTTTGGAATCAAATTTGGGCCTTGTAACAAATGCCATGTCAGCTTAGAGAGAGATAATACAAAATTCATTTAACCCTTTTTTATACATGTTTTCTAAAATTTGGATATCTTATTCACGCGAGCTACGTTATTTAAAAACCCAAAAAGTATTCCAGTCATGAAATGTGCTCAACAGGTTGAAGGCAGCAAAGGAGACCATCAAGGAGCTTACGCAACAACTTAGAGAAAAAAAATAGCACTAGGTATTTGCCAAGGAGAAAGAAAACTAAGAGACATCGAGGACTTGAAAGTTGGCTCGGGAGGAACCAAGAAAAGAGTGCAAGTTATCAAGTGAGTGCATCTATCTTTCTTAGGTTTATCTCTCACATCTCTTACTG
This sequence comes from Adiantum capillus-veneris, assembly GCF_014529385.1. Taxonomy (NCBI): domain Eukaryota; kingdom Viridiplantae; phylum Streptophyta; class Polypodiopsida; order Polypodiales; family Pteridaceae; genus Adiantum; species Adiantum capillus-veneris. The sequence continues at coordinate 38,254,210 of NC_140931.1, forward strand.
CTAACATGCTGGCGCAAGTCTTTGCTTCACCCTGACAAGGAAGTGGAGCACAACACAACCACCTCCTTGGCCCATTATGGGCTCATATTGAATCGCAAAAAGATAGCTAGCCTCTTAGATGATAAGCGCTATGGTAAGACGTTGCTAAACAGCTTGACAGCCTTTTACATGAGAACCAACTCTTTGCACAGGATGTTCAATCAATTTTGGATAAAGCTGGTATATCCAATAATAGATATGTTGCCATTTTCAAGTATTGAGGTGGTCCGGGGCGAGCAACAAGAGAGGTGACCTCTAAACACCCCTCAAGGCTCCCGTGCTGCTCAATCGAGGCTGGGGCAACCACAAGCACAACACAACAACCAAACCCAAACAAGATAGGGGCACCACCTAGTTAGAGAGCGAACTAGGACGCAAAAGAGGAGAATCCCTTAGCAATACAAGCGAGAAGGAAGGCTACACTATCATTAATCTAAATGCTACAAATACACATACCAAACACACACACACACACACACACACACACACAAAGAGAGAGATCTTTGTGCAAGAATTTAGCTTCAATTTTAATGATTGACGTGGGTGTATGAACAGCTTGGAGGAGAGTCAAGAGACACGATTAAGTTTGATGATGTTGCAATCTACACATTATCTTAGGGTTATGGGAAACCTCTCACCATACAACCCTCTTATAATGTTTTCCCAAGCAACAAAAACAAACACAAGAGCTCTTGACTCACATACAAGAAGATACTACAAAAGAATCTCAAAATGAAAACGCGTCACCTTAAACCAAACGAGATGAATTTGTCAAGCGTGAATTGGAGAGACTCAAGAGAGTTTTGACCCGCGATTTGCACCCAACTTATTCATTAAATTGATGCACAAGAGTAGGTACAACTTTGATTGGAAGTTATGAACATTCACTCCCTTGCAATGTTACAACTAGCTCAAAGAAGCTTTCCTATACACCACATGTAATGGTGCATAGAGAGCTCACTCTCACTCCCTAAAACTAAAATGGTGAATGGCACGCTCAAAGTAGTGCGCAATAGTGTAGGGATCTTGCCATTTACAAAGGGAGAAGGGCTCTATTTATAGGTGAGGAGAGCCCTAATTAGGATTATACCTAATCAACAGTTTCATAGAAAACCATGTTTATGAAATTTTTTATATGTTCTTATGAGAGTGGGGCTCTCTTGTCTCTTGAGTCACATGGATGTGGACTCAAGAGGAGAGAATTATTGAGGTGAAATAGAGAAGATTTTAGAGAGGTGATTGATTTTTTGTGTGAGGTTGCCTACTCCATGGTAGAGTAGAGTGGGTGCAATTTACAAAAAAAGGGTTAGCAATTAGTGTTAGTAGTTTGAAGTTAGTAGGATGGGGTAAAATTACATGGCATATGCACTCAAGGTGCATTATATGATTTATAAAATGATAAAAAGTAAGAGAAGGATGAGAATATACACAATTTGGTGGAAACCACAAGATGTAAATGAAATTTTCCACCTTCTCCTCCAGTGAATGAAGCGGTTGTAGAACTTTGTCGGTGCAGTTCTTTGACCATGGGGAAGTTGAATTCTCCATGATCAAACTCCTCCTTTTGCAGAGGTATATGTGTGTAGAGATGATAATCTTTTGAGCTATGGAGTAAGGAGAGATGGAAATGGTGAAGAAGATGAAGTAATCCATGAAAGTTTCAGGTTTGAGCGAGGGATGGAGAGGAATGAGTGTATGTGTGTGGAAGTGGGAAAGGAGGTGAGAGAAGACTATGGGTTACTTTGTGAGAAAAGTGGGCATACTAGGGTCCACTCAAAAAATCCTATCTCACCGTTGGTAGCTCCAAAAACCATGAAAACATTTGAGGTGATTATTCAGATAGTGGGCTACATTTTCTCTGTTGATTACTTCTTCAAATTCCGAGCGGAGATAGGTGCCAAAATTCTCACCAAAAAGCCTGTTTTTTATGCCGACAAAAGTCTTTTAGTGGCCCCCTCCTTTGTTGAATTTGTACAATGTATCCAAGATTGAGCCCCCCCTTTGTCATATCATAATACAAAGCATCCAAGTTGCCCTTTACACATGCATGGAGGAGGATTATTGGTGAATAAAGCAATATATACATGGTGGGACTAGTGTATGGACTATTCATGGATTTTAGCTCAATGAGCACATAGTGTTATAATAATGAGTAAAAATAATAAAAAGAATATGGAGAAATTATGGATATGGAAAGATATTGGAATCATATGATATGGTCCCTCTTTGTATTATTTTGGGTGAAAGAGAAAAAGGTATGCAAGTAAATGAAATTAATATAATAAACATGATTAAGAAAGTAGAAATCAATTTTTTTATTTCACGAGGGTGAGGGTGAAAATGTGGGGGTGATTTGTATAAAATAAAAATATGAGGCTAAAGTATGTACACATTGGCAAAAAATACACTTGTGGTGCAAGAGGATGAAAGAAGGCATACATAAGTTTAATAAAACACACACCTAGGTATAAATATTTAAATAAAATATCAAAATAATTATAAAAATCCCTATATTTAGGCCATATATATAATGAAATATTTACACACAAAGGCCATAATATACCTTTTTTAATTGTTTTTTTATTGTTTTGGCTCAACTAGCCTAGTGACTAGCTAATTGAGGGTTTTTAAGAAAATACTGTGAAATGGTAGGGATAGACATAATGTTTGGGTGAATTTGGTAGGGTGAGGTAGCTCACTATGAAAATTTTGAATAGCCGAAAAACGGCTATCATTAGCCCTCCCCCAGGATGATGATATATTCATGTACCATCATAAAGCATCTTTTCCAAAGAGAGTACTTCAGAGTCCTTGACAACATCTTCATTGTTTGGCCCCTCGGCATTTTGACTGGAGTTACATTCATGCTTCATAGAGCAATACTTGCATGAGATAGCTGCCTTTTGGCAGATCTTTGGTAGATCCTTTGGTAGAAGGCGACTCAAATAAGGCTTCAAGCGATACCCGTTTACCTTCCTGGAGTGCTCTTTCCCATTCAAGTACGTAAGCTGATAGTAACTTGAGTTGAAAACCTTTTTGACTATGTATGGCCCCTGCCATCTAGTTTTAAATTTGGCATCAAAACGATTATCGAGTTGATTGTCATACCTTAGCACCAGATCTCCTTTCTTGATGCCTTTGTCCTTTAGTTTCTTGTCGAGCTTTTCTTTTGTTTGCGTAGCTTTCCTCTTGTAGCACTCGTATGCTGCTTCTCTTTTCCACTCAAGCTCATCTAAGGTAAGAAGTCGATCCATCCATGCTTCTTGATCATCTTGTGCTACTTTGCCATGAAGTCGCATTGTTGGAATGTTGAGCTCAATTGGTTGTAAAGCCTCTTGACCATAGACCAGGTGAAATGGTGTAAACTCCGTGGCTTCCCTATATGTGGTTCGATACGCCCACCAGGAACCATCCAAGAAGTCATCCCACAACTTTGTCTTGTTTCTCACCATCTTTCTAATGATGCCTGCAATGACACCATTAGCTTTTTCTACCAAACCATGTGACTGGGGATAGTAGGGTGTACTGTGACAATGTAGAATGTGAAGTTCTTCACAGACTTCTGTGAGCAAGACCTTCCTAAACCTTGGAATATTATCATAAACAATCTCCAAAGGTGTGCCAAATCTACAACAAATGTGAGTGTAGACGAATTTGCTCACTGTCCTCTCATTTACCTTTGCCACACTTTGAGCTTCTACCCATCTAGTCATGTAGTCTATGGCCACCAAGATATACAATTTTCCATTTTTATTCCTAGGCAATGGACCCATAGCATCAATGTCCCATTTTTCAAACGGACCATTTGCAAGGACTAACTGACGTGGACCATGTAACAGACGCTTGTTTCCATTAATCTGACAATTGTGGCAGTTTTTACACCAATGTTGAACATCAATGTGCAAGCTTGGCCAAACATATCCGGCAAGCAAAATCTTTTTTGCAGTGATTTCCTGTGCAAAATGACCACCACACGCTTCCTCATGCAAACCTTCAAGAATGGCTGGAATCTCCTTGGTTGTCGGTATTCTCCTACAAACTTGATCTTTTCCCCTTTGATAGAGGGCACCTTCCAAAAACAAATATGAACTCGCCTTCTTAATGAGCCTCTGCTTTTGAGCTTTTGTAAAGCCCTCTGGAAACTCGCCCTCTAAAATGTAGCTCACAATGGGAGCCAATGACTCCATCCCCTGGTACCTTGGTTGCTTTATCACTGTTGCTGCCATGATGACCTGCACTTCACTCTCAACACATGCAACTGCTTTTTGTGCAAGTGAATCTGCATCTTCATTTTGTTTCCTAGGGATATGATATAGTTGCACTTCTTCAAATTGATTAAACAACCTACGAATGGCATGAACTTTTGTCCTTAGGTTTTCATTCTTGCATGCCCAAATGCCTAAAATCTGCTTCACAGTGAGAAGTGCATCTCCCTTTACCATGAGACGTCGTATACCTTGGCCAATGCACATCTTTAAACCATGAAGTAGTGTGTCATATTCTGCTTCATTGTTGCTAGTTGAACCTGGTAGATTGACCTTTACCATGAAACGTCGTATACCTTGGCCAATGCACATCTTTAAACCATGAAGTAGTGTGTCATATTCGGCTTCATTGTTGCTAGTTGAACCTGGTAGATTGACCTTCTCTTTGATGACCACCTCTCCACTTGGGTTGAGAAACACTAGCCCTCTCCCTGCTTTTCCTGTGGCTCGTCGAAAATCTCCATCAAAGAACAAGGTAAAAGCATTAGGAATACTTTTTGGTGGTGGCAATGGTAGGGTCTTTACTTGAGGCACCTTAATCTCCTTCTCATGTACCCTATAAGTGAGAATCCCTGCCAATTGTGCACGAACACTATCTTCTACCTTGAAAGAGTATTGGAACTCTTGCAACTCCATAATCCACTTTGAGATCCTAGTACTAAGATTCATTTGAGATAACACCCAAGGGAACAAATTTTCTGCAGTGAGAATTACAAAAGGTTTTGGTAGCAGGTAGGATCTAAACTTTCTCACCGCAAACATGAGAGAAAGCATCATGAGTTCTGCTTCTGTGTAGCCTCTCTTTAAAGCATTCATGACCCTACTAGCAAAGTAGATGGGTCGCATCCTGGTACTGTGGGGATCTTGTTGTAGCAACACAGCACCAATTGTTTCCCTTCCAACACTAGAGCTAACAAAGAATGTGTACTCCGAACAAGGAGGCATGAGTGTTGGTAGCTCTGACAAAATGACTTTAATGTTACAAAAGTACTCTTCAAGCTCATCATACCATGCAAATTCTACTTGTTGTGTCAACTTTTGCAAAGGATGAAGCAACTCCAAAGCTAAGTGAATAAAGCGTGACATATACTTCACCTTTTGAATGAATGAGATGACCTCTTTGAGATTCTTGGGTGATGGGAGCTCAATAAGAGCCTTTGCCTTTGAAGGATCCACCTCAATTCCTTTATAGGAAACCTTGTGACCAAGCAAGATCACTTCATCCTCACTTATGTGACACTTGTCGGGGTTGAGTTGACCTCCCATGTCGTAGAGCTTCTTTAAACCTTCTTCTACCCTTTGTAGATGCAATGATTTTGAGCTATAAATGCAAAAATCATCAATAAAAACCCTAATGGACTTTCCAAAGAATGCTTGAAACACCATGTTCATGAAGTGTTGGAAAGTTGCAGGAGCATTTTTCAGGCCAAATGGCATGACTAACAACCCCAAGGAGTGATGAAGGTTGTTTTCAACTGATCTTCCAATGTGATACCTATTTGAAAGTAACCCGAGTAGCCATCACACACAGTGTACTTTTCATGACCAGCTACCTCATTTAGTATCTCATCCTGAAATGGGAGGGGAAAGTGATCTCTTTTTGTTGCCTCATTGAGTGGACAGTAATCCACACACACCCTCCAATTGCCGTTCTTCTTAGGAGTGACAACAACGGGAGAGACCCACTCTGAATTCTCCACTGGATAAATGAAACCTGCTGCTAGAAGCTTTCTTACCTCTTTGAGTAAAGCCTGTTCCTTGATGACTCCTAGCCTTCGTAGCTTTTGAGCCTTAGCTGTGGCCTCTGGCTTCAACTCAATTTTGTGTTGAACAACATATACTCCACGCACATCGGTGTAGTCTTTAGCAAAAAGCCTAGGAAATTTCCTTTACACACCTTTGAGCTCCTCTCTTTCATCTTTTGTAAGTGTTGTAGATAACATACTTTCTAGCATTCTTTCATCTTTCACTTTTTGGTTTTCTTTGGGAACCTACCTCTTCCAAACCTGGGCAAGAGGTCTCCTGGTTGTTTGGCTTAAACCTTACCCCCATGACTTCAATGGAAGACTCCTCTTCAGTAATGCTGCCGCTACTTTCTCCTTCTGAAGTGCTATCAATCCAGCCTTCCTCCATCTCTCTTTGAGATGATTCTTCATGGAGACCCTCTTGGCGTTGCTCCTTCATGTCAAAGACAACCTTCTTATGATTGTCATTCCTGCAAATTAGCTTTCCACTCTCCCAATCCTGCAAAGTTCGCATTTTCATTAGCCATGGTCTCCCTAGGATAAATGGGTAACCATTTCTTTTGGTAGACATGACATAGAAATCCACTGCCTTCTTAATGCCAAAGGCCTCCATAAAAACATTTTTACAAATGCCTACGCACCTAGCATTGCTATTGTTTGCCATCTTGACTTTAATTTCAGGTGTCTCATGGATGTGCATGCCTAGTTTTTGCATGAGTCTCTCTCTCATGATGCAAATTTGTGCACCCCCATCCACTAGACCTTTCCTAACCAATCTTCCTTTGATGTAACAATCTAGCACATGTGTAATATCCTCATTCATTTCAGCATGTGCAATTTTTACAACAGGCACACTCTCTTTTACCTTTATCCTACTGCTAACTGCCTTTGTTAAATCCCTCCTAACTTGTGGGCATAATGCAAGAAACTGAGGCCATGAGATATCAGGACCCTTACCTCTCATGTCTTCCAACAAGTTGTATGGAGCCATACCATGTCCAAGAGGGAAGTCATGGAGATTGATACGACGTCGAGTCCTCTTAGCTTCCTTGGTCTCCTTTGCCTTCTTGCCTCGTCCATGGTCACTCTGTGATGTGACACCTTCTTTCTCTTTACCCTTCCCTCAGCCACGCTTAATGCCATTTGCTTCCATGTCAACCTCATTTGAATTTTTCACCTCTACCACATGCACATTTGGATCTGGCAAAGGTGGAACTCCTTCTACCCCTTGTGGAAGTGGTCTTGGTCTATTTGGTCTTTGTAGAAGCCTTGGTTGTTGACCAGTTCCTTCACCTGCATTCACCCCTCAAGGCTCTCGTGCTGCTCAATTGGGGCTGGGGCAACCACAAGCACAACACAACAACCAACCCACAGCCAAACCCAAACAAGATAGGGGCACCACCTAGTTAGAGATGGAACTAGGACACAAACGAGGAGAATCCCTTAGCAATACAAGCGAGAAGAAAGGGTACACTATCACTAATTTAAATGCTACAAATACACACACCAAACATACACACACACACACACAAAAGAAGATCTTTGTGCAAGAATTTAGCTTCAATTTTAATGATTGACGTGGGTGTATGAACAGCTTGGAGGAGAGTCAAGAGACACGATTAAGTTTGATGATGTTGCAATCTACACATTATCTTAGGGTTATGGGAGACCTCTCACCATAAAACCCTCTTATAATGTTTTCCCAAGCAACAAAAACAAACACAAGAGCTCTTGACTCACATACAAGCAGATACTACAAAAGAATCTCAAAATGAAAATGCGTCACCTTAAACCAAACGAGATGAGGTTGCCAAGCGTGAATTGGAGAGACTCAAGAGATTTTTGACCCACGATTTGCACCCAACTTATTGATTAAATTGATGCACAAGATTAGGTACAACTTTGATTGGAAGTTATGAATCACTCACTCCCTTGCAATGTTACAACTATCTCAAAGAAGCTTTCCTATACACCACATGTAATGATGTATAGAGAGCTCACTCTCACTCCCTAAAACTAAGATGGTGAATGGCACGCTCAAAGTAGTGAGCAATAGTGTAGGGATCCTGCCATTTACAAAGGGAGAAGGGCTCTATTTATAGGTGAGGAGAGCCCTAGTTAGGATTATACCTAATCAACATTTTCATAGAAAACCATGTTTATGAAAAATTTTATATGTTCTTATGAGAGTGGGGCTCTCTTGTCTCTTGAGTCACATGGATGTGGGCTCAAGAGGAGAGAATTATTGAGATGAAATAGAGAATATTATAGAGAGGTGAGTGATTTTTTTTGTGAGGTTGCCTACTCCACGGTAGAGTAGAGGTTGCCTACTCCACGGTAGAGTAGAGTGGGTGCAATTTACAAAAAAAAGGGTTAGCAATTAGTGTTAGTAGTTTGAAGTTAGTAGGATGGGGTAAAATTACATGGCATATGCACTCAAGGTGCATTATATGATTTATACAATGATAAAAAGTAAGAGAAGGATGAGAATATACACAATTTGGTGGAAACCACAAGATGTAAATGAAATTTTCCACCTTCTCCTCTAGTGAATGAAGCGGTTGTAGAACTTTGTTGGTGCAGTTCTTTTGACCATGGGGAAGTTGAATTCCCCATGATCAAACTCCTCCTTTTTCAGGGCTTGAGCTTGGTTATTTACTGATTTTTTCTCTTTTTATGAAAGGATGAAGAGGTTATGGTAATATGAATTTGATTCTAGAGAGAGAAATTGAGCTATATGTGTGTAGAGATGATAATCTTTTGAGCTATGGAGTAAGGAGAGATGAAAATGGTGAAGAAGATGAAGTAAGCCATGAAAGTTGCAGGTTTGAGTGAGGGATGGAGAGGAATGAGTGTATGTGTGTGGAAGTGGGAAAGGAGGTGAGAGAAGACTATGGGTTACTTTGTGAGAAAAGTGGGCAACAGACTGGGGTCCACTCAAAAAATCCTATCTCACCGCTAGTAGCTCCAAAAATCATGAAAAAATTTGAGGTAATTATTCAGATAGTGGGATACATTTTCTCTATTGATTACTTCTTCAAATTTCGAGCGGAGATAGGTGCCAAAGTTCTTACCAAAAAGCCTGTTTTTTATGCCTTCAAAAGTCTTTAGTGGCCCCCTCCTTTGTTGAATTTGTACAATGTATCCAAGAGTGAGCCCCTCCTTTGTCATATCATAATACAAAGCATCCAAGTTGCCCTTTACACATGCATGGAGGAGGATTATTGGTGAATAAAGCAATATATACATGGTGGGACTAGTGTATGGACTATTCATGGATTTTAGCTCAATGAGCACATGGTGTTATAATAATGAGTAAAAATAATAAAAAGAATATGGAGGAATTATGGATATGGAAAGATATTGGAATAATATGATATGGTCCCTCTTTGTATTATTTTGGGTGAAAGAGGAAAAGGTATGCAAGTAAATGAAAATAATATAATAAACATGACTAAGAAAGTAGAAATCAATTTTTTTGTTTTCACGAGGGTGAGGGTGAAAATGTGGGGGTGATTTGTATTAAAAAAAAAATGAGGTTAGAGTATGTACACATTGGCAAAAAATACACTTATGGTGCAAGAGGATGAAAGAAGGCATACATAAGTTTAATAAAACACACACCTAGGTATAAATATTTAAATAAAATATCAAAATAACTAAAAATCTCTATATTTAGGCCATATATATAATGAAATATTTACACACAAAGGCCATAATATGCCTTTTTTAATTATTTTTTATTTTTTTGGCTCAACTAGCCCAGTGACTAGCTAATTGGGGGTTTTTAAGAAAATATGAGAAAAGTCCCCTAACTCACACACGCCTATGTACAATGAAATGGTAGGGATAGCCATAAGGTTTGGGTGAATTTGGTAGGGTGAGTTAGCTCACTATGACAATTTTGAGTAGCCGAAAAACGGCTATCAGTATGTAGCATCATTTGCAGTGATGTTCCGTTAGAAAAGGGTTTTGCATCATTTGTAGTGTTGTTCTACTAGAAAAGGGTTTTGATTCCTAACTCCTCTTACTCAAGGTTGTGCAAAGACAGGTCAAAAAGTTCCACATCAAGCACACGCTACTTCCAAACCCTTTCTCTATTCAAAAAACAAGACGGGAAGTCAACGAGGAGGTGCTTGAAAAGCTAAGATGTCTTTTCCACATTGAATTGACATACAGATCGCCAAAAGGATAAGAAATGCTCTATGACAATTATAAAAATATCTTTTATGATATGATCACGCTGCAGTCATATATTGTGTAGTTGTCGATGTTACTCCCAAAGAGTGCAATGGCATCCTGAAGTTTTTCATCAAGCTAGATGAGTGTGAGTTTGTAAAGGAGACAAAGGTTGAGCGAGTTACAATCACACTTATGAATAGAGCTCTGGATGCAAGCACCAGGACGAGATGATCCTCAAAACTTGAGTGTGCAATTTGAGCAAAACACTTTCCTTCTTGGGACGTTCAAGGTGCATAGAAGTTATGTTCAAGATAATTTATCATTATGTTTCGATTGAATACTTGCAAATGTGCACTTTAAAAAGTTCAAAATTATCCATTTAGGTGCCCACTGAGAACTTCGATATATTGAATTGGGTTTTTCATCAAACAAACATACCAGAAACAATAAGCGAGCAAAGAAATGGAAAGAAATTGGATGTGGAGGGCATGGGATCCTACAACGTAGAGTGGCACATGGCTCGAGACCTAAAAACCTTGAAATACATGTACAATGTTTCCAAAGGATCAACAAGAAAAATATATTGCTTGTATTGCATGGGAGGGGTTGAGATCCTTCACAAACCATTTTGGAGAAGAGCTCCGGATAGGCATCTGTGCGACCCTAACTTTTGACCTATTTTGGATATCCCACTATCTAGAGTACACATTTGCACAATGCATACAATTTGTAGAATAATAGAAAAACTAAATGTTCTCTACATTTGTTTTGCCTGGACCACTCGACCTCTGTTTGCAAAGCAAAGGGCAATCTCAGTCTTAGAGACGGCCTTCTCAAAAACTAGTTTGCACGGAGGACATGTTAAGATAGAGCGGGATGAGAAGAGACGAAAAATGATAGGGATGTTCCAAAGAATCTGTCCATTGGTGGTGTGAAATCCCGACTCTTTCTTTTAGTGTCCAAAACTCAATGACAACGCAAAAGCCAAAGTGCACAAGAAAGACAAGCATTATGATACAACAAATGGAAAAATCTGCACAATGTTGTAGTTGACCATGCAGACAGTGGTGCAGCAAGGACTCACAAAGCGAACGTATGGAAAACCTTAGATGCAATATTCAAGTTCTGCAAATTGAGCTCATGGAATGATGGCAACTATAAAAAATTCCAAGAAGCTGTGGAGACCTTCCACAAGACATTCATAAGTGCATGGACAAATCAACATAATACTCACTACATGGTACTGTAATTGGTTTGATGACATAATAATCTTTTGAATTGTGAATACTCATCATTCTAATGTCTGCATGCTTTGTGTGCAACACATTATCTGTAATCACAAGCCTTGGTTTGCAAGGCAATATGGCAGCTTGGGTGTTTGGTCTACACAAGGCATGGAAAAAACCCACTACCAAGCTCGTACTGGTTATTTCAATCACACTCAACATGGAGGTGATGCGGACAAAGTAAATAGCTTAGAGGAGCTATACCAATGGACATATCACAAAATAATGCACATTCACATCGCAAGAAACAAGTCCTACAAAATCAGATTGGCCATGCGGTGAGATTAGAGAAAAAATGGCGAAGAAAGGAGATATGGGAGTTATCGTCTGCAGCTAGACAACATGCGGATTGGCGCCTACAAAAACAGTGTGTGGGAAGGGTTTGGACAGTAGCGTTGCAAGTTATGCCATAACTCTCAGCCATAGCAATATCCTGTTAGAAGCTGGACACACCCCACGGCAACTAACTACTCAGAGGATTATTAATTTTGTAATTATTCATTCATTGAGGAAAACCTGATTTTTCACCTTGTAAATATTGGGACTTACAGAAGTTTCCGGATTGTATCCCAGTTTTGATAGTTAGATTGAGTAGATGGTTGTTTTTGGAACTTTGATGTGTGTGAACACACTAGGACCGCCGGGGCGTTTTTTCCCTCTTTAGGAGGTTTTTTCCCCGTGCATTGTATACACGCCCATCACTCTAGGGCCATCTATCTTTCCATTGCACTAAGTAACACACTCTCTATTGTGTGCCTTGAGCTTCCTTTGTCTTCTCCAAGCTGTGTGTGTTTCTCTGCAACCCTAATTCCAACAGTCTATTGAGGCCTACTGAAGAGAAAATTTGACCCGGCATAGACAGTGAGATTCCATTTGGCTTAAGGGTTCCAGAACTTCTTTCAAAAGTGAATTTGGACCTTGTTTGCCTATTTGACGAAGCAAAGACTGAATTCAGACTTTTTCGCGTAAATTGACCAACATCTGAGGGAAGTATAGTTTCAGATTAGCAGACCTAATCCTGAACATCAGCAGTGTATAAAATACAATAGTGGTTGAGATTAACTCTCCAATTATACCAATCATTACTAAGATAACCTCTAGCAGATAAATGCTTTGACTCGATTGCCGAAATTAAAACGCTTGTGTACATGTATATTCAGCAACAAACCAAGAAGTTGTGCAAAAACTAACACTTTGCTAGGTGAGTGGTTGGATTTGTGATAAATTGCATTGATAAGTTTGATGAATTTAAGATCAGGAAGATACATTGTTAGAGACCAGAAGGTGGCAGGTGACCAAGGTAGATTAGTGTCCACCAAAAAGAGTATAACTCAGGCAAGGCTAGATCCGCTAGCACCGATTATTGAGGAAGGTAGTGATACTAACACTTCGTCAGACAAATCTTTCTTCATGATGGGTAATCAACAGCTAGGAGGTTTCACCTATGATGGACCTATGCAAGGAGGAAGCACCTCCCAAAATCCTTTGAATGATTCCAAGCTCACTGTGATCTTCTTAGAGGGAAGAAACTCGAGGGGAGCCCTAGTCTATTCTGACTATCGAGGACGCAAGTGCATTTGTATCGAGGAGAGGCCAGCTCAAATATTGGAGATAATCCGAGTATATGATGATGGAGATAGATTCCGAGACGAAAAGGGGAACCACTATCTAATAGTTAGTAACCTTGAAGATCACAACAGATATGGAGATAGCGTGGCGAAAGGGAAAATGGTTTCAGAAGCTCAAGAACCGCCACCAAACATTGATCGGCCCGGAGCTATTTTTATGTATGATAAGAAAACAACCAGGGTTCCAACTTATAACGAGAGCTTGGGAATCTACAAGCATGAGAGTGAGGGTATAGTCTCTTACTTTCACAGCAAAGAACCATACGTAAACGAATTAAGCAAAGACAAGGTTCTTTACTTATTCTCTTATGAAACTGCTACGGGGAAGGGTATGGTTTTTGTTGATAGATACGGGCGAGAATACCAACGTATTCTCCCAGAGGAGGTAGAAAGGGCAACAGGTCCAAGAGCATCAGCATTTGCCCCTGAGGAAGTGCCAAGAGCCACCTACACCCCAAGCAAGTCAACGAATCCTTTTTCAGATGAGTATGATGCTACCTCACATTCCACCCGACCGCAAGCATTCAACAACCAAGACCAACCTGCAAACCGGCCAGGATTGCAGGCATGGCTCCGACAGAGTGCAACATTGGAACAAGACAGAAATCGAGATGGTTATCAAGCCGCACGAGGGCTAAGGGATTTGCAAGAACCACCACTCTATTCAAGGTATCAGGGAGAGAGTAAGCGAAAGACTCAAGGGTCAACAGAGCCTGGAGGACCACCCATAGAATGAGTTCGAAGAGATGAACCACCTCCAGCAAGAACTGTTAGAAATTATGGCTTAGCAGCACCACTGGGAGAGGAACCAACCTATTACAGAAGGCCTGAGGAGGTATATCGATTAGGACGGGGAGATCCAATGATGAGGTTTGTGGATCATCGGAGAATTAGGCCTTCTCAAGTGCAAAAATGGGTAAACAAGAAATACACAGTAAGCAGAGACCCAAGAGATCATGTAGCAGCCTTTGTGCGTGTAATTAGAGCCGAAGAGGTGTTGGATTTTCCTACCCAATTTGCAGGGTTTGGACTAACCCTAGAGGATGATGCTGCCACTTGGTTTGACTCTGTAGAGCGTAGAGACTTTGAGTCTATGGAGGAAGTGTTTGACGAGTTTATCGAGGAATTCTCACAAAGGGGAATAGCTCATAATACCGTCTCACAGATCCATAAATTCAAACAGAAAGATGGAGAATCTGTACGAAAGGCAGCCCTAAGGCTAAAAAGATATGTTAAGTTATGTCCTGTTGAAGAACTGCCAACTCAGTCCAGACTTATGCTGATATTCATCCAAGGACTAAGGAATGCGGATCTCCAAAAAGACTTACATATGAAAAGGAGCACGACATTGAATGAGTTGACCAAGGAATCTCTTTACCTGGTGGACAATTGTACGGTCTACAAAGAGGGGGAGTTCAAGGACCTTGATGACGATTCGTCTTCACAACAAAGTGGAAGCAAGTCTTCTAAGACAGCACTGAAGGAGAAGTGGCTGTAAACCAGGAGTAGCTTGTAGATGAAGTGCTAAAAAAAATCAACTTGTACGCCAAACCCCAGGCTAAACAGCCCAAGTGGTGTGCTATTGAACAAAAATGGACAAACCATGGGACCGAGGAATGTTATTATAACAAGGGATATGTGAGAGAGAGACCTTACGCTCCCCAAGCTCCGGTAGCTTCCCCTCAAGTTCCACCGATGCCTAGATATCAAGCAGGCAACCTACCACGACCTGAAGGTGTAGAAAGACCACAACCGGTGTTGGGGCAACAACCACCCCTACCAGTGTTACGACCAGTTGGTATAAGATACACACCAACATTAACTGAATCAGAGGATAAGGCTTTGGTGCCTATGCATGCATATTATGAAGATCCCAATGGATATGCAGTAAACCCTGTCTATTATCCACCAGAAGAACCCTCAACACCAGAATCGTGGAGTATGATAGGAAATACAGGACCACCAACTGTTGTACAGGCAGTAGGAGAAGGAATATATAGCTTAGATGAACGAACATTGTTGTTCATAGCCAATGGAGGCATGGGCAGACAGAGACATGCTTACCAACAAAGAGGAGCTCAAGGAGCACCTCAACAACCCAAGGGACCCTGCTGCAAGTGTGGTGGAGACCATTGGCTGAGAGACTGTCCTCATGATGAAATCATTAGAGTGAATGCGTATTGCCCCAAATGTGGAATTACTCATTTGATTCCCAATTGCCCTAAAAACCCGAGCAAAGGAGCAAAAACCACCTTGAACATGTTAGAAACTGTACCTTCCAGTGGAGGATCAGAAAATGAAACAATCATACACATCCACTCGATAACACGAGCCCAAGCTCAAAGAAGGAAGAAAGAACCCATAGTTGAAGAACCTTGAACATGTTAGAAACAGTACCTTCCAGTGGAGGATTGGAAAATGAAACAATCATACCCATCCAGTCAATAACAAGAGCCCAAGCTCAAAGAAGGACGAACGAACCCATAGTTGAAGAACCAAAAACCGACGCCCAAAGTTCAGAAACAAGAAATCAGAGAAGCACTTGGAAAGCTAGAAAGGCGCGTAGGAAAGCCAGGAAGGAACGAGAGCAAACAGCTCTATCCGAGGAGTTAAAACATACAAAGGATAGATTGGAGCGGTTAGAGAATCTAGCTAGCTTAAGCTCACATACCACAGCAACCATAGCACCCAAGGAAATAGCAGAGCCCAAAAGTGTAGGATCAGGAGGATCTGTACTGGCTGACAAGGTAAATGAGCAGTTGGATGCACTTCTAAAAGCTTATGAAGCTAGACTTAAAAAGAACCAAACCCAGGAGCAAAGGTGGATGACTTATCCATATGCAGAACTAGAAAAATAGAGGTTGGATATGTGTAAAAAGATGATCGAAACAGCTCAATCATTGATGGAAGA
This sequence comes from Adiantum capillus-veneris, assembly GCF_014529385.1. Lineage (NCBI taxonomy): Eukaryota > Viridiplantae > Streptophyta > Polypodiopsida > Polypodiales > Pteridaceae > Adiantum > Adiantum capillus-veneris. Next base: position 38,270,266 of record NC_140931.1, read on the forward strand.
CCCGTTGGGTAAACCTGCAAATTGGCATGAGGCACCAGCTCCAACCCCTATCCAACCAACTTTAGAGAAACATGTAGAAACGAAGGAAAGACTCACTAATGCCTATGAGTCCAGAGGAGAGCCTATCATAGTGCCAAATACCACAGATGGGACAAGTGACGGGTTCCAACCGAAAATATTGGCAGAAATGGGTAAAGACTGTAACAGTCTACACGATCTGTGGAAGCAAATCCGTGAGGCCAACGAGGCTAATACGGTGAGTAACCACATGAATAGCACGAGAAAAGAAAAGAATGTGATCTTACCTCCTATTGAAGAATTTGAGGCGAGATAACAAATGAACTTTGAGATACATACACAAGGGGGAGACCAAGGATCAATTAGTTCGGGGCACAGCCAACGAGACTCGCTGAGAACTTTACCCTCTTACCTAGGAGAGTATGAAGCCAAGTCGGAGGTGAGAGCGATCCCATCTCAAAGACTTTCCTCTAACAAGGTGATGGATTCGCAAGGATTGATTGAGTTGTTGTCCACTCCGGTGGCATGCACAATCACATTAGCATAACTCCTAAGGTTACAACCAAACATGTGGACTACAGTAGGTAAATGCCTAGAAAAATTTGGAGTGAAAGACCCCACCTTGAAGTTACAGGAAGGGATCAAAGAGTTGGATAGGCCTCAATTAAACACTAGGCCGGTACCATTGAACAAGTTTGGAGAGTACTTCGAAGGGGAAGATGGAAACACCACACTACCAGTAGAATTCCAAGGAGTAGTTTCCAAAGCTATTCTTGAAAGTGGAGCGGGAGTTGCTATCGCCACCAAGGAAATCTGGAAAAAATGAGAAAAACCAGCTTTAAGGGCTACCAGGATGAAACTGCAATTGGCAAATGGGTTCATGGAGAAGCCTCTGGACTCTTAGAAAAAGTGATTGTCACTTCGTGCGGAATCAAGTATGAGCATACATTTGCAATAGTCGATTTCGACAAAAAGAACAATTATGAGATCATCTTGGGATGACCATTCATGCGACAATTGAAGATGGTCCAAGATTGGGGTTATGACCACATATACCTCAGACATGGCGAGACAACAACTAAAATACACCTGAAAGACCATAGTTACAAAGATGTGAACCAAACACCTGTGGAAGAGTTTGATTCAGCTACAGTAGCAGGATCAGAACTCCCAACATGATTAGGGCAACCAAAAGAGCTATGGATGTGCGGAGCTTCACATTGTGGAAGCTTAAGAAGAGAGGAATGCGTCTTAGAAAGAGTGATAGAGGACAAAGAGTATATTCCGAAACCTTTCCCTGAAGATGTCTTGGAACCTCTCGAATGGGAACACATACTAGCAACATTGGATGTCTGTACCATTACAGATAGTCCAACAACAAAATTTTGCGACAAGGATGGCTATGATGTGTTACCCTATTACATGGTAAGCGTTATACCAGGAGAAGATGAGATGATGGAACCACTACAACAAGAAGAGTTTTACAAATCCTTTGAACAATTGGAAGTAAATGATAATGCAAATAATGAGTGTTCAAACACCTCAAGTGAGCGTGGAAATGAAACCGAGAATATCAAGTTTTATGATTTTGCTAATCAACACCCTAGACACCAGGAACGCTATAGGAGGAAACGATCAGGAAACAAAGCAAGAGAGAACCTAATGCCCATGATAAAAGATAAAACTCACTATTTGATGCTTGTAAAAGCAGAAGATTGTGTTAAAAATCAAATATCAAGAGGATTCTCAAAAGATCTAAAAGAAAGAACGAAAGAGAAAATAAAACACGTAAGAAAAGCTAAAACCGAAACAAAATCTCAAAAATAAAAAAAACAAACAACAAAAGACCAAGAGTGGACCAAATTGGAGCGTAAATAGAAATACCAAGAACTGAAACGGTCTTTACGTGAGATATGGACTATTGAAGAAGATAGTGATGGTAAAGGGGAGTCAGAAAAGGAAAACATGAATGTACCATCACACTATTGGAAATTTACTATCCAGGACAGAAAAATCATCATAACACCACCAGTCAGGGAAAGAACCAACCAAGAATCTTACGATGGGCCTAAAAATGCAAAAAAGATAGACCTCGCAGAACCAGGTGAAAAGCCTCAGCCGGTCTATATATCTAACAATTTAGAGCCTGAAGAGGAAGAACAACTAACCCAACTTCTCAAGAATTATAAAGATGTATTTGCTTGGTCCTATAAAAACCTCAAAGGAGTTAATCCATCGATATGCCAACATACAATTCCTTTGAAATCGGATGCAAAACCTAGCAAACAACATCCTTATACATATAATGACACATTTGCTAAACGAATCAAACAAGAGATTGATAAGCTGATGGAAGCTGAATTCATCTATGAAATCGAACATACAGATTGGGTGTCACCCATTGTGGTAGTTCCCAAAAAGAATGGAAAATTGCGAGTGTGTGTAAACCTCAAAAAGGTAAATGCAGCCACCATAAGGGATAATTATCCCTTGCCAATCACAGAACATGTACTTGAGCGGGTGGCCGAGAAACTGGCTTATTCCTTTCTGGATGGGTTTTCAGGATACAACCAACTGGCAATAGCAAGGGAGGATCAACACAAAACAGAATTTGCCACAGAATGGGGAATTTATGCCTATTGAGTTATGTCGTTTGGCTTAACTAATGCCCCAGCCACTTTCCAAAGGTTAATGACCCATTCAAGGAATACCTAAGAATATTCTTAGAAATTTACATGGATGATCTTTGTGTACACTCTCTTCTACGAGAGGAACATATCGACCATTTGCAAAAGGTATTTGAAAAATGCAGGACATATCGAATCTGTCTTAACCCGGAAAAGTGTGTATTCATGGTTAAGTAAGGCCGCATTTTAGGACACATTGTCTCAAGAAATGGCATAACCATAGACCTAGACAAAGTCAAAGTCATTGTAGACCTACCCAAGCCTACCAATGCGAAACAAGTGCAATCATTCATGGGACACTTTGGATATTATCGAAGATTCACATACATGTATGCGGTTATCGCACAACCTTTGTATCGTTTGCAAGTTGATTTCGATTGGACCGAGGAGTGTGAAACTTCATTCCAAAAGCTAAAGGAAAACCTTATATCAGCACCTGTACTGAAGGCACCAGATTGGGAAAAGATATTCCATGTTCACATTGATGCTTCAGCATATGCCATTGGAAGTATTCTGGCTCAACCTGGAGACGGAACAATGGATTTTTTGGCTTGCTATGCAAGCCGATAGTTAAACAGTGCGGAAAAGAACTACACAACCACCGAGCGGGAAGGGTTCGGAATGATTTATGCTGTAAAGAAATTTCGGCATTATTTGCTTGCAAACAAATTTTTGCATCAAGATCTTTTGTATCTGGTAAATAAACCTTGCAATACAAGGCGAATTGTACACTGGTTTATTATATTACTAGAATTTGACTTCACAGTGGTGGTCAAAAAGGGGAAAACCCATTTACGAGCAGATCATCTTTCAAGGATACAATATTGAAATGGTACCCAAATGGTCTTAGGAAATTGTTAGCATTCTTTCCTTTATAAGTGGGTTTGGTAATACGGAATACAGATCCAAACAACAAAAATTTCGACAAACAAAAAACTTCCATTTGATAGCAGGACGGCTGTATCATCTTGGATCGGACCTAATCCTACGATTATGTATAAATCCGGAAGAAATCGAGTGCTACCTTCAAGAAGCACATGTTCAAGATTGTGCATTTCATTGTTCAACAGTGAAAACACACCAGAGACTGAAACAGTTAGGGGTTTATTGGCCAACTATGTATGCAGACACACATTCTTATGTTACCAATTGTACTATATGTAGTGCCAAAAGACCAATGGATCACGCAACTTTGTTTCTGGTAAACATAACACCTGCTTGGAGTCAATATATCATTGACTTCTTAACCACCAGGACGTTCCCTGAGAACATCACAAGAGCACGGAAAAAAGCTATAGAGCTGGAAGCTCGTGACTTCCAGTTAATTGGAAACCAACTCTATAAGCAAGGAAAGGACAATCAACTTAGAATTTGTGCAAGTGAAAGTGAATACCTGCTGATTCTAGAACATGCACATAGCGGAATAAGTGGAGGCCATTTTTCGGGCAATAAGACAACAAAAAGTGTCTTAACCGCAGGAATTTGGTGGCCTACATTGCACATGGATGCTGAAGAGTTTGTAAAGCATTGTGACGCATGTCAACGCACCACGGTGCCAATAAAAAGAGATGAGATGCCTTTACGGCCAATGATGGGAGCAAGAGCATTTGCAAAATGGGGCATTGATTTTGTGGGACTTATATCACCCCCTGCATATCGCACCCATACCCAACATATCATTGTGGCTACGGACTATCTCACAAAATGGGTCGAAGCCAAGGCAACACAAAAAGCTGATGCACGCACACTGCACAATTTTTGTATGAGAATGTTTTTGTACGATATGGGTTACCAATAGAAATTGTCAGTGATCGTGGGACACATTTTCTCAATGAAGTCATTGAATATCTGCTAGAGGAATTCATGGTCATACATAGGAAATCTGCTCCATACCATCCACAGGCCAATGGACAAGCTGAAGCCACAAATAAAACACTATGCATGGTTCTCACTAAAATAGTGTCAGAATCAAGAACAGATTGGGATCAACAGGCAGCTACACTCAACACTGTGGGCATACAGGGTAGCTTACAAAAAATCAATAGGAACAACACCATACAACATGGTGTTTGGCCTAAATGCTATACTACCCATAGAGTTTTTAATTCCAACTCTACGAGTAGCAAAAAGCTTAGAATGGACAGGGCATGAGCTCTCTTCAAGAATTGATGATCTTGAAAAGCTAGATGAACTCCGCTTACGAGCTGTAGCTTCAATCTATGCTAAAAAGAGAAGAATTTTTTGACAAACATGTGCGCACTAAAGAGTTCAAAACAGGTGATTACGTATTTGTTTATACCTTGAAGCAACATGCCAAGAAACTTAAAGAGCGAGGGATGGGACCATTTGTGATTAGTGATCTATCACAAAGTGGAGCTGTCAAGCTTGCTACATTAGCAGGTGAAGAAATGCCGAACTGGATTAGTGGATGTCGACTGAAGAGGTATCGTCTACCACTCACACAGGAGATGTTCCAACAAATTCATCAAGGAAAACAACAAATGAAGGAAAAACAAAGAGTACGAGAAGAAGCTCAAGCAGAAGCAAAAGAACGCATTGCAAAAAGAAGACTTCTGCGACAACAACAACAAAGTGGACTACCATTGCGAATCAATGCCATGCGACTGACGAAGTTGGATGAAGACACAGTAGAGCCAATAATTGCGGTCAAAGTGGGAAACAATCAAGTTGAATCGACAGCCTTGCTTGATTCTGGAGCTCAAGAAAATTTGATCTCTTACGGATTGTACCAATAGCTCAAATTCACAAGTCAACTTCATCCTACTCCTCAAGTGCTGGAAAGTAGCACATCACACCCATTGAAAACATTGGGATGGACTATATTGCATGTACAGATACATCAATATATTTACCCACACAAATTTTATGTGGTGGCGGATGAAAGCACACAACACCAAATGATGTCGGGGAAACCTTGGCAAAAAGAGTACAATGTACAGATAGATTGGAAAGCAAAGGCAGTCAAAATATAGAATGCACATGAACAGCAGGTGACAGCCTTTGCTCAACAAGACCAGAATAATCAGCTGCAAGCCATGCAATCACTGGAAAAAAATCCAAAAGCACAAATGCCATCAAAGAACAAGATGATATCCGAGACCAACAATCAGGTAAAAGCCAACAATGCTAATTACAGACATATGAAGTCACTGGCCGCAATGCAAAGATCTAGGTTACCAAAACAAGGGAAACAAGTATGGATGCAGAAGGATAGAAATGACATAGCGGACAAACAACAATGCAACAACAGAATTCCAACAAAGCAGATGGTTCAACCACAAACCAAGGGCATAAAATAGATATGGATCCCAAAGAAAATGCTTAGCCATAACCCAAATGTCACTCACATTTGGATACCAAAACAAACGCAAAAGGAACTCCCTTCAGTACAAGCAACAACGGAAGGCAGACAACTGCATTTGAAAAAGGAAAACCGACTTATGTGGGTGCCAATCAACAACAAACCAGAGGCAAACAAGGAAGGGCCAAAACATCTAAAAAAACCGGCAGAAACAAAATACCAATGGAAAGCAAAGGCAATACGGCCCATAGCCATTCCGGCCCAGCCAATTCTCTCCTTAGAAACAACTACAGCTCTATCAACAGTGTTGGTAAAGCAAGTGCCTTTTGCAAAAAAGACAATTAAATAGAGAGCAGTAGAGTTACAGCTGTTACTTGCAAAAAAAAAAGGAAACCTCGACGATGAATGCCAATAAGCATCTTGCTTATTCCCTTCTCTTGCACAACATTAATTTTTCCATGCATTGACCGAGTATGCATAAAGTAGGGCCACATTAATCGGCCAGGCATTAGCACAAATTTTCAACCTATGCACGGCACATACTCCGAGGCGATACCTTGTCGTCCGGGAGGACTCCAGCTAGGAGGGAGGGAGGCATTCTCAAATGCGGAACCAACAATAGAAACAACAAAAAAGGGCATGATTTTTGACTATTTTAAGGGTTTTTGTTTGATCGTGAAACTCTATGAAGAACAAATGCAAGAACTTCAGAAAGAGCTGACTCTAGAGAAAAAGCAGAGATTGATGATGGCATAAGGATCTATAGTCATGCAAACGAGAATGGAAGAAGTCCAAAAAGCCCTGCAAGAGGAAGTAGAAAGCATGAAGAGAAAGCTCGAGGAGGCGGAAAGAATAAACGCCGAACTTAATGACCCCTCCGCGAACATGGGCGAAGAAGCGGAAACAGAAAAGCAAAAACTCCTCAGGAAAATTGAGGAGTTGAAAGGACAGCAAATAGGAGAGCCAGAGAGCACAGGGCCAGCAACCAATGAGGGCATTGACTTAGAAAATGTGGCAGATCCGGTGGACACGCCTATGCAAGAGGAAATCCTAGAAGGATCCTCTCAAGAGCCATAGGATCTAACACAAGAAGAGGAAGAAAAATTGCGTAAAGCAATAGAGGTGGAGCTGAGGGAGACAACAAAGGAAGCCTTGGAATGGGAGCAGAGGGTCTTCAAGTCTATGACTATTCAAAAGATCGACGCCAACAACCTTAGGTGCGAGTGGCTTCAACCTTCTCTCGCATATCCATTGCTGAAATATGAGGCAGCTACCATAAACAAGCGAATCAGAGAAGATCCAGCCGTCCCCTTTACAATGCAGATACCTCAAAACCAAAAGGGGTCAAGCTCATTGTTGACTCTCAGCCAAAGTGGAGGAAGGCCTGGCTTACAAAGTACCCACAATACCTAATCCACTTGGTAGAGGCTTAAAAAAATATCAGGGACAACCTCAGCAGGTGAGAGAATAAGTGTCCAATACATGGTGAAAACCCTAACGGCCGCCATAAAGTTGTTCACAGGCTCACCTGACCTTACATGCATTATGATGAGGAAGATTTGCAGAACCATCTTAGTAGTGTTCGAGACTTTCAAGCCAGGCCAGGTGACCGATAACATATTTTTCTTCCAAGATACTTACAGATGCGCTTATGATCTGTCTGGTCAGCCTTCCAAGGAGGTGATACATGCGTTGTATCAAAGGATAATGTTTCTACCATCCTATCATCTCCAGGCTTTTGAAGAAGCGTTCTACACAGGCTTCTTCACCATAAACATTGACATTTTTGGCCCGACAATGATAAACCTGCATGCTAGATACGAATCTCTGCTAAAGATGCGAGAAACGATACGATGAAGAAGCAGATCAGCGGCCATGTCGGGGACGACATGAGCATGGAGGGAGGGAGTGTTAGAAGCTGGACACACCCCACGGCAACTAACTACTCGGAGGATTATTAATTTTGTACTTATTCATTCATTGAGGAAAACCTAATTTTTCACCTTGTAAATATTGGGACTTACAGAAGTTTCTGGATTGTATCCCAGTTTTGATAGTTAGATTGAGTAAATGTTTGATTTTAGAACTTTAGGGTTTGAGAATTGTAAGGTATATATACCACTTTTTGACCTTAATGAAAAAACTTTTGTCATTTTTAAAACAAGTTTTGAAGTCTGTGAGTGAGCGTACTGTGTACGAGAGAGAGTTGAGCTTCATCTTGACGCTACGTGTGCTCCGGTGATCGTAATAATCGAGTGCGGAGAAGTGCAGCGTGTTGCCCCCGACGAGAGCTATGCGCCAATACCTACATTGCGCGCGTACGGCCCAGTTTTGCGAGCTCCTTCTATGAACTTTATCAGGTGTTTGGGTGAGCATACGTTGTCCGATTTTGCATTGCAGCATATCCACGCGTTCACATTGAGTAGAACTACACACTAGGCACTTTAGATTCTGGAAACGAAGACCTGCAGATTTTGGCCAGACATCCTACATGTTTTTGCACCGGGTGTTTTGAGTTGGGATTTTGGTTCATAGACCTTAGGGAGAACGCTCTATTGGTATTAGTAGGATCTCCTTCAAGTTCTATGGTGTTTTGAGATTGTTTGATGGGTGTTCAGCTCTAGAAAGCGTTGTAGGAAGTTTCCTCTTATGCACTCTTGAAGGCTGTGACTTAGACAATTGGTAGAGACCTCTATAGGAATTAGTTAGGAGTCGGTCGAGTGTAGGTTGACACCTTATGCTTGCTTCCACGCGCCTGCGGGTCGAGCTTCGTCCTTAGCTGACATTACATGTTAGGTGAGTTCTCGCTGTGCTGATGTCCGTCGCGGCGTATCCGTCCAACATATCCAAACACCAAACTTAATGTATCTAGAAGAATCGATGTAATTTCTGCTTTTTATATTGTGAATGATGGTTGCAACAAAATAAAATGTGGCAAGACATTGATACTCTATCATTTCAACTTTTCATAATGTGAATGATGGTTGCAACAAAAAAAATTATGTTGCAAGACATTGTTACATAATCAATCTAACTTACATGCATAAAAAAAATACATTCTATTTATTTCTAGTCATCTGAAAATGATACAAAATATTTTGGCCTCTTGCCCGTATCTGAAGGACCCTCTTCCTCATGCCTTGGTCTCTTTGAATGATGCATTTTGTCATCAACATCCGTCGCAAGCACGTTGAGATTGAGCAATTGCATCTGCTTAGAGGCCTCAAGCTGTGGGTCCTCCCCTGTGTTGAGATAGATCTACAAGAACATGTCTATATCCTAACCCTCATTCCCATTTATTCTCCCACATTAAATGATCAGTTTAATGAGAGAAACTCATTTGGGTTGGTTAGATATTAGATTTTATGACACAACATTTTTCTTTGATAGCTCCCATCTGACAATCTCGATGAAAATTCTCTCCCCCATCCAGTGTCGTGCAGCTCTGCTTCCATGATGGGAGAAAGAATGAAATAATTCATATCAAGCTTAGCTGAAGCCTATATATTTATTGAGTAATGTTAAGGGCTTGATAACAAGCTATCTTAATGCTAAATGTTGATGAGACTTTAAAGGGCCTTAGATCATGTTTCTAATTCTAAAAGTGAGTATATTTGAAGTGACAACTAAGGGGATATTATGGATTGTCTCTGCAATGCTCAAAGTACTCTACAGGGATGTCTTTACGGCTTGTCGATTGGAGCTACGATGAGAAAGTTATGGTATTTTGAAGATGAATAGTTTGAAAATCCATATTGGTTTGAAATGAACGACATATGGTGAACGTCAATCCTTTCAGGTCGGCAATCGGAGTTCTAGTTGCCAAGTTATTGATAGTCAAAGTTGCACCTAGGGCGAGTTCTATGCCGGGTTGGTCGCCTTGGTCATCGCTCTATATAAGGTTTTTGGAACTTTTTCATGGTTTGTATGTGCTCTATGAAGCATATTAAGTCCACATGAAGTGACGTCATGTCAAACGGAGCCCGAAGCGATAAGATATTAGAGTTTGAAATCGGCAACAGCTACCAACGAGATGCATTAGATGACTTTTTCCAATTTTTGTCACCTTGGTTGAAGGGGATTGACAATGCCCAAGATTGGTGGGATTGTAACGGTCTAAAGACAAATAGAAGAGTTCTAGATCCAAGCACCAAATAGCAGGCAACATACCTAGAGCTTATCTGCTTATTGGACAAATCTTTGGAAGGATTCTCAAATATAGATACTAAGGGTACTTAGCAATCTAAATTTATACATGAGAAATTTTATTTAGATGCAATTGATGATGACGTTATGGAGTTTTTGGATGATTCTCTACTTGATTTTGAGCATGTGCAAGATAGAGAAATGTTTTCTGATGCATATTGGGAGCCCAATGAAGAGAGTTTTGCCAGGGCACTCATGTACTCAGATATAATACCATCATTCCAATGCTAGAGGGGGTGAAGGTGCATTACTAATGCTTTTATTCATGATTCATGATCAACAATTGGTTGAGCCAATTGCACAAGGGATAAGCAAGAAGGCTTGATGAGAAAGTCCAATGAGAAGAGGTAAAGACATGGAACCTCTCCCGATCTCACTCTTGACCAAGTGAGGAAGGAAGCCCATGGTCGAGAAGAGGAAGAAGAAGGGAAACAAAAGCATGAAGAGGTGAAGCACATGGTGAAGCGGAGAAGAAAGCTTGTGGTTTGGTAGGGCAAGAAGAAAGACATCAACAATGTCTCTCACTCTCTCTATCTTGGGCCTTCAAGGCTACACACTCTTGGTCTATCGAGTGAAGCTCTTGACAATTGAGAGTTTTGAGAGCTCTTAACGACACAAAGAGAAGAGTTTTTCCGAGTTCAAGCGGAAATACAAGGGGATATAGGGCATGAGGGCAGTTGAAGCAATAAAAATGATACAAATCATCAATCTAAGTTTTGAGTGATAAGTCACGAAGCTGTTAATGGTTCGCTTAATCTTGTATAGGGATTTTAAACTCCTACTTTTTAGCTAATCCGAGTGAGAGCATCGTTAACGACCCACCTTGGTTATTGATTAAGTTGTACTCAAAGCTTTACTCAATTTATTAAAAATTATGATGATTGCCAGAGCTATTTGTGTCTTTCGTTCTCTATCTCATCATTGTGAATTTTCTTGCCCATTTCAATGTCTGGGATGGTGCCACATGCCTTCAAGATGCAAGTATAGGTGATTGCATTTGAGGAAAGGCCTTCCTTGTGCATTCGGTTAAAATTACCCGCAAAAAACTTGCCATAGCCATAATGGGCATATCTTGTAATCAATAGCTCATCAATCACTTACTTCTCTCCGGAGTGCAACATATTTGATACAATACTGACCAACCCAGTACCACGTTCAAATATTGCCAACCTAGCACTGCCAATCACCCCATTAGGCAAACATCTCAACCACGGTAGTGCAGAGCACAAGTCCCCTAGCATATCCAAATATCAATGCGGTGAAAGAGATGACATTCCGGACAAGATACAACATATTTCAGAACCTCCTTGAAGCCCAAAAACTCCCAGATAGAACACTACACGAGGCAACAAAACTGGTACAGAACTACCCTCAATGAAATTTTAACCGCACATATCTTAGCCGTTTGAGCTTGAATTGGAAATCCAAGAAGACCAATGTCACCTCTATATGATGAGCAATTCATGCCCATGCACTCATACCATCCCTGACCCATCATTTGCATCGATCAAATCCAGTACCGATCTGCAATCTACTCACCATAGCTCCAATTGACGAGCCAAAAAGATAGGCTTGTAGAGAACTTTGAGTATTGTAGTTCTAGTCCATAAAATTACATTTGTGATCAATTAAAACATACTCTCTTTTAGAATCATCGAGACAATTCCCCCCCTCCCCCCCTTTAAAGCCGCTTCTGATATACATTTAGCATTAAGCTAGCTTGTTACCAAGCCCTCATATCTGTTCAATAATCATGTAGATTTCAATTAGGAAAAATTTGCATCCTTCTGCTCTTTTTTTCATCATGGAAGTAGAGCTACTCAACATCCACTCCCTTTAAACCTTCACAGTCTATGGTCTGTGCCAACCGGTCTTCACAATCTGCCATCATCAAGCTCACATAAGTGGTAAGTACATGCAAAAACATTTAAGGTTCGACCATGTCATCAATGGTCTAGCTTAATCATTTGGTAACTGCCCAACGCAAATCTTTGAACCATACGTGCCCACCACTCTCAATTAAAGAAAACCCTATATGGTGAACCCCGCCAAACTCAAGTACGCTTCAATTAAATGTGCATACGTCTTGACCACCATGATCGATTAAGGGAACTCCGTCAAGCTCAAGTATGCCTAAGCCTATTTGAAGGTGGAATGGTCATTAAATCCTTCACTTTAACTTCAAGCAATGGAGCCAACTCAAAATATGTGAAAACACTTCATCCGTTGTCCAAAAAAGTCAAATGGAAGCTAGCCATGTAAGCTTACTGACCACAAAACCAAAAACTCTTTCTCTCATAGAATAAATCGAAAAAAGAAAAACCTAGTGCTAAAAAACTTGCTACAAAAAGTAATTGATGTCCTTAGAGTTTGCAACCGCCACTTCAGTAGCTCCCAGGATCAAATGGAATAAGAAGGTATACCCGTATCAAAAAGCATGCAACCACAATCTATACCCAAAAGTGTCCATCCATATTGAAATTGCTTTTGAAGATCCTTAGAATGTCCTGGATCAAATGCCATTGGGAGAATATAGCATTGATGGGCCCCACAACATACAAGAGAATCACTTGAAGCATGGTGCAACACCCACATCCCATAAATGCCTAGAAACTTTATCTTGCTACTAGCAATCATTAAACAAAAATGACTCCCTTTTACTAGCTTTGAGAACATCACTGACATAAGCACCATTATAAATAGCATCCAAACCCAACCATAGCTTGCATATTTCCCAAGAAAATGAAGAAAATTGTGCACTTTTTGTAGTATCAATGATGATCTAGCATCATCACCCCCTGTAACCACATAGTCATCATGAAACTTTGCACAATATGTACCTTTTTCAGAGATATCCTTGACTGGGATTCCCATATATTGAGCTTCTACCAGTAAATTTGTATCCATATCACCCTTCATTGGATTGGTAGAGCCTTGAAAATCTTCATCTTTTGTCAAAGAGCTAGAACTTGATCCATCTTGCAACTCATGGGAAGGAATACAAGGAATAACATCCTGGATATCTGGAACTTCAATCGTATCAAAAAGTTTAAACACATTAACGACTTCATCCTCTAGGTAATCCTCATTTGTTTCTGTGTCATCTCTTGCTTTGTATGCATTTATGTGACCCAAAAGTTCCTTGAAACCCTATAAAGTTTCTTCTTGGACCCCCTCTAAAGAGGTACATGCATCAAAAATCTCTTCTATATTACTATGATCATCTTCTTCAGATCTAGCCAAGAAAACATTAATTATGGCATCTCCTTCTTCTTTTGGTATAACACCAGCAATCATATTGCTAGTAACAAACATAGACTCATTGAAATTTCAAGAACATTTTGTGTAGAATTCACAATCTCTGGCACTTCATCAGTTGTCGTGTATGTAATAACTTTATCTATGTAATCATCTTCAGTAACCCTATTGTCCTGTTTGGCTTCACACACTTCTATGGTGCTGAAAGATCCATTAGTATCATGTAGAAGCTTCTTGATGAAATCCTTGAGAATAATCCATGTAGAGGTCACTAACTTGTGAAACATTAGTAGCATAATGTATTTCTTCATCTAAAATCTTCACTATGTCCAATGATGGAGGTAGCTAACATGCAAGCAATCTTTGAAAAAAATTCATCAATTTCTATTTCAGCATTAAATTCATTGTTTAGCTTTTCTAGGTTGGTCAAAATATGGTCCTTTGAAACAAAATCTGCTACTTCCAAAGTTGTATTTACTTTGGATTCACTTGTTGTGGAAATGTGTTCCCAAAATTCTTCATAGTTGAGGAATTGCATAAGATCCCCTTCACCTTTACTGAAGACAATCTGACTTTGTTTTGTAATCTACTGCATTACCAATTTGAAAATCCTTGAGATTTCATGAACAAATGCATTTGCAAAAGAGTCCCATTGTGTGGGATATGTTTCTACCAACTCTCAAACCTTGTCTTTAAACTCAGCGGCGGTTACAACTTCTTCAAAAACTACAATCATACAATCTTTAAGAACTCCTTGACTCTTCATCTCTGCTCTATAGCATGCAAAGAGACCATCTCTATCGTTCACTTGAAAAACACCATATTGTTCCCATATGGCATTAAGAGCCATCTCCACTGCATCGTCAACTTGTTTTTTCATCTTCATGTCTTTCACTTTGAGAAAACATCCTTGAACCAATTGCAGCATCTTTGATAAATTTGGAAAGTAGTGAGGCGGTCCGGGGCGGGCAACAAGAAGAGTGGCCTCTAAGCACTCTTCTAGGCTCTCGTGCTGCTCAATTTGGGTTGGGGTTGGAAAAAACAACAAACACACACACAAACCCGCAACCTAACCCTACACAAATTTGGGGCACCACCTAGTTTTGGATGCGAACTAGGATGCGTAAAGAGAGAGAGAGAGAGAGAGAGAGAGAGAGAGAGAGAGAGAGAGAGAGAGAGAGAGAGAGAGTGCTCGGGCTTCTTTGAAATGTATCGACAGTGATCAAGCAAACACAATTATATATGTAAGAAAGAGAGAGAAGGGGGAGGGGGTGCTTGTTGCATTAATACCTTCTTACAAATCTATCATGACCAATCAAAGTTAGATTAGTATTTGTTCAACATAGCTTGAGTAAATTACACCATCACACATCACAAGAAAAGCCACCCCAATCACTGTCTTAAGGCCAGGGGAGTCCTCTCCACCCTGTCGCCCTCTTACAGTATGTGGGATTTATGGCTAAATTGATGACAACACCCAGAGACAAGCTATCAAGAACTTAAAAAAACACCAAGACACTTACAAATCATTATTGTCCATTACTTCACGTTGGAAGAGAGACAAAGTATCCAAGATTAATCCAAATCCACCCTCCTTGATTCAGTAAATGTTGGGCTTACACTAGTAGGAGAAATGATAGATTTCCTACTCTCAATTGAATGATCACTCTCTCTTACAATGGCATAGAGTTCCCTTGCTAATCACCCCTAATACAACACATGCATATGCATAAGACAATGAGCTTCCACTCAAGAGATCTTTCTAGAGAGGTTGAGCTTGGCTTCTCAAGCTATAGCATAGTGCTCTTGCTTATGGCTCTCCCTTTTGTGCTAGCTACACCCTCCTTTTATAGAAATTTTGAGGGCTAGGGTTACTCCTCTAACCATGGTTGGGTTAGATTTTCAGCACTTATCTAATTTCTTTTTCTTGGAATTATCAAGAAGTTGGTGGGGATAGATGAACAAAAGAAAGAGGAGAGAAGTGGAAGTGATAGGACTTTTCATACTAGGTTAGTGTTAGTAAATTAGTAGAGTTAGTATTTTTATTGATTTACAAATGGAATTGGATATTTACAATGAGAGTATCCATGTAGGATACAAATAAGGAAGAGAAAACTCTTAATAGGTAAGAAAACATGGATTTCTTACAATGTTGATGCTCCAAGTGTCTTGAGTAGGGTCAATTTTGACGCTTGTTGGCGGTCCACTATCTTTGACGGTACGTTTTTTCTCCACTCTTGACCTTCCTTTGGGAGCCACGTTAATTGAATATGAGTAATCAATCAACATGGTTCTGTCTTTCAAGAGAAGAGACTGAATTTTGTGGTTTTTTTGATAGATATGGGTAATATGGAAGAGGAAAAATGAGACTAGGTGGTCAATTTTGGAATGGAAGTGTGTGTAGGAGAAATGAGTTCACCATGGTTTCTCTTATTCTTCAAGGTTGAGAAGAAGGTGAGTAGGGTGCAGAGAGGAGTGGTGAGAGAGGTGGGGATGATGAGTGAAGAAGTGTGTGTGAAAGAGGAAAATGATAAAGTGGAAGAGGGAGTGTGGCTGTATAGAATGGGCAAACTGGGGTCCACCAATAAAATCATAGCTCACAGCTCATAGCTCAAAAAAATATGAAAAACTATGAGGTAAACATTCAGCCTACGAGCTACAACTTTTGTTTGTATCACCTTTTCAAATTCGGAGAGCAAGTGACCTTTCAAAATTCAACAAAATCGATCGTCTTTTTCCACTGCACAAAGTCCTTGTGGGGTCCTTGTTTGGATGATTCTTTTGAATGCCTCCAAGAGTGAGCCCTCCATAGTGCATGCATGCATGCCACATACCCTTGACCTTATTTGGTAGGTCTATAATTGAAGATATTGTTGAGATCATGATATAAATGAATAGTACAACTAAAGAAATCAAATGTTGAGGGGTCTAAAAAAATATGTCCATGTCAAATATAAATAATATACGTGGAAAAACTATAAAGGGGTCGAAATAAATCTCTCTCATTATAAATCTACCATAAAAAGATGAATATTTTTGGTGTTCTAGTTTATGTGAGTAATAGAGAATAGATGTAGAAAGGAAAAAAATCACAATAGTGAAAAAAATATACACATAAATAAAACTAGTTTTTTTTTATTTTTGTTGGGATGGAGTTACAGCAAAAATAAGAGAAGCTTGCATGAAATTATTTCTTCATGGAATAAAGAGTATGGTAAGAAAAATTGTGGTAATGGTGAGTCAATGTACATAGCATAAATAACACACACCTAAATATAAATATTTAAGTAAATATCAAAATAATTATGAAAAATCCTTATATTTAGGCCCTATATACAATGAAATATTTAAACACAAAGAGACCATAATATACCTTTTTTATTTTTATTTTTATTTTTTGGCTCAACTAGCCCAGTGACTAGATAATTGAGGGTTTTTAAGAATATATGAGGAAAGTCTCCTAACTCACACACACCTATGTACAGTGAAATGGTAGGGATAGCCATAGTGTTTGGGTGATTTTGGTAGGGTGAGGTAGCTCACTATGGAAATGTGGATTGCCGAAAAACGGCTATTAGTAGCAATGCTCGTAGTGCCACACTCAAGTGTGGAAAAGTCTTGCAGTCGCTATAGGCATCTCTACGAGCATCGCTATGTAACAAAGACTATAGTGATGCTCATACGGATGCCTATAGCAATTCCAACCCTGTAAAAATAATATGAGAGCACCCAAAAACTCATATCTATAGATTTGAGTTTTTGTCACTCTCTACGAAACAGCTATATGCGGCCCTCTCTCTCTCTCTCTCTCACTCTCTCTCTCTCTCTCTCACACACACACTCTCTCTCTCTCTCTCTCTCTCTCACACACACACACACACACACACACACACACACACACACAAGGAGAGGTGGGAGAGCTAGCTATGCTCCCTCCCTCTCCTCTCACTCATGTTCCTTTTCCCTCTTTCTTTCTCTCTCTCACATACACACATACACTGAGAGAGAGAGAGAGAGAATGTACACACACATGCATAAACAAATAACACACACATACATTGAGAGAGGAAAAGATAGAGATAGATAGATAGATAGAGAGAGAGAGAGAGAGAGAGAAAGAGAGGGAGAGAGAGAGAGAGAGAGAGAGAGAGAGAGAGAGAGAGAGATAGTTCTATTATCATCCTCGGAGGTCAAATATGACCTATGGGACCAAATGAACATGTCACATGGTGTGAGTGGAGGTCATAAGTGACTTGCGATACTTAAAAATGGCTAAAATGAGCGTCGCAATAGACAGTCCACATCGTGGCTGGGAGAGAAAGGTATGTAGGGAGAGCTCATGGCTGAATATATGAGGAAAAGAGAACCTAATCTGGTCAAAATTTGAGCACTCAAGTATTGTGTGGTACGCACTCTCTCGCACTTGACGAGGGCATAAGATGCAAAGTCGATGAGACTCCTCGCCTGTGCCCCAACATCCTATCTCGCAGCGCAGAGAATGGGAGCTAAGACGAATGGAGGCAATGGTACGGATCACACTCAACAATATGGGCTCAAGGATGTAGGGATGAGCTCGGTTACCTTGTTCGAAAAAGAAGAGAGATTTGTAGTTTGGGGTAATGTGTGTGGTGTAATGACTGAAGCAAGAACCTCCTGATTTCTCCCAAGCCATGACACATTGGCATTGTGAGAATGCCTCATTAGCCTGGGAGTCGATCGATGCATCATTGACCAAGTGACATGCATCCCATCTTTGAAACTATTTCTTGATGTCAAGCATCCACCTTGAACTTAGTATTTTGCTCTTGCATGTCTTTTGGACCTTTTGACTTGCTTCATATGCGATTCTAGGAAGTCAATACAAAGGGCTACGTTGTGTCTTACATGTACTCCACAACCCTTTGCATGCCCAAAACCTCAATTGGAAGCGATCCGGACTCAAGAAGTAAGAGCATGAAGGGTGTTTGTGTCTTGACTTGGAGAAATTTGGTGACAAAACACTTTTGGACATTGTCAAACTCTTTCCAAGTAGACTTCCCAATGCTACCACCCCACACCTCCACTCCATAAAGAAGCATCGGTGTCATCAATGTGTCAAAGAGGTACTTTTTGAGAGCCCGACACTTGATCTCTCCAACATTGCACATGTTCTCAAATGCATAATAAGACCTCTTTCCGGCTTTCAAGTGATGCATTGCACAATCCTTCCATTTATGATTGGATGGAACCAAAAATGCAAGCTTGTAGCTTCATCATCATAACCATAGACCAATTCACACCTGCATTTTCATCGTCCCTTTGCTCCACAAGATCTTGACCTCCATCTTGGCTTTTCACACTTCCTTCATCCAATTCCAAGCTCTTGGCATCTATAACCTGGTCACAGTCTGCTATCATTTTGTACAAACACTCCAGAATAAGAGGCTCCACCTCTTCAAGTTGCACTTGGCACTTAGCATCTGTTACTTCCTCATCATACAAGATTTATTCAATAAAAGGTTCATATTCATTGACAAGCTCCTCCACAATCGGCATTGACACTTCACAAACATGCAAATTCCAAAGGAACATGACTGATCAAAGGCCTTACCCTAGTAGGCTCAACACATCACACATTTGGAACCATCCTTGATTGGTCCATAGAGAACCCTGCTAGCTTCATAGGCACATAATCTGTAGGCCTCAAAATGCCTAACTCTATATTTCTTTTCACTTTCATGCTCTTTACCCTAGAAACTTTGAGAGCCTCATCATAGTTTCCCAGCTTTCATAATTAATGTAATGGAATTAGCCTTTTAACTTGCGTTGGAGCGGAAAATGATAACATATTGAGCATTCCTTTGTGTGTAGATGTAGAGTGAGAAAGAAAGTGCTTGGATGGAGAGAGTAACACTAACACATTAGTTCATTAACATGGCATGAACAATACTTGTAAAAGAGAGTGAGAGTTTAGAGAAATTGACACCATTAGAGGACCGGATTAGTTGGAGCCGATCCCCCCTCCAATAGGCATTTGTATTATAGATTCTTCCATGATGGAAGACTTGTTTACAATATAGCTGATTGTGCTCCTTGAGACCTTCTTGATGAGGTGAAGATGGCAAGCTTCACTCATCAAGAATTAGCATAAAAACAACAATAAACATGATTAGCATGAACTTGACAAATGCCCATCCTCAATCCCAAGACCTCAAACACCATGAAAGGTGCGGAGAGCTGGCAGGGAGTGAGAAAGAAGAGAGAAGTAGAAGTATCTCTACGAGAAAGAAATACCCCCTTGCACATAATCACGCATAGCTCTTGTAGCATAGCTTAGCATAGAGATAATGAAGATTGGAGAGATTGATAAGAAAGCATAAGCATTCTCTTGTGTGGAGTTGCATCCATAGCCAAGAGCTTGTTGTAGTACACACTCAACTTCTCAAGGTTGGAGAAGGAGATGAATTTCTTTCTTCACAAGAGTCTATGAAGAGAAGAATGAGAGAGACAGATGGCTCATGGGATGCTCAAAAATGAGAGAGAGAGAGAGAGAGAGAGAGAGAGAGAGAGAGGTAGCTTGGTCGACCCCCTTTCCTAGGCTTCCCTTGAAGCTCATTGGGCCATGTAGCCCTCTAGCAAATGAGAGCTTCGATCCCTTTGGGGCAAGTTGTGTAGTCTCTTGACAAGTGTCCTTCTTTCCCTCTTATGAGGTTAAGCTAGCACCCCCCTTGCTTAAGCGCAGCCCTTGCCTGCTTGAGCAATGTGCCTCTACACTCAAGTGACCTGTGGTCCCTTTCCTCTCATGAGAGTACGGGCCCTTGGTAAGGTGCATACATACTATTCACATCCCTCCTTTGTAGGGATCACCCCCTTCTTTGTAGCAAGTTCTTTGAACTTGGTAAGTAGGTAGGCCCCCTGCTTAAGCACAGCCCTTGCTTAAGCAAGCTGCCCCCTTTCCTGCTTGGACTTTAATTGACTAAAGCTTAAAAAGTAAATACTATGTCTTAAGGCTAACACTTACCTTTGGAGGCTTTAATGAAGTCAACCCTAAGGTCTTTTGCTCCATTGGCTAGCCTTGCTCTTTAATAGACCATTTCTCATCTGGGTCTCTTTACCATTGGCCCCGTGTTGAAATAGATCTATAAGCATATCTATATCTTAACCCTTATTCCCTTTTATTCTCCCACATTAAGTGATCAGTTTAATATGAGAAAATCATATTAGATTTTATGACATTATTTCTCTCTTGAAATCAAAGTCGTCCTCGACTATGAGGTAGAAGAGATAAAGTCGTAGTCATTGGTCAATTTTACTTAGCGGGTAGAGTATCCCTTTTTACCCTATGACATCTTTCCAAGATGGATGACTAATCCATTTGGTGGTTGGAAGACATAGCTGCCGCAAGCATGTATGCTCTTTAGTCCATTTGATTCTCCCAAAGTAGAGTGACAAATTCTACTTGGTCTTTGAGAGACGTCGTCATCACAAACATGATTCTAAGCATGCATACTATTTAAATTTGTGCACAATTAAAAAAAGGAACTAGTCTTATAAGACAAAAACATGGATCATTTAAAAGAAATTTGTACATTTGCTTACTCTAATGTAGCATGGTAAGCATTGATAAGATTCATACTATCCTTAAGCTGCATTCCTTTCATCCATCTAGCATCTTCAAAAGGATAAGTTTTGAATTTAATAAGATACCGGCGGATAATCTTACCATGTCATAGTACCTTGTCTTCATGGCAAAGGATAGCTTCGGGTTGTAGCACCTCTTCTTGGTCTTCAACTTCGGGAGTGTCTTCCATAATTGGTTCACTTTGTGGATCTCCCTTGTAGAGCTTAAGTAGTCTCACATGAAAAGCATTGTGTATGAGCCAATGGTTGGGCAACTTGAGTTGGTAAGCCGTCTCATTGATGGGCTTCAAAATTTGGAAAGGACCATAGTATCTTTTTGCTACTTTAGCATAATAATTCTGATGGCCCGTTTGATTTTTGCACGTGGTTTTCCCTAAGCGAGCCTTAGGAAACTTAAGCAAGACCCAATATTTTTTTTTGAATGTTAAGGCCCTTCTCTGCTTGTCAATAGAAAATTTTTGCCTTTGTTGAGAGATGGATATAGCCTTCTTAATCTTTTGAAAAGATTCTTGTAGGTCACGGCTATACTCATCAACAGCAGTGAAGATCTTCCCATGTACTTTCAGTAGCAAGGGACTTTTAGGTCTTCCCTCAATGATCTCAAAAGGTGATTTTCCCGTAGAAGTATGTACAGTATTATTGTAGGCATACTCTACAAGAGGTAAGTGCACTTCCCATTGTGAGCGTTGATCTACTTCGGTAACATAAGTCTTGAGTAGATCGAGTATCATAAGATTAGCTATCTCACTTTGTTCTCCATTCTAAAAAAAAATTCCATTAGATGATTGAACATAGCTGGTACATTAGTCAAGCCAAAAGACATGACTAGATATTCATAAAGACCAAACATTGTGTGAAACGCGGTCTTTAGGATATCTTCATCCACTAACCTTATTTGATGATAGCCGCTTTTAAGGTCAATCCTACTGAAGTAGGTAGAGCCTTGTAGCTTATCAAAAAGATCTTCTACTCGAAGCACGGGAAATCTATTTTTGATAGTGATATGGTTTAGTGCTCGATAGTTAACACACATACGGTATGTACCATCTTTCTTTTGCACTAAAAGGACTGGAGAACAAACCGGAGAGGAACTAGGCCTCACCATCCCTTTGTCTACCAATTCTTGGACTTGCCTCATGATCTCCTCTTGTTGATCTTGTGAGACTTGATAAGGAGGCTTGTTAGGAAGTGAGCTTCCTAGAAGGAGCTCAATGTGATGATCATCATCCCCTCGTTTTGGAGGTAAGTCCATAGGAATATCATCGATGAACACATCTTGGAATCCTTCTAGAAAATTAAACAAGTCTAACTCTTCTTGATTCCTACCATTTATATTTGATGAAACATTTGGATCTTTTAGAGACTCTTTGACAAAAATCATGTACGTAGAAACTGAGCTCTTCATTGACTTATCAAAAGCAGAAGGATTTTCAAGTTGAATAGTACAACCACGCTCACTAGCATCTATGTACATGTTCTTTCCCCTGTAGGTGATGTAGATTCTCCTTTCAAGGAACTTCGTATTGGTAGCCATGCGATCAAACCATGGGGCCCCTAGGATAGCATCCTCATGTTGGAGAGGAGAGATATAGAAGTCTTTTTTGTCGACATAGCTTTGGACATGAAGCCTCAACTTCCCAATCAAGGGAGTAATGGAGGCTTGCTCTCCCTTGAAAGCTGCGTCAACCGTTACCATATCTCCTATCTCAAAAGCTTGAATGCCCAACTTGGTGGCCAACTCCGTTGATATGAAGTTGTGAGTGGATCTAAGGTCAAACAATATGAAGGCATCATGATCTCTTACCTTTACCCAAGCATAGGAAAGTGATGATCCTTTGCAATGAGCGTCCTCTATTGGAGCTTCAATGGTGGAAGCCCTAGGAGTCTCATTGCAAGCATTCTTTTTGGGGCAAGAACGATAGCCATGTCCTTGCTCCCCACACTTGAAACACTTATGGTCCTTGCAAAAAGCTTCAAGATCTTCAGGAGAGAGTTTGTTTTTACCTTTTTAAACTCCCTTCTCCTTGGAGCAATTGTTGTTGTTGGTGTTGTTGGAAGTGCCTTGGGAAGAATTTTGAGCATTGGTCTTCCCCTTTGCATCATTTTTGTCCTTGTTTTTCATGGGCTTTCTGTCCATCGATCCTCTTGATGGAAATTAATGCATTGTCGTGCAGCTCCGCTGCCATGAAGAGAAAAAGAGCAGAGAAATGTAAGCTAAGCTTCTTTGAAGCCTACACATTTAATGGTCAGTGATCAGGGCTTGTTAGCATAGCCAAGTTTAATGATTAATGTATGCCAGATGCAGCTTCAAAGGGCCAACACATGCCTTAATGATTCCAAAAATGAGTATGCTTGAAGTGAGAACAAAAGGAAGATTATGATCTAGAAATGCAGTGCTTGAAGTGCTCTACCGGCCTGTCTTTACGGCTCGTCGATTGAAGCTACGGTAAAGAAGCTATGGCAGTTTGAAGTTTAAGTCAATTGCAGATCCATACTGGATTGGGCAACTGCAACTGAGGTGGCAGAAATGAAATGAATGCATGGGCCTAAAGTGCTCACTTTGTAGAGTGCGTTGGTCTTTTCATATTAGTGATCGGAGTTACGGTTGCCAAGTATTGGCCGTTAAACATGCACCGAGGGCCGACTCCATACTAGTCCAATCCGCTCAGTCACTATGCCATCTGGGAATTTTACAGCCTCGGCGAGGTTTGTGTGCATTTTATGCAGTTTGAGAAGTCTAATGGGATTTACAGCTTAACAGGCAGAGTCCACTATCAATTGTCGTGACACTGTTGAGCTGGGTGATTTCGGGATTATTCGAGATGCTGTTACGGACAATAAAATTCACGATGATATTGTTAGTCGAGGGCGGCTGAAGAAAGATGTGGTGCTTGGTGATGCTTTAATCAATACGTACACCAAAATTGATGCCTACTGCATTGCCTTGGCCAGCATGTACGCCAATGCCACCCAATGAAGAAAGCGTGGCGATGCTTTGGCCAATATGTAGGCCAAATGTGGTACCTAGTGAAGCCCTTTGAGATCCGCCCGAAGTGTCGTGCTTGGCATTGCCTTGGCCGATATGTATGCCCAAATGTGATGCCCTTAGTAAGTGACCGCCTACCCAAATGAAGGTTATGGCCGATATGTATGCCAAATGTGGTTCCCTACAAGAGCATAAAGCCCACCGCCCAAATAAATAAAAGGAGAGGCCGCCCAAGGCCAAAGTCAAATAGCCACCCTAAATTAATAGGTGTGGGAACAAAAAGAAAAGGAAGGCCATGGAGGCGAAACCAGCGAGCAGAGAAACAGAGGGGGCGAGACGAGCTTGCCCTGGGCAATAGAAAGGGCGACCAACCTCGTCGATGAAGCACAGATGCTCGAGACCCTCTAGCGAAGTCATTTAGTCTGCGTGTCGGCGAATTCAGGGCTGCTTCGCGCTTGAACTGCCATGTCATCAGGATGGGTCCCGCGCCACATCAGTCACGGCGTCGTGACTGATGGCCGCAGGCAAAAATTGGTAGGGGGGCTATTTTAGAGAAGTACAAGAGATTATTGAGGGCATGAGCGAGATTAACCAAAAAAACGAAATTGGAGGCTATCAATGAAGGGAAGAGGGAGGAGGTAACGAGGATTGAAGGAGGAGAAGCTCGGGGAAGTGAGGGCTAGGAGCAAGGAAATCTTCCTCTCTCTCGCTTTGGTCCTCGAGGCAAGCAAGGCTTTCTCTCCCTCTCAAGCTTGAACGAAGCAAGCAAAGCAAGGCTTTCTCTTCCTCTCTCTCGCTCTCATCCTAGGAGCATACGGGAAGCAAGACGAGAAGGACCAAGGCAAATCTCTCTCAAGCTCTCTCGTCCTCTCGTCCTTGGTTAGTGAATGAAGGGAGAACTCCGGTGAAGGTGGAGCAAGGCATGTTAAGGCGAGCAATAAAGAAGGAGGAGAAGCAAGAGCAAGAGGGGATTCCAAGCGAGGCTTGAGCAGGCAAAGGCAAGAAGGAGATTTACAAGCAAACGGGAAACTTGAAGCAAGCAAGCAGGCTTGAGATGGCCAGCTAGGTCTGGAACCAAAGCAAGAGAAGAAAACAGGAGAAGGCATGCACATTGATAATAATTGAAGCTTGATGATCAAGGCAGTGAACTGAATTGAAGCTTGCAGAATCCGCGAGGTATTTTAAGCAGATAAAGCGACAGAGGAGGAAATTTCCATAATTGTCATCAGCTAGAGACTGAATTAGCATTTTGTTAAGTTCGGTGTCGTTAATGGCCCAGTTAATCCTATAAATGGGAGCTTAAACTCCTAGTAAGCAGATGATCCAAGTGACGGTGATGTTAACAGCCCGCCTTGGCTAAGGACTAAGTTGTACTCAAAGTACTATTCAATTAATTGATGATTGCGGCACCTCCCACAGCCAAAGGCCCGGCTCACGTAACGAACACATATCCCCCGAAATCTTTGGTGAACCCGACGCGAAACGAGCCGGGTTGGAAGCTAAAGATAGAGATGCCAGAATAGTTAAAGCAGTTTATTGAAGATTTCAGTGCCAATGGATTTGATAAAAATCTAGCAGTTATAGATTTGCCAAAAATGATGGAATTGGTTCAGGGGTATCTACAAGAAGCAAAAGCCATGCAGACAAAAAAGCAGACTGATGATGCTGTAGAGCTAGCACTTGATGCTGTTCGGGAGCAGTATTATATTTTTCAGGGATATGATCCAGAAGGTTTTATTGCATGTTATGAAGCTGAGATGAAGAGCCGAAATGTTCCAAAAAATTGGATGATTGCATCCTTTGAGGAGGTTGTAAACTCGGATTTTAAAAAGCAGGTTCAAGAACTGGCAGAAGCATATCCCACACGGTGGGAGTATTTTGCAGAGAAATTTATTTACAAAAGCTCAAGGATTCTAGATCGAGAAATAAAAGAGATTACTGAATGAAGTAAGGTTGTCTTCAGTAAACGTGAAGGGGATCAGATGCAGTTCCTCAACTATGATGAATTCTGGGAGCATATTTGTGCAAGAAGTAAAGCCAAAGAAAATGCTAAGCTGGAAGTAGCAGATTCAATTTCAGAGGAGCTTAATTTGAGCTAGAAATTAAAGGTAAACAATGAATTTAATGCTAGAACAGATTTATATGAATTTGTTTCAAAGATTGCTCGCATGGACACTACCTCTAATAATGGTTCCAGTGAAGACATAGACTGTATAGCAAGCAGTTCGCAAGCTGTTGACCTTGACATGGGTTATTCTGAAGGATTTCATCAAGAAGATGAGCCACTATAGGACATTACTAAAACTATCAACACTATAGCCGAGCAGGACAACATTTTTGGTGCAGATGAGTGCATAAATAAAACTATTATATACACAGTAAGATGCAGTGACCAAGATTGAGGACCCAACACGGGATGAGCCTGAGGATGTCAATGAACCTATAATTTATACTAACAATATGCTTGCAGATGTTGCTATCACAGAAGAGGATGCTATAATCGGTGAATTTTTGTCTAGATCTGAAGGAGATGTTATTGACAGTATAGAAGAGCTTTCTGATGCGTATACCTCTTCAGAGGGGGTGTCAGATGAGCCTTTACAGTTCTATAATGTATTTCTAAGTGTAGATGAGGAAGCAGAGGATGATATGGATGAGTATGAAGATTGCTCGGATCATGTTGATTGTGAACAGATTATAGACAGGGATTTTACATCTATGCTTGTACATGGCTGCATGAGGAGATAACTCCTACAGTTTTGATTAATGTTGAGACTTCCAAGGGTGATTTTCCCGAGAATGTTATGGATGAATATCTACAGGATAAAGCTGTTTTTCATCATCAAGATGAAATCCCAACATCTAAAAATTTGTCTGATGATACAGGTCGAGAAACTCCCAAGGTTTTTCATGATGACTCTGAAGCTAGAGGGGTGATGATGCTAAATCATCCTTGATACTGCATAAAGTGCATAGGGTTTTTCATTTGCTTGGACAATGTGCCAGATGTGACTGGATTTGGATGCTATTCCTATTGATGCTTATGTCAGTGATGTCTTGGCTGCTAGTAAAAGGAAGTCATATTTCTTTAATGCTTTCTAGTAACGAGCTTAAGTTGCCAATAGTTTACGGGATGTGGGTGTTGCACTATGCTTCAGGTGAAGCTCTAGTATATTGTGGAGCCCATCAATGCTATGTGATCTCAATGGTGCTTGATCCAACAGATTCTAAGGATATTCATAAGTAGATTCAATATGGATGGATGTTGTTAAGTTTGCATAGTAATTGCATGCTATTTGAACTAGGGGTAGCATATTTGCATCAGAAATGCTTGATGTTGATTGATATAGGCGATGTATGCTCATGTGGATATTATGATGCTCCAGTGTGTGGGCCATTCCTTATTATCCCATTTGATCCTGGGGGTTACTAAAGTGCAAGTTGCAGATGCAGAGGATACCAGATGCCTGATGTAGCAGGCTGCATGATGCAAGGTTTTGTTTTCTAGATAATGCTAAGTCAGAATAGTTTTGATTATGAATTCAATAAGATTACATGGCTGGCTTCCAGTTGACTTCTTTGGACAATTGATGAAGTGTCTTCATATCTTTTGAGTTGGTTCTGTTACTAGAACTTAAGATAAAGGACTTAACGGCCATTCAGTGTGCAGACAGAGTAAGGCATACTTGAGCTTGACAGGGTTCCTTAAAGAGAGCTTAATGGTCAATTCGTGTGCATCATTAACTAGAGCACTTGAGTCTGGTAGGGTTCACTAAACAGGATATCCATGATTGAATGCTTTGAAGATACGGCATATACGGTTCAGAGTTTTTTGATGGGCAGCTACCTAATGATTAATCTAGAAAATCGATGATAGGGTATAAGCCTTATTTTTTTTTTCATAATGTGAGTCTAATGATGGAAAGAACTTAAGGTACCTAAAGCAGATGTAGATTAAAGTGCAGTTGGCACAGACCGGTGGCTATGTAGGTTCAGAGGGGGTGGATGTTGTGCAGCTCCGCTGCCATGAAGAGAAAAAGAGCAGAGAAATGCAATCTAAGCTTCTTTGAAGCCTACACATTTAATGGTAAGTGATCAGGGCTTGTTAACAGGCCAAGTTTAATGATTAATGTATGCCAGATGCGGCTTAAAAGGGCCAACACATGCCTTAATGATGCCAAAAATGAGTATGCTTGAAGTGAGGAAAGATGGAAGATTATGATCTAGAAATGCAATGCTTGAAGTGCTCTACCGGCCTGCCTTTACGGCTCGTCGATTGGAGCTACGGTAAAGAAGTTATGGCAGTTTGAAGTTTAAGTCAATTGCAGATCCGTACTGGATTGGGCAACTACTGAGGTGGCAGAAATGAAATAAATGCACGGGCCTAAAGTGCTCACTTTGTGAAGCACGTCGGTCTTTTCAGATTAGTGAACGGAGTTACGGTTGCCAAGTTATTGTCCGTTAAAAAGATGCACCGGGGGCCGACTCCGTACCAGTCCAGTCCACTCAGTCAGTGTGCCATCTGGGAATTTACAGCCTCGACCAGGCTTGTATACATTTTATGCAGTTTGAGAAGTCTAATGGGATTTATGGCTTGACAGTTAGAGTCCACTGTCAATTGTCGCAACACTGCTGAGCTGGGTGATTTTGGGATTATTCGAGATGCTGTTACGGGCAATAAAATTCACGATGATATTGTCAGTCGAGGGCGGCTGAAGAAAGATGTGGTGCTTGGTGATGCTTTAATCAATACGTACGCCAAAATTGATGCCTACTACATTGCCTTGGCCAGCATGTACGCCAATGCCGCCCAATGAAGGAAGCGTGGCGATGCTTTGGCCAATATGTAGGCCAAATGTGGTACCTAGTGAAGCCCTTTGAGAGCCACCCGAAGTGTCGTTCTTGGCATTGCCTTGGCCGATATGTATGCCCAAATGTGATGCCCTTAGTAAGTGGACGCCTGCCCAAATGAAGGCTATGGCTGATATGTATGCCAAATGTGGTTCCCTACAAGGGCATAAAGCCCGCCCCCAAATAAAAAAAGGAGAGGCCACCCAAGGCCAAAGTCAAATGGCCACCCTAAATTAATAGGTGTGGGAACAAAAAGAAAAGGAGGGCCATGGAGGCGGAACCAGCGAGCGGAGAAACAGAGGGGGCGAGACGAGCTCGCGCTGGGCAATAGAAAGGGCGACCAACCTCGCCGATGAAGTGCAAATGCTCGAGACCCTCTAGCGAAGTGATTTGGTCCACGTGCTGACGAATTCAGGACTGCTCCATGCTTGAATTGCCATGTCATCAAGACGAGTCCCGTGCCACATCAGTCATGGCACCATGACTGATGAGCCGAGGCAAAAATTGATGGGGGGGGGGGGGGGGCTATTTTAGGGTAGTACGAGAGATTATTGAAGGCATGAGCGAGATTAAGGGAAAAAATGAAATTGGAGGCTATCAACAAAGGGAAGAGGGAGGAGGTAACGAGGATTTCAAGGAGGAGAAGATTGGGGAAGTGAGGGCTTGGAGCAAGAAAAGCTCCCTCTCTCTCACTTTGGTCCTCGAGGCAAGCAAGGCTTTCTCGCCCTCTCGAGCTTGAACGAAGCAAGCAAAGCAAGGCTTTCTCTTCCTCTCTCTCGCTCTCATCCTAGGAGCATACGGGAAGCAAGGTGAGAAGGACCAAGGAAAATCTCTCTCAAGCTCTCTCGTCCTTGGTTAGCGAATGAAGGGAGAACTCCAGTGAAGGTGGAGCAAGGCTTGGAGAAGGCGGAGCTTGGCATGTTAAGGCGGGCAATAAAGAAGGAGGAGAAGCAAGAGAAAGAGGGGATTCCAAGCGAGGCTAGAGCAAGCCAAAGAGGAGAAGGAAGATCGAGGTTGAGGCTTGAGCACGCAAAGGCGAGAAGGAGATTTACAAGCAAACGGGAAACTTGAAGTAAGCAAGCAGGCTTGAGATGGCGAGCTGGGTCTTGAACCAAAGCAAGAGAAGAAAGCAGGAGGAGGCATGCACATTGGTAATAATTGAAGCTTGATGATCAAGGCAGTGAACTGAATTGAAGCTTGTAGAATCCGCGAGGTATTTGAAGCAGATAAAGTGATAGAGGAGGAAATTTCCATAATCGTCATCAGCTAGAGATTGAATTAGCATTTTTTTAAGTCCGGTGTCGTTAATGGCCCAGTTAATCCTATAAATGGGAGCTTAAACTCCTAGTAAGTAGATGATCCAAGTGACGGTACTGTTAACAGCCCGCCTTGGCTAAGGACTAAGTTGTACTCAAAGTAATATTCAATTAATTGATGATTGTGGTGATTGGCAGAGCTGTCAATGTCTCTTGTTCTCTCTCTTTAACACCTCCCA
Organism: Adiantum capillus-veneris; assembly: GCF_014529385.1. Lineage (NCBI taxonomy): Eukaryota > Viridiplantae > Streptophyta > Polypodiopsida > Polypodiales > Pteridaceae > Adiantum > Adiantum capillus-veneris. The sequence goes on from NC_140931.1 coordinate 38,300,709, forward strand.
CAGCTAGAGGCCCGACGCCTACCCGGCTCACGTAGCGAACACATATCCCCCGACAACGTGAAGCAACCATGGTGTGATGGATTACTTCTCTAATAGAACCAAGCCGTTGAGAGTTGATGTATTCGGCCATCTCTTCAGGTAATCCTGCACAGAATTTTGCCTTTGCTTGGAAAAGTCTATCTTTTGAAAGACAGTGGCCTTGAGATGTAAATCCCAAAACTTGTCTACATACTTGTGGATAGATTCATGAGAGAGGAGCTTCAAACTGCATCATTCGGTAAGCACGTTGTCCTTTGTATCGCTTGCAAGGAATTGCTTTGTGATGGGAAACTCGTAGATTTTTTCATGTCTTTGGGGCTTCACCATTGCCAAAAAGGCTAGTCCACCATTGACGAGCTGATTTTTGAAAGTGCATAGCTACATGGTGTAGCTTGGAGAACTTCGTAAAGCCCTCATCTCCAAAGGCCGCATCAAATTTGTTGGATGAAGGCCAACTCTTTGTCCGTAGCACCAAATGTGCCATCATAGGTGAGAAAAGAGATACTCTTTCCCCCCTCCTTGAACTTCTTTAGCTTTTGTGACCTTCGCCCTGAAGGGAATGATTTGTGATGTCCTCCCCTCTTGTATTCTCTAGGAGAATAGCCATAGCTTTCGTCGGAAGAGGAGGATGGTGAAGAAGAAGGAGGAGAGGGTGACCTCTTCCTAGCCCTTTTCTTCCTTTGTTTCCTCCCTTCTCTTCTGGAATGACGAGGAGAAGGACTGTATGTTGATCTTTTCCTCTTGGGAGGAGTGGGCGATCGTCTACACCGCTGTCTTCGTGGAGCCACATCCTCAAAGGAAGTGAAATTCTCATTGCTTTCTTTCTCTTTGGATTCCTCCTCTCTTCTTTTGGGGGTCTCTTCAAGAGGCCTCCTAAGCTCTCTCTCCTCTTGGAGAGGAAGGGAAATTCCATAAGCACAAAGTTGTTGAGTAAATTCGGCTTGTAAAGCAGGGCTGCCCATATCTTATTGCAACCTAGTGATGAGATAATGCACAAACATGGGAGCATCATCAATAGCACCTTCATGTGAAAAATTAAAGATATCAATGTTCATTCTGCTCTCTTGATCATTGTCAGCCATGTTAACAAAATTTATGTAAGTAATTAATGTATGCTTTGGCAATTCAAAACCTTAGTTGCCACTCCTCTTAGACTTTGAAAATCGGATCTAAAGTATCTACACCCACGGCTCAAAGTGGTTAATTATAGAGAGTAGAGGAGTAGGTCTAACATAGCAAAGTTGCCGATGGCTAGCTCCTTTTGGACTTCTTATGGCTCAATAATGGTAAAGCCGTAGGCAAGTCTAAAAAGACTCCTTTATTAAGTCCAAATCTCCCGAGGTGTGCACCATATCCCACATAGTGGGCTCAACAAAACCGATAATATATCCCAGTTCCACTTACCCTAATATAATTAACAACATCAACCATTTATAGTCTACTTAAGGACCTCTCTTCTTAAGCAACAAAATAAAAACCAAATGCCTTCATAATTAATGTAATGGAATTATCCTTTTAACTTGGGTTGCAGCGAAAACTGAATAACATATTGAGCATTCCTTTGTGTTAGCTGTAGAGTGAGAAAGAAAGTGCTTGGATGGAGAGAGTAACACTACATTACTTCATTAACATGGCATGAACAATACTTGTAAAAGAGAGTGAGCTTTTAGATAAATTGACACCAATAGAGGACCGGATTACTTTGGAGCTGGTCCCCCCTCCAATAGCCATTTGTATTATAATTTTTTCCATGACGGAAGACTTGTTTAAAATACAACTGATTGTGTTCCTTGAGACCTTCTTGATGAGGTGAAGATGGCAAGCTTCACTCATCAAGCATTAGCATAACAACAACAATAAACATGATTACCATGAACTTGAGAAATGCCCAACCTCAATCCCAAGACCTCAAACACCATGAAAGGTGAGGAGAGCTGGCAGGGAGTGAGGAAGAAGAGAGAAGTAGAAGTATCTCTATGAGAAAGCAATACCCCCTTGCACATAATCATGCATAGCTCTTGTAGAATAGCTTAACATAGTGATAATGGAGATTAAAGAGATTGATAAGCAAGAATAAGCATTCTCTTGTGTGGAGTTGCATCCATAGCCAAGAGCTTGTTGTAGTAGGCACTCAACTTCTCAAGCTTGGAGAAGGAGATGAATTTCTTGCTTCATAAGAGTGTGTGAACAGAAGAATGAGAGAGGGAGATGGCTTGTGGGATGCTCAAAAATGAGAGAGAGAGAGAGAGAGAGAGAGAGAGAGAGAGAGGTAGCTTGGTCTATCCCCTTTCCTATTGAAGCTCATTGGGCCATGTAACCCTCTAGCCAATGAGAGCTTGGCTCCCTTTGGGGCAAGTTGTGTAGTCTTTTGACAAGTGTCCTTCTTTCCCTCTTGTGAGGTTAATCTAGCACCCCCCTTGCTTAAGCACAGTCCTTGTTTAAGCACAGCCCTTGCCTGCTTGAGCAATGTGCCTCTACACCTAACATGTAGCCCCTTTCCTCTCATGAGTGTGGGCCCTTGGTAAGGTGCATACATACTACTCACATCCCTCCTTTGTAGGGCTCGCCCCCTTCTTTGTAGCAAGTTCTTTGAAATTAGTAAGCAGGCAGGCCCCCTACTTAAGCACAACCCTTGCTTAAGCAAGATGCCCCCTTGCGTGCTTGGACTTTAATTGACTAAAGCTTAAAATTAAAGACTATGTCTTAAGGCTTTTAACACTTACCTTTGGAGGCTTTAATGAAGTCAACCCTAAGGTCTTTTGCTCCATTGTCTAGGCTTGCTCTTTGATAGACCATTTCTCATTTGGGTCCCTTTACCATTGGCCCCGTGTTGAAATAGATCTATAAGCACATCTATATCTTAACCCTTGTTCCTGTTTATTCTTCCACATTAAGTGATCAGATTAATATGAGAAAATCATTTGGGTTGGCTAGATATTAGATTTTATGACAATCAACCTTCTCTTGCACATATGGATGCAAGGAGGCTAGTAAATTCTCCATCTCGAAACAGACTGCATTGACCACTGGGTGAAAAAAACCAAATCCTTCCAGCTTGCTTAAAATTACTGACAAAAGCATCAAAATTTTCACTTACTTCTTGTTGTAGCCCTTTGATCTTTGCATTTGCTTCAGCGGCCGACACCACATTGTGAAATCGGCACAAAAATTGCTCTCAAAAACCAACCCAATTATGCCTGCCTCCAACTTCTAGACCATTAAACCATTCCTTTTCTTTGCCTCGCAACAATAATGGCATTGTTTGCACCTTCTCTTCATCACTCCACATTTGCAACGATAGCATGAACAACTCATATGGTCCATCACCATGGAAAATGGGACCCAAACTCTACGACATCTTTGATCATAAACTCATGATCGGAGAGCAATCAGTGTGATCCTCAGTGGGGGCACCCAAAAATGGAAAGGAGGAAGGGGATATACACCCAAAACACACACAAGCACCTCTCTATAGACCAAGATATAGCAATCCATAACTTGAGAAATTGTGTCCAATTTGTTTCATAATTTTCTAGGCTCATGGCTAGGATCGATAAATTTCTTGGCACACCCTGGTTTGTCCACATAATGCACATAAGATTTATTCTTATCTCTCTTCACTTCTTTTTACACATCCTTGCTTACACATATACACATGTACTTCTCTCCATACCTCCATCAAACCTATAGAATTTCATTCCCACTCCATGCACACTTATCTCAAAGCTCAAGCACATGCCACACCCACACAATACTATTCCAGACCCAACCTACCCCTCTCTCTCTCTCTCTCTCTCTCTCTCTCTCTCTCTCTCTCTCTCTCACACACACACACACACACACACATACATACTTTGCACACACAGACCTCGGCTCCGGGTTGCAACTTGCCACACTCAACAAAGCAAGACAAAAAAGAAAGGGGAGCGGGGAATCGACACAAAAAATGGGGGTAATGGCAAGCACCTGCTCACAAAGCACCTCCACGTTGTGGAAAGGCACACACCTCCTTCACTTCGAAAAGGCTCCCTAAACCTTGGCTTCTCCAAAAAATGTTTTCCAAAATACCGATTACAAAAGTCCCCCTTTACAAAAAAATTGACTCCTTATATGGAGGCCCTTTCAAAAAAAAACCTTTTTTTTTGGACTTATGCAGCTCACCCTTGGCTCATTTTTTACTTTTTGACCACTTTTCATGAACTTAGCACCTCATTCATAATTTTTGATAGGTAGGTGACACCTCGGCAGTTCCCCCAATTGACTTTGCACTTGAAACACCCTAAGGGGCCTCATTTGATTGTTAGGGTGGCGTGACAACACTAGGATCCCATTCATCCTCAATATAAAAGGTTTGGCCATAGCTGGCTGTGGGAACATACCCCACACAGGTGCCACATCATCACCAACACCGCATGCCAATCGGTTTCCAGCACCACCATCGAGTGATTGTTTGCACCACCAAACATTGAAACCGCCCCAAACCATCGCCCGCAATGGGCACCGCCCAGCTCCTCTGCCCATCAGGGATTTGCAAAGACTTCTAACTTTGAACTACCTTATCTTCTATATTGTGGCTCCATCTGACAAGCCATCTAGACGAGCTTCTTTATCATCTTGAACACTACATTTTTTTGTGGACTAACACAGCACCCCAAACACTTGGACCTACCACACGAATTAAACTTTCTTGGAGCCCATATGGCATTAAAAAACCACATCAACCATGCATTACCGCTACCACTTGTCTGCCCAGGTCTCTCACATTTGATTTAGCCCAGTGTCCTGCACGTGTTGGCATCCATGGCACTGACCCAGCACTGATTAGCACCACTTCTAGCTTTGACCAGCTTTGCTTCCATGAGCTGTTAATATGATTGTTAAGTGGATAAGCTTGTAGTGTGATTGTATTACAAGCCAAAGACAAAGTTAGTAGAACTAGTCCTTGATGAATTGGTAAAAGATTTGATTTTGAAAACTATTAAACTTGAAGGTTTAAGTGCAAGTGTATATTCATCAGAGACCAAGTAGCTCCCTTCACACAAAAGGGCTAGGATGGGTTTTGCATGTGGTGTGATATGTAAAGATTTTGATGATTTCAATGAAGCTTACAAGAAGAACATGGTTTTTTGGAAAGAAAGAAGGATACATCCTAGGGAAACCAGTGAATCTCTTCACTTGGACTACGAGAAAGGTGGTATGAAGAAACTGGTTGAGGACTCATAGCATAATGTTACTATGTTGAAGCAACACTCTATAGATTGTACTAGGTATACAGTACAAGGGATGATGAAAGTGTTAGAGACAATTGTAATCTATGGCCTCATTATCTAAAGATAGTTGAGAAAGACAAAGTGACTAATAAAACATTTTGTCAAGCTATAAATTGTATCTAGGAAACTATGGGGTGGTCAGATCCTGTGGATTCTCTTTCTGTGTATTATTTCTTTGGAAAATCTTAGGCCAATGAAGCTATGGTGAAACAGAAGTGCAAGAGAGATGAAGAAAATGTGGGATCGTCAAAGCAGGCTACAAGGTTCAATACCAAAAATAAATATGGCTCAACTTCCAAAACAATTATTGTACCTAAATTGATTATGGAGGAGTCCTCCAAGCACAAGAAACAAGGCAAGCTTAGAGGACCTTCCTATTAGTTAACATTTAAGATTAAATTGGCTACATATTTGAATGAGGTTTTTGAGGAAGTCATCCTTAGTAGAAAGGTGGAGATCACATTGGGCAACATCTTGGGAATTACCAAGTGTGAGTTTCATGATGAAATTATTGACATCAAAAATCAAAAACGACAACTACCAATTGAGCAAGAACCTATTTTGATCAAGAGCCAAATAATTCAGCATTATTTCTCCAAAGCTCATCAAGTAAGAGCTACAATTTAGACTATTGTTAAGATTGGTGATATTGACAAGCCTACTGTAGAGCTCTGGATCATGATTTAGAAATTGAACTAATGGAAAAAATCTTGTAGTAGAGAGGAAAGTGGCCTATTGATATATGAATCATAGCTGGTGGACTTGAGCTTCTAACAATATACATCTAGCAAACTTTACAGAGCATGCACAATCCTTACCATCTTACCAATCCTTACATATGTGAGATGGGGCTCCATAGTTGCTCCCAATCATGCACAAAAACCCATCAAAAAGCATGTCAATCATTAGTTATAGAAAGTTGCATGATATTCAGCCAGAAAACTCAAAAAATCCCATGGTGAGCATGGGGAAACACTCTCCCATTCACAACGACAACAAAGGGCTTTCACTGCCAAACTTGAGTAGTCTACAAATGCCTGCAAAAGAGCTCAACAAAATGTAGCTTCCATCATAGAACAACCAAAAGAGGGGATAAATTCTAGAGATCACCACCCATGTGATACATAGTCTACAATCAAAGCTCCATGTCCTCGAACACACACATGGGCACCTTAACTACTGATAGCCGTTTTTCGACTCTCTGTAATTTCCATAGTGAGTTACCTCACCCTATCAAATCACTAAAACACTATGGTTACCCTCACCCTTTCACTGTATATAGGTGTGTGTGAGTTAGGGGACTTTTCCCATATCTTCTTAAAAACCCTCAATTAGCTAGTCATTGGGCTAGTTGAGCCAAAAAATATAAAAAATATAAGTATATTATGGCCCATTTGTGTGTAAATATTTCATTGTATATAGGGCCTAAATAAAAGTATTTTTCATAATTATTTTGGTATTTATTTAAATATTTCTACCTAGGGTGTGTTATTTACGCTATGTACATTGACTCACCATTACCATATTTTTTCTTATCATTTTGTATACTCTTTATTCCATATAAAAATAATTTCATGCAAGCTTCTCTTATTTTTGGTGTAACTCCATCCCAACAAAAATCCAAAAAAACTAGTTCTATTTATGTGTATATTTTTTCACTATTGTGATTTTTTTCCTTCCCACATCTATTCTCTATTACTCTCATAAATTAGACCACCAAAAATATTCATCTTTTTATGGTAGACTTATAATGAGAGAGATTTATTTTGACCCCTTTATATTTTTTCCACCTATATTATTTATATTTGACATGTATATAAATTTTTTAGACCCCTCAATATTTGATTTTCTTAGTTGTACTATTCACTTATATCATGATCTCAACAATATTAATTATAGACCTATTAAATAAGGTCAAGGGTATGTGGCATGCATGCATGCACTATGGAGGGCTCCCTCTTGGAGGTATTCAAAAGAATCATCCAAAGAAGGACCCCACAAGGACTTTGTGCAGTGGAAAAAAATAGTCGATTTTACTGAATTTTTAAAGATCACTTGCTCTCCGAATTTGAAAAGGTGATACAAAAAAAAGTTATAGCTCGTGGGCTGAAATTTTGTCTCAAATTTTTTCATATTTTTTTGAGCTACGAGCTGTGAGCTATGATTTTATTGGTGGACCCCATTTTGCCCATGCTATGCAGCCACACTCCTTCCACTTTATCATTTTCCTCTTTCACACACACTTCTCCACTCATCATCCCCACCTCTCTCACCACTCCTCTCTACACCCTACTCACCTTCTTCCCAACTTTGAAGAATAAGAGAAACCATAGTGAACTCATGTCTCCTACACACACTTCCATTCCAAAATTGACAACTTAGTCTCATTTTTCCTCTTCCATATTACCCATATCTATCAAAAAAACCACAAAATTCAACCTCTTTTCTTGAAAGACAGCATCATGGTGATTGATTACTCATGTTAACTTACCTTGTCTCCCAAGGAAGGTCAAGAGTGGAGAAAAAATGTACCGTCAAAGCTAGTGGACCATCAACAAGCGTCAAAATTGACCCTACTCAAGACACTTGGAGCATCAACATTGTAAGAAATCCATATTTTCTTACCTATTAAGAGTTTTTTCTTCCTTATTTGTATCCTACTTGGATACTCCCATTGTAAATATCCAATTCCATTTGTAAATCAATAAAAATACTAACTCTACTAATTTACTAGCACTAACCTACTATGAAAAGTCCTATCACCTCCACTTCTCTCCTCTCTCTCTCTTCTTCATCTATCCACACCAACTTCTTGATAATTCCAAGCAAAAGAAATTAGATAAGTGCTGAAAATCTAACCCAACCATGGTTAGAGGAGTAACCCTAGCCCTCAAAATTGCTGTAAAAGGAGGGTGTAGCTAGCACAAAAGGAGAGAGTCATAAGCAAGAGCACTATGCTATAGCTTGAGAAGCCAAGCTCAACCTCTCTAGAAGGAGCTCTTGAGTGGAAGCTCATTGTCTTATGCATGTGCATGTGTTGTAATAGGGGTGATTAGCAAGGGAACTCTATGCCATTGTAAGAGAGAGAGTGATCATTCAATTGAGAGTAGGAAATCTATCATTTCTCCTACTAGTGTAAGTCTATCATGTGCTGAATCAAGGAGGGTGGATTTGGACTAAGCTTGGATACTTTGTCTCTCTTCCAACGTGAAGTAATGGACAACAATGATGTGTAAGTGTCTTGGTGTTTTTTTAAAGTTCTTGATAGCTTGTCTCTGGGTGTTGTCATCAATTTAGCCATAAATCCCACATACTGTAAGAGGGCGACAGGGTGGAGAGGACTCTCCTGGCCTTAAGACAGTGATTGGGGTGGCTTTTCTTGTGATGTGTTGTGGTGTAATTTACTCAAGCTATGTTGACCAAATACTAATTTCACTTTGATTGGTCATAACAGATTTGTAAGAAGGTACTAATGCAACAAGCACCCCCTCCCTCTTCTCTCTCTTTATTACATATATAATTGTGTTTGCTTGATCACTGCCGATACATTTCAAAGCAGCCCAAGCACTCTCTCTCTCTCTCTCTCTCTCTCTCTCTCTCTCTCTCTCTCTCTCTCTCTCTCTCTCTCTCTCTCTCTCTCTCTCTCTCTCCCCTTACGCGTCCTAGTTCGCATCCAAAACTAGGTGGTGCCCCAAATTTGTGTAGGGTTAGGTTGCGGGTTTGTGTGTGTGTTTGTTGTTTTTTTCCAACCCCAACCCAATTGAGCAGCACGGGAGCCTAGAAGAGTGCTTAGAGGCCACTCTTCTTGTTGCCCGTCCTGGACCGCCTCACTACAAAACCCCCACTCACCATCGCAAGCTATAACAACAATAGAGGCTTTCTTCTTCAAAGCTGAGAAGCCCAACTCACTTATGACCCCAAGTTGATACAAAAATTAGTTTTCATCATATTTGTAAATCACTTACTCATCCTTTGAAGTCTTCACACTTCTATATACAAAAATAGAAAAACTATGTACGTTGCACAACTGGCCTGCATGTGATAGTTGGCACACACCACCTTTGTACACTTTGTAAAATCACGATTTATTTACATCCAAAATATATAAGAGCACTAAAAAAGTTCTATAAACTTATTTGGAGTGTTCTACACCATTACACAAAAACACATTACATATCGCCCCCCAATAAGCATGAAACACCTTTCAAGTGTTTCATGTACACATTCTAGCATCAAGTAGTCAGTTCATATAGTTTGCATTTCTCTTATCACCCACTTCCATGCTCCATTTAATACCATAGAAATGGTATACAAGAGCTACATCTCTTGAAGAAAAAATCCATGCACTTGTGATATCAAGCATGTCCACTCACCTCTATCAAATACATAGCATCACATGCCATCATTTGCAAACATATCATTCTCAAATAATGAATATAATCATGATACCTTCCAACATATCTATCATAAACCTCATAAGAAGAGGAAACCATACAATGAATTGGCCACCATGTTCATAACAATGCCAGTCAAAGAAGTTCATCTCTCGCAAGTTATTGGCATCACAATCATAAACACGTGATGTTGATGCATCAAAATATTATTTGAAGGTACCAAATACCTTCATGAGATAAACATCAAGGAATATATCACTCATGACACAATCCATATCATCCTTGATTGGCATAAGCAGAGGCAAACTATCATCAAAGCTTTGTCTCTCAGCACCACATCAAGATTATACCTCATAGCATCTTCCTTATTTGTTTGCCTCTCAAAACCAATCATAAAAGCAAGAATTCAAAACAAACTCATACTCAAGAAAGGAGCCCTTAAAATCCTCATTTATCAGTCTTAACCATAGCATATACATCTATAGCATCATACTCCAAATCACTCTCATCAAACAAACCACACATAGAGACATAGTTTTTATCCATTTCCACATCCTTCTCATGTGTGCACTCCAAAGAAACCTCAATATCATCCACATCATCATGTACATCTTCAAGAGGAGAACCCAAAGAGGAATTTCCATTTTCATCACACATATCAAACATATGCATGGCATCATCTTCCACATTCTTGCATGCTACCTCATTCTCATGCTTCAATTATACTTCTCAAAAACTTGTATCAAGTTTTCATAGTGTATACTCCACCATAGGCTTACCCACATAAGTGTTGGTAGTCAAGCCAGATGAGCTCCCTTAGAGTTGACCCCTTCATTCATGAGCCCTAAAATTTTGTTGTACCTTCATTATTTTTACGCAAGCGTTGCAATTTATTGAGAGTCTTTGATTGTAGTTGTACAATCTTTGATTTTGTTCATGCCAAAGCTGAGTTATAAAGTCTGTAATTGAGTATAAGTCTTGTAAATCCGGCCACTGACCAAGAGAGCCCTATGTATAAATTTGATTTTGTAAAGTGGGAAAAGGACCTTTATCACTATCAAAGCTTTGAGCTGTGAAGCGTACGATCGAGAGAAGCTACTCTCATGCCCCTTGTTGTAATCCTCATATCTTGAGCTCTAATAATCGCATTTTGATTTCAAAACTTGCAATGTGTTCCTTGTCTATTGCTCTTTCATTCAAGTGTATTCAATTTTTATTCTTATGTGATTTATGACTATGCATTAGTATGTTAAATTGGTTGTTTTGAGTGTGTTAATGACTGTTGTTTGATAGTTCGACCATAGGAGAGTGTTCTGAGGCCCTAGAAAGACCTATCTAGTATGTTGTGTTGCAGTTTTTAGGACCTTGATCATGATGGATTGTGATTTTGGTACCTTCTTGGATTGTGACCGATTTTGGTAGGTTAGTGTCCCTAAGTGTCTCAGACCTCCTCCCAAATTTTTGTAGAATTTGGACCTCATTCAAGTGTTGAAATGGGTCGATGATTGAGTGTGGTGACAAAGGACATATGTAGGCTACTAGATTTGAGAGTGATAGATTTGTAGGTTTTTTTTCATTCTATAGGTTCACTTCTTGAGGTTGACACCCTCAGAGAGTCTCCATGCCCTATCCGAGCCTCTTCTTTGAGTATTGACATTATGTCAATGCCAAAAATCTATACTATAGACGACCATTGTGGTGACCCGCTTTCATTGGACTTGTTGCTGGGGATAGCGATCCTTAGGTTGTGAGTGACCTACCTGTAGCTTTTTAATTATAGACTTTTGATCTTGATTTCCATTTCATTTACACTTTAGTAGTGAGGCAGGTAGACATGGGATTTAGTGTTTGGTAGATGCTAGAATTCGAGGGCTTTCTATGTCTACCCTTGAGAGGTATTAAGAGTTGTGAGTGAGATACAACAGCGTGTAATTTTTCATATTCTCTGATGCTTATATTTTGTTTTTCTTCCAACTTTTCACCATTTGTTGATGTTTAGTCCTAGGATTCAATTCTTCAATTAAGAGTAGGTTAGGTAACATCTATAATTATCAAGAAAGGATCAGAGAAAACATTATCAAAACCTTATTTTGGTTGTCAAGAAGAAAAGGTGGAATTCGGTGGGGATACCTATGATGATACGGTCTATTTGGCCAAGATGAAGAGCAAGAAAGTGAAGAAAAGTCTAGAGTTGGGCTTGCTAAAGCTTGCAGATTATGTGCCTATCATGTCGATAGTGGAGTATCATATGGTTCAACCAAAGGCCATGACAATTGTTTAAAGTGCAAAACCTATTGAGGTAAGGCCGATGGTCAATTATGCTCCTTGGAGGTTTCCAATTTGTAGAGTACATGTGCCACTAGTAGACGGGCTTGTCAACAAGGATAATCCTTTTTTTTAAAGGGAACCATTGTGTGAATGAGGTAGAAGATTTTGGGTTTCTATAGAAGATTGAAGAGGTAAAGCTTGTTCTTGTGGATTTTGCATGAAAAGGTAGTAGCATGCAGTCAAATTTCACATATCGAGACTTTGGAAGTGGATGAAGGGAGTGTGCCAAGCCAAGAGTGTTAGCAGCAAGCTAACATGGACACCATTTTTCGGAGTTCTCCTTGTAAAAACAATTATTATTTTGATAAATCGGGAATATTGTAAATCCTTTTTTCTTGATAAACCTTGTAATTAATGAGTTGGGGCTACAAGCTTCCAGATTGTATCAGCCATTCAATTTCCAGCTTTGGTAGAACTCCAGATTATTACTTTTGACCACCCAAAAACCTTGGCTAAGATATAAAAGCCAATTTTTGTAAGTTTTTTGGATAAAAAATACACAGCGTGAGCTAACGGCGCTCACTTCTCTCCTTCTCGCACTTCCTACTCCCTCTCCGGTTGTCACATTGCGAATGTATTTATTGCATTTCAACCGTAGGTAAGAGCTCTACGCATTGACGTAAGCCATTCACAGTATTTCTAGCTAGTAATTTACACTTTTAAAATGAAAACTAAGCATAAGCGGGGTATTGGGGCATCATTGCTAAGCATTTAGGTGCATTCTGGGTCGAAAACGACTAGGTCAAAAATCCATTGTTGTTAATAATCGCGATTTTGAAACTTGACCTAAAGTGGGGTTTGAGGCCATAAGCATGTGTGCTTAGGTCTTATAAACTTGTCCTAGAAGTTTCGTTACATTTGGATGTCATTTGATGCTGCAACAGATGTGATTTGCTTGCCGATGAGCGATTGGCTTTTGGTGATTTCAGTCACTTGAGTGTAGCCTGAGTTAGATGCGAGTTGTTAGTTGTTTTCTGAGAGATTGACAACCTCTTGTAGCCTTTATGCACTAGTCGAGTCAGCTTCATCCCATGGTTTGACAAATTAATCGTGGTGGTGATGTTAGAAATGCGTCCCACATTTGGCGCCACTGTCGGGGATCGAAAAGACCCAAACTAGGGAGTAAACCTAAGAGTTGTCTGAACCAGTGGGTAAGCTCAAGGATACTTCGAGGTAAAAACTTCAAGAATTTGACCAAAACTCAGATTATTTACTTTTTCTTGACTTTTTAGGCCAAACTAAGTTTTGACTTGATTCATAGGCTTAAAACACATCATAAAAGGACTGTCCTTGAGAAAATTTCAAAAAAGTGCTCATTTCAAGCCTCAAGTTAATAATCACGATCAGGCTCATATCATTGACTCATTGCATGTGTACAAATAACTTTTGTAAAGGCCCAAGAGATTTGGATCACTAAACTGGCAAAGAACTGGGTGAAAGCTAAAGTTTGTACTGACTTTTTAAATCTTGAGTGTGAATAGAGAAAAAATTTATCCAAACTCGTTGAAAATTGATTCATAGGCTTATATTGATGTGATAAACATGTGTATATGCTCAGTTGACTGAAAACTTACAAAAATTTGACAAAAGTAAATAATCGTGATTATTTATATCTGCCCTGTTTTTGAACTTTTTTTACCAAGTTGGCATACCACTAGCTTTACCATGTTGTAATAAGTCTACAAACCAAATTTGGTAATATTTGGATCAGTGGGATGAAATTTGTGACAAAAATTGCAAAGTTAGTTTGCGGACAGATAATTGATGACTACTTGACCAAAAAATTTCCAAACTTGATGAAAATTGGCTAGTGACCTTAATATAAGGTGCTTAATAGATCTGTGTCAAAGTTGGGACAAAAATTTGCAAAAAAGTATCAAAAGTAAATAATCGCGATTATTTACATTTGCTTCAAAAGTTGGTGATTTTGCGAATTTGAGTATACCAAAAGGTCAAGCACGTCAATTGGACCCCACAAATCAATTTTGGTGAAATTTGGACCACAAAAGTGAAACCTAAGCCAGATTCTCGAAATCAGAGTCTGCGGACAGGAAACAGTGGTTCAACTTGATCAAATTTTGTCCAAACTTGTTGAAACTTGCCCAAGGGCTTTAACAAGTTGTATACATGCCAAACCAATCCAGAAAATGCAAAAAAGAGACAAAAGTAATTAATCGCGATTATTTACTTCTGCTATCCAGAGACTTCAAATTTGACTTTTGGGCTTATACAGTATTAGACCAGCATAAAATAAGGCCATTGGGAAATTTTGGGTTCAATTGGATCAAAATTGGTACATATACACTCAATTTACAAATTGCAGATTAAACCTTCGATTTTGCTAAGCTGAATCTAAAAGTCAAAATTTCGACTTGCATAGCATGAATTGAAGTGAAATACAGAGACCAATTGTTGGAGTTCTCAAGAGCTCTATTGTCCTTATAGAAAAATAGCTAATTTGACAAATTTTGTACACGAATCAGGTTGTAGACAAGGAATCAGTGGCTTGACAGAAAGTTGCAATTGAGTCAAGTGAAAATTGACGACAAGTCAATCCCAGGTGAGTACTCTATCCAGGGCTTCATAAGTCTATATGAACCTTAGATCCGGTTGTGTAATAGGAAATCAAGGCCTATTCAAGGAAAACACTAGTAGAGTATCCACTGAAGAAAGTGTGAATCAAGGCAATTCCTTGCACACAATTCCTGAAGAAGTCTAGGACACTGTTTCAGATTCAATATCCAAAATGTCTTCTTACTCGACTCGCTCTGAAACCGGAACTACAATGCGCTATAGGAATATACTCTCTTTTTACAAGACTAATCGTCATGGAGCCCAGGTTTACTTGGATCCTAACGAAGAGTACGCTATTCGCATTGATGATCATGGTATTGAGTTCGAAGAAGAGGTTAGGGCAAACAAACAAGGAAAAATATACATTAATCGAAACGGAACTCAATATGTACAGGTTGAAAATCTTGATATGGTAGACAAATGGGGCTTAGAAGTGAACACTATAATCCCGCGTATGTCAGCAAAAGAAGGACCACCAACTTTGGAAATCGAGGGATACGATCAAGTAGACTTGAAGCCCTTGAAACGGCTTAGTACGGATAATCCTAGGATCGGAGTCTATTGTTGGGAAGATAGAAACATAAAAGATCTTTTGTTGACTTCTCATGATAGACCAGGACAATTAACAGCCATGAAGATCATCTATATCTTCAAAATCAAACATAAGGAATCTGCAGATCTACCAACTTACTTGTTTAGGGATTGTTATAACAACAACTTTGTTATGATGACTCCTGAGGAGGTAGAATAAACCAAATACCATGGGTATTCCATACAGAATTGGATATTGGGTCAAGGACCAAAAACCACTCCAAGAGACGAACATTGTGAGAGATCATCTGAGAGTAATGTGAAGAAACCAAAAACCACCTCATCATGTAGAAAACGGGTGACACTAAGCCCAATCCAGGGCTACATGAGTCACTATTTCTGACAGACTGGTTTGAAGGACTCGGAACAGGACCAACTCCTAGAAGACCTGGAGTTGAACCAAATAGACGTGTCAGCCCAGTTGATTTCCAAAAATGGGTCAGAAAATACAGTGGATTAGAGGATCCATATGACCACTTAGCAAGCTTCAAGCAAATGCTAAGAGCGGAGCGTATATTCGATTTCCATACTCAATTCGAAGGGTTTGAAATGACATTAGAAGGAAAAGCTTTGACATGGTCCCAAAACATTCCACCAAGGTCAATCATGGATTTAAATACATTAGCTCAAGGATTTGTAGCTGCTTGTTCTAAAACGGGGATTAAACATAATACGGTAGCTCAAATCTACAGCTTTAAATAGAAACATGGTGAGTCTGTTAGGGATTCTGCAACTCAAATGAAACTATACATTGCCAGATGCCCAAAGATGGAGATACATGCAGAGGAGCAACTTGTTTCATTGTTTCTGGAGGGACTGCTAAACAAAGAACTTCATGCTATACTCTATACTAAAAAGCATACAACCCTAGAGGCGTGTGTGTCTGATGCTATCGACCTAGGAGACAATTGTGAAATGTTTAATGAAGAGGATGTCCCTAAGGATAACCAAAGCGAGAAGATTGCATCCACAAAACCAGCACAAGTGGGAACGGCTGCTGCGGCACCACTCTCAGCCATAGAAGATATGCTAAAAAGGATAAATAACATGATGAAAAATGTGCAAAAAGCACCTATGAGAGGACCAGGACAGGGGATATCCCCACAGGGACAACCAATTAGACCACAAAAATGGTGTGCAATTGAGGGGAAATGGACCAACCACGAGACCCACAAGTGCTACTTCAGACCAAAGTATGATGGGAATGTTCAGTATGTGCCCATGAGGCCACAAGGACAACCCATGTATAAATATCAACCTAATATGGCTCAAGTTCAAAGACCACCAATGGGTATGGAGAGACCTCAACCTGTGTTGGGACAACAACCTCCTTATCCAGGACATAATGCGGTGCCTGTAAAGTACATGCACTCAGAAGGAGTCATAGATGAACAAGAATTAGTGCTTGTTACACCCTATGTAGAGCCTAGTCCATCTACAGTAATGGTAGAGGGAGATTGGTATAGTCCACACCCACCACCAATGGAGGAAACCATGATTTATGCTCCACCAGAGCTTGCACCAATGTATTATGTAGCTAATCAAGGTGTCAGACCTCCTATGGGAAGACCCATGATGAAACCTAGAACAGGAAACTGTCATAACTGTGGTGCTGATAACCATTGGAAGAACGAATGTCCAGAGCCTGTCAAAAACCTCAAACCAATTGAAGCCTATTGCATACAATGTTGCAAAAAGGTAGGACACTTTCCGGAAGATTGTCCTAAGAATCCTTTGAACAAGGGAAAAACTATAGTCAACGTAGTCCAAGTGATTCCTAGTAGCTCATCAGAGAGCGAACCGATTGTTCCAATCAAGGTAATCACTAGAGCCCAGGCAAAGAAAAAGAAACACAATTCCTCTGATGATTCGGAGAACATGAAAGTTTCTTCTCAAAGAATCAAAAGGAGCAGAAGCAAAAGATATGAGATGAGAAAACAAAAACAACGGGTTGAAAACGAAGAGAAAGCCAAAATTCTAGTCCAGGACAAGTTGAAAGAAACTGGCATTGAATTTAAGGAAACAATCGTGAAATCTGGAGGATCCATTCTGGTTGATAAAATTTTTGAGCCTATCAATGCCGCCTTGGAATCCTACCAAGCAGGACTTAGAGCAGGCCAAAACATGGAAAACAAATGGAAAAACTATCAATCTCCAGACATGGAAGCAGCTAAGATGGAAGCTTATAAAAATTTGGTAAGAATCACGCAGGAAATTCTGGATAAACAGAAACCCAAGCTTGAAAGTATTGCAAAACTGGAAGAGCTTGCGGTAGAAGAAACGAAAGCAACATCCGATGTGGTGGCAGAATCCCACCTTGAAACAGATGAACCAGAGCTCATAGTGCCGGACAGTGAAGATGCCTTAGACAGAATTCCATTCGTGGAGGAAGACTGGCCAGGACACTTATGGGAAAAGGTAAGGGAGATCAATGATGGGAGCCTAACTTTAAAGTCAGCTCCTATAAAGGAAGTCTGGTTTGATAACCTACCATCTGATATGAACATGGATTTACAGTCCTTGTATGGGGATTGCGGATCAGAGGCTTCAAGAATATCTAAACCTTTGACATTAAAAACATTACCTTCTTACTTGGGAGATAACGAAGATGAATCCATCATTTGCAAGACCACTCAAGTAAAAAGAGCCAAACAGACCCTAGAAGTGGACAACATTTACTCAATCATGTCTACACCTATCCAATGCACTCTTACTTTGGGAGAACTGTTGAAACTCAGGCCATACTTATGGAATGATTTACAGAAAACCCTAGAGAAGGTGGGTATAACGGGGTTAATCTCTAAGAATTTGGGAAACTTAAAAAATGAAACGGAATACAAAGAGATACGATCAGTTCCTATGAACAAGGTCGGAGAATATTATGAAGGGGAAGAAGGAAACACTACCCTCCCAGTGAAATATAATGACATTGAAACCATGGCAATATTGGATAGTGGAGCGGGCATAGCCATAGCCACTAAAGTAGTATGGGAATCCTAGGGACAGCCAGCCATTAGACAAACGGGAATGAAATTGCAATTGCTGATGGACACATTGAAAGACCGCTAGGGATACTAGAAAAGGTGATAGTCAACTCCTGTGGAACTGAATATCAACACACTTTTGCCATAGTAGACTTTGGAAAAAAACTCAACTATGAAATCATATTGGGAAGACCTTTCATGCAACAGGTACAACTTATCCAAGATTGGAGAAATGACTATCTGTACTTAAAGCAGGTGGGATCTATAACAAGAGTCAATCTAAAGGACCACACATATAGAGACATTTTGAAAACACCCATCCAAGAGTTTGATTCAGTCTCTTCGGCTGAAACTAAACTTCCATCTTGGCTAAAGAAAGACACTCCTATTTGGATGTACGGAGCTTCAAAAAACTTTAAGACGAGAGGAATGTATCCTAGAAAGGGGCTGTACAGACGAAGCCTACATACCTGAACCCTTTCCAAAGCATTTGTTCGAACCTGTTTAAGGTACAGACATTTAGAACGGGCAAACACAGGAATCAGAATGGAACTGGAAAAAGATGCTGGAACAGAACACAGAAATAGAAACAGACTAATTCCACCATAACTTTCGTCATCATATTCCCAAACAGACATTGATCGACAGTTACATAGTTCGAGAATACTAATGGGCAACACCCTTTCCCAAGAACACCCCTTGGAATCCCAAAAGTACAAAAGTTAACATTCCAACTTCCACTAAGGTAAAACATCCAAAAATTCCTAGGCTTAACACCTGGCACAGCCCGGTGGCTAGAGCCACAGGCTGACCTGGACCGACAATCCCTTGATCAAGTAATCTGCTCCCCAAAAACTCCGTGTGCATCTATCTCTACAGCCTTTTCTGCCATAAAATCCGGATCCGCTTGCTTTTCCACATTCAATTCCGCCTGCTTTTCCACTTCCGATTCCACTCCACCTGCCAAATTCCGATCTGGTTCCAAAACGCCACTGCTCAACTCCACCTTCCACTTACTCATACCCCATGCTTTTACTTCGATTCCCTTGCTTTTATTCTTCAACTCCTCCATCTCTGCAACGAGCATCTCATTCTCCATCTTCAATGCCTCATTCTCCCTCCTAATGCTCTCCTTTCCAGCTTGCTGAAACCAATTCTTGAAGCGGTCCATCGGCACTTCCATGTGCTCCCTCCAAAGCCTAGTTGTTGTATTCCACATCTCTTGTGCATATTCCAGCACTTCCTGCTTCAGGATATCCGCATCCAAATCAGCTACTAAGAGACATGTCATCCCCGCCATCAGCTTTCCCTTAACATTTTTAGAAAACATTTCGCTCATCTTCTCCTTAACAGTTAGTGAACTACGACATTCGTACACTTGGATGTGATATCCAACACTTCTCACCACCTTAATCTTATAATGATGAATTTTCACCTCGATTCGGGCACGCCATGCAAGATTCGCCCAAAAAATATTCGTCCTCAAATGAGTCACATCAGCACTGAGCGAGTTTTTAGCCTTAAAGTGAGTACCCCCACTAATGAGTACCCCTTGATCCTTTTGCCCGATTCCATTCCTCCGACTTTCCTCTTTCTAGACTTCCAATCCCACAGTCCGAATTCCAACATCCAGTCTGTCAGTCGAATTCCGAATTCCAAATTCCTTTACATGTTGAGCATACTTTGACATTAAATCTGTATTCTGCTGAACATCCTCTACTTCCAGGTTTACATCATCTGCTTGACTCCCAAATTGAAAAATGGCTTGACAATTGCCATGATAAAATTCAGCTCCATCTGCATTTCCAAAGATGACTTCATCATTTGCTGCAATATCTTTAGCCTTCCGCAACATCCACTATGAAATGTCAAGAACTTTTAATATCTGAATTTGCATCTGCATTTCCGCCTGAATCTGAATTTGAATCTGAATCTCACTCGAAATATGAATCTGAACCAAAATCTGACACTTGGGATACTCCTCTTCATGTCCCTTATAAAACAGTGCCCTATCAACTCCTACATATTTGTTCTGATTTTGTCCAATCCAAGAAGAAAATGATGTTGTTAATCCCCATTGAGTATGGATGTCATCCTCCTTGTGACACTGATTGTCATACCTCTTCATCAAGCTTTCCACGGCTTCCATTAAAATTTGCATCTGAATTGGTCTTTGCATCCAAAATTGAGACTGAATCTGAATTGAAATCTAAATTTGAGTCTGAATCACATTCGGCATCTTCCAAAATTTGACTTGCTTTATCAACTGAAAATTTTCCCTCAATATATCTTCATATCCATCTATATGAAACTGCCGCAATATGGAATGCCACCTCCAACTTCCAATATGAATATCATCATCCTCAATCTCCTCCGTTATGCTGCTGTCATCTTCTAGTCCTTGCTGCTGCAATTGGTGCTTGGCTCTTTTGACATCCTGTTTTGACATTTGCTTTGAATTCCACTTGAAATGAAAAAATTCCACCATGATATCCGCATTAGCATGCACATCCTCCATTTGCTACTGCTGACAACTGTCCTCTTCAAATGTATGTGAATTCCCAATGAGCATGACACTTCGATCAATCAAAAAGGAATAATCCTCCTGTGCTTCATGGACACACTTCCGTGGTAGGATAGAGGTAACCAGGGTTTCTGCCTGGCTCTGTTCCCTGACCTCATGTTGCTCCTCCTTACCTTGCTGCCTTTTATCCTGTTGATATTGTTGATCCTACACATGGTCTTCTTTCCAACTTCCCACTTGCATTTGCTGAGCTACCACCCGTTGATTTTCTGATCGAAGCTGCTGTGTACATTGTTGGGATACAATTTCCACAAGAGTTGCTAACTGCATATTTCCATCAGTGGATCTTCGTGGTGACAATTCCTCTGAAACTGAGTTGTTCATTGTTGTTGCTGCAAATTCCTCCTAAGTACATCGGATTTTTGAAACTTCTTCCTGCTTTGACTCTTCATTTGTAATCCTACATACATTCTCAATTGAACCCAAAAATAAATCAATCACCTCTTCTTCTTCATTCCTCTCTCTATCCATCACCTCTCCGTTCATCCAACTATCCACCTGTCCATTCCTCACATTATCCGCCTCTTCAAATGGTCTTTGATTTCTGTGAACAACATCCTCAATATGTATGATTTGCTTCTCCTCTGAAGAATAAATCTTATTGACAAGTGACAATACCGACATGAATTTCAGCAATGGATATTCCGTCTCCACTCTATGAGAACACTCCAGTGGTAGGGTAAGGGTATCTAGGGGCAGTTTTAAGCTCTCTTGGCCAACCTCCTTTTGCACCTCCTTCTCCTCCACCTTTTGTATCCCCACATGATGGACGTCCATCTCCAAGCCAACCCATCCATCATCATCATCACTTTATTCATCTTCAAACTCAGCCGCATATGCATCTCTCAATCTCTCACATGCTTCCTGCAATTTTCTCACCTCCTTCCTGCTGGAACATGATGTCCTCCTCTTTCCTTTATGATTAGTCAACCACTCATATGCCCTCTCTAAGTCATCCTCAAAATCTTCCAACTTATCGAATGCTACGTGTGTCCCATCAACTGATGCTTTATGCATTCTTAGGCTTGAAGTTTTGAATACAAATCCACCATACACCAGTTCCTACATGCATCTCCCTCTGAACACTCATCAACTGCACATGGGCAATCCTCCACTTCATGCTTCCGACTCATGCATACCTTGCATTTCTTTCTCTTCTTCTTTTGACTTCCCATGGCGCTTATCCGCTAGAACTTTGATTTGAAATTTGGCTGCTTTTTTACTTCCACATTTGCAATAGTTCTAATTCCAGATTCCACAATTTGACTTCAAACTCTGCAACAGTCATTTTGATTTGAATTCTGATTCTGCAAACTTATCTAATTCCTGATTCTGGTGATACTCAACTTCCTGCACTTCCTCCTAGTGGAACTTGACTCCCATAACTCCCCCAAAATTTCTTCTTGATGACCCTCAAAATCTGTGATAATAAATCTGGTTTAGCTTCCACTTCTTCCTTCTGTCTGTCTCTCTGATAATCCTTTGGTACATCCAAATCTTCTTGTCCAATCTGGATATGCTTCCTCTTTTTCTTCTTCTAGGGCAATATCTGAATTTTGATGACTTTCAGAAAATCAGCCCAACTCCATCAACGTGAATGTAACTCTCTTCTTCAAGAGTGCAAATAACTGCCCATACAGACTTTCCCTATTTTGAACGTCTTCCCTTCATTCAGTAACTACTTCCATCTCTTCAGCACTCGCTCCCACAAGAGAAATCTGAATTCGTCCATGCTACGTCACACATACACCGTGATCGCCAAGTGTTTAAGGTACAGACATTCAGAACGGGCAAACACAGGAATCAGAATGGAACTGGAAAAAGATGCATTAGGCAAAATTTGGACTCACAAAGGGGCCCTTTAAGGAGTTTGACTTTACCTCTCTCTACCAAAACGGGCGCATGGATAAATTTTTGTAAACAAACTCCAAAGTTGGCAGAGGTTTGACAGTTAGAATTTCCTCTTCAAGCTCTATCTACTGATATATAGCACACCATGAGATTCCTCATATTTTAGAAGATTCTTTTTTTGATTCACCTATGATGTGACAATTCTGTCGAAATCTAAGTGAATTAAAAAAAAAGAATCTTCTAAAATATGAGGAATCTCATGGCGTGCTATATATCAGTAGATAGAGCTTGAAGAGGACATTCTAATTGTCAAACCTCCGCCAACTTTGGAGTTTGTTTGCAAAACTTTATCCATGCGCCCGTTTTGGTAGAGAGAGGTAAAGTCAAACTCCTTAAAGGGCCCCTTTGTGAGTCCAAATTTTGCCTAATGCTGGAACAGAACATAGAAATAGAAATATATTAATTCCACCATAACTTCCATCATCATATTCCCAAACAGACACTGATCGATAGTTACATAGTTCGAGAATACTAATGGGCAACGTCCTTTCCCAAGAACACCCCTTGGAATCCCAAAAGTACAAAAGTTAACATTCCAACTTCCACTAAGGTAAAACATCCAAAAATTCCTAGGCTTAACAGAACCATTTGAGTGGACTCAAATCTTAGCAACAATGGATGTATGTGTGAATACGTCTATGCCTGCTCAATTTTGAAATGAGGATGGCTACGACATAATTCCCATCCAAATAATGTCAGTCCTTAACATTGAAAATAAGGATGAGGAAACAAAGGACTTGATGAAAGCTCAACAAGTCTTTTCTGACCTCTATTACGATGCAACTGATTAGTTGGATGAACACTCAGCTACCTCCGAAGATTCGGGATCCGATAAAGAACATACGAGAGCTCAACTACTCTTAAGGGGGAGGGAGGAAAAGTTTTTTGACTTTCCAAACCAGAAATCAAGAAGACAAAAATGGTATAGAAGAAAGAGGGACACTAAAATTATGAAAGCACGACCTATGCCATCAGTCTCCAGTAAAACACAATTCCTGATGCAGATAGATGCTAAAGATTGTGTCAAGGACAAAATAACTAGCAGATATCCTTCGAACGGAAACTCAAAAATGTCTCAGACATTGAGAAAAACAAGGAAGGTTACTCAAGAAGAACATCAGGATAAACAACCACTCATGACCAGAGTCGAGCGGAAAAAGAAATATCAAGAGTTGAAAAAAGCTCTAAAGGAGATATACACCACCGAAATGGAAACCATGGAAGAGGATGGTAAGGATGTAATGCATGTTCCATCCCATTACAAAAATTATACTCTCCAAGCTCAGAAAATCATAATCGAACAACCTGTTAGGGAACTACGGAAACAAGGCAAGTCTTACGAAGGACCTGAAAATGCTAAAAGGGTAGACTTGGCTAAACCGGGAGAAGAGCTTAGACCGGCCTACATTGCAAATGACCTAACAGAAGAAGAAGAAAAGATTTTGTTAAGTTTGCTAAAGGAATATCGGGATATCTTTGCTTAGTCTTACAAGGATCTCAAGGGTGTTGATCCAGAAATCTGCCAACTTACCATACCCATGAGGGATGATGCGAAACCAAGTAGACAAAGACCATACACTTATAACGAAACATTTTCCAGAAAGATCAAAGAAGAGATTGAAAAACTAAAGAAAGTTGAATTTATTTACAAAATTGAACACACTAATTGGGTGTCCCCAATTGTGGTAGTAACTAAGAAGAATGGGAAATTACGAGTATGCGTTAATCTCAAAAAAGTGAATGCAGCTACCATTAGAAACAACTTTCCTCTTCCGATAACTGAGCACGTTTTAGAACGAGTGGCAGGAAAAGAAGCTTACAGCTTCTTAGATGGCTTTTTGGGATACAATCAACTTTTGGTTGACCCAAAAGATCAGCACAAAACTGCTTTTGCAATAGAATGGGGTATATTTTCCTATTAGGTTATGCCGTTCGGGTTAACTAATGCTCCAGCCACATTCCAGAGATTGATGAGTCATGCTTTCAAAGAGTATCTTTGAAAATTTTTGAAAGTATACATGGATGATTAATGCGTACATTCGTCAATCCGAGCTGATCATTTTGAACACCTCAAAATGGTATTTGAGAAGTGTAGACTTTATAGGATTTGCTTAAACCCGGAAAAGTGCACATTCATGGGAAGACAAGGAAAACTTCTTGGACATATAGTGTCTAAAAATGGCATAGCTACTGATATTGAAAAGATTCATGTCATTGCTGATTTGCATAGACCAACAACAGTCAAAGGGGTACAAGCCTTCATGGGACATTGTGGATATTACCGATGGTTCATCTACATGTATGCTATAATTGCAAAACCCATGTATATCTTGATTACGCACTTTGAATGGACCGAGGCATGTGAAGAATCCTTCATGAAGCTTAAGCAAGATCTCACCTCAGCTCCAATATTGAAAGTACCCGATTGGGATAAGGTATTCCACGTACATGTAGATGCTTCAAACTTTGCTATTGGTTGTATACTAGCCCAACCAGGAGATGGGAAAATTGACTTTCCTATTTCTTATGCTAGCCGCCAATTGAATATGGCAGAAAAGAATTACACCACCACTGAAAGAGAAAGACTAGGAATAATCTATGCCGTTAAAAAGTATAGACATTACCTATTGGCCAACAAGTTTGTGTTCTTTGTGGACCACCAAGCCTTGTTATATTTGGTCAACAAGCCATGCAGCACAAGAAGAATAGTGAGATGGTTCATTATTCTTCTCGAATTTGATTTCACTATTTTTGTTAAAAAAGGCACTACACATCAACGAGCAGATCATTTGTCCAGGATTGTTTCAGGGGAATCACCTAAAGGGGTAGATGATGATCTACCAGATGCCTATTTGTTCTCTGTGAAAATGATACCTAGATGGGCGAAAAAAATTGTGTCATTAATGACGATAGCTCAAGTGGATTCACTGCTCCCTATCACAATTGATTTAATCGAACAATCGGCTATGTATCAATTGCTAGCTAGGAGGCTATATAAAAGAAATCGAGACGGAACAGTGCTTTTATGCATTAATCCTAAAGAAAGAGATCAATACTTAAGTCAAGCACATGTTACCATAGTAGAAATTCACTTTGCGGAAGACCAAACTATGCAACGTATCTTAAGACTTGGAGTATTTTGGCCGACTATGAGGAGAGATGTTCGATCTTTTGTAAGAGATTGCCCTCAATGTCAGAAACAAAAACCCATTCCTCATGTAACATTGTTTCAAATGTCACATGTTCGTAAGTGGAGTAACTATCTGGTTACTTACTTATCGAGCCGAACATTTCTTGAGGATATGAGTAAAGGCCGTCAAAGATCAATTGAAACGGAAGCAAGAGACTATGATCTTATTGGGAACCAATTGTATCGGAGAGGTAAGGATCAACATTTGCGTCTTTGTGCAAATGAAAACGAGTATATTCCAATTATAGAATAAGCACATGCTAGATTAGCTGGAGGTCACTTTTCTAGTGAGACCATCGCAAGAGCAATCTTGATGGCAGGCATATGGTGGCCAACACTTTTGCAGATTCCAAAGAATATGTTCGAAGATGTGATGCTTGTCAACGAGCAAAAATGCCAACACGGGTAGACAGCATGTCCTTAAGACCAATGATGGGGGCTAGAGCCTTCGTAAAATGGGGTATAGATTTTGTTGGACCATTACAGCCACCTGCTTATAGAACCCAACTCAATATATCATTGTAGCTACGGACTATTTGACCAAATGGGCCGAGGCTAAAGCGACTCAAAGGAATGATGCAAGAACCATTGCTGCATTCTTATATGAGTATGTATTTGTAAGGTATGGACTGCCAATAGAGATTGTCAGTGATCGGGGAACTCATTTCCTCAATGAGGTAATAGAGTATTTGCTCAATGAGTTTATGGTTATCCATAACAGATCAGCTCCCTATCACCCACAAGCAAACGGACAAGCTGAGCATACAAATAAAATTCTTAGCTCGGTACTGACCAAAGTGGTTAGTTCAGGAAGGACAGACTGGGAAATGAATCTCCATGTTGCTCTATGGGCTTATCGAGTTTCATTCAAAATGGATTTAAATGCTACACCCTTTAACCTTGTTTATGGTCTTGATGCCATACTGCCAATAGAATTTCTACTGCCGACCTTAAGGGTAGTACAAACTCTTGAGTGGACGGGACATAAATTGTCAGAAACACTAGAAGATTTGGAAAAGCTAGATGAGAAAAGGCTAACTGCTGTAGCTCATATTTATGCACAAAGAGGAAACAAAAATAGTTTTTTGATTCCCACTTAATCACCAAAATTTTCAGGAAAGGGGACTTAGTTCTAGTCTATTCTCTTAAGCAACACATTCCCAAGTTTAAGAAAAAGGGAAATGGACCATTTATCATTGAAGATGTATCCCCAAGTGGAGCAGTAAAATTGTCAACCATAGATGGTGAACCAATGGATAATTGGATTAGTGGACGTTGTTTAAAGAAATACAATTTTCCACTAACCAAAGAATTGCTAGAGAGAATGCATGCAGGCAAACAAAGGAAGATGAAGCGACAGCAGGTTATTGATGAAGCCCAAGAGGAAGCTAGACTTTGGGTGCTCAAGCGTAAAGCTGCTCTCAAGAATCAACAGATACCAATTCCCATCAACACTTTGGAACTAGATGATCGACAATGGGAATTACCTAAAGACAATGTTTCAACAGATGACGACTGGTTAGATGGAATGGATTTGGGCATCAAAGTACAGCTCAATAATTATAGCACCAATGCTTTGGTAGACACAGGAGCTAGAGTGAATGCAGTCACTTATTCCACATACAAGAAAGCAACAAGTCAAGCATTGACTACAGGAATAACGACAATCAAAGGATGCAACAAGAATTTGACTCCAACATTGGGAGTGGTCAACTTGAACGTGGTAGTACATGGATGTTATGTCCGCATCAATTTGTATGCTTCCCAAATGAACACATGAATGAGACGATGATTCTTGGTATTCCTTGGATGCGAACATACAAAGAAGTACCAGATTGGGATACGAATCAGCTAAAGCTATCACTTAAAGGAGGGCAACTCATTGTTCCCATTGCACCAAGCAAAGAGGAATGGAAAAGATGCAATCACAGGACCAATCCACGAAGCAAATCTTCTCCATCCCCTCGACAAACAAATGCTACAAGTAGCCTGCAAGGAGTCGGGCAAATTTGGGTACCAAAAAGCACAACTTGTGGATAAACCAAATCAGATTTGGGTGCCTAAAACTTCACCAAAGAAGCAGAAGACGGTTCCAAGGATTCAAGCACAGAATCAAGCATCTATGATCATGGAACCTAACATAAAAAAGGTTTCGATGAAAAAGGAGCGCTTATCTTCTCCACAGACCGTGAAATCAGCCAAACAATGGCGAGTCAAGTCTCAACAGACTCTCAACCACCATGCACCAAGTAAACCGAGCTACCAATGGCAAGAAAAATCTCGACAACCGTCTAAAGTGCTACCAACAGCTTAGACACTCAACATGCTTAAACACCCTAGTGGTACTATCAAGCAGAGAGCACAAAGGCTATAGGATTTGCTCTTTGGAAGAAACCAGCAGCAAATCTCGACATCGAAAACCCTTGAGTTATTTACTCAAGACCCAACTCTTGCACAGCATATTGAGTTGAATTGCATTGATCTTCATATCATGGTAGAGCCAATCACGGCTATGCATAGACAAAATTGTTCAACCCATGCACACAGTCATCCCGGAGAACGCCATCTAAGAGGGGTGGAAGGGTACTACTAAATACTAAGTAATTAGGGGCAATGTTTGAAGAGGGAGGAAAAAGTTTCATGTTAACGTGTGATTTTTGCAAAATTACCTAATAATGCCCTGGGGAAAATTTACTAATAATATCTTCCCGATGAGTGTAAATAGTGTATATAATATCAGAAAATCATCAAAAATAGTCCTTTTTTGGATGTTTTTCATCATTTTTACTAAAGGAAGGCTTAAAATGGAGAAATCCGACAAAAAAAACAATAAAGCTGTGTTTTTCAAGGGATTTTCTTAATTATTGGATTTTCACTTTGCTTTTTTAGAGCATTTTTCTATTTTCTTTTATTTTTCTAATAAAAAGGTCAAAAATTAATAATAATTAGCAGGAAAGCTCAGATGGAAAAACGGAAGACACGATGGTCATCAAAAAGACAAGACGAACAAGCACAAAAAATTTCAACAAAATCAGAAGATGGAAGTGGGAAGCCTAAATTAGGCGGCCAGGCCTACTTCTACAAATTTTTTGCAAAATGAGCTACAGTAATCCGACTTGGGAAATTTTTGAGCCTAACATAAATTTCACGGCCTAAGAGGACTAACGGGAGAATCTGGGGAAATTTGGTTCGGGAAGTCCAGGTATAGATAGCCAGAGTAGGCTAAAACCACCTCATTTCCACTTGGAGCTTTGCAGAGAGAGCATTTCGGCTTCTTTTGCGCGTCATTTTCGGAGCCTACATTTGACCTTTTTCAGCACTTTCTCACATGAGACATGAGGGGTAAGTTTCTTACTAATCAATGATCCATTTTGTACGGCCAGTAGCTAGCCTAAAGCCCTAGAAAAAACCCTAGAAGCCGAGCAGTGCACGAAGGCCTACGACGTAAAAGTGATCATAGCGCCCTGCTAGTTTGACCAAATCAGATGGGATTTGAAACATAGCATGCCCTAACATGATAGAACCATTCCATACCATCAGATGATCATTCGGCTAGGGTAAAGGGGATCCTCAGTAGAGAATTAGGGTTTTTTGGGAAAGGCCAGAATTCCGACCTGACTCCACAGATGTCTTGCTAATGAGGTTCACATACAATGTATATGATTGGTTTGGAGAAATCCATCAAGTAAAGCCCTCGAAAAGAGAAAACGGCTCGAAGGTTACAAAGCGTCAAATTCGACACACGAGGCCAAACTGACTCCAAATGAGCCAGAATTGGACAGGTAGCTTCACGATGATGTTAAAGACAAGTCCAAAGCCTCAAAGTTGACAGACCAACCCAACAGACAGAGTAGTCACAAAAGACAGTGATTTCAGAGTCAACAGAGCACAAAGTGATGCCGGCATGACCAAACTTGACCAAATTCAATTTAGGACTTGTATTAGGTGTATGAAACATGTTGAGGTCAAAATTTATGTGAAATGCAAAGTTTTTGTCACTGTTGTAAATAATCGAGATTATTTAATTTTGCAACATTTTTGCATGGAACTTATCAATTCACCTCACCTATCATGTGTACACACCTATTACATGCCAAAAATCAAGTATGAGCTAAAATGACCACCCTTTACTTGCAAAATTGCCAAAAAACGCAAAGAAGTCTGTGAAAGCCAAAATTTGGGTTATGAACAACTTTTCTTGATCCAAATCACCTCATAATTCATACCCAAGGTCTATACCATGCCTAGACCCAGTCTATGCCAAAAAAATATCATTTTGGGAAGAAAAGTTAATAATCGTGATTATTTACTTTTTGGCCAAAATGGGGCAATTTTGAAAATTTGTCATCATACATCCAAAGTACATGATGTGATAAGCCCACTAGCCAATTTTGAGTCAATTAGGATTTCAAAATCTCAAATTTCCTTTATATCTACTGTTTCAGAGACCTAAACCCAAAATCTGGTACCATTTTCACCATGTACATCCAAATGAGCCCAAATTTCCCTCAGAGCATGTAATTGGCACATACTTCAAGCCTATAAAGCCAAAATTGCAAAAAAGTTGAAAATTTTCCCAATTGTAAATAATCGCGATTATTTATTTTGGTTGCAAATTTTTGTTTTGACCATACAGTTTTGTTCCTTGCATGATTTTATGCATCTTTGCTTATTCAAAAATTGATTTGAAGCAATTTGGACCAGATTATCAACATTTCAGTCTAAAAGGACAATCTGGAGAAAAATCTACCAACTCCGCTAATTTTGCACTCTATTCACTGAACAGGAGCAATGCAAGCCACAGAGAAGGCCAAGAAGAAGTTAAACCAAAAGGAGAAAATGCGAGAACTACCCCCATATCAACTGGACCCTGAGTCAGTAAAGACAACAAAGGTATCTTATCTTTCTAAAGAGCAGTTAGAAGAACACCACACCACGGTCTTCACGGGCAGATTTAAGAGTGAAGAAGGGCATCTAGTGGAGTTGCAGCTCTTGCCCAAAGAGGTTTATGATGTCACAGCAAAGCCAAAAACCAAAGAGGCTAACCGCAAGTTGGGACTCCAACACTTCTATGAACAAGAGCCCTGCAGAGTAGACTTTCAGAAGGCTTACGAGCTTCTGTCCACCATCAAGGAAGACGGAAATGCCCAAATCTCAGACAACCAAGGAAACAAGGTAGAGGTTGTGATTACAAACGGAAATAGTGGTAGAGGCACTCAGATTGCCCACTGAAGGGATGACCATGCGGGCAAGAGATAGGAAAACAGCAAGCACATTTACAAAGGAAACAGGTGCGGCTACATTTTCCGATCTCATCCACAAGCAGGTGGAAGAGCCAGCCCGTCTGTAACACCAACATTTCCATTTCCTGGAAAAAAGACCACCAAGGTACATGACACCAAATCACGTCGTGGCCACAACTTTTACACAAGTTCTGAAGTCAACCACCAGATAACCTGTGGACCACGCGCAATATGTATTAACAACATTAAAGGCCACCAAGAAGGAGGGAAAGATAACCTACTTGGGCGCACCTGAAGTCTTGACCAGAATAGCCTATCATGCCATCAGCGTGGCCTAAAACCTACCACCTGCCCCAGATTAGAACGCATGGATCTTGGCAGCTCCACCCTCTCCAAGATCTACAAGATCTGGTAAGCGATCATTTAAATCAGGTGATGAATCCGATGACAGTTCATCCAAGCAGCATAGCAGTGAAAGCTATGTCAACGAAAGAAAAAAGAGTTAGGAGGGAAGAGATGAAGAGGAGCCAGCTCAAAAGCAAGCGAGATTTGAAAGAGAAAAACAGGCGTATCAACGCACTAGGCAAGCGTAGGGAAAAGACCCAGAAAAGTGGGTACCTACCGGCTTGAAGGGACTTTGAACAAAACATCATTCAAGGAAAGAGGCCAAGGATCCCAAGGATCATTTAGAAAGAATGTACCAAGAGGCACAGGCCTTGAAGCTGAAAGAGACGGAAGAAGCGGCCAAGAAAGCTGAGGAAGCAGCAACTCAAGAGCAAGGCAAGGCATCTCCCTGACCCACCTCCCGCTTCCGGAACAACAGGACCAACCCATGCCCACTCCACCATCATCACTGCCATGCCAAGAGACCATTGAAGAGGCCGAGACTGACAAGGAAAAAGAGTCTGAGTTCACCCACCAAAAGGAAGCTGAAACGACACCAGAACAGACAGCCAAGGACACTCACAAAGAGGCGGATGAAACTGATAAAGAGCAAGATACAGAAAAAGACCAAACCAATACACATGAGGAAGTAACCGAAACTGAGAAGATGGAAAGGCCTGCAACCGTGGAAACGGAAAGGGTTGAGACCACACAAGTTGTTTCCACTCAGCCAGAAACTGCCGAGGTTTCAAAACCTGAGGATGGCAAAGGAGAAGCAACCACCTCTATAGAACACCAGCAATAACAACACAGCAAGAAGCAACACAAGAGGCTGCCGGCACATCCGAACTAGCAAGACAAGAGGAGTGGAAGTCCAATGATGAAGTCATTTTACAAGTGAACAAGTATGCAAGGCAGATACAAATCATGACGAAGAAACACCACTCAGTAGCCTTTAACCACAGTACGAAAGCCAAAGAATTAGAAATGGTCATCGATGCTCTTCAAGGCAAGCTCAATGACAAAATGGCTACTATTACAAATCTCCAAAGGCAAGTACAAGAGCTCAAGACTGAAGCAGAATAGCATCAAATAGCACGAGACAGCCAACAGAAGGAAATGGAGGAGTTGGGTGACCTCCTGACTAAGCTATATGATTCCTGCAAAGTGAAAGATGAGCAGTTGATAGAAGTGACAAATGAACTTCTCACCACCTCTCTCTCCGCTCAAAAGATTCAAGTACAATTAGATGTAGCAAACGCATCACTGCAGTATTCGGAACAAAGGATTAATGATCAAGCCACTTTCTTGCGGCAATTAAGAGAAAATCCAGTTGTGGCCTCGATCAAGGGAACAGATGAGGTGTATAAAGCACTTGAAAAGAAAAACAAAGATTTAGAGTTGGAGTTGAATCTAGAGCAGTCACAACACAGAGACCTAGCGCTCATGCGAGCCCAAAGAGAGGAGGAGCTCCTTAAAGAGATTGCAGAATTGAAAAGATTAAACCAACAGATGGAAAGCCAAATATACAGGAGGCAGGCACTTCACAGCCGCCCCAAGTGGAAATCCCCTCGGTCTCATTTGCTGACTTTGAGATGCAGTCTACAGCAGAGCCGAGTGGGGGAGAAGATTTTCAAATCCAAGTCACAGAGGAAGACACAGTGTCGATGGTCCAGCTATCGAAGACTGAAGAAGATGCACTAAAGGAGAAGATCGCCTTGGAGGTAGATGAGCAGTGGAAGGCAGCTATGGATTGGGAGTTGAGAGTTTTACACTCTGTCAATGTCACACAGCTCACTCCCAATCAAATCAATGCTCAATGGCACCAACAATCCGTGCCATACCCTCTCATCAAGGTTGAACTCTTATAGGTAAAGAAAAGATTATATCAAGATATGCAAGAAGATGGTGCAGATCAAGACCACCCGAAGTGGCGGCTAAGCTGGTTGAACAAGAATCCAAGATACTTGATTCTGTTCACAAGAGCACCTGCGACCATACAAAAAGATCCAACATTTTGTCGTGTACCTTGAGTAGGGACATGGCAAGCACACAAAGCACTGCAGAAGAAGAGGCCAACATGGCTAAACTTTCATAGGCTGTCAGCTCCCAAGAGAGGTCAAGCAACAGAAGAATACATGGTGAAAACCCTAACGGACGCCATGACATTCTTCAAAAGTCTGTCAAATCTCTCTTGCACAATGATTTACAGAATCTGCAAGATGCTACTTACTTGCATCCAAGTCTTCAATGATCCTGAGCAGACAGGATCCCCATGGCTCTCATTTTTGCAAGGAAACAAAGGCCTCTGCTATGATCTAAGTGGGTAGCCCTCAGAGGAAGTTCTTTATGGCTTTTACGTCCGATGCATGTTTCTGTCCTCGCACAATATGCTAGCTTTTGAGGAGGCCTTCTACACTGGCTTTTTCACCCGGAGAACGAAGATATTTGCGTCGATGATAAGAAACCTCACAGCCAGATTTGTAGGCTACTCGGCAGTAGAACCCAAAAACAAAGTCACCATCCAGTTTTTGCAAGTGCCAGACAAAGAACGCAAAATCAGATATGAAAAAGCAATGGAAGCACTGAAGGACTGCCTCGACCCGTCGTCAACCCGAAGATTACTTCAGCCCAACTGTGTCAAGGGACGACACAGGCGAGGAGGGGGGAATGTTAGCAACAAGCTAACGTGGACACCATTTTTTGGAGTTCTCCTTGTAAAAACAATTATTATTTTGATAAATCGAGAATATTGTAACTCCTATTTTCTTGATAAACCTTGTAATTAATGAGCCGGGCCTACAAGCTTCCAAATTGTATCAGCCATTCAATTCCCAACTTTGGTAGAACTCCAGATTATTACTTTTGACCACCCAAAAACCTTGGTTAAGGTATCAAAGCCAATTTTTGTAAGTTTTTTGGATAAGAAATTGACGTAATCCATTCACAGTATTTCATAGCTTTTGGCGTCGCCGATCCGCGGCCTAATTTCATCATAACTAGGAATTTAACTTTTAAAACGAAAACTAAGCATAGGTGGGATATTGGGGCATCATTGCTAAGCATTTAGGTGCATTCTGGGTCGAAAACGACTAGGTCAAAAATCCACTGTTATTAATAATCGCGATTTTGGAACTTGACCTAAAGTGGGGTTTGAGGCCATAAGCATGTGTGCTTAGGTCTTATAAACTTGTCCTAAAAGTTTCGTTACATTTGGATGTCATTTGATGCTGTAACGGATGTGATTTGCTTGCCGATGAGCGATTGGCTTTTGGTGATTTCAGTCACTTGAGTGTAGCCTGAGTTAGATGCGAGTTGTTAGTTATTTTTTGGTAGATTGACAACCTCTTGTAGCCTCTATGCACTATTCTGGTGAGCTTCATCCCATGGTTTGACAAATTAATCGTGGTTCTCGCTAATACTGCAATAAGATAGGATGGTGAGGTTAGACATGCGTCCCACAAAGAGGATGGCCAAGCCTTTGTGGAACAACAAGCAGATGAAGATGAAAATACAAAATCGGTTTATGATGCTAATGATGGTGAAGATACAAGTTTAAGGTTTTGAAAACAAGCAAGGAAGATAGAGAGGATGAGTTCACATCCTATGGCAAGCAGACCAAGTCTGATGAGCCGGTGCTGGAAAAGGTAAAGCTACCTTATTATGTGGCTAATGATATGGTGATAGACAATGGTCATTATGAGTAGATTGAACTGCCAAAGCAAATGAAAGAGGATCTACTATCAAAGGAGGCATGCAATGCTATGTTAATGGCCATGCTGATGAAGGTAGTTGTGGTAAGTGTTATTGCAGTACAATTGATTTGAAGCTTTGCAAAGAAGCGCAAGGTTTCACTTATGGATAGCCAAGATAGTCTATCTATATGTACACACACACACACACACACACACATACATACATATATATATATATATATATATATATATATATATATATATATATATATATATATATATATATATATATATATATATATATATATATATATATATATACTTACATGCATACATAGAGACATTTGAAAGCAAGAATAACAAAATGAGAAAGATATGGTGTATTTTTTATGTGTGCTAAAAACTATATATTATCACCATTGATAAGAGCGAGTGAGACCAGTCATAGATAGATCGTGCTAACTCGTGCTAGTGAAAAACAAGGTAACTAGATTTGTTTAAAGATCGAAACAATTACATAAAGACCTAAAATAAATATCACTACCCATTAGTTACTACAATTTTATGGACCATTTTTTGGCATGTTAAAACATCCCTTAGAGACCAAGAATAAAGAAGTATAAATTTTTTAACCTAATTTTTTGGGTTGTAAATGGGTCCCTTCATTGAAGCAACTAAGGAATTGATTTATCTTTTTTTTTTCAAGTAAGTAGAAGGAAAGTAGAGAGCGATCTTTATAAGGATCAAGAGTGTTACCAAAATTGGGGAGACCTACAAAGAGTTTATTTTAAAAGCAAAATGAAAGAAAGACATGTAAATAAGGACCCGCAAACGGCTCTATAACATAGAATAACTTTTTCCCAGATCACTCCATTACTACTTCTTTCAGACATGTATCATGTCCATCCCTTTTCCCCTCAAAAGATTGCGAGCATCTTCCAAGATAACACAAAATTTGACGTGCTTGCAAAATCGTAGCAACAATATTAAATATTCGGTCCACTCTCTATCCATTAATTTATTAAATCTCAAGATTCCTGTGGACCCCATTTGCAAAAGTAAAAGTTCTTCTTTCCTCTCGTTTCCACGCTCCCACGCAATGCCTCCATCCTCGCCTCTGCCCTTATCCCTTGTTCTCAACAGATTTTCGCTCACACGTTGACACAAGCCTCGTTCTAGGCTCAGCTTCTTTGCCATCTCTCCCTTGCCTTCATCCTTGCACAAGGGCATCCCATCTGGAGGTGCCTCTTGCATCGGCTACAACCACACATGGCGTCTTTTTTTATCTCCTGTCCTTGTGAAGCCACATACCCCGCTTTCAGCTCTGCAATCTGTTCACAGCAAGCATGTTAGCACTAGAGGGCCATAGTTCTTCCCCCTTGCTCTCCTGAGTCCTTCTAGCCATTAGCTCCAGCACCCCATATCCAAGTTGTTGTGCTTGCAGATTAACACGAGAGAGAGGGAGTTTTCGTGCTTGCAGACCAACGCCAGAGACTCCTATCATGCGCAGAAACGAATGGAGAGGGAGAGAGAGCCTGTGCCGCTGCAAAAGAGCTCTGCGTTCTTGCCGCCTGCACCAAAACTTCTAAAAGTCTCACCCTCTGTTCGCGTGCAAAGTATCTGCTCCACGCTTCTCCGTCTTTTGCCACAAGTGCTTTGCTGCCTTTAAATTTTCCAAAAGGTTGTGAGAATAAATCATAAAAATTCGAAATCAAGATGCTTTTGCAAGCTACGGAGATGAATTGCTTCCTTATTTTCAAACATAATTTCTTTCTTTTGCAAAGTATTTCGTGACAAATTACATGCTGAGCACTCAAAAGCGGATCTCAATTCTCAAGAAGGAATAAACATTAGAAAATCTTGAACAATCCAACAAAAATAGATACACGTTTCTTATTCAAATTTGTACATCCTTTTAAACAAAAGTATCTCCCTAGATTCTAGGAAAACTAATGAATGCAAAATTGGCTGGGCCTACTAGTTAGGAGTTGGCATGGCTTCACCTTTGTTATTAAAATTTATTCACTGCTCCATCCACTTTTGGTTTTATTGATTTTAATAGGCACATGGTGATAGGAGACCATATTATTTAAATGCCATGCTAGCTAAAGTTGGTAGTTTTTTGCTTTCTAAAAGAAACCCTTAGTATTGTGTTGGATTTAGGAGATTTTCATTGTTTTTAGTGCACGATGGAATGATAGAGACTTACCTTTCATTTCACATGTGACATGTCTTTATTTTTCTTGCATTCTATTGTTTTAGAATGCTAAAGTGAATCTTCACCTTGCATATTTTAGTAAATTTTACACACATGCATAATTTTAATAAATTTTATACACACACATATATTAATTAGTTCTTTTTATTTCACCTTTCATTTCACAACTTCACACGGCTTTACATTTTCTGCATTCTATAGGGTAGAAGTCCCCATTTAGAGACGAAAAAATTGGAGGGGCAATTGCACACAATTTGTTGCTCCATTTTGATCGGCCATGGGCTCGGCTGATAGACAGTGAGTTGGGGCATCTATAGCAAAAGATATCATCGTCGGTAATGACTTGTAGCAAAAATGGCACAGGCATCTTCGTTTTCCTGTGTAACAAAAGTGCGCTCTGATAAGGGACCTTCCAGGGGGGTATTTAGAGCCAAAGGCTCCAACAAGGATCGAACCCCCCCACTGACCAACCACAAAAGAGCACGTTGAATTTCCGCTACCAAGAACTCAAACTGCACTATTTCGCTTCTGGCGTAGCTCTTGCATTATTTATTGGGGTATGACGGGCTCTAAAGAGCGGCCTAGCTTTTTACTGGCACACTTATCCTTGTCTCTTTTAATATAGCCTCTCACATATTGTGAGTTTTGGAAAAAAAAAGTGAAAGAGACGACGGCTTTCAAAAATAATAAGAAAGTGATAAAATTGTTAGGTTGAATTAAACTGGTCAGTGTTTGGGAAAGGATTGCCTCAGCTTAGTCTTGAGCCGATTGAAAAGTGAGACTAGCTAGATGCAAACCATGGTAAATGAAAGAAAAACCGATGAAATATGTGAGAAAGTCGTCCAAAATTTTTGTAAATCTTACAAATTTTGATAGTATTTCCGGCTTTCTTCTTTGTGAGGAGAAACTCAACCAAGCTTGATTCCAGTCAATGTTAACGTTCGAGAAAGTCTCTTTTATTAAGCGACCGTTACACAATGCTATTGAGAGAAATTTAATAGTAAGAGGATTCTTTGTGAGAGGAAAAATGAGAAAATAGCACTATTATTTAATGTTTGTTTTCACAATAGAGTATTATTCTTCTTGAAAACAAGTGTAAGAATGACTTATTAGATTATAATATATTCCAAAAGCATAAATATTAATGACTAAATCTATATTCCATGGCTCTACTTAAACGGAGAGATACACAAATGTCAACACCTCTCACAAAGACCTAGAAAAGATATTAAATTAGAAAGTTCTTTGCCATATGACACTAATTTGCAAGCTTATCCAATGGTCCACAATTGCACCAAAAATCCAACTCTTTACAACGTTTATGTAGTCCAAAAAACTATTACATCAAGTTCATGTTCAATCAAAGCCATTGAAAAACACTATGTGCTAAGTAAGTCTCAATGAATGCAAAAGAGTACATCTTGTTTGGACCACCTTTTAAGAAAATGTCACCGGCATGTATCCAATCCAATCATAGAAGTATCTCAAAGTGTGTCTACTTTTTGGCCTAAGAAAGCCATATAGAGGAGTTGGTAGAGAAAACGTGCAAATCTCTCACCAACAAAAGTTTTACTATCACATTAAATGTAATGTATCCTTTGTTTGCACTTTAGTCTTTTCATCACCATTTGATTACATACAATATGATTTTTTCTTCATTTTAGTTTTTTTAAAAGGTATCTCTCCATTGGTGTTGATGTGAGGCATTAAAAATGTATAAAGAAGATCCTCTCTCTCTCTCTAACTGATGAAAATAAGGGTAAACTTGAAATTCTTTTAATTTTTTGATCAAAATTTGAAGCTTTTGCTGATAATAACAAGAAAACTTGTATAAATTTCTCTATGGCAAAAATTCACTATGGCCCTATATAAGGCCATGGAAAAGAATTTCATAATAAACAATTTCATAATAAATTTCTCTATAGTGAATTTTTGCAAAACTCACAATTGTGAGTGATTGTATTATAGAGTCACCAATAGATTGCAAATCAGCCTCAAGCTCAAGCCGAGCCTTGAGAGACAGAGGGTTACAAGCAAGTTTAGTTACAAGTACCTACTAGCTAATTATTACGTAGGACACGACGACTGGATGACGAGGGATGTCCTAAGCCAATCACCCGAGTTGTACCTTTTAATTATCACATATATTATCTCCTTGCTTTCTTGTACAATCTAAGAGAATCTAGCCATCGAGAGGTTGTTATCAAAGACACAACAGCTCTTGGGCTTCCAGATGTTACTAAAGAAGAAGTATCTGACAATTTGAGTACAAATAAGTAGTGCAGAACTTTGAAATTGTCTTCCATCAAGGCACAAATTCTTCTTGAAATACCCAATCTTCCATGTCCTTTGTATCTATTTGCACATCTTTCCTGCAAGGCCTCTAGTAGTCGAGCATTCCATGAAAAGGTGGTAGAGGTCTTTGCTAGGTAATTTGCACCCGTACCACGTGCTTGGATCTTGACGCCTGTCGGCAAGGACCCCCAGATAACTTTCCACAAAAATATCTTCATAAACTGAGGCCACTGCGGATTCCAAATGTTCTTTGTGATTTCTACCCATTGAGCCTCAAACCATTGCTTCTTTGATTGCTTGTTTAAAGGGCCAAACTAGTCAAGCTCATGGATTAACATTTGGTAAATGCCCTTGGTATGGAGTTTAGAGAATCGGCTACCCGTGGACCATTTCCAAGCTTTGCACTCAAAAGTAGATTCACATATCGACATGAGAATACGGTCGAGACCTTCTACAACCATGTTCACAAGTGGGAGTCTTACAATATGGCGAGCGAGCTTTTTCGAGCAACAAAAGAAACGAGCGAGTTCTAATAGTGACTCTAACTTGGTTGGTTTTGGAAGGCTAACTCATTTTCATATTTTTTGTTAATACCTTTCCAGAAGGATCCTATCTCTCAATAATGTTATCTATGTAAAACGATGAATAACAACAAAAAAGATGTTATCAACAACACTTCAAAGTAGTTGAAGACCCTTGTGGTCTTTAGAATGTTCTCACCTATGTTACGTGTACGTGACTATCATCCCCCTCATCCACACATGGAGCCACCTGTGGCACTATGTGAAAAGGCACAAACTCCAAAGTACCTTCTTGTCTAGATCTTGTCCAACCAAAAGTCTGTACTCTCACTCTCTTCAACATAATTATCAAAATCCTCAATAAAAAAGATTGTGTTGATCACTACAGAGAGGATCATGAGTGAAGGAAGCCCCAATTTGTACAAAGTATAATGTCTATGACAATAAACATCTATCTTTTAGCATCTTAGACAATATCATTCACCAATAAGCTCACAAAAAGAGGCATATGTGTCCAAAAGTGATGAACAATTTTATTTGAGGAGGCCTCAATACCATCTAAAAGCTTTTTTTTTATAAAAAAAAGCAAAACTCACAATTGTGAGTCAATACCATCTAGAATTTTAAATCTATCATCTTCTATCGAGGAGAACCAATCTTCCTACGAAGAGTTGCAAAAAGAAATGGTTTTTGAGATGGTTGCAAGGTTAATT
This sequence comes from Adiantum capillus-veneris, assembly GCF_014529385.1. Taxonomy (NCBI): domain Eukaryota; kingdom Viridiplantae; phylum Streptophyta; class Polypodiopsida; order Polypodiales; family Pteridaceae; genus Adiantum; species Adiantum capillus-veneris. The sequence continues at coordinate 38,341,643 of NC_140931.1, forward strand.
AGGAGTATTTTGGGAATTTTGGTAGAAATGAAGCCAAATGTGAGGAGTTTGTTGGGAATTTTTTTTATTTGAGGAGTAATTTGGAGGTGATTTTTCCTTTTAAAAAAGGGCTCCCAGGCATGTTGGCAAAGTGGGACAGCTACTAGAATGGGTCTGCAGCACCGTGGCAATGTTGTGGACTCGTTCGGATTGTTTTGTGGCTTCTCCAACATGCATCCTTTTTTTAAATATAAATGTAGTCAACTTCTACCAAGTTGTCAATTTTATATAAAAACTCAAAAAATCTACAGCAACAACACCCGTCGACCTTGCTTTGCAGTAGTGCTTGGATCTGTCGTCGCTAGCAGTGGCACCTACCTGTGTTGGAATAGGTATGCAATGTCGTGGATTGGTTTGGATTACGATGAGAAAGGTCATATGAAGGCCTACTAAAGTTGATTTTACTTTTTTTAAAATAAAAAACCCTTCGTAGTAGGGGATACCAACTGAAATTAGTTCAAAAAAGAATTGGAATCAAAGGAAGATACCCTCTCTCTTTCAATCGAAAAAAGACTACAGTTATTTGGAAGGCTCTCTCTCTCTCTCTCTCTCTCTCTCTCTCTCTCTCTCACACACACACACACATGGAAACCACGTGTTCAGTGCGACTCTCGATTGCTAGTTTTGGTGGTGGATGCTTATGATGTAAGCAGTTTTGTGTCCAAAGAGGAGCGGCAAACCCCTTGAGCACAAGTGAAATTTGCACTATTTTTAGCAGATGCAATTAGAGGTGCTACCTACAACACTCCTCTTCTAGCTTTTTGCATGGCATCATACCATTGTTCCATGCACTCCCTCCCCATTTGTGTATGGCCTATCTGCCCCTTCGAACCTTGTTGAAGGCCTACGGACACACCTCCTCTCTCTCTCTCTCTCTCTCTCTCTCTCTCTCTCTCTCTCTCTCTCTCTCTCTATGAAAAATTGTGTTTCTCTTCATGTCGAGATACGTCCATGCCACTTTTTCCCCTTCACATCTAAGTTGTGCACACCATCATGGTTGAGCTCGAGTCCCCACAAGGAAAATTTGAAGAAAGATATCGAGAATCTTTTGGAAAATGAAAGTTATTTATTTATTTTTGAGCCAGTGGGTAGCTTTGAATAGCTCTGATTAAGTAGCTTTGACTAGCATGTTGAACCTACTAGAACCAGTTTGCACCGGCGCAGACTAGTTTCAACAGGTTTCACAAGAACTCGGCAAAATTTTACCCCGAATACTGAGCGAAATTGGCCCACGAACACCAACTTCACTGTGTTGCTTTCTAATGTTGTCGAAGGTGAGCTTGATTGTTCTATTTCAGCTTCAATACAAGGTTTTGTTCGCTTTGTATGGTTAAGTAAATCCCATGGAGGCCGATTTTCCAGAGAGAGAGAGAGAGAGAGAGAGAGAGAGAGAGAGAGAGAGAGAGAGAGAGAGAGAGAGAAAACATGCCATTATCATTCCGTCACAGTCCAGGGGAGGGGGGCTGCAGATCGTGGCCCTCCATCTACAGGCGATTAAAAGCCGTAACTTCCTGCCTAAAGCCGCTCGATGACTGACAAATCAACAGATGGAACACGTTCTTTTCAAAGGCCAATCATTGGCGCACACATCAACGCCGCGTTACGTGAAAGGTCACTGTCAACTTTCGAAATCTGCCTGCAATCACTGTCAACATCGCGTAATATGCCTGGGGTCGCTTTCTCTACCCGTAATGCTCACACAGGTTGCTGTCGCTGGCCCCCCTCCCTTGGACTGTGACGGTCGGGAATGGTCGTTCAATGACCATTCCCAGTTTAAATCAAGCTCCCGGCCTCCGCCGGTCGCCTTGATTAAAACAGGGAATGGTCACTGAACGACCATTCCCTACACCTTAATGCATTGTCTCTTATCATTTCTTAATGCGCTGGTGGTGTCTTATAGACGTGCAATGGAGTTACGATGTCTCTATTTTTTCCGAAGCGATATTGTACATGAGAAATACATTATGGTCAACTTTTCTACAGAAGAGTTGTTCAAATATCATACAATAGTTGAAGATCATTAATAATTCTTTTGTATGTACACGATGGTTGGTGTGGAGCAACGCTCTCTTAAGAACTCCTTTGAGAGTCCAATCTTGAAGTCATGTGGCTTTAAGAGAATGTCACATGACTTTTCTCAAGAACACCTTGAAGTATGTCTCCCCGATTTTCTAAGCAGGTTGCATTAATCGGAATCTCAGGGGATGTTGTCGTGCCTACCAAGCAAAAAAAACGGAATGTTGCACGTGGAGGAGAGAGGAGTGCAGAGACGTCTTCCGAGACAGAGAGGGAGGCAAAGAGGCGGTAGGGGGATTGATTTTTTTTCCGGGCGCACTACAGATGGCTGTCGAGACAGAGGCGGACGAAGGCCAATATCTCTCTCTCTCTCTCTCTCTCTCTCTCTCTCTCTCTCTCTCAGTTATCGCAGGCTTGGAGCTGAGCGGGACGCACGGGTTGTGTGCATGAGGCAAGGAGCAGAGCTGGTGATGCCTAGAGAGAGGAAGAGGGATCAGGCCAGGGCGGCACGAGCTGTGTGCATGAGGCAAGGAGCAGAGCTGGTGACGCCTAGAGAGAGGAAGAAGGATCACGCATGTCTGCCCTCAACCAACGGGAGGCAAGAAGCCGAGGTGCTTCAAGAGGTGATATGGCGGTCGTTCGGGAGGAGAGGGAGGTAGCATGGACTCGAGGAAGAGCTGCATAGAAGTTTGCACGCAAGGATGTCTAGCGAGCAAGGATTGGAAGACCTGCGACGCGAATGACTGTCTACGTGGGAACCGCGGAGCAAGTCGATCTGTTGGTTTTGCTGTTAGTGTCGAACAGCATCTTGGTGTTTAATTAATTAGTGGGTACCACTCGACCCAAATACGTATGTAGTAGTATGTTCCATCTTGAAGAATCTCATTTTATCCTTGAAGAAATGTTAATGAATGGGTGCATTGTGGAGATAAACAAGTCCAATATTTTGGCGCCAATTTAACTGATGGATAAATGTTTGTAGAGCAAATATCTTGAATACGCTAGGATGGTGGACTGTAGCTTCACCCATGCTCTATGCAAACATATTTGAGGTAGGTTGCCATTTTGCCTCCTTTGCACCTTCAACTTGTGTTTCATATAATGATCACCATCATGAAGCAGTCAAAATTTAAGAACGATCAAAGGCCTTTTCATGAGTTTCTAAGCCTTTGGTATTGTCATGGAAGGCATTTGTTACTTTCAATGTTGTTGATGTGGGACAAGAGTTTGTATAGATGTTTGACAAAATAGCATTTTTTGAATGGTTTGAGAGAGAGAGAGAGAGAGAGAGAGAGAGAGAGATGGGTCTTTGTGTGTGGGTAACGGAGATTCAAGAAATTGGTTTGCAACTTGTGTGTGTTTTGGGGTGTGTGTGTGTGTGTGTGTGTGTGTGTGTGTGTGTGTGAGTGAGTGAGAGAGAGAGAGAGAGAGAGAGAGAGAGAGAGAGAGACCTTATCTCTAAATTCTATCTAATGAGGGACTTTTCATTCATTCCCTCACATTGGAGATGGCAATGCCTATATGGACTCCGCCGGCTTCTTTACCCGAGTGCCTTGTTGTGTCCACAACCAAGTGTGGGACACCATCAAGGCCACAATATATGTCTTTGCTAAGCACCTCACATTAGACCACTTGATGAGTCCCTTCTTTGACTAAATAGAGGAGTACAAGAGAATAGTCTTCTTGGGGGTTTCCATTGGTGGCTTTCCACTTTGCAGACAACGCCGACCAGATACCACCCAGAATGTCCTTGTTTGCTCCAAAGGTTGAGGCTTTCTGACAAGCGTTTCTTCATAAGATTCACTCCAACCGAAAGATCTTTGTTTGCTTCTATCCTTGGCAACATCCAAGCATTGAATGGATCCCCAATGTCAAAGCTATTGGATCACTATTAAAATTGTTAATTAAATTAAATGAGTTTCGTCCCAAGTTCACAAATGGTAAGAAGGTTAGATGAGATCAAAACTAATACGAGACTTTCAAAACGGAATTTCACATGATTATCTTCTCCAATATACCTTGTGCTTATATGAATTTGTCAAGGGTGTTGCCCATAGTTTCTCGAAGATTGGCTTCGCTTGATTTTCTTTGCTCCTGGATTGGAAAGCCTCACAAGTAGTTGCTCAGTTCCATTGAGTTGAAACTGGGCAACCACCTGGTCAAAGGATTTCCAGCACTTGCTATTACTATCCCAGAAGTGGCTCAGTCGTTGCAGTCCTTTATTGTTTATCCTTCTTGCAATTTCACTCCAATGAGGGTTCAAGAAGACCCTAGCATCTTTAGACGGGGGGGGGGGGGGGGGGGGGGGGGGGGGGGGGGGTGAGATGGAGTACAAATCTTAGTTAAATATTTTTTTAGCCTCTACATTTCATACCCCATGAAGCAAAGGTGGGAGATATCATAGATGAATCACATCAGTGTTATGTTGTGCAAAATTATTTTTTTCCAAACACTGTTCTTCACGCATCATCTCAGATGATGTGTGAACACTAAAAGGAAAAGGTGGGAAAGGTGATGGCCCAATGGGCCTGCTAGCTGCTAGTAGATAAGCATAATTTAATTTTTCCCTTCTAACGAAAAAATATAATAAAACTACAAGTCAATTTTTGCAACTTAGTGACATGCATGGTGAAAGAGTCCTTTTTTGCTTTCTAAAGCAAGCCTTGAGATTGAGATTCGCAGTGTTCGGCAAAAATCAAGTCCACACAAACAAGAGGAATAATCAATTTTTTTTGCAATTTAACTCTATTTTCTTAAATTTTTAAGTAAATTTTCTCTTTCAATCAACTGTTTTGATTTTCAAACTAGCTCAAGGCTAAGCTATGGCACACTTTTCCTGAAGGCTCAAACTGGGTCAAGGCTGAGCCATGGCACACTTTTCCTGAACATTGCTTGAGAAGAACTAGTATGTGACCCGCGCATTGCTGTGGCATGGGAAACATCGTCTATATTCTCATAGGGCTCTCTTCTCTTCCAAGTGGAACACTCTCAATACTCTCTTCCTACATGTATATTGTTTTGATTTTCAAACTAGCTCAAGGCTAAGCTATGGCACACTTTTCTTGAAGGCTCAAACTGGGTCAAGGCTAAGCCATGGCACACTTTTCCTGAACATTGCTTGAGAAGAACTGGTATGTGACCCGCGCATTGCTGCGGCATGGGAAACATCGTCTATATTCTCATAGGGCTCTCTTCTCTTCCAAGTGGAACACTCTCAATACTCTCTTCCTACATGTATACTACATCTCATTTCTAAAATTGATGCATGACACAACCTCTTGATGGATGCTACAAAGCATTCTTTGATACCAAGCTTGGGAGCTTCTCATAGAAATTATTTTTCATGAGGTGGTAGCTCTTGTTCAACAAATTTAGGAATGCTCTAATTATATTGGGGTGTGTGAGAGAGAGAGAGAGAATCTACCAATTGAAGTGTTAGCTGTCGGAATCTATGGCTAGTTGAAATGAACAAGTCGTTTAGGCCCCGGTCATTTGATCCCAAAGATCGATCGTGCCAAAGATACGTGCGAAACAATAGTGGAACAAAAAAATTATTTATCTATTAAACAGGTTTTTTTTTTTTTTTGAACCTATGAGATGTGAAAATAGATGAAATGGAGGGAGAGGAAAACTACTTGTTCCATATGTACGAGTAGTGATCAAGATTTATGCCCTTCAGGGTAGTAAATGAACCTAAGGATTCCTTGTATTAGAAGGAAGGCCTCAATGTCGGACAGAAATGAATTGGTGCGGAGGGGAAGAATTTGGCACAATCGGTGCACCAACTGCCAGTTGCAACGTAGTTCAAGATGTTCAAAACAAACGGACCAGACAAACTTGAACGAAAAGGCGAGATTGCCCAATTGGGCAAGATTGAAAACATGGTGTAGAAAAAATCCATCCTTTCCCGCGCCTCCACCCTGCTCCTATTTCCTCTTGCGGAAGCCATTAGAGCCGTATGTTTCCAACAATACCTACACGGTTCCGGGGGGGGGGACAGGAACCTATCCCGATCAACCGGCTTTATCGAGAAAGGCTTCTTTTCCTAGGTCAACAAGTCGATGACGAAATTGCCAATCAACTTATTGGTATCATGATGTATCTAAATAGCAAAGATCAGGCCAAAGATATGTATTCGTATGTAAATTCCCCCGGCGGAGTAGTATTATCCGGAATATCTGTTTACGACGCAATGCAATTTGTTGTACCAGATGTACATACTATTTGCATGGGACTCGCCGCTTCAATGGGATCTTCTATTTCGACTGGAGGAGAGATTACCAGACGTATAGCACTGCCTCACGTTTGGCGCCAATGAGTTGTCTGAATTAATATTTTGCCTGCGGTCGGTCGATTGAGGTAACAATAGCATGGCAACCAGTACTTAGTGATTTTCTCCACACCACACATATTTAGTTAGAATTAAAATAACGAAGTACCGAAAAGATAAACGGAATCAAGGAAATCTTTTTGACTCGTGTTAGATTTGCCATAGATTAAATTCAATATATCTTAGCGTCATAAGTCATATAAGATATATCGTGTATCAAAATCCTAACTTTTTTTTTCTTCTCCTTCGAGTAAAAAACAGAATTTGGGATTCGAACAGTGTTGATTCCTTCGTCCATCGGGGGTATACATAGCAAACTTCGGGATTGCAAAGGCAATTAAGTGACGGAGCCATCGTAGTACTCCATAGGGAAGGATGGTGAAATACAACAATGCCATTTCGTACATGTAGTATGGAAAGAGTGAGGGAGGGACCGACAACGAAGTAAGCAAAGGCCTGCAAAAGAACGATTAATTCCTAAATAGAAATCAATATAGTTATAGATTTCTATTTATTTACTTATAAATTTATCAAAGTAGGCAAACTTCGTTGGCTTTAAACTGCAGTTGTATGAGGTAGCCGTATGCAGAATGTCTGCTTGTACAATTAGACTTAATCAGAGTCACCTAATCAAGGTGATGATTCATCAACCCGCTAGTTCATATTATGACGGACAGTCTGGAGAATGTGTCATGCAAGCGGAGGAAGCGTCGAAACTACGTGATTGTATAACCAAAGTTTATGCCCAAAGAACCGGCAAACCTTTGTGGTTAATTTTGGAGGACATGGAAAGAGATGTATTTTTGTCATCGGAAGAAGCCCAGGATTACGGTGTTGCGGATCTAGTAGCAGTGGAAAATGTTTCACGCTGAAGATTCATTGAAAAAAAATTACCCGAAATTCAAAATTTTTTTTCTTCGCAGTTTCATGTATTTTAAGTTACTGATTCACCCCTTAAGAAGCAGATTTGCAAAGTTATTTCTGATAGGTCGGAAATACTTTACTTTAAAGGTCTTATTGGGTGTGAAAATGTGTCAAATTTTACCAATTGGTTCAGAATCTTTCAAACCGGATCAATCTTCTGCGTTTTCGAGCATGCCGACAAACCAACAACTTATTAGGAAGGCGAGGCAATGGCTGGAGAGTGGGACAAAATCCCTCGCTCTTCGCGGGTGCCCCCAACGATGGGGAGTGTATATTAGGGTGTATGTGTGACTTGTTTGGATCGAGAACCTAAACTATTTGGAGATCAATGCTGTAGGATAATCTACAAGATGAAGTGGTAAAAAAATCATAATCCACCTGTTTCGATGGGAAATAGCAATTTGTGGTTGAAATGGGTGCGAACCCGATCTTTTCAATTTGGGAAGGTGGAGGTAAATCGGTAATAATAAAAATTTAGTTATCAAACGAAGTCAGGCTGGGCTGGTGGTATCAACTTTCACACCTACTTTGCCAATTACACCTCGACGGCAACAACTAGGGTCAGCCATTCTGCTAACCCCCGGATAAAATATCGCAACTATATATATGATTTCCTTTATCAACTAAGAAATCTGATTCAAAAAGCGTCAAGAAGCTGAGTGAAATATTGGGGATCGTGCAATAGTAGTTCCACTTATCCAATCTCGGAACAAGTCTATACTCCGGTATATAGGGGGGATCCAATTGCCAAGACAAATTGACCACGGAAACATCGGAATTTGTAACATTTTTGGTACGACGTCTGCCTTTTAGCCTAGTAGGCGGGAAGGTGAGTATCAGAGTACTTGCGGAAAGGAAAGCCGGAGTAGCAAAAGCCATTGGAATATCTAATTCTCACATGAGGTAAGAATAAAAAGAGGAAAAAGGTATTGCAACTTACTTACACCCCTCGGCAGAACATGAGGCAACTAGTTTGAAGGATACATGGTATGTGGCGTTGAAACCCTTAACAAGCAAAGTATAAATCTGCAGTTGGGGTTTCAAAAACTTCGATGAGTTATTTGAGTAATTATGCTTTGAAGATACGGAGTTTATCACTCCCAAAATTGACATCTCTAGTTACGGATGTTGAAGTAAAACTATTTAAAGAAATGGAAAACCTAGAAAATCAATAGATTTTTTTTTTAATTTGAAAATCCGAGATTTTTGTGAGGCTATACATATAACAACTAGAGTAAAACGAGGATCTATGGCTCGGAAGTATCGCAAAAACATTCTCGATTTTGTGTCCGATTTTTGGGGGGCTCATTCAAAATTGTTTAGAACGGCAAACCAGCGAAGGGGTAGGTCTTTAGCTTATGCTTATGTAGATAAAAATAATAGCAAAATATCCTTTCGCCGTCTCTGGATTGCTCGGATTAATGCAGCAGCGCGGAGAGATGGAATTACCCACAGTTCGGTAATTCATAGTTTGTACAAAAATCGGATTGCCTTGAATCGCAAGACACTTGCTCAAATTGCTACTCCAGATGCCTACTGTTTTTCTATGATCATAGAAAAAGTTAGCAAAATAAAAATTTGATGATCCGCGGCGGTAAAGTTATGCCTCTCTAAGTCTCATTTAGACAGAAGAGAGGCGAATAAACCAAATTCCAAATTGAGTTACGTATTTCTCGTAGTAAAAAAAAGAGGGGGGGGGGGGGGGGGGGGAGGGGGGAAGGACAGACTACCTCGTAGATATCGATCGGTTTGACTCAACAAAACTACCTTGAATTGCATCTCTTTCGCAATAAATGCTCATTTGATAAGTTAAAGAATCTGCTAGAGATTAATTTATTCTATTTAATAATCTAACTTTCGTTATTTGAAAAGGGCAGCAAGGCCAAGATGCGGGCTCTTTTTATTGCCGTAGCTATCAAACGTTGCTGCTTCGAGGTCAATCTATTCATTCGTCTTGATGATATTTTGCCTTGCTCACTCACGAATCGATGAAGTAGACTCGTGTTCTTGTAATCAATGGTTTCATCAGAACGAATGGACGGAGAACGCCTACGGGAAGAGTGTCTAAATTTATTCATGATATTTCTTTGTAACTACCAATATGTACTTATGTTGGATATCGATTCCCTCCGAACCAATTGCAATTTTTTTTTTAACTTCTTCGACTCTTTGTGCGAGGTATGCTTGTGACAATGGAAGCAATACTTCTCTGACTCCAGCCGAGCGGGTGTGTTGCGACGATTTTTACGTGTAGTGTATCGGCAAAGACCCGCGGATTTTCCACTGGTTTTTCTCTGAATGTATACAACTTGTACATTCCAAAGCAATAGTTACCCTTGCATCTTTAGTATTGGCCATGGAATCAAATGTACCCTAATTTAATTAGTTTCCCCAAAAAGAGGGGGTGAGGGTCGCATGTAGATCCATAGCAATAGAAACAAACTACTTACAAAGTTTTGACCTATGAAGTAAATAGATTAAACACGCCGATCACTAAATTGAGTCATTATTACGTGTACGACGAACCATAGAGTTCTCACTTTGTATGGTTTCTACACGGCTCCTTTGGTTTAGTTAATAACAATAAGTTAGGGAAATGGAAATAATAAAGCATCCAGAAATAATCGATTTGTTTCTATTAATAAACCAGCCAGTAAGCCAAACCATATTGTAGCTACAACAGGGGTTGGGGAAAGATATATTTTTACATGTTGCATTGGAATCCTCCTTCTTATCAATTTTTTATTTCCCCACCTACTTGCCTTGATCCTCACCAGCTTTACTACTTAAGATCTAACTATATCTAAATCAAATTCTCATATTTACTTGAAAGAAGAATAAAGTTTTTTCCAGTACCCGACTCTAGAATACTAAGTCGCGAAGTGGTGTAGAGAATGAAAAGTGGGAATTAAAATAAAGAGAGGGCAGGGATTAGCAGCTTCCCAAAAAATGCATTCCTACTTCGACGGTAGCCAGTATTCGTGGGAAAAGATTATAATCAATTGGATCGAATAAAAAGCAAGGGGTTGATGGTATCAAGTACAACCAAAAGGGATGTAACGTAGCTCGGTAGCGTTTTTGTTTTGGGTACAAAATGTCGCAGGTTCAAATCTCGTCATACCTATCTCCTATACGTGGAACAACTGGCAAGGTGACAATTGTTGCCCCACTTACTTGATCTCTACCTCCTTTCTCCCTACAAAAAAAAAGGGAAGTCAACACTTTTTTCTTCCCTTCACGCTGGGGAGGAAAGATGCTGCAACTCCCACTTCATAGGTCAAAGTAACCCCTTCCCGAAAGAGACGCCTTTATGTTGGACGGGAAGTCTCACACACCCATGAAGTCCATGCAAACACTACCTACATCAACATAATGTCAATCGAGGACACAGATGACACGATAGGCACATGGAGGAAATCTCTTTAGCTTGTCAGGCTGAGACCATCCTACACATACAACACTCTGGAAGGCCAACTAAACCACAATCAAGAACCTCACTGCTCTCAATTACACCACCTAGCCACATACACACATACGAAAGGTAACTCACCTAATCATGCCAGATTCGTGCAAAACTTAAGGAACACCATCCCCTCACTAGGATACACCTGTCCCTAAGCTTCTACACTCAAAACCCTCACTCTAAACCCGTCTGCGGAAAACGCGTAGGATGACAGAGCTGAATTTCGAAAGTGCCCGAAACTGAAATTTATGAGTACCTATGCGTAGCTTATGTCTCCACGATTCTATAGACTACTAGCATGCAGAAAACAGACATCGTTTGATACACTTACGGCCACAAATAGCTCGTAGATGCGTCGACGTGTGCGCTTCGTCTCACGTGGAATGCTTGGCGTTGTCGCGTAGCTCTCCTCGAGCCTACCGCAATGGTGCAGTCGGATCTCCAATGTGTTGAGCGAGTCGGGCGTACTGGGAGGATGAAGCTCACACTCACTCTCTTTCTCTCTCACACACAGTAGACGGCAGTGCTAAGTTTGATTCTGATTAAAAGTCTCTTTACAAAATGACCTAGGTACCTTATATACTAAGGCTACCTTAGGTATAACCAAAAATGGGGTTGAAAGGGTCAAATGGCTTTGTATTTACAATCTGGAAGTGCCATTGCACCCCGGCTTCTGAAACTAGAATAACTACTCATTACAAATGACGTTTATAGCCATAATCCGCAGCATTTCATAACTCGCAAAAGATAAGACTTTGGTACGAAACTTGAGTTATGTTGTGTTGTTGACCTAGCGGTCAACATTCTCCCCTTCCGCGTTCATGTTGTCCCGGACATGACCTGATTGTCGATGGCGATGTGGTTTTTGTTGTTGGAAAGAAAGTATAGACTATAGCCTTTGCAGTAGCTTGTCTTGTTCGTCCAATCTGATGTACATAGTCTTCACATGATTTAGGAAAATCATAATTGATGACGAACTTTATGTCTTTCACATCCACGCTCCGAGCTGCAGCATCTGTTTCTGTCATTACAGGTCTACTGCCAGATCTAAATTCAAAAAGAACCCAATGTCGTTTAAGTTGACTCTTATCATCATGGATAAAGAAAGCTCCATCCATCACTTGCTCCAGCAAATCTGTCAATTCGAAGTATTTGTGATTTTCAGAAACAACTTCTACAATCTGTAGAATTGAGTGATTGGCTTTCTGGTCTTGTGAGCCAATGACAACTTTGTAAGGATTTTGTAGAAATTGTATGGCTAAACCCTTTACTTCTTTAGGCCAAGTTGCACTCCAATGCAAAGTCTGTCTGTCAGGCCGAATCCAGGACTTAATTATTCCAATTTTAGGTTCAAAACCCTACCGAGCATTCGATGCGCATTATCAAGGACAAGCTTTTGAGATCCTTTGATTGCCCTTAGGTCTGCTCTTTGTCATTGAGGACTTCTTTGTTCCTGTGCAATCATGTTGTTAGTCTTGTCTGCAGCTTTGTCATTGTAGGCCATTCTTCGACTCGCCATTGAGGAGAAGTATGCTATGATCTGAAATTGGTGCTCCAATTCATTTGTCAATTGATTTGAGTAGCATTTCATTATTGTTGATGTAGAAGGAATATGTACAAGAGGATGGTGATAGGTGTCTTTAGATTAGGGTCTAAAACCTGGATGACCAAAGGGAAAAAACCCGGTGGGAAAAAAAATGCCTTTGGTATACGCTCTTATTGGAGTTGAGCAATTGAACTTGAAGTACATGTTCATGAAAGGTGAGTGCTTGGGTGAAACACGGAAAGAGTGCCTGATGCAAGTGCCAATTATGGGACACTCTATATGCATATGAGAAATTTTTCAACAAAAGCATGCAATGTGAAAGAAGGAGATGATGGGTGTTTCGAGGAATAAATGTAGCACATGTGACATCAAAAGATGTCTCAATAGCTTCCACCATTCCAAGAAGGGTTTTTGATGTAGAAGTTTCTCCACTCATATCTCACTATGCTCAATACGTGAGTGTCTTTTGGACCTTCTCCTTCACTTCACCAGATGTAAGTACTTAGACTTTGACTCTTTTGCTCACCTATACCAGCATGAGCGACACAACTTAAATATGCTCAACTCTTCCAGCTTGAGCAGTACCTAGAATAGCTAAGACGCTTAGACCACAGAGAATATTACTTGAAGCTTTGGGACTAACACCTCACTCATTTTGTGGCTTAGCTACTCGACTCTGACTTGTATGACTTGTCGGTTGCATGTTGACACTGCTTTGTGACAAGTTCTTCGGCTGTTGTAGTGGCTGCTGAGACATACTTCGTGAAGTTTCATCGTTTTCCTATACCTTCTTCTCCTTGTAGTGCTCAGGCCTCTCGTCAGTCTTTTCTTCATGTGGATTATGGATTTTTAAAAATTTTCTTAATAATAAACAAAGAAAATCTTAAAACTTAACAAAAGAAAAATCATTCAAATAGAAATCTAAATGCTATGTACACTATACACATGTCCCTAGGGGCTCATATATGGATTTTGTCCCCATACTCCTCTATAACACTACTATGAGGGCATATACTCTAAATTTCGTCAAAAAATTATCACAATAAAACGCAAAAATTCAATGCATCTCGCAAAACATTGCCCTCTAATAGTCATAATGTTAGGTCCGCATTCAGAATGCCTCCCCCCTTCCTATTTGGAGTCATCCTTTACGACAGGGTATCGCAAAGGGTATGTGTTGTGCTTGGGCAATAAAAAGTTGTGCCTATGCAGGCCTTGTAATGTAGCCCTATTATGCATACACAGTCAATGCAGGGAAAAGATTTATGTTGTGCAAGATGTGGATATAAGCAATTTGCTTATTGGCATTTGTTGGCGAGGCTTCCTATTCTAAGCAATGTAATGGTCTTTGAAGCTCCTGTATCGTTGCTTGATTGAAGCGACTTGCTCTCTTCTAACTGTACTGTAATCGTAGGAAGAATTGTAAGAATTCAAGCGGCAATGCACTGACAACAGTTTTGCTGTTCTTCTTTGGGACCCATTTCTTTGCGATTATTGGTTGTTTTGTTGTTGGCTCTCATTTGGGAACCCATACTTGCCCGTGCTTCGTTTGTGTTTGAAGAGACTCCTTTGGGATCCACACTTTTGTTGTGTGAGTCAACAGTGGTCTTTGCTTCAGCCCTTGCACGCTTGGTTGGTGATGGGATTCAGGCTTTGAAAGTTGATACTGTGGTTGTTTTGGAATCCAAATGAATTCCTGACTTTTTTGTGCTTGAATCAACTTCTTTGGAGCCCAATCCTGAGTTGTGAAAGCTTGCGACTTTGTGATATTCATACCCGTTCGTGCATGCTTTCCTTGTTTTTGTTTTGGTGTTGGATCTTGTGATTTTTCATTAGAGATCTTTGTCTACTTGATCCATATCTGTTTTTGGCCAATCTGGCTTTTTGGTATCCAGATTTGTCGAGATTTTTGGCTTTGACTTGTTGTCCTGTTCTTTTGACCTGTCATGGTTGTTGTTGCTGAAGGGGTTGGTGATAGTGATGGACTGAGTTGATGATAGGGGATGTCGTAAGATTCATCACTATCGCTACTATCCTCAGCAAGGTTGACTTCTTGTACTTTCCCTTGATTTTTTGGTTGGTATTGGAAAGTTACTGTCTGTTTGCTCGTGGGTGGTAGTTTCTTGGAGGACTTTTCTAGCCCATTGATTAGAGCATTGTTAGCTCGTTGCTCTGGTCGTATTCATACTAGCTGAGTCTTTGCATCCTTATTAGGAGCCATGTATGAGGATGCTTGTGGTGGCTGTGTCTTCACTAAGGACTTTGGAATCCACTTTTGATGCACTTTATTCATGTAGGGATGACATTGATTCCCGGGTCGTTGATCTTCTTGAAGCTCGAAGTGTTCTACAGAGTCATAGAACTCGTCGTCTTCTTCATCTTTTGATTCTCCACATTTCTTTGTTTGCTCCTTATGTCGAGATCTTGTTGATGTTTCGTTCTCTTCATATTCCTGGATTACACTCACTGCAAAATAAGGAACGACATCATAGCCATTTTCATCACAAAACTTTGTTGTGGGAGCATCCTCCACGGCGCACACGTCCAGAGTAGCCAAGATGTGTTCCCATCCAAAAGGCCCTAACTCTTCTTCAGGAAATGGTTCTGGGATATAGTCCATATCCTCTATAACCCATTCTAGGATACATTCCTCACGTTTCAAGCTACCACATTGTGAAGCTCCACACATCCACAGTTCTTTAGGCTTACCTAACCAAGCTGGAAGTTCTGATCCTGCTACTATGGCGGAATCAAACTCCTCAACCGGTGTTCTCGTCACATCCCTGTAGCTATGGTCCCTCAAGTTTATCTTTGTTATGGTTTCCATATGTCTCAGGTATATATGGTCATAACCCCAATCTTGGACCATTTTCAATTGTCGCATGAATGGTCTTCCCAGAATGATTTCATAGTTTTTCTTCTTGCCAAAGTCATTAACAGCAAAAGTGTGTTCATATTCAATGCCACAAGAAGTAACAATTACTTTTTCTAGCAGTCCTACGGGCTTTTCCTTGTGTCCTTCTGCAAGCTGCAGGGTCATTCGTGTGGATCTCAAGGCAGGTTTTCCCCACTTTTTCCAAACCTCTTTGGTTGCAATGGCCACACCAGCTCCACTGTCAAGGATTGCCATGGTTTTTACATCATTGAATTCCACAGGAATGGTGGTGTTTCCATCTTCTCCCTCGTAATACTTGCCTACCTTGTTTAATGGCACTGGCCTAGTATTTAGTTGAGGCATTTCAAGCTCTTTGATGCCTTCCTCGATTTGAGTCATTGGGGTTCTTACACCAAATTTCTCTAGACATTTACCCACATTAGTCCACATGTTTGGTTTTATTCTGAGCAACTCGGCTAACATTATTGTACAGGTGATTGGGGTAGATACAATATCTACTAGCCCCTTTGAATCGATGGCCTTGTTGGGAGACAGTCTCTGTGATGGGACTGCAACCACATCTAACTTAGTCTCGTACTCTCCTATGTAGGACGGTAGTGTTCTTAGCGAATGGGGTTGACTATCCATAGATTGTACAGATCCTTTGTCTCCCCAACACGATCTCACGTCT
Source organism: Adiantum capillus-veneris (assembly GCF_014529385.1). NCBI lineage: Eukaryota > Viridiplantae > Streptophyta > Polypodiopsida > Polypodiales > Pteridaceae > Adiantum > Adiantum capillus-veneris. Next base: position 38,357,527 of record NC_140931.1, read on the forward strand.
AGATTCATTTGAGATCCAGTCTCAAATTCCTCTATTGGTGGTAGAAACACTCCTCGTTCATCACCAGTCTTGTTTACTCGTCTTCTTAGGTCATCAGCTTCATTGGCCTCTCTGACTTGTTTCCACAATTCGTCAAGACCATCTATCTCTTTACAATCCTCAGGTATAGCTTGGTGAAATCCCTCGGAAGAGTTATCCGTGGTATTCAGTACTATCCTTGGTTCTAATGCTGGGTCTTTGAGTTTTGGTCTGTGCTCATGACTAGAATTTGGCTCTTTTAGTTCCTGGTTTGGTGGGATTGCTTGTGTAGGCATGACACGGATCACATCCTCAGGTTTTGCAACTGGTGGTTCTAGTAAAGCTTGGGCTGTTTGAATCATTTTCCTGCACATTTCCAACCTTTGCTTTTCTAATTCCGCATAGGGATATGTCATCCACCTCTGTTCTTGGGTTTGGTTGTTTTTGAGCCTCCCATCATAGGCTTTCAAGAGGGCATCTAATGTCTCATTAACCTTTTCTGCCAACACAGATCCTCCTGAGCTAGCTCTTCTCGGTTTCTCATCCGTGGATGGTTCTTCTAGAGGTTTAACCATCTGTGTAAGAGAAGGTGCCTCCTTTTCCTCATGTTCTTTTATCTTTTCCTCAGCTTCGGTAAGCTTCTCAGCTAGGGATTTTTGTTCTCGTTCCCTGCGTGCTTTCATCCTAGTCTTTCTAGCTTTCCAACTATTTCGTTTGCTCTTGGTTTTCTGACTAGGTGCGTCTGTCTTTGGTCCATTATCTGTCTTTGGACTCGTGTCACTTTCCGTGTTCTTTGTCTCTACATTCTCATCAGCTTTCTTTTGGGCTTGTGCTCTCGTAACCACTTGAACTGGTACAACATTTTCATTTTCTGAGCTACTAGGGAGCTGAACAATCCCTGATACATTTGTCGTGATTCTCCTGATTTGGTTTGGTTTTTTCGGGCAATCGGGGATCAAGTGAGTGATGCCACACTCAAGACAATAGGCATTTACTTCAGTGATCTCCGTATGAGGACATTGTTTGACCAAGTGGTTGTCACGACTTTTGTGACAATCTGTCTTTGGTTGAGGAGATTCTTTTAGCATTTCCTCTTGGCTATAAGCAAGATTTGACCTAGATAAGCCGCTATTTGCAATGAATCTCAATGTCCTTTCGTCCATTTCATACCTTCTTTCTTTTGATTGAAACCCAGGAGGTGGAGGCTGTAGCGGCCTCACCACTCCATGTGTTGCTCTCACATTTTGTTGCTCCGAAGGGTAGTACCCACTTTGGTTGCTATACCACATTGTAGCTGGTACTGGCGTTGGTTTATTTGATGCTTCCATCATTGGCATGTATCTCATGTCTACCTACATTCTAGCACCTGGCATCGGAGTTTGTTGTCCTAAGACAAGCTGTGGCCTTAAAACTCCTACTAGTCCTGGCGCATTCCCCGTAATGTATCTAGGTGGAGTAGGTGCTTCTGGAACAGGTTGTACATATCTCTCTCTAGCATTTTCCATTATATAATAGCACTCTTCCACCGTATGGTTCGTCCATTTTCTCTCAATTTCACACCACTTCGGCTCTCAATTTCACACCTCTTGACCAAGTCATCGATAAGCTTTTCTTGATCAATAGGTGCCGTTGGCTTGGCAATGGACTCACTTATCTGTGAAACACTGTGCTGAGAGGATGTGTCATCTCCTTCACTCTTTAAGTCCTTTTCTTTGTATGCCTCACAGTTATCCACTAGATAAAGAGCTTCTTTGATCAACTCGTTTAGCGTCATCCTCCTTATCATATGCAGATCCTTTTGAAGGCCTGCATGTCTCATTCCCTGGATAAAGATCAGCATCAGTCATGCTTGCGTAGGTAATTCCGCTCTCGGACAGAGCTTAACATATCTCTTGAGCCGTAATGATGCTTTGCGTACTGATTCATTCTCTTTTTGTTTGAACCTATGGACTTGTGAGACCGTGTTGTGAGCAATGCCTTTTGGAGAGAATTCTTCAATAAACTCCTCAAACAGCTCATCTAGGGTCTCAAAATCCCATTTTTCCACCGAGTCGAACCATGTAGCTGCATCATCTTCTAGAGTCAATCCAAATCCCACAAACTGTGTCGCAAAATCTGAAACTTTCTCTGCTCTAATCACTCTTCTAAAAGCCGTTACGTGATCTCTCGAATCTTTATCTCCAGAGTATTTTCTGTTTACCCATTTCTAGACTTGGGATGGTCTAACTCGTGGATTGTCTACAAGTCTAACCAGAGACTCTCCCAATCCTTCTCTCGTTATCGCTCTTGAAGGGAATCCTGGTGGCTCTCTTCTTGGAATTCCTATAGGAATTCTCGTGTTTGGTGGAGGCATTTGTGGTCCTTCATTGACCAAATATCCACCTCTTTCTAGTACAATCTGTGGATTTGTGCTTTCTACAACTCTGTATTCTCGTCCATACTTATCGACAACTATAGATCTCCATTGACAGTCGACTCCGTATGTGTAAACATATAAGAGCTTGTAATCCGTTATCTCTTCTAGGTATGGATATGAGCACCTATAAAGATTGACCTCATTGTCGTCAATGTATCTATATAGTCCTTCACTCTCATGACCAATCATCCAAACTCTCTCAACAAGATGGGTCTTTATCAATTGCAAGTTTGGAAGATCCATTGTGGGAGGATATTCCTCGATCGTCGGGATCTCCAAGCTTGTGTAAGCTGCGTTTGAATCTAGGGTAGACATGATTTCTGGGCTTAAGAGCTTTTGCTTGGTTCAAGTAGACTTAGTCCACTGAGTTCAAGTGCTTTGGTTAGGGAAAAGTCAAAACTATGTCCAAAACCGCAACTGTTTCGTCATAATTCTCGCAAATTGTCGCTTTTAGACACCCCTGACTCCCCTTAAGTCCAGCAACACAATGGTATGCTCAGAATTTCATTTGGACCTAAAAATGGCCTTAAGACATCCTACGCGTAGGATGTCTTTTTTCTCAGAATGACTTGAAATTTTCACTCCAGCTTCTCCTTGATGTGTTGATCACATTGGTGTGCTCATATGCTGATTTGCAGTCCTAAATCAAGCTGGAGACATCCTACGCGTAGGATGTCTTTTCGCTCTGTTTCAACTCAAACTTGCACTGTAGCTTCCCCTTGATGTGCTAAACTCACAACTTTTTTTTTTTTTATGACACCTATAGGTTGGTCAAATGCTCAAGAATCTGCTCCAGAAGCCTGATGTCTGTTCTGATGAATTCCCAAGTCAAATCAACTCCAAATTGGACCAAAATTGACTAGGAGGCTTGCCTAAGGCTATATGACAGCATGGTATGGTCACAATAGAATTTTGGTTTCAGAATTATGTAGTAGATATCCTACGCGTAGGATGTCTAACTGCTCAGAATTTCCCCAAATTTGAACCACAGACTCTCCTTAAGGTGCTGATCACTGGGGTATGCTCGAAATTTTGTTTAGAGTCCAAAATCACACAGAAGACATCCTACGCGTAGGATGTCTTTTTGGCCTGTTTGACCCCAGACTTGTCCCACAGCTTCCCTTTGATGTCAGCAACCCAGTGGTATGCTTAGATTTTGGTTTGGATGTCAAAAGTCCCAAATTTTAGCTATTCTTGCCTTTTTCAGTCAAAATGCTAAAGTCCGCTCAATCTTCCCTTTCACTGACCCAAATGAGATGAAATTTATCCCATGCACTCAAAATATCATGTATAACATGCACATGAAGTCACCATATGGTTTGGTCTCAAAAATTATGCCTTGGGCACAATTTGGGTAGGATGTCTGGCCATTCTCATCTTTTGGTCTTGATCTATCAAAATTTGGTCAAATTTCCACTTTCCAGGTGAAAATAGGGTAAAACCTACCTTCTAAACACACTGGTAACCTCAGATTTTTGAAATTTCCACCAGATCACCCTGTAGACATCCTATGCGTAGGATGTCTACTGCTGCTTTTTTGAGACTGAAGTGTCCCTGATGCTTCCTTATGCTCTCAACAAGTGCCAGTATGCTTCACAATTGCAAAAACATGCAAAAATCACTCAATTTAAGCCTTTTATGAAATTTTGCGTTTTCTGACTCCGTCTTTTGGCTTTTGGTCAACAAAATTAGGGGAAAACACCCAAGTCAATATGTTACTAGGGTAAAACCTACCCTCTTAACCCACTGGTGCAGTCAGAATTTTCAAAATTGGTCTCTAGAACCCCCTTGAGACATGCTACGCGTAGGATGTCTATGTTTACAGAATTGCAGGTTTTCTTCACAGAACCCTTGCATATGCTCTTTTATATGCACAGCATCAGTCAGTCATACAAAAATATCCACAAAAGCTTGTTTAACGCATTTTTACCCTCGAAAGCACACTTTTCCGTGATTTCAAATGCAATCAAGAACTTTAGCAAATAATTCAATGTTGAATAGCTCTAGATCAAAATCGGATCACTTACCTAAAGCTACTTCTACAAATCATATGGGGTTTTGCATCTATGAGTAGAAAAACTCTTCACTGCCACACACGGACTAGTAAACGCTTTTATCACCTCACAAATCACTCGACCACCAACAACTACTCTAATCCTCAGATCCTAACTAAACCTATCTAGTCGCAGACCCTTGACAAGACACACGTTTCCTGGCTATCCACTTGATCGCGGAATATCCTCTTCCGGATCAACTTAAGAAAAATGCTTTCTTTAGCCGAAACTAAATCAAGCAACCATCACACGAGTGTTAGTAGGAAACCTACTTAGGTCCTTGTGTCCCCGGCAACGGCGCCAATGTTGGACGGGAAGTCTCACACACCCATGAAGTCCATGCAAACACTACCTTGATCAACATAATGTCAATCGAGGACACAGATGACACGATAGGAACACGGAGGAAATCTCTTTAGCTTGTCAGGCTGAGACCATCCTACACATACAACACTCTGGAAGGCCAACTAAACCACAATCAAGAACCTCACTGCTCTCAACTACACCACCTAGCCACATACACACATACGAAAGGTAACTCACCTAATCATGCCAGATTCGTGTGAAACTTAAGGAACACCATCCCCTCACTAGGATACACCTGTCCCTAAGCCTCTACAGTCAAAACCCTCACTCTAAACCTGTCTGCAGAAAACGCGTAGGATGACAGAGCTGAATTTCAAAGTGCTTGAAACTGAAATTTATGAGTACCTATGCGTAGCTTATGTCTGCACGATTCTATAGACTACTAGCACGCAGAAAACAGACATCGTTTGATACACTTACTGTCACAAATAGCTCGTAGATGCGTCGGCGTGTGCGCTTCGTCTCGCGTGGAATGCTTGGCTTTGTCGCGTAGCTCTCCTCGAGCCTACCACAATGGTGCAGTCGGATCTCCAATGTGTTGAGCGAGCCGGGCGTAGCGAGAGGATGAAGCTCACACTCACTCTCTTTCTCTCTCACACACAGTAGACGGCAGTGCTAAGTTTGATTCTGATTAAAAGTCTCTTTACAAAATGACCTAGGTACCTTATATACTAAGGCTACCTTAGGTTTAACCAAAAATGGGGTTGAAAGGGTCAAATGGCTTTGTATTTACAATCTAGAAGTGCCATTGCACCCCGGCTTCTGAAACTAGAATAACTACTCATTACAAATGACGTTTATAGCCATAATCCGTAGCATTTCATAACTCGCAAAAGATAAGACTTTGGTACGAAACTTGAGTTATGTTGTATTGTTGACCCAACGGTCAACACTTTAGTTCAGTACGGTAGAACGCGGTTCTCCAAAACCCGATGTCGTAGGTTCGAATCCTGCAGGGCGTGCCTACTGCTAGGGATTGCTTAAGTGATACGCCCCAAGATTGAAGTGAACGTAGAATTAAAGATTATCGTTGTAGAAGCGATCTTCCACATCTGCTAATTGTTTTTGAAATACGGACAGAAAATACTCGAAAGGAATAGTGGTGGGAGGGGGGGGGGGGGGGGGGGGGGGGGGGGGGTTCGCCATATATATTTTTAATTCATTTACCTTCCCAATCCCAAAATATCCCTTTTGTTTAGGACGATATCTAACTAGATATTCATCGAATATCTAATTGATCGCCCCGTCGGTATTGAAGGTATGCAGTTACAAATAATCTAGCTAGGGTTATTGGAATCGAACCTAACACAATTTCAGAGAGTAATGCTTCAACCATTTCAATTTGTAAACATTTGATACAAACAAATACTTACCAAAATACTTTACACATTAACTAGTAATTGATTGTTGGTAGCTGCGACGGATTGTAATCGATATGTGTTAAAGACCCTTTCTAGTTTTGATCTCCTCTTATCTTCGAGAAGTAGTAATGATGTACTGAGTTGTAGAATCTGAATTTTGTTCAATCCAACAAATAGAGCTAAGGTAAAAGTTAATGCGAGTATCAGAAAAGAAAAGTAGCTTAGTGAAGTGAACATATATCTTAATACAAGATTGTCTAGCAGATGGGTTAGTATGTAACTTTCTTCGGTATTTTATCATCCCGAGTCCCCAAATCAAAGTTGTTTACTTAAGTCTTAAATCTGGTACGTTATATCTAATCAAGTGTATGTCTGGGAGATTAAAATTTTTCAATTTCGCAAATTCGGGGAAATCATACTTCGAATTCATCCTCCACGAAGCCGATAGTTACGTAGTAGCTCATTCTACAATTGCTAATCAACTGTTGAGGAATCAGTCTTCACCATTTCTTTGGACTATTCCTCAAACTGTTTCAATTGTGGGTCCAATGTGCGTAGAAAAAGGTAATGCCTTGCTTGCCCGATTATGCGCGTGCAAGGGACCTTACGGGGCAGTACAATCAGGAAAGATTGCTGCTAATGTTTACAGGTTTACCGCATCGCTTGGAAGCCGGGCCCTATAGTCCCATCCGTATTGTTTACGTGTTAGATGAACGACGATAGGTAAAAACGAAGATTTTACCAGTATTAGATCAGATGTTGATCTTGTAACGGGTAACCTTGCCGCATTGTACGTGAAATAGCTATACTGACCCAGCATATTTTGAGTATACCTCGGGTATAATAGTGACAACCTAATTTATAGGAGTTACCGTTCCCTCAAAGGGTTTTTGCCAGTGCATCTCGCATCTCTTCCCTCGACCCCTTTGACCTCCTTTCCTCCCTTCGGGAAACAACCAAAGTCTTTTTGATATTACAAGATAGATAGATACGAAGTTGAACATGTCTGGGAATACAGGAGAGCGCCCCTTCGCCAACATCATCACTATTATTCGATACTGGGTCATTCACAGCATTACTATACCCTCCCCGTTTATCGGCAGGCTGGCTGTCTGTAAGTACAGGTTTAGCTTACGACGTTTCTGGAAGCCCCCGGCCAAACGAATATTTTTCGGAGAGCCGACAAGAAGTTCCTCTAATAACTGGTCGCTTTGACTCGCTAGAACAAATTGATGCATTCACAAAATCCTCTTAGGAGAAACCAACGGCTTTAGATAAAACTTATCCAATTTTCACTGTTAGATGGTTGGCTGTCCATGGATTAGTTGTACCTACGGTTTTCTCCCCAGGGTCTATATCAGCTACGCAATTCATTTAGAGATAGTTTTTGGCGAGCCCTGAATATACGACACAACCAAATCCAAATAAGCAGAGCGTGGAGCCGAATCGTACAAGCCTTTATCGGGGACTATTGCCGATTTTCGTAGTTGCCGTTCCTTCTTCCAACTATTTCTTTAATTAGAATTTAGACAAAATTGTCTGGAAAAGATCAAGATCCCAATTATTTGTGACCGTTCATGTCTGGAGTCGCGGCCAGTTAACATCTATAAAGAGAAGGAACGGGAAGGAGGCGTGGTGGCAAATGACAAATACCATTGGAAGGGTTCCCTTGCGGTTGGTAGGTACTGTAGCCGGTACACTTGTGATAGGTTTTCCAGGTGTGTTTTTTTTACGGAGCTTATTCGGGGTTAGGATCATCTCTCTAGAAAGAATTTGTGGAGGTGTAAGTCAGTAAGTAGTCAACACCTACCTTTTCCCCTGCTTCAACTGTGAATTAAGTAGGAAAGTTGTACCAAATTCCAATTTCACAAACAAAGTTTTCGGTTTTTCTTCTCTTTCTAACTAAGAAATAGGAGAGGGAAAAAAAAGATTAAATCTTTACGTATACGTAGGAAACTTTGCTAGTAACTAATCCTATTAGTATTATTTCAAAAATTTTAGCATACTAAATCGATAATATTTTTTATTTTTAATAATTAAAAATTATTAATATGTAAGTGAGTTTGTCAGAATTTTTGTTTTCAACCTCTCCCTTCATTTATTCCGTTGCATTTGTAAATTACTGATTCAAATCTGACAGAGTCGGGTTAAAAATAGCATAAATTAATTACCCTGGGAAAGACATTTTGGTAGTCTCGGGAGTGTTGGTAGTGCCGATTTCAAAACCAACATTCTCGACTCTGCCAAATTCTCCAAATCAACTTGTCCATCAGCAGGTACAACTGACCATACACATCCCACTATGTAAATTGTAAGCTGACCTCTCCCTCGTTTGTTTATCCAAGAACACCTGCTCAAATTGACTAACTGCTAACAATTAACAGATCACGTCCGGAACCCCCGAGTAACGAAGTAAGAAATAACGTTTTTTTGTACACCCGGTAGAGCAGCGATTCAAATGGTTTATCTACTGTGAGGGGGGGGGGGGGGGGGATCCCGAAAAAGGATGTAATCAGAAATTCATTTCAGCCAACTGGACTTTTTCAAACTGTTTCTTCTTAAGCACAAGAAAAATCTATGCTAAAACAACCGATGCAAAGAAAGCTAAGAGACCTTGGATCCGATGGGGATCTTGTACCGACATTGGGGTTATTAGTCAACGGTTGATCCGCTTTAACAAACTCACCTTCCGAAACAATAAGTTCGGGGCCGGGAGGTACAACATCAATTGCTTCACAACCCCCGGATGACTCCTCAATGATAATTTCGTACCCACCTTTTCCCTCTTTCCGAATAATCCTCTTTATTTTTCCCGTCCCTAAAGCGGTATAAACCGTGTTGTTGCTCTTGCTCCCATCCGGATAGATTTGTCCCCTCCCCTTGTTTCCCCCTACGTAAATAGGGTATTTTAAAAAATGTGCTTCTTTATTGGTCCCGGGGTCTGGTGATAAAACTGGGAATATAATCTCGCTGTATAACTTGCCCGGTACTGGACCTACGACAATTATATTTTTTTCACCGGGTCGGTAAGTTTGAAATGATAATTTTCCTAATTTATTTTTTTATTCGGTTGGAATACGATTAGGGGAAGCTAATTCAAATCCTTCGGGTAAGATGAGAACGGCGCCGACATTCAGCCCCCCCTTTTTACCATTTGCTAGTACTTATTTTATCCACGTGTTGTAAGGAATCTTAACAATTGCTTCGAATACAGTATCGGGAAGAGGAGCCTCAAGATCAACAGTTTTTTTGGCTAAATGACAATTGGCACACACAATACGACCTGTGGCTTCGCGTGGATTTTCGTAGTTCTGTTGCGCAAAAATTGGATATGCATTTGATACAGATGGACAGCTTAATTTGCCAAAACTGATTAATGCCGCCAGTGATAAAATCCACCATTCCTTCATCCACTTTTTGGTAATCGCTGTTTGCATAGGTCAATAATTAGTCCTGAATATTTGTACAACCAAGTCGTGACGTTGTAGAATGTTAGGAAGTCTATTCCTTCTCCAATTCTTTCCTTCCCTACATTCCTTCCATTTTCTCACTAACGGGTGGCAAACGACAATGAGCAGGGGGAAGGTACAAATCCAACTAAATTAAATAAGGAGCGGAAATAACAAAAAATTCATAAGAATGGTTTTCATTCACTCATTGTATGATAAGTTGCTACAATTGAAGGAGATGTTCGATTTAAGTGACGAAAGATCCAATACTTAAATACCGTATCTAAAATAACTGGAAAGGTTGAGACGAAGCGAGGAGTTACATATTTATTGGGATTCAACCCAAAATATTGGAAAAGGGACTGTACCAGTATTTCCCAACCATGGGACGAGTGAAACCCTACACATAAATCAGTTAATAGAAGGATTGGAAACGCCTTCATTGTGTCATTTAAACTATAAAATGACTCTTGAATCTGGGAATTTGAAACCGTGAGTCTCTTTCGCTCGAATATCAGTAGGGGAAATAAAGTGGCAATGCTAATTACATTGGTTGCTAGCCGCAATAGTAGCTGAATATTTAGCTCGTCATACGTCATTGCTAATCGAGTAGTTTCGTTGCGCGCATCCGTATCAAAATTTTGCAACTGCATATCTGCCAAGTTGCCAATCACATCGTCTAACCGGAATAATGCCTCTGCTTCTCGGAGCTGCTTCAAAGCGTTTTCTTCCTAAAACAAGTTTGAAAATAATTGGATTTGACGTATGTTCCACCAACCCCTAATCCGGGGTTTCAAAAACCAATTTTTGGAGTTGAAGTATCTAGAGGTTCATGCAGAGGCGGATCTAAACAACTTCCTGCCGGATAGCCGTCTACACGATAGGGATGGGATTTGCAGCGCGTTTTCGGAAATGAACGAAGGATCTCCGTACAAAAATAAATCCCTGAATATTTAAGTATTCCCCAAAGAGATAGACTAAATCTGTGTTCCAGAAAACTGTAATATATGACATATCTAGATTTTTTGAAAACCGTAGCTTTAAAAGCTGCTCGGGCCCATAAAGAATTACATGCCGCCATGGAAAATAACTTCGGTTGTGTAAAAGACGGAAAATTGGATTGCAGATGCTTACTAGCTTCATAAGCTCTATCCAAAGAACGATGTGGGGTATTTAAAAACCATCGGATAAGTGTCCGTTTCCAGTGACATAATTTCATACATTAATTCTCCATTAACCTTGGGAGAAAATTTGCAAAACAAAATAGGAGACGCATCAGGTAAATTCTCATTTTAAAATTAAGTTATTTTCTATTTCTCTAAAATATGCTCAAAATCTTTCTTTCTCATCGCCCTTTTGCACTATTTCGCAAAAAAAATTCGTTAAAAAAAAAAGGATTTTCAGACTGAATTTCAAAATCCCTCGATTGATATACGTAAGAAACGAGCAAGCTCTGCAGCTTTTTCCTCCATATACTCCGGAGTCGAATTTTCGCCGATTCTGGTGAGAAGAATACTTTGCCGACCCCACACTTTTAGGTAGAGAATCTGACTTGGAAAAAGACCTTCTTCACTTCTTAAACCAACTCCTTCAATATCTCTCAGTATGAGTCGGATGTGTATACGGCGGTTCTTACCAGGAAAGCCCCATCGAAAGATGGAAGAAATACCCTCCCGCTTATCAAAATAGTTATATCCGCTCCCCACATTCCAAAAAACGGTACAGCATAGATATAATCCAAGGAAGAGGCCGGCAATCCCGTAAAAACACATTACAAGACCTTGGGGAATAAATGCAATCTGTTTGGACGAAAGTATGGGGATCAGATCTTTGCCAATGCAACTAGAAAATCCAACGAGTAAAAAACCTGTTGCTCCACAGACGAGGATGCAGGCCCAACACAAATTTACAAACGTACGTGATCCTCTTATGAACTCTACTTGGATCCATGTGGGGCGGGAATTCATCATTATTATTTCCTCAAATTGCGTAATAAATACTTTGATTTTATCGTTGGATTTATTTCTACCTCTCTTTTGTTCTGCCGTCCATTTGTCTACTTCTATTTCGCCTGCATCAGGCGATAAAGGAATAATTTGCAGCTATAGTTTATGATTTGTCAACTCTTTCAAAGTGAATTATTCCACTTGTCAACAGATGATCAATCTATATACCAATTCTATTGAAAGCGAGAATGAGCCATAGATTGCGATAGTGTCAACCAACATATTTGACTGGCGGAAGAATCAAGCAGGGGTATTAGGCGATGGGGGTCACCCCGATTGGGGTTTGGCTAAATAGGTAATTTACTTTGTAGGAAGAGCAGAGTGGCATACCCACTTTCAGTCTATCTCGGGAGAAGATTACAGGATTTCATCCCGTTCTATATATAGGAAAAGAGAGGCCATTGTAACTGCTGGAAGCAATAGACCTACTAGTGGTACTAAAATGGAGGGTAGGTAAGATGATGCCATGGTGAAATTGCCTCGCAAAAAATATATATATATATTTATACGGCAACGTATTTCCGTTCTACTACTCCCTCTAGTACCTAATGATATTCCCTCCGTCCCTTAAAGGGAAGGGCTTCCCAATCTACAAAATTAATTTAATTAAAATATTTTGTCTCACGGGATTCTTTGAGAAATACACCGACGGCAAAGGAACGTCCCTTGGTAATGGTAAAGAGATAAGATACGTATCCGCGGGAAGTGGTACAAGAACAAATTAAACCTTCCTTTCCTCAATTCTTGTTATAAGGAACTGATAAGTAAAGCCCAGATATTTCGCTCAAAACACCCTTCAGAAGATTACGTGGAACGATTGAATCGAGTAGCCCGTTATCAAATAAAGATTCAGCTGCTTGAAAACCGTCAGGTATCTTCTGGCGCAACGTTTATTCAATTACCCTCTTACCTGCAAATGCGATATAGGCTTTAGATTCGGCAATAATTATATCTCCCAACATCCCGAAACTGGCAGTAACACCACCTGTGGTTGGATAAGTAGGAACGGATATGTAAAGCAATTTATTTTGAACCTGATAGAGTTGCAAAACAGAAGAAATTTTAGCCATTTGCATCAAGCTCAACGTCCCTTCCTGCGTACGCGCTCCCCCAGAGGCACGAATCAAAACTGGTGGCAGAAGCCTTTGAGTGGCATATTCAATTAAACGAGTAATTTTTTCACCCACTACGGAACCCATACTTCCTCCCATAAAATGGAAGTCCATAACGCCAGGTGCTATAAGTGTTCCATTCGGATATCCTATACCTGTTTGAACAGCATCGGTTAAACCTGTCTTTTCTTGGGAAAGAAGTATACGAGTTTCATGAGAATCCTCGTCAGAGAAACTTAAAATGTCTCTTGCGGACATGTCTTCATCCAAAGGAATCCACGTGTTAGGATCAATTGAGAGTTCGATCCTTTCCATACTACTCATCGAAAGATGATAACCGCGTTCTTCACAAACACTTCTATTTTGTTTCGAAAATTTTACATGAAGCATATTTCCACAGTTATCACACCGAGCCCATAATCCCTTGTTTGCGTTGACGCTTATTCGTCTATCTCTCTCATTTGTCATAGAGCTTCTTGTAGCTTCTTCAAGAAAAGCTCCAATTAATCCACCAAATTTTTGCCTATCTTCAAACCAATTTATTACAGACGTAACAATCTCCTCATTCGTTTTGTTAGCTTGTATAACAAACAAATCCCCAATTTCTTTCTTTCTTGAAGCGGCGGAATCTTCGTTCAATTGAGGAGGGTACCAGCAAATTGGGACTAGCTCCGAGTTCATTGACAAAGATTGAAGATTTGCTAATTGTTTCAGCTACTTAATCAGTCATATTTTAGGTGTTTAATTCCAATTATCCAATGAAACGAGTAAAACAATATATTGGAAATCATACATAATGAAATTGGATGACCAAGTAAATCATTATCAAGTACGACATAGGGCCGTTAATTATTCTCTCTCATTTTTGATATGAATTGGTGGGGATTCGAACCCTCGGATCTGTGTTTTGAATACACGCGCTTACCCTTATTTAGCCACCAACCTAACTTGGAAGTACCAGGAATATCAGTAAGAAAATTTATTTCCTGATACTCCTAGTATGTCTCATAATCATTTCTCTTTCGGACAGGTGCTAGAGCAAAGCAAATTTGGCAATTTGCACTTATTTACAACGTATCAATTGTCTCAAATTCAAATTTGATTGCTTTCCATATTTCGCATGCGGCAGCTAATTCTGGACTCCACTTACTAGCTTCACGGATGATTTCGTTACCTTCGCGGGCGAGGTCGCGGCCTTCATTACGGGCCTGTACGCAAGCCTCTAATGCAACTCGGTTAGCTACGGCACCGGGTGCATTTCCCCAGGGGTGTCCCAATGTTCCCCCGCCAAATTGTAGGACGGAGTCATCCCCAAAAATTTCGGTTAAGGCAGGCATGTGCCAAACGTGGATACCTCCCGAAGCTACGGGGAATACACCTGGCATGGATACCCAATCTTGGGTAAAATAGATGCCACGGCTACGATCCTTTTCAATGTAATCGTCGCGGAGTAAGTCGACAAATCCTAGGGTAACTTCTCGTTCGCCTTCCAATTTGCCCACTACAGTTCCAGCATGGATGTGATCTCCACCGGACATGCGTAATGCCTTGGCTAATACACGAAAATGTATACCGTGATTTTTCTGTCTATCGATGACAGCATGCATCGCCCTGTGGATGTGCAGAAGTAGCCCATTGTCTCTGCAGTAGAAGGCTAAGCTGGTATTTGCAGTAAACCCCCCCGTCAGGTAGTCATGCATGACAATTGGTGCACCCAATTCTCTAGCAAAAACAGCTCTTTTCATCATCTCTTCACACGTACCCGCAGTGGCATTCAAGTAATGTCCCTTGATTTCGCCGGTTTCGGCCTGGGATTTGAAGAGAGCTTCTGCTACAAATAAGAATCGATCTCTCCATCGCATAAACGGTTGGGAATTCACGTTTTCATCATCTTTTGTAAAATCAAGTCCACCGCGGAGGCACTCATAAACGGCTCTACCATAATTCTTGGCGGACAAGCCCAATTTTGGCTTGATTGTACATCCCAATAGGGGACGTCCATATTTATTTAGTTTATCCCTTTCCACCTGAATACCGTGAGGGGGGCCTAGAAAAGTTTTGGAATAAGCGGGAGGAATTCGTAAGTCTTCCAGACGCAAGGCGCGTAGGGCCTTAAAGCCAAAGACATTTCCTACAATAGAAGTCAACATATTAGTGACGGAACCTTCCTCAAATAAATCCAGGGGATAAGCTACATATGCAATATACTGATTCTCCTCTCCAGCTACGGGTTCGATATCGTAGCACCGGCCCTTGTAGCGATCAAGACTAGTAAGTCCGTCTGTCCATACCGTAGTCCATGTACCCGTTGAAGATTCTGCAGCTACTGCAGCTCCGGCTTCTTCAGCCGGTACTCCAGGTTGTGGAGTCATTCGGAAAGCCGCTAAGATATCAGTGTCTTTGGTCTTGTATTCGGGAGTGTAATAGGTCAATCGGTAATCTTTGACACCAGCTTTGAATCCAACACCTGCTTTAGTCTCCGTTTCTGGCGACATGAGTTTGTTCCTCCCTATGACTGAAATAGTAAATCTTGTAATGAGAAGTTCTGCTCGGCATAGGTAGAGTATTTCGACGTGAGACGTGAGGTGGGTTTGGGAATTCAACCTCCACACAATACTTATACCTGTGAAGAATCCACTTTGGAAATGGAACATTATTATTTTATACCGCGTCCGATGCGGGGTGCAACTAATCATCACGGTTTCCCACATAAACTGCTAAACGAGGGTCATTCCGTTCTACCCTGAGACATTGACTCGGGAATCCGTTCGTGGTTAGACTGGTGCGTGGATTACAAAATAACTAAGGATTGGTCCCCCTTACGTCTGGAAGATCCGGAATAGTAAAAATTTGCTAGATGGAGCACTAATTTCGTGGGTATTTAGGTCGTGAGAAAACAAAACAAAAAACTCTTTTCAATCCCAGACTCCTTTTTTCGCTTCATCTTATTTTTTTGTAGACCCATTCCCAAATTGGGGGGGGGGGGGGGGGCAGTAAAGGTAAAATGGGAGGACCTGTATTCTTATCAACGACCAATTGGCGGCGAAATACCACATACTTCTATCGATTCAGCAACTAAATAAAGAATAAAGGAAACACACCGAAACAGTTATGAAAATCAGTTCTCCCCTTTTCGAACTTTCTGAATTGGTGGAAAAAAACGTGGCTACATCACCCAGATCATTGGACCAGTATTGGATGTAGCTTTTTCCCCTGGGGAAATGCCTAGCATCTACAACTCACTAGTAGTCAAAGGACGAAACTCGGCGGGCCAAGAGATTAATGTTACTTGTGAAGTTCAACAATTGTTAGGTAACAATGAAGTAACAGCCGTAGCCACGAGTGCCACAGATGGTTTAATGAGAGGTATGGGCGTTGTTGATAAGGGAGCTCCTCTAAGTGTTCCCGTTGGTGAAACTACTCTCGGCCGAATATTCAATGTCCTCGGTGAACCCGTAGACAATTTGGGTCCCGTTCAAAATAGTGCAACATTTCCAATTCACAGATCCGCTCCGGCATTTACCCAATTGGATACCAAGCTATCGATTTTTGAAACGGGGATTAAAGTTGTAGATCTTTTGGCCCCCTATCGTCGAGGTGGAAAAATTGGTTTATTTGGCGGAGCCGGAGTTGGGAAGACAGTTCTTATCACGGAATCAATCAACAATATTGCGAAAGCTCATGGAGGTGTATCTGTATTCGGCGGGGTGGGGGAACGTACACGTGAGGGTAATGACCTCTACATGGAAACGAAAGAGTCAAAAGTTATTAATGAACAAAATATATCGGAATCAAAAGTGGCTTTGGTTTATGGTCAGATGAATGAACCACCGGGAGCTCGTATGAGAGTTGGCTCAACTGCTCTAACAATGGCGGAATATTTCCGAGATATCAATAAGCGAGATGTACTTCTGTTCATTGACAACATTTTTCGCTTCGTTCAGGCGGGGTCGGAGGTCTCAGCATTACTTGGTAGAATGCCTTCGGCCGTGGGTTATCAGCCGACCCTTGGGACAGAAATGGGATCTTTACAGGAAAGAATTACTTCTACTAAGGAAGGGTCAATAACTTCCATTCAAGCTGTTTACGTACCTGCAGATGATCTAACTGACCCAGCCCCCGCTACAACATTTGCACATCTAGATGCTACAACTGTGCTTTCGAGGGGCTTAGCGGCAAAAGGTATCTATCCGGCCGTAGATCCGTTAGATTCGACTTCAACTATGTTGCAGCCTTGGATTGTAGGTGAGGAGCATTATGAGACGGCACAAGGGGTTAAGCAAACTTTGCAGCGTTACAAGGAACTTCAAGATATTATAGCTATTCTCGGACTAGACGAGTTATCCGAAGAGGACCGTTTGACTGTAGCTAGAGCTCGAAAAATAGAGCGTTTCCTATCACAACCTTTTTTTGTAGCGGAAGTATTCACGGGTTCTCCGGGTAAATATGTTAGTTTACCAGAAACAATTAAGGGATTTCAAATGATTCTTCCTGGAGAGTTGGATAATCTCCCCGAGCAAGCTTTTTATTTAGTTGGCAATATTGATGAAGCCGCCGCAAAAGCCGCGGCTTTGCAAGCGGGGGTCAATAAGAGGTATGGTATCAAGTCTTTGTGTAATGGCTCCTAATCGAATAGTTTGGAATTCTGAGGTATGGGAAATTATTTTATCCACCAATAGTGGTCAGATTGGCATACTACCTAATCATGCACCCCTCCTTGCAGCTTTGGATATGGGGGTTTTAAAAATACGTAGTGATAAGCAATGGTCTGCAATGGCACCGATGGGTGGCTTCGCCATGATAGATAATAATCGAGTGATAATATTAGTCAACGAGGCAGAGAGAGCTAGCGAAATTGATCCTGAGGAAGCTCGAAAAAGTTTTCAAACGGCTCAAGCCGAGTTAGCTGAAGCAGAAGGCAGGAGAAAGCTAATAGAAGCCAACTTGACATTTAAAAGAGCTAAAGCCAGATTGGAAGCTTCAACTATCGTTTAGTTTGTCTTTTCTTTTGTAAACCTAATATGATATTCCCAATTCGGTGCAAGAATCCCGTATTTTAATAGTGTTACGGTGCTCCGCGTTCAACAAATCTTGCAAACAGTGAAAACTTATCTTATTAGGTACCGACTAATCTTATTAGGTACCGATTCGATGCCTATTTAGTAGTCGCGGTATCTAATAAGTGTTACCTACTATTGGATTCGAACCAATGACTCTCGCCGTATGAAAGCGATACTCTCACCGCTGAGTTAAGTAGGCCGATGTCAAATATCTATGCGTTCAAGTTACGATTTTTGGGTCTGTCACTAGATAGTTTTTTTTTGCATATCTCAGTATCTATACATAGATAGACACATATTCACATGCGTGAATTCATTATACCCGCGAGAAGTGGCTCGAAGCAAGTTCTAGTTCTAGAACTAGAAAAAAAAAAATACTGGTTATACACTTTATCGCTTACCGTCCATTAATTTACTTGACAAAGGTGAGTTGTTACAAGTAACATGATTGTTACCCAAGTGGTTTTGTCAAGGGCTATAGCTCAGCGGTAGAGCGCCTCGCTTACACGTGCGCCGACGTTTTTTTGGAAGATTGGTCGAAACCCAACGACTCATGCAAAAACAAGACAATGCATGACCTATCTCTGCCTTACTTTTTTTTTCCACAAAGGAACAGTAGCATGACAGACAAATCAATTGCAAATCGATTTCAGAAAGTTGATATGGTGGATAATTGGTTTCTCCAATGCTACAAATGGTTGGACAATGCGAGGACCACACAAAATCTCTTCCTCGTTTCACGAACTTTCGAGTGTAGGAGGTTTCGCGAAGCTAGCTTCTCCAAGCGACAGAGACTATTTAGGCTTGTGAGTTGGATTTCTGCCCAGCAGAGACAAACATGTGTCAACACATAGCTTATAATCTTATCAAAAATACTTCGGGATTGCTTAATTCAGTTCTTATTCATCATGTAGTTCTTCCCAATTTTCTAATTTGAAGGAATATCTATAAAAGAAAAGGATTAATCGAGCATCTGGAACCATCTCTCCTCACTTATCTGTGACATGAAGGTTGGTATATCAACGCTTGTTTTTGGGGATTAGTTGGTTAAAGAGCCCGATGCTGCGAAAGCGGCATGTTGGGTTCAACAAGCAGTTTAAGAATTTGTTTTTCTATTCCGATCTGCATAACCGAGAATGTCTACGGTTTAAATCTGTATAGCCCTAATCTGTTTGGAAAGAGAGAAGCTGGGTATAAAGAATGATTGGTAGGTCACGATCCGCTCAATCAGTTTAAGTTATATGCCTAATTAATTAAATTAATCAACTTCATACATTAAACCAATGTTACCCATAAAGGGTAATTTGGATCAATTCCTACTTGTAGCAGGTAATTAATTCGATGTGTATGTCACGCAATCGACTCGGAGTACTTACTATACTAATAGTAAGTAGCCTTCTTTTTCTTTCTTTTTTTTCAAAAAAAATGAAATGAAATCGAAAGAATGAAACTACATCTCCCGCTTATCTTCAATTTCAATGTGGTAATTACTAGCTCTAGTAGTGACCAACAGAAGCGGACTGTACACCTAACCCACTTCTCTGGAGAGGTTGTAGGTGGTAAACCTACCTAGATGGATCAAAGAGCGGTAATTGTCGGGAAGAAAGGAGTATGTGGATGTTTTTATCTCACCAATATGACTCTTTCCGGATTTTTCTATTAGTCTGTATATCTATTCCACTTTTGGCTTTTACTATTACCAGGTTTGCCGCCCCCCCCCCAGGAGGGACCAGAAAAGTCAACAAGTTACGAGTCAGGTATTGAACCAAAGGGAGACACTTGGATTCGATTTCAGATATGTCATTATATGTTTGCCTTGGTATTTACGGTCTCCGATGTTGAAACAGTATTTCTTTATCCCTGGGCTACATCTTTCGAGGAATTGGGCTTATTTGCCTTCGTCGAAGCAATTGTATTCATATTTATACTAATCGTCGGCTTGGTTTATGCTTGGCAAAAAGGAGCATCGCAATGGTGTTAACTTTCGACCAAAAAGAACATAAGGAAAATTGAATACAAAGGTGAAGACTCTTTCTCAAATTCGATGTCACAGTTGCCTCTTCAGGGGGGGTATGTCAGACTCAATTTTTATGGCTAGTATTAGTGATTTTTCTAACTGGTCCAGACTCTCGAGCTTGTGGCCCCTTTTATATGGTACCAGTTGTTGCTTCATTGAATTTGCTTCCCTAATAGGTTCGCAATTTGATTTTGACCGGTATGGTCTGGTACCTAGATCTAGTCCTAGACAGGCAAATCTAATTGTCACCGCCGCTGGTACCATAACAATGAAGATGGCCCCATCTCCGATAAGACTTTATGAACAAATGCCTGAACCAAAGTATGTAATTGCTATGGGAGCTTGCACTATTACGGGAGGGATGTTTAGTACGGATTCCTACAGTACCGTTCACGGGGTAGACAAATTAATTCCTGTCGATATTCATTTTCCGGGTTGCCCGCCCAAACCCGAAGCTATCATGGATGCCATAACGAAACTCCCCAAGAAAATTGCTCGAAACAGATTTGTGAACCGGGCGTCTCGCCCCATCCGAACGAAGTACTTTAGTATAAGCCACCAACTTAATCTCGTACCGGGCACCTGTGCCGGAAAATACAATTGGGATAGAGAAAATTGTGGTACGAAATTGGCGCCAGCCAATTTTTCGGAAAATTGTCAAAAGTTTGCAAATGAACACGATGAATTAAAATCAGCAATTTAATGATTAATTCTACTCTTTTTGGAGGGATCAGCAGAACATAAAGAGGTGCTAACTAACATGAACACCGTTGATAAAGAGAAGTTTAATCTAAAAACGCGAGGTCGATTATCTGCCTGGTTAACCAAACACAATTTCTCACATCGACCTTTGGGTTACGACTACAGAGGTGTCGAGATTTTGGAAGTCAAGTCGGAAGAGTGGTTGTCTACAGCTGTTGCCCCATATGCTTACGGATTCAACTATCTACGGTCTCAATGTGTTACGACGCAACGCCGGGGGGTCTCTAGTTAGTGTGTATCACTTGACTCAGATGCAAGACCAGTCGGATCAACCCGAGGAAATATGTGCAAAAGTCTTTGTTTCAAGAACAAATCCTCAAATACCTTCGGTTTATTGGGTTTGGAAAAGTGCCGAATTCCAGGAACGTGAATCTTATGACATGTTAGGAATAATTTATCAAGGACATCCGTACCTTAGGCGTATACTAATGCCTGAAAGTTGGATTGGCTGGCCGCTCCGTAAGGATTACGTGGTACCCAATTTCTACGAGTTACAAGATGCCTACTAAATTGAATAGAAACGGAGAAACTCAGTATTAAAACTTTTTTCTACCCAACCTATTACGCAATTTCAGGCAAAATTGGAGCTCAAATGATTCATCCAGTTATTCAAAAATATCTCAGTTTCTAACTAGCTTTTCCCAGGAGGATTTCGTTCCTATAATATAGGTTCAAACCAGTTTTCTCAACTTGGGAAAAAAATTCTCTCTTAGTTGCCAAGAACCAGATTTGAACTGGTGACACGAGGATTTTCAGTCCTCTGCTCTACCAACTGAGCTATCCCGGCCAACTTGTATAGGTTTCGTTTTCAAAACAGTTTAGATTAGGCAACTTTGCTTTCGGGTCTTTGCCCAACTCATCAAATTTGCAATTTTGTTTCTGCCGATTTGTTTAACGCTGTCTGTAAGACCCGAAGACTCGGGTTTGATCAAGCCATTCAGGGATTTGAACTGCCTGAATGGCTGATCTGCAAAATGCGTTGATGGGTAAAACAAGCGGGTTTAAATTGATTTCCCAAATTTTGATTGCAATTAGATCAATCGGATTTGATGCTAATGAAAATGAAAAAACCAATACGTTTCACTGCTGGGGATAGAGGGAATCGAACCCTCACGGCCAAAGCCAACGGATTTTCCTTCTACTGCAACTTGCGTCACTCCTATATTATAGGTAACTTTGTAGAATGGGGCTCTACCTTTATTCGCGAAAAAAAAAATTAGATTTGTTGCCGGTTCATCCGTTGAGGGGGGAAGAGTAGTCGTAGAAATGTGATGAGATCTTAGGTAGGACGGGTGGGGGGGAGATGTCAGAACTGGCGGCACCAATATGAGATAGTAGGTATACTTAGTGCTTTTGAGACTGAATATTGGCCCGATTCCGCGTATGACTGCTTTTTTTAAGCTCATTAAAATGAGCTTGCTTCCGAAGACTGAAATCCTTTTTCCCAACTCCACTTCAATCTTTCTATCTGCTTTACCTCATGCGGCCAACCACATCGAACATTTCAATATTTGAAAACTAGTTATTAATAGTTCGCCCGCTAGAATAACCCCCTTCGAGTCTCTGTACCTATCCCGCTTTTTTAGCGATCTGATCACTACTCCACAACGTGGAACGGGATTTGGCTCAGGATTGCCTGCTGAATAATCCCAGGTTTCCCTGAATCTGGGAGTTGCCACTTGATACGTTTCCATACCTAGGCTCAATCCGATTGAGTCCGCTGCGTCTACCATTTCGCCATATCCCCACCTTTAGGCCCCAAGGAACCGCGAAGGAAAATACCTAGATATTTCCTCATTATCGAAAGTTCAAAGTAATTTTGGTGCACTTTCCTTTTATTTGTCAACTTGCTTCCATTCTATCCAGGTGAAAAGTCATCAAGTGGGAAAGATTAGCACATATGTACAAATATGCGCATGTCTAATCTAAACATTCTACTTTTTTCGCTTCTGTTCTACAGCGCTCTTTCCCAACCTTGCCTCCCGTTCGCTAAGAATGGGAATACGCACGAGAAACTCTGTCTATCAATTGGCAACAATTGACTTATCCTCCACTTTTTTTTTTCTCTTCAGCACTAAAGTAAGTATATATGGACACAGTACTCGAAGCAATACACCTGTCACATTACTATATGCAAGTTTCCTTTACAGAATCTTTATGTAAATGTATATGCCATAACGTATTCATCTCATTCAGTACAAATTTTTGTATGCACCAGTAATGAATCTCCGTCTACTCCACCCATCTTTCTATTCAAATACTTTTAACAAGTCGAAGTGGATATTTATCAATTTTTTTAACTATATGTTATGATTTCTACAGATACTATTTTCAATTAACTTCTACCAAATTTGGTGGTGGATATGAATAATATTTCCGTGCCGACCCCATAGTTTTTTTTTTGCCACTTGGAAAACATTCATTTTATTTTATAGAAAAGGAGTTTTTACGTCTCGGTATCGAGGACCTCGTCTAAAATTGATGCGTCGTCTAAAAAATTTGCCAGGACTTACGGGTACGGGTAAGAGTAATACGTCTAACTTGGGGGAATTTCGACTTGCTGTTGACCAATCAACGTCGAGAAAGATTTCTCAATTCTGCGTGCGTTTGGAAGCCAAACAGAGATTACGTCTTAACTATGGATTGACAGAACGCCAATTACTAAGATATGTTCGCATTGCTAGAAGAACTAGGGGTTCGACAGGTCAAGTTCCGTTGCAACTGCTTGAGATGCGTCTGGATAATATTATTTTTCAGTTAGGCATGGCTTCCACAATTCCCGCTGCCCGACAGCTGGTTTGTCACAGACATATTTTGGTAAACCATCGCGTTGTGGATATACCAAGCTATCGATGTAAACCTAGGGATATTATCAGTATTCGGAACCGACCAACTTCTGCCAATGCTCCGAAGAGTGAGTCTCTCAGTGGGAACGAAGTACCAGATCACCTAACTCTGTCTATTTCGAAAACGGGTGAACCAACGGGATTAGTCAACCATCTGGTCAACCGGGAATCCGTCAATTTGGATATCAATGAATTGTTAGTTGTTGAGTATTACTCTCGAAAAGCTTAGTAGAAGAAGCTTTTATTCGATTCAATCAAATACTTTGTAGATATTTGTCCTGAAAATACTTAGTTGGAAAACTCCGAATGATGCAAGTTGGGGGGCGGATTAGCAGAAAGTCATGAAAAGCTATTCCGTCTACCTCTTAATCCTCTAAGTCTTGAAATTTAAAAACCTTCTCTTCTAGTTTCGAGGGTGACGGAATATTTTCCGATTAAAAAAAAAGTTGATTTGGCCCACGACGTTGTTTCCCAGTTATAGTTATGCGCTATTTCGGTCCATTTGATACCGAAGTGAAGAGATAGAGTAGCCCCCATCTATCGTTTTTGTTGAAGTATTCTTTCAACTCCTTTTTATCCGTATCCGGAAACAGATTAAAACTCTTATTCCGACTTCATCTTTTCCAAGATAATTGTTCAACTACATTTCAAGGAATAGACAAAAGTATCCCGAGAAAGTAATAATAGAAATAGGAAAGGGAGGGATTCGAACCCTCGGTAGCTAGAAATCTACATAGCATTTCCGGTGCCACACCTTAAACCACTCGGCCACCTTTCCCCGAGCTGCGATATTTCACCAGTGAAACCTCTGATTTTATTTTATGACTTTAGGCGATGAAGTGGCAAGTAATTTGCGGGTATCCGTTTCACTAAGTACCCCTCGAAATAGGGGTGAAACGTGACGGAAGTTTCCGACACCAATTAAAATCTCATTCCACTTATCACTCGACTACTTCTCTCTTCCAAGTTATTCTCCAAATAGATTTCTTACCTTTCTTCCGTAATTTCAACTGACGGATTAGTAATAGGTGAAGTAATAAAAAGAAAACAAGGAGTAATTTTGATTATGCCTAGGTCGCAGAGAAATGATAATTTTATTGATAAAACTTTCACAATTCTAGCGGATATTCTCATACGAATTCTACCTACTACTAAGAGGAGAGGGAAGCTTCTATATACTACAGGGATGGTGCGATTCGAGAAGGGAGGTAATTTAGCACTATTCCCACTTAATTGGAGAAAACTCTCAATTTGAAAAGCCCACATTTGAGAAAGGTGTTTTTCGAATGCCGAACAAATCCTTCGGTTGCGTATCCACGATTGATGCAGCCCCGCAAGCTACGGCTCCCGTCTCCCGCGGATCGAGGTATCGAGCAAGCAGGAGGTTAAACCTGTTAATTGGTGATACGTGGAAATCTTAGGAGTAAGCGTGGAGGGGGTATACACCACTAGAGAAATCGGCAATACAAACTCTTCGTCAACCTCTTAATTCAAAAGATGTTATGCGTTTTCGACAACTCCGGAGTCGCGATAACGACTAATTGCGATTGGGGTAACAAGCAACCATCCCGTTTGTATTTTGGATATCCCTTAGATCATCGGAGATTGCCGGGGTGAATAATCCTCTGAGAAACAAAGCGTTGGGAACGAAGAAATTGCCAGGGAGTTTAGCTACCACTAATTCATTGACGGCAACGCAATCGATCCAATAAAAAAAAAACTCCTTGTAAGAAGGATGGTTAGATACCGATTTTGTCATACACTAACCCCCGCCTGGTTAGAAATCTTATCAAGAGCAGGAGTAATGAAACTTCTCAAATTGCTTCCTCGTAAATTAAATTGGGCAGGAGGAGCCGTATGATACAGAAGTTTCACGTGCGGTTTTGAATCGGGGCTTTTCTGCGTAAGCAACCGTAACGGATGTCGGCCCAATCAGAGGGAGAATATGCAGAAGCTTCGGGAAGTTACTACAAAGCCATGCGTTTGGAGATTGATTCTTACGACCGAAGTTACATACCCCACAATATAGGTCCTATTCATACCAGTAATGGTAACCATGCAAAAGCTTTGGAATACTACTTTCAAGCGTCGGAGCGTAATTCCTTTTTGCCACAAGCTTTTAATAATATGGCTGTGATCTGCCACCACGTGCGACTATCTACACCTCGGGACTCCTCGGTTCATGATCAATCAACCGATAAAAAAAAAGGCTTCCCCAAGCATCTTTCTAGACGGGAGTTGCCACGAGCTGCGGGATTAGCCCCCTTCCAAACAATCCGAGTTCGGAGGAGGTAACCGGCCTAACCTTCCTATGGATAATTTAACTAAATAAGGGGATGCAGCGTCGTAAGGATTTCTCATTGAAAATCTGGATCGATACAATGAAGCTGGCTCATCAAAGATTTATGCAACTCGTTTCTGTAGAAGAGGCAGTTGAAAAAGCACTAAGTGGCGAGACACGGCGTAGTACCAAATCCCAAAGGAAAAAATTTCTCTCATTTTGAAAGATCCATGTTGAGATAGGGTAGTTAGTGACGGGAGAGATTTTTATTCTCTTCCCAATAGCTGTGAGTACGGAAAAGGTTTTATTTGGAACGAATAGAATTGAAAACCTGGCTATTTTTAGTTTTCCCACACCTCACCTCGGAGTAGGATTCATCCCTCACCCAAAGGGTGGGAGTGCAGTCATATGAGCCGTATGGGGTGGGAAACCCCCAAGTTCGGTTCTGAAGGAGGAGATTACTGGGAAAGGAATCATCCATTCTTGTCGAGGGGAACAGGCCATTTATCAAGGATTTAGAAATTTCGGAAGCTTGGTTTGATCAGGCTGCTGAGTATTGGCGACGGGCAATAGCACTTTCCCCCGACATTATGCCGAAGCACAGAATTGGCTGAAAATTACGGGACGCTTCTCCCCGTCTCATCGGTGGGAGAGTTGGAACAACAGTACGAGAGTAGCGTGACTTCCTAAATAGGGAAGTCAAAGTAAGTAAAACTTTTTGTTTCTCTCGACCCCTCCCCCCCCCCCCCGGGGGGGGGGGGCAATTAGTATTACTTATCAAGTCCATCAGGCGCCGCTAAGCCGTGTAATAATACCACCGAAAGCCTATCCCACATGATCTCTTCACTATAGACGTTCAACTTTCAAATTTGGAGGGAAGTAACAGATTCTTGCATGTTAATGAAACCCCCAATTCTCAGAAATTTTATATCTCCTGTTGGTAGGTTGTTGCTATCCCCTGCTCGAAGAGAGGAGAGTCCCAATGACTATTCGTTCGCCAGAACCAGAAGTCAAAATTATGGTAGAGAAGGATCCTGTAAAAACTTCTTTCGAGAAGTGGGCTCAGCCTGGACATTTCGCAAGAAATTTAGCTAAGGGTCCCAGTACCACTACATGGATTTGGAACCTACACGCCGATGCCCATGATTTTGATAGTCATACCAATGACTTGGAGGATATATCCCGTAAGATATTTAGTGCGCATTTTGGCCAACTAGCTATTATTTTCATTCGGTTGAGCGGGATGTATTTTCATGGAGCCCGTTTTTCCAACTATGAGTCATGGCTGAATGATCCCACACACGTAAAACCCAGTGCCCAAGTTGTTTGGCCAATAGTGGGTCAAGAAATACTTAATGGAGATGTGGGCGGGGGGTTTCAGGGCGTGCAAATAACGTCCGGATTCTTCCAACTATGGCGAGCTTCCGGAATAACTAGCGAGTTACAGCTCTATTGCACAGCCGTGGGTGCTTTAGTTTTTGCTGGATTAATGTTTTTTGCTGGTTGGTTTCACTATCACAAGGCTGCTCCAAAATTAGCTTGGTTTCAAAATGTCGAATCCATGTTGAATCATCACTTGGCCGGTCTATTGGGATTGGGATCGCTAGGATGGGCGGGACATCAAATACACGTATCGCTCCCTATCAATCAGCTCCTAGACGCAGGTGTTGACCCCGAAGAAATACCCCTTCCTCACGAACTCATCCTTAATCGTGATCTTCTAGCTCAGACGTATCCAAGTTTTGCAAAAGGATTAATTCCGTTTTTCACTTTGAACTGGTCGGAATACTCGGATTTTCTAACTTTTCGCGGCGGATTGAACCCGATAACAGGGGGTCTGTGGTTGACTGATACCGCACATCACCATTTGGCCATTGCGGTTCTCTTTTTGGTAGCTGGTCATATGTACAGGACAAATTGGGGTATCGGCATAGTACGAAGGAAATACTAGAAGCTCATAAAGGACCTTTCACGGGTGAGGGACACAAGGGTATTTACGAGATTTTGACAAGTTCATGGCACGCTCAATTAGCTATTAATCTTGCCACTTTGGGATCCTTAACAATTATTGTCTCTCACCACATGTATGCTATGCCGCCTTATCCCTACTTAGCTACCGACTACGCAACACAACTTTCTTTGTTTACACATCACATGTGGATAGGGGGTTTCTTAATAGTGGGAGCAGCTGCACATGCAGCTATTTTCGTGGTAAGGGATTATGATCCAACTACTCAATCATACAACAACCTGTTGGATCGTGTCATTCGTCATCGTGATACAATAATTTCACATCTTAACTGGGTCTGCATCTTCCTTGGTTTTCATAGCTTCGGTTTGTATATTCACAACGATACTATGAGTGCCTTGGGGCGTCCTCAAGATATGTTTTCGGATACCGCTATTCAACTGCAACCAATCTTTGCCCAGTGGATCCAGAATACTCACGCCTTGGCTCCTGGATCGACTGCACCTAACGCAACAGCAGGCACCAGCTTGGCCTGGGGTGGGAGCGACTTAGTAGCAGTGGCCGGCAAGGTGGCCTTAGCTCCAATTCCATTAGGCACCGCAGATTTTTTGGTGCACCACATCCACGCATTCACAATTCATGTTACTGTACTAATATTATTGAAAGGCGTCTTATTTGCACGCAGCTCTCGACTAATACCCGACAAAGCAAATCTTGGTTTTCGCTTTCCTTGCGACGGCCCCGGAAGGGGGGGCACCTGCCAGGTATCTGCTTGGGATCACGTATTCTTGGGCTATTTTGGATGTACAACTCTATTTCAGTGGTTATATTTTCATTTCAGCTGGAAGATGCAATCGGATGTATGGGGAAAGTGTAAGTGAACAGGGAGCAGTGAGCCACATCACTGGAGGAAACTTTGCACAAAGTTCAACGACAATCAATGGATGGCTGCGAGATTTTTTGTGGGCACAGGCTTCTCAAGTCATTCAGTCATATGGTTCTTCATTATCTGCATATGGGCTTCTATTCTTAGGGGCTCATTTTGTCTGGGCCTTTAGCTTAATGTTTCTATTCAGTGGTCGCGGCTATTGGCAAGAACTTATTGAATCTATAGTTTGGGCTCATAACAAATTGAAAGTTGCTCCTGTTACCCAACCCAGAGCTCTGAGTATTATACAGGGACGTGCAGTGGGAGTAACTCATTACCTTCTGGGTGGAATCGCCACAACTTGGGCATTCTTCCTGGCGAGAATCGTTGCAGTGGGATAATGGCTAGGAGGATTTGAGAAACATTATGGTATCAAGATTTCCAAAGTTCAGCCAGGGTCTATCCCAGGACCCAACTACTCGTCGTATCTGGTTTGGCATAGCCACTGCGCATGATTTTGAAAGTCATGACGATACTACCGAAGAACGTCTCTATCAAAAAATATTTGCATCTCACTTTGGTCAGTTAGCTATTATTTTTCTATGGACCTCTGGGAATTTGTTCCACGTAGCTTGGCAGGGCAACTTTGAAACATGGGTACAGGACCCATTACATGTCAGGCCGATTGCCCATGCCATTTGGGATCCTCATTTTGGTCAACCGGCGGTCGAAGCCTATACCCGGGGGGGGTCCGCGGGCCCGGTCAATATTGCCTATTCCGGCGTATATCAGTGGTGGTACACTATTGGTTTACGCAATAACGAAGATCTCTACACCGGAGCCATTTTTCTGCTAGCTGTTGCTGCTTTGTTCCTACTAGCTAGCTGGTTACACCTCCAACCCAAATGGAAACCAAGCATCTCCTGGTTCAAAAATGCTGAATCTCGTCTTAATCATCACCTATCAGGATTATTTGGAGTGAGTTCCCTAGCTTGGACAGGCCACTTGATTCATGTAGCTATTCCCGAAGCAAGGGGCGGGCATGTCAGATGGAACGATTTATTGACTACTGCCCCGCATCCCCAGGGGTTGGGACCTTTTTTTTCGGGTCAATGGAGCGTTTACTCGCAAAATCCTGACTCTAACACCCATTTGTTCAATAGCAACCAAGGAGCAGGAACAGCTATTCCAACTTTTCTGGGGGGATTCCATCCACAAACTCAAAGTTTGTGGCTAACTGATATGGCTCATCACCACCTAGCAATAGCCGTCGTGTTTATAATTGCCGGCCATATGTACAGAACTAACTTTGGTATTGGACACAGCATGAAAGAAATTTTGGATGCTCACATTCCCCCGGGAGGTAAGCTGGGACGTGGACACCGGGGACTTTATGATACGGTGAATAATTCTCTCCACTTCCAATTAGGACTTGCTTTAGCTGCTTTGGGAGTCATCACCTCCCTTGTTGCACAACATATGTATTCCTTACCCGCCTATGCTTTTCTAGCGCAGGATTATACGACCCAAGCAGCACTATATACTCACCACCAATACATTGCCGGGTTTATCATGGCAGGAGCTTTTGCACATGGAGCCATCTTCTTTCTTAGAGATTATGATCCCGAGCAGAATAGAGATAATGTGTTGGCAAGAATGTTAGAGCACAAAGAAGCAATTATATCTCACCTAAGTTGGGCTAGTTTATTTCTGGGTTTTCATACGTTAGGTCTTTATGTTCATAACGATGTAATGCTAGCCTTCGGGACTCCGGAAAAACAGATTCTTATTGAACCCGTATTTGCTCAGTGGATTCAATCTGCTCATGGTAAAGTTTCATACGGTTTTGACGTGCTTCTATCTTCAGTAGATAGTCCGGCAAGTAATGCTGGTCGGGGCTTGTGGTTACCTGGCTGGTTAGACGCTGTTAACAGTAGCAATAATTCGTTATTTTTAACGATTGGTCCCGGGGATTTTCTCGTTCACCACGCCATTGCTTTAGGTTTACACACCACTACACTAATTTTGGTGAAAGGTGCTTTAGATGCACGCGGGTCCAAGTTGATGCCGGATAAGAAAGAATTTGGTTATAGTTTTCCTTGCGATGGCCCCGGCCGAGGGGGAACTTGCGACATTTCTGCCTGGGATGCTTTCTACTTAGCTGTCTTTTGGATGCTGAACACAATTGGATGGGTTACCTTCTATTGGCACTGGAAACACATCACTTTATGGCAGGGCAATGCTGCTCAATTCAACGAATCTTCTACGTATCTAATGGGATGGCTAAGAGATTATTTATGGCTAAATTCCTCGCAGCTTATTAATGGCTATAACCCCTTTGGTATGAACAGCTTATCTGTGTGGGCATGGATGTTTTTGTTTGGGCATCTCGTGTGGGCTACCGGGTTTATGTTTTTGATTTCGTGGCGCGGTTACTGGCAAGAACTCATCGAAACTTTAGCTTGGGCTCATGAAAGAACGCCTCTTGCAAATATGATACGGTGGAAAGATAAACCGGTTGCCCTTTCTATCGTTCAAGCGCGACTGGTTGGATTAGCGCACTTCTCCGTGGGTTATATATTTACCTACGCAGCTTTCTTGATAGCATCTACATCAGGTAAATTTGGCTAGTCTTCATCTTTGTTCAACTACAAAATTGCTTGTTCCCGCGTCAGATTTACCCTCACTATCCTTTCTACTCGGCACACCGACTGCCTACTTGTTTCGTAGTAATAATACAACTCTGCTCACCTACCTACCAATTATGGCAAAAAAAAGTCTTATTGAAAAGGAGAATAGTAAGAAAAAATTGGTGAAAAAATATAATCTTCTTCGCCAATTTTTGAGACGAGAGATTAAGAATAGTTTGCGGATCCAGGATAAACTAATTATTTCCGAAAAATTGCAATCTCTACCACGCAACAGTGCACGCGTTCGTCTCCGTAACCGGTGCTCCCTAACCGGACGACCCAGATCCAATTATCGAGATTTTGGTTTTTCCAGACACGTACCCCGCGAGATGGCACACACCTGTGTCTTGCCTGGAGTGTTGAAATCGAGTTGGTAGAAAAACTACTTACCCCCCCGCCTTATCTACCGCTTGTTTAGAGAATTGAAATCTTATCTATTTATCGATAGATAAATAGATAAGATAGGATGGATAGATAAAATACTGCAATTTACTCATCTTCATCATTTTTGTTTATGCATTATTTATGTCCAATGTAATTCTTTAAGAGATGTATAATACTTACTTTAGAGGCATTAACTACGCAGGGTCGAGCAGCTTGGTAGCTCACGAGGCTCATAACCTCGAGGTCACGGGTTCAAATCTCGTCTCCGCAAAGTCAATTGTCAATTCTTTTTCCAATTTACCGGAAGTTCCTACCGAGGATTAAAGAGAATCGGTTTTTCCTTTCTGTTCTACTGACTTCCCCATGGATGCAGCTTAATTAGTTCAATCGAGGAAATAAAAATTGGGATTCTACCCCATTTTTATCGCCAGTCTAGATTTATTCACAGTACATAGGCCCCTTTAACTCAGCGGTAGAGTAACGCCATGGTAAGGTGTAAGCCATCGGTTCAAATCCGACAAAGGGCTAAAATAGTCATGTAAGATGCTAATAGAGAGAGTAGTTATCCAAAATTTAGATATCCAGTACCATTGGCTAGGAAAAAAAGATATTGTAGTCAACACGAACCCTGTTCGGGGGGGGATCTTAATGTAACTAAGTCACATGCAAAAAGAATATTGTAAAGAATATTGTATTGTCTCCGGCGATATCAGTAAATCAGTTGGATATACTTTTTTGTACCAGAGACGTTTTGGTTATTCTTACCTCGGGAATTAAATGCCAATATGACGAAAAGACAAACAATAAATAGATTTATCTATTTATTGTTTTATAGATATATATCTTTACATTTGCAGTTGTTGCCAAAGAAGATAAAAAAGAATAATTGTAATTTGGGAAATAGTTTTTCCCTATTCACTGTATTACAAAACAAATTTCAATTACTGAAAATATTCTTACAAGTCTCTGGCACTCTCCCCTTTTGCACATCTTTCAAACAATCGGAAACCGTTTACACTGCTAGGAGTCTAGATGGAAACATAATTATTCTGTTCGATGCAGAAATTTCCGACACACCCTCTGGTTGCTACCTATTTTTGTTAGTCGAGACAAAATATTTTTTTAAGGTTTCCTAGGAATTGGTAGAATAAGTCCCTAAATATACTCGAAGTAGAGATAGATGCAATAAAAAGCATAAGTTCCGCGTATTCCTATGCATAACATGTGTAAACTCCTTATACTATACTACAAAATTTTGTATTTACCTACCCCGGATTCTCGGAGACAACTCGACTTTCCGTTGGATCAGGTTCGTTGTTGTGTTAAAATGGTTAGCGAAGTCCTGGAAGAAAAGCGGGGTTTACCTACTAAATATCTGACGTGGCAGAAGGGATCTCCCAGAGACAAGAAGGGATGATATATTGGAACGACAAGCAGGGAGGAGAAAGAATTGGGCAAAAATGATGAATAGAATAAATTGAAAGAAAAGTGAAAAAAAAATGGAAAAGGGCAAGAAGGCCTTGTGAAAATATTACGATTTTTGATCTCGCACGACAAATTCTGATAAAATGACTTATCAATTCTGGTAATCTCATATTCAAGAGAACTATACCAACTCCTGGAATATAGAAATAGGAATGAGGGACCTAAAAGTGGTTTGGGTAGCTTAGTGGGAACAGATATGACAATTGCCATTGGAAAATCTTCCAAAGAACCGAAAGACTTATTCGACAGTATGGATGACTGGCTCAGGAGAGATCGTTTTGTATTTGTGGGTTGGTCCGGCTTACTACTATTTCCCACCGCTTACTTCGCCCTGGGGGGCTGGTTCACGGGTACGACCTTTGTGACTTCGTGGTATACTCACGGATTAGCAAGTTCTTACTTGGAGGGATGCAATTTCTTGACTGCCGCGGTATCTACCCCTGCTAATAGTTTGGCCCACTCTTTGCTTCTTTTGTGGGGTCCTGAAGCACAGGGGGACTTCACTCGTTGGTGCCAATTGGGGGGTTTATGGACTTTTGTCGCCCTTCATGGTTCTTTCGCCTTAATAGGTTTTATGTTACGCCAATTTGAACTGGCTAGGTCCGTACAATTACGCCCCTACAACGCAGTAGCTTTCTCTGGTCCGATTGCGGTTTTTGTCTCCGTATTTTTTATTTACCCTTTAGGACAATCGGGGTTGTTCTTCGCACCTAGTTTTGGTGTAGCGGCTATCTTCCGATTCATTTTGTTTTTTCAAGGTTTTCATAATTGGACTCTGAATCCATTTCATATGATGCAGGTTGCAGGAGTTCTGGGCGTTGCTCTCCTATGTGCCATTCATGGTGCTACAGTTGAAAATACTCTATTTGAAGACGGTGACGGTGCAAACACATTTCGGGCGTTCAATCCAACTCAGTCTGAAGAGACTTATTCGATGGTAACTGCAAATCGCTTCTGGTCGCAAATATTTGGTGTCGCTTTTTCCAACAAACGCTGGTTACATTTTTTCATGTTATTTGTGCCAGTGACGGGTTTATGGATGAGTGCTATCGGAGTAGTTGGTCTCGCCTTAAATTTGCGCACGTATGACTTTGTCTCCCAAGAAATTCGTGCAGTAGAAGATCCCGAGTTCGAGACTTTCTACAAAAAGAATATCTTACTAAACGAAGGGATCCGTGCCTGGATGGCAGCTCAAGATCAACCTCACGAAAATCTTGTATTCCCCGAGTGGAAACGCTCTTTAATGGAACTCTCTCTCTGGGTGGTCGCGATCAGGAAACCACGGATTTTGCTTGGTGGGCGAGGAACGCCTAGTTGATTAATCTGTCTGGTAAATTGCTTGGTGCCCACGTAGCTCATGCTGGTCTGATTGTATTTTGGGCTAGAGCTATGAATTTATTTGAAGTAGCCCACTTCGTATCAGAGAAGCCTATGTATGAGTAGGGATTAATTCTACTTCTCCACTTGGAAACCCTGGGTTAGGGGGTAAGTCCTGGCGAGGAAGTGGCCGATACCTTCCCTTACTTTGTTTCCGGAGTGCTACATTTGATTTCTTCCGCATTTTTGGGTTTTGGAGGCATATATCATGCTTTGATTGGTCCCGAAACTCTGGAAGAATCTTTTCCTTTCTTTGGTTACACTTGGAAGGATAAAAATAAGATGACTACAATTCTTGGTATTCATCTAATATTACTAGGTTTCGGCGCTTTCCTACTGGTTTTCAAAGCACTCTATTTCGGAGGGTTGTATGATACATGGGCACCCGGTGGCGGAGATGTAAGAGAAATTACGAATCTTACTCTAAACCCCAATATTATCTTTGGTTACCTACTAAAGTCTCCGTTTGGCGGAGAGGGATGGATTGCGAGTGTAGATAATCTAGAAGATATTATCGGGGGACATGTGTGGCTCGGATCCATCTGTATTTTCGGCGGGATTTGGCACATATTAACAAAACCGTTTGCCTGGGCTCGTCGAGCTTTTGTGTGGTCCGGGGAGGCTTATTTATCCTACAGCTTGGGAGCTCTAGCCATATTTGGCTTCACTGCCTGCTGTTTCGTCTGGTTCAACAACACAGCATATCCTAGTGAATTTTATGGTCCCACCGGTCCAGAAGCTTCTCAAGCTCAAGCTTTTACCTTCCTCGTTAGAGACCAACGTCTCGGCGCCAACATAGGTTCCGCCCAGGGACCTACTGGGTTAGGAAAATACCTAATGCGTTCCCCCACCGGAGAAATTATTTTTGGGGGCGAAACAATGCGCTTCTGGGATCTTCGTGCTCCTTGGTTAGAACCTCTAAGGGGTCCAAATGGTTTAGATATTGGTAAGTTGAAAAGGGATATACAGCCATGGCAGGAGCAACGATCTGCGGAATATATGACTCATGCACCCTTAGGCTCCTTAAACTCTGTAGGCGAGGTAGCTA
Organism: Adiantum capillus-veneris; assembly: GCF_014529385.1. Taxonomy (NCBI): domain Eukaryota; kingdom Viridiplantae; phylum Streptophyta; class Polypodiopsida; order Polypodiales; family Pteridaceae; genus Adiantum; species Adiantum capillus-veneris. The sequence continues at coordinate 38,393,096 of NC_140931.1, forward strand.
TCGAGATTAAAGCTGTAAACTATGTATCTCCCCGAAGTTAGTTAGCAACTTCTCACTTTGTTTTGGGATTCTTTTTCTTTGTGGGCCATCTATGGCACACAAGTAGGGCTCGTGCAGCCGCAGCCGGCTTTGAAAAAGAAGTTGACCGCGATACCGAACCCGTTCTTTCTATGACACCCCTTAATTAAAATCCAAAGAATTTGTTTAGATGATGAAAGGATGATGGAAGAAAAAAAAAATAGGTGAATAATTTTCCACGTGCTAACAAGTGAAACAAGTGAGGACTTAATAAATTAACCTCCTCTTCTCTTAATTCATCACATTTCTTTAAGATCTATCTATCCAAGTGGATACGTAGATTCCAACTCATCATCTAGTCATATATTATACACACACAAATAATGGTTTTTTGCAACGTATTGGAGGAGAACCTCTTTGGATCGGAGTAGATCTCAGCTATCACTCTTGTCTCCTTTATGGATGATCCAAATGTTAGGAGAGAGAGGGATTCGAACCTTCGATGGCATCGAGGTGCCATGCCAATTTTCAAGACTGGAGCCTTAAACCGCTCGACCATCTCTCCCAAATAGGCGAATTCTTCCTTTGAGATTCGGAGGATAAAAAGTGTAACCCAAGTCTACCAGATGATTGGGGAAGACAATTGAGTCACGAATGAACCGCAAAAGTTTTTGATTCTAAGATCTATTTGTATAGAGAGAGATTTTTTTTTCTACCCTTGCTACGATACAACAGATACGGGGTGAAAATATCGCTACATGAGATAAACATCTTCAATAGCAGGCGGGGTTGAGCTAACTTTTCTAGTTGAGAGGTGTCGTAGGGATTTGATAAATTAGTCTTAGAAATAGACGTTTGTTCCCTACAAATGAAAACTTCGCAGCAGCTCCGTCGGATGAGGATTAAGTGGTACAGAAAATCAATTCCTCATGCGAAAGGAATCGGAATTATGACTACTGCTTTTCAATTTGCTTTATTTGCATTAATTGCTACCTCATTTTTATTAGTTGTTGGTGTGCCTGTGGCGTTTGCGTCTCCCGGAGGATGGTCTGACAACAAAAATATTGTTTTTTCAGGGGCCTCATTATGGATTGGATTAGTTTTTTTGGTAGGTATACCCAATTCCTTCATCTCCTAAAAGTCTGTTTTGGTTCTTCCCCTCGTAACTTACCGTTACGGGTGGGGAATTCAAATGTGAAACGAGATAAATAGATTTTCCACCGCCAGAAAGAAGGATTTGCAATTTGCAATACATAACTCAGTTTAAGTTGATTTCGTAAGAAAAGAAATGAAGTTATGTAGGCAAATTTAATCTTTTCTTTTATTATATTAAAAGAAGTGTGTATTAAGCATCTCATTGGTAAAAGATGCAATTTGGTACGTAAAATAAAATGACGGATTGCGCGGATATAGTTGAGTGGTAAAATTTCTCCTTGCCAAGGAGGTGACGCGGGTTCGATTCCCGCTATCCGCCTACTTTGGGGACAATAAATAGGTTTGACCCCTAATAAAGAGACATACAAAACTCTTACCTATAGAAATTTCAAGTTTTTGCAATTCACAATTTCGTTTGAAATTTTGGGGCGAATAACTAGGTTGCAGGTTGTCATTTTCGAAGTGGATGCATATGAAACTATAAATTTTCATCGGGAGCATAGGGGAAACTACTTGTCAGTTTCTAATCTCAGCACTATACTCACTGGTAAGACATTTCGTCTGACCGGCTGAACGTCCTCGATGGTCTTTTCAAGTCGGCATTAGAATAGAATCTTTGAAACGGGGCGATATAGTCAAGCGGTAAGACGTAGGACTGCAAATCCTCAATTCCCCAGTTCGAATCTGGGTATCGCCTAGAAGAAGAAATGGAAAATAACAATTTGGAAGATTAAATTCATCTAATTTTACTCACCCATCTAGGTAGAGTTTTTCGGGGATTGCTTGGTGCGCCAAAATCGGATACAGGTTGAGTTGCTCTATAGCTTTTTATAGCCTAACACATTCCATGTATCTCGACAAATCACGCATCGACAATCCCGAATAAGTATACTACTACTTAGTCAGTAGCAAGTAGGAATTGACAAATTCTACAAAATTAGAAAAACTACCCAGTAACATTGGAAAAGACGACTTGGCTTTATACATACTCGTTGTTTCTCGCTACTAGGGGGGTATCCTGTAGAAGAAGATATTTGATTCTTATTACGTTCTTTGACGCTTCCAAAGATTTAATATACATCTGAGCTTGAGGCTAGTTAGTTATCGGTAAAATTTGGGGAGTGAAAAGATAGGAATTATAATTACGGATTCAGTCACTATAGCTTGGGCTGCCTTGACGGCAATTTCTACCTTTTCCCTCTCGCTTGTAGTTCGGGGAAGAAGTGGGTTGTGACTTGTGTCGAGTAGCTAATTGATCCTTCGTTAAACGGATCCTTTATCTAGTTAATTTAGGAATTAAATTACACTGCATAGAAATTTTTTTTTTGCCTATAAGATTTCTTCTCGTATCAAAATCTGGAAATTGAACAAAAAAAGTAAATAGATATATCTATATTATTTGATTCCGGGGAGAAGAAATTCTATGAGGGGTTTTAACAACCCAAGATCATTATTTTAACCCTTTACTTCATAAATTGGTATAATGGGGTAATCGGTATTTTACTCCACTGGTGGTTCAAGTTGTAGATATTTCTCTGCGTTTACGACTGCACCCGAGGCAAAAAATTAGCTTTTTTCTTGTATTTTCAGTTGATATGCAGCTAAGCTTATAGTTACGAATGTTTCACTTGATACCGTTTTAGTGACTATCTCTTTCTTCTAGAATAGAAATGTAAGTAGAACAGATTGAATGTCCAACCCATAGCTGCTCAGTGAGTGGATCTCATTTCTGGGGGAAGCAGTACCAATTTGGTAGAATTGCTAGAAATTGATAGATCGATAACTCTATCAATTTCTAGCAATTCAATCTGGAATTGCGGGCAAACAACATAGGCAGAAAAATTCTAAAGAAGCGGGGAGGGGGGAGCAATCATTACGATTAGCAGGAGTAAACTTAACCAGGAAACGTCGTTGGGTAGTAACAATTTGCTGATGTGGTAGTATAGTAGCAGCCATATAGGTCCGCGATTTACTCCGAAATACCAAATCTTGTTTCACCGCATTTGCTTTGTGAAAGCAAAATATATATATATATATCTTTTCATCTTCCCCCCCCCCCCCCCCCCCAACAACTACTCCCATGAATTACTACACTATTAACTTTACTAAGTTACCAAGAAATCTACTAAGTTACCGATCAGAGTAATTGATAACTACCCATTATTTTGGGCGGCCGTCTGAATGTAAAGAATGAGTAGAAAAGCTCTCGGAATTAGAATGAAAAGTGCAGTGGCTACAAACGCAAGAATGTTTACTTCCGTATTAGTAGTTCAAATCATTAATTGGGAAATAAATTAAGCGGCCCCATCAAGAGAAACTCTCGGATTCCGTTATGAACCTTCGATTTTTAGTTAGTCGGGTTGACCGAATCAAATATTATTAGTTAATTATAAGGCGTTGAAACCAAATTTCTAATATCGATTATGTAGTATATCACACGATTAGGTATGCAATACAAATAGATACCGGGAATACCTATCTCTAACTTCTACAAGCAGTTTAGATCCATCGCTTCCGCTTCTAGCTAATCGGTCAGCTGCTAACAGGGGAAAGTGATATGTTGATAAATCATTTTACTCATTAGTTTAATGTCGTTAATAAAAAACTATTTCTATGGCATCCTTAATCCCTCCATATTGACAACTCGAGGGAAATAACCTAAGCTTCTAGCAAATAATCTGGCCTCTATCGTCTAGAGGCCCAGGACACCTCTCTTTCACAGAGGCGACGGGGATTCGAATTCCCCTGGGGGTATTCGAGTTTCAATAACTTCTTTGCGCACATAACAAGTCTATTGTTACCCCTCCCGATAAATTTCGGGACAACTGAAAAGAATCGAATGAAAGCTTTTAAATGAAATTGATTAATCGAGCAACAATTCATGTCATAGAATAGAACCAAAATTCCTTTCCTACGGGTCGATGCCCGAGCGGTTAATAGGGACGGACTGTAAATCCGTTGGCGATGCCTACGCTGGTTCGAATCCAGCTTGACCCAAGAAGTAAAATAGGAAAATCTAAATCTGGGCATATTCTTTATAAGTGGTATCTTTTAGCATCTATGTAAGATGGGTAATAGAACTCCGATGTGTTTCGTTGCAATTTCCCGTATCGGGATTGACGGGTCTCGAACCCGCAGCTTCCGCCTTGACAGGGTGGTGCTCTAACCAATTGAACTACAACCCCGAGTAGCAATTAGCTCAGTTGAAGTGTATGTAGTAATTGTCCAAGAGTCAATGATTCATAATCTAATTTTTGTTAAAACTCATGAATGAGGACAGAAGAAATCTTTTTTTTTTTACTTTGCTAGGGAATAAAAGAAATCGGATAGAAAATCTTCAGGTTGTAGGAGGTCTTCAATCTGATATATTTTTCAGAGGCGTTGGCAATAAATTATCCTAACCCTAAGGCAATCTTTTTACAATCTATCTACCTATCTACCTACAGATAGAATTTTTTATTTGACAAGTACCTCTATTCACGTTGCCCAGAGTTGGAGACGTCACAGATTGGTGTTGCCAAAATCATTGGGAAGACATCCTACTTATCCTTCCACCAAGCTTTAGATTTTCTTGACAATTAAAATTTCTGATGTGATATAATTACAAAGGACTTCTTTTCTCGATTCCACGTCTAAGCGTCAATCGTTGTTTCGCCCCTGATACTACTAAGTTTCCCGGAAAAAACTTTATCACAGAAGTGATTTTAAGTTTGTAAAATCTGGATTTTGCTTAGGTTCCCATCTCGTGGCTCGTCAAAAAGAAAAAAAATTTCGGTGCATAAACCCTCTAAATTCTTTTTGAAATAGCAAAATATGTGAATAAGATTTCCTGCAGCTTTCTACCTGCTTTCACGAATTTGTTAGAGGAGGAATAAAGAAAGATAATTCAGTGAAAAAAAAAGTCTACTCATATCTATTTACTCACACCCACTCGTATATTTAGATCTATCTAGATTAGATATTCCTCCACCTTTATATATATATATATATATATATATATATATATATATGTATGTATGTATGTATGTATGTATGTATGTATGTATGTATGTATATATATGTATGTATGTATATATATATATATATAAATCTTTGTCAAAGGAAGGAGGAATTTGCAAATTATATTATTAGAATCATCAGACTGGTCTGTGAAATTTAATTCAGAGGTAGGTCTAGATGTACCACTTCGTTAGGAGGAAGTGGAGGTATGCCCGTACTGCCAGAACTTGCACAAATTCAATTTAAAGTTTTTAGTCCTTTCGTTCATCAAAAATTGCTTAAGGAACTTGAAAATTTCCCAAAAATTGAAGATACAGATAAGGAAGTAGAATTCTGATCTATTGGAAATCAGTACTGTCATAATAATCAATATCTAATTCTCCTAAATGCTTTTCTCATATTGAACTGATCATTTAATGTGGGGAAGTGCCAGGGGAGAAAAGGCTAGAATATTGGTTAACCTAGCAGATCGGCCACAGTAGGGATCCATTGAGGGAAAATAGGGATCCAAAGGGGGGGCCATCTGCAAAAGAGCCATGTGCAACAATGGGCTAAAAAGACCCTAAGGTTCAGCCCATTAAGACTTCCAAAATGCTAAGGTTCCAAAATTCAAAGGTTGTGTCCAAAGGATTAAAGCTCAAGGGGAATTGGATGCTTTGTGTGCTCTCCAAAGTCAACACATATCCCTACATGGGAGAGGGTGAGCCCTTCTTCTAGGGGATGATAGAGAAAGCCACACACACACACACAGGCTCCCTTTACACAAAGGGAATGAGGGACACATGTAAGCTCCCTAGGCCAGATGCCCACAAGGTGTGCCCAGTTTCTATTGGATGACCCTTGAAGTGGACCAATGAGAATTAAGCTAGAGTAAATCTAGTTTAATTAATTTAAAAACATTTAATAAAAGAAACCAATGAGAATTAAGTCTCCTAGAAGACTATTGGGCAGTCTCACAAGGGGTCCAATGAGCATTCAGGAGCCCAATGGCTTGCCTGATTCCTATTGGCCAGGAGGCAAAGGGGTCCAATGAGAGTTTAGTTTAATTATTTAATTACCTAAAGCTCTCACAAAAGGGGAAAGGGGGACACATGTCAAAAGGCTATCACTTATGCTGCTTAATAGTCATTGGCTTGACTTGGGGAGAGACAATGAAGGCTCAGCAAGAGCAAATAGCAAGAGGGCTCGCCCAAGAGGAGAGAGGGGGCTGATTTTTGCAAGGCATTATCACACACACACACTCACACAATCTCATGTGTGAAGAAAGAGAAGACTATCTCTTCCCAAGCTTTAATGGAGAACTCATCACCTACTCCAAGCTTGTGAGATAGAAGCCTACATCAACACTCTCTTGGCATGTGGATGCAAATCCAACCAAGAGCCAAGCTTCAATGCATGCTCATCTCCTCTACCAAGCTAATTACTAAGCTAAGCTATGCTAATATGAGTGATTATGTGAGGAGATGTACATCTTTCTCGTAAGATACTCCTTCTTCCTCTCAATCTACTCTCATACCCTGCTAGCTCTCACCATCTTCGAAGGTGTGTGAGGTCTTGGGTCTGAGAACGGGGATAATTCAAGTTGTGTTTGCTTAGTGCATGAAGCTTTCATCTTCATTGCACTAGCTAGTCTTGAAGGAACACAAAGAATTGTATTGTACAATGTCTCTCTTGATGGGAGAAACCATAATACAAAGCCTTTTGGAGGGGGGATCGGCTCCATGCAAATCCGGTCCTCAACTGTTGTCATTAGCTTAATTTCTCTCTCTTTTGAAAGTATTGTCGATGCTATCTAACTAGGTGTTATGCTTTTTGTTGCTCTGTCCACCAAGCACTCTTGTAATTCTCATTAGGAATCTATTCTAATGAAATGCCCACTATATTCATGCTAATTTCCGCTACACATAAGTTTTTAGACCATAGCTAATGACAACAGTTGAGGACCGGATTTGCATGGAGCCGATCCCCCCTCCAAAAGGCTTTGTATTATGGTTTCTCCCATCAAGAGAGACATTGTACAATACAATTCTTTGTGTTCCTTCAAGACTAGCTAGTGCAATGAAGATGAAAGCTTCATGCACTAAGCAAACACAACTTGAATTATCCCCGTTCTCAGACCCAAGACCTTACACACCTTCGAAGATGGTGAGAGCTAGCAGGGTATGAGAGTAGATTGAGAGGAAGAAGGAGTATCTTACGAGAAAGATGTACATCTCCTCACATAATCACTCATATTAGCATAGCTTAGCTTAGTAATTAGCTTGGTAGAGGAGATGAGCATGCATTGAAGCTTGGCTCTTGGTTGGATTTGCATCCACATGCCAAGAGAGTGTTGATGTAGGCTTCTATCTCACAAGCTTGGAGTAGGTGATGAGTTCTCCATTAAAGCTTGGGAAGAGATAGTCTTCTCTTTCTTCACACATGAGATTGTGTGAGTGTGTGTGTGTGATAATGCCTTGCAAAAATCAGCCCCCTCTCTCCTCTTGGGCGATCCCTCTTGCTATTTTCTCTTGTTGAAACCTCATTGGCTCTCCCCAAGTCAAGCCAATGACTATTAAGTAGCATAAGTGATAGCCTTCTAACATGTGTCCCCCTTTCCCCTTTTGTGAGAGCTTTAGGTAATTAAATAATTAAACTAAACTCTCATTGGACCCCTTTGCCTCCTGGCCAATAGGAATCAGGCAAGCCATTGGGCTCCTGAATGCTCATTGGACCCCTTGTGAGACTGCCCAATAGTCTTCTAGGAGACTTAATTCTCATTGGTTTCTTTTATTAAATGTTTTTAAATTAATTAAACTAGATTTACTCTAGCTTAATTCTCATTGGTCCACTTCAAGGGTCATCCAATAGAAACTGGGCACACCTTGTGGGCATCTGGCCTAGGGAGCTTACATGTGTCCCTCATTCCCTTTGTGTAAAGGGAGCCTGTGTGTGTGTGTGGCTTTCTCTGTCATCCCCTAGAAGAAGGGCTCGCCCCCTCCTTTGTAGGCTTTGAAGAAGACTTTTGTACACACACTAAGCATCCAATTTTCCCTAGGGTTGACCTTTGGACACAACCTTTGAATTTTGGAACCTTAGCATTTTGGAAGTCTTAATGGGCTGAACCTTAGGGTCTTTTTAGCCCATTTTTGGACATGGCTCTTTTGCAGATGACCCCCCCTTTTGATCCCTATTTTCCCTCCTTTGGATCCCTACTGTGGCCGGTCTGCTAGCTTAACCAATATTCTATCTTTTTCTCCCCTGGTACCTCCCCACATTAAATGATCAGTTTAATATGAGAAAATCATTTAGGAGAATTAGATATTGATTATTATGACACTTTGAGAATCTAGGGACAAGGCTAAACTTCTCTTCGGCCTATCATCCACAAACGGATGGCCAAAGTGAAATAGCTAACCTAACCATTCTCGATCTACTAAAAGCCTATGTAACGGAAGTAGATCAAAGATCCCAATGGGAGAAGTACTTACCCTTAGTGGAGTATGCTTACAATAACACTGTACATACTTCCATGGGAAAAGCACCTTTCGAGGTAATTGAGGGAAGATCAAAAAGTCCCTTGCTACTTAAGGTACATGGGAAGATCTTCGGTGTAGATGAGTATAGCCGAGACCTACAAGAATCTTTCCAAAAGATTAAGGATGCTATCTCTATCTCACAGCAAAGGCAAAAGGCTGCTGCTGACAAGCACAGAAGAGCCCAAGCCTTTAAAGAAAACGATTGGGTCTTGTTAAAGTTTCCCAAGGCTCGATTAAGGCACACGACCGGCAAGAATCCTACGGGCCACCAAAAGTACTATGCTAAACTAGCAAAAAGGTACTATGGTCCCTTTCAAATTCTTAGGCCAATGAATGAGATGGCCTATCAACTCAAGTTGCCCAATCATTGGCTCATACACAATGCTTTTCATGTGAGCCTATTAAAGCCTTACAAAGGAGAGCCACCTCAAGAACCAACTATTGAAGACCCACCGGAGATCGAGGACCAAGAGGAGGTGCTGCAGCCCGAATCCATTCTCCGACATGAAGACAAGGTACTAAGAGGCGGTAAGACTATCCGACGATATCTTATTAAGTTTAAGAATTATCCTTTTGAAGATGCTAGATGGATGCAAGGCATACGATTAAAGGATAACCTAAACCTTGTCAATGCTTACAATGCTTCCCAATGAGTAAGAAAATGTTTAAAATGTTAAAAAATGAACAAAGTTTTTGTATGATAAGACTCTCTTTTTCTTTATTGTGCACAAAAATGAAGTAGTATGCATGCTTAGATCAAGTTTGCAGAGACGACGTCTCCCAAACACCAAGCTGAGCTTGTCACTCTATTATGGAAGACTAATAGGACTAATGTGCAGACATGCCTAAGGCTCTCAAGCGCCAAATGGACTAGTCATCCATTGTGGAATGATGTTGTAGGGTAACATAGGGATCCTCTACCCGCTAAGAAAAGGACTCATGAATATGCTTTATCTTCTCTACACCATAGTCGAGGACGACTATGATTTCAAGAGAGAGGTAATGTCATAATAATGAATATCTAATTCTCCTAAATGATTTTCTCATATTAAACTGATCATTTAATGTGGGGAAGTGCCAGGGGAGAAAATGCTAGAATATTGGTTAACCTAGCAGACCGGCCACAGTAGGGATCCAAAGGAGGGAAAATACGGATCCAAAGGGGGGGCCATCTGCAAAAGAGCCATGTGCAACAATGGGCTAAAAAGACCCTAAGTTTCAGCCCATTAAGACTTCCAAAATGCTAAGGTTCCAAAATTCAAAGGTTGTGTCCAAAGGGTTAAAGCTTAGGGGGAATTGGATGCTTTGTATGCTCTCCAAAGTCAACACATATCCCTACATCGGAGGGGGCGAGCCCTTCTTCTAGGGGATGAGAGAGAAAGCCACACACACACACACACGTAGGCTCCCTTTACACAAAGGGAATGAGGGACACATGTAAGCTCCCTAGGCCAGATGCCCACAAGGTGTGCCCAATTTCTATTGGATGACCCTTGAAGTGGACCAATGAGAATTAAGCTAGAGTAAATCTAGTTTAATTAATTTAAAAACATTTAATAAAAGAAACCAATGAGAATTAAGTCTCATAGAAGACTATTGGGCAGTCTCACAAGGGGTCCAATGAGCATTCAAGAGCCCAATGGCTTGCCTGATTCCTATTGGCCAGGAGGCAAAGGGGTCCAATGAGAGTTTAGTTTAATTATTTAATTACCTAAAGCTCTCACAAAAGGGGAAAGGGGGACACATGTCAGAAGGCTATCACTTATGCTGCTTAATAGTCATTGGCTTGACTTGGGGAGAGCCAATGAGGTTTCAACAAGAGAAAATAGCAAGAGGGCTCGCCCAAGAGGAGAGAGGGGGCTGATTTTTGCAAGGCATTATCACACACACACTCACACAATCTCATGTGTGAAGAAAGAGAAGACTATCTCTTCCCAAGCTTTAATGGAGAACTCATCACCTACTCCAAGCTTGTGAGATAGAAGCCTACATCAACACTCTCTTGGCATGTGGATGCAAATCCAACCAAGAGCCAAGCTTCAATGCATGTTCATCTCCTCTACCAAGCTAATTACTAAGCTAAGCTATGCTAATATGAGTGATTATGTGAGGAGATGTACATCTTTCTCGTAAGATACTCCTTCTTCCTCTCAATCTACTCTCATACCCTGCTAGCTCTCACCATCTTCGAAGGTGTGTGAGGTCTTGGGTCTGAGAACGGGGATAATTCAAGTTGTGTTTGCTTAGTGCATGAAGCTTTCATCTTCATTGCACTAGCTAGTCTTGAAGGAACACAAAGAATTGTATTGTACAATGTCTCTCTTGATGGGAGAAACCATAATACAAAGCCTTTTGGAGCGGGGACCAGCTCCATGCAAATCCGGTCCTCAACTGTTGTCATTAGCTTAATTTCTCTCTCTTTTGAAAGTATTGTCGATGCTATCTAACTAGGTGTTATGTTTTTTGTTGCTCTCTCCACCCAAGCATTCTTGTAATTCTCATTAGGAATCTATTCTAATGAAATGCCCACTATGTTCATGCTAATTTCCGCTACACATAAGTTTTTAGACCATTAAATGTTACAAGTACCAATTGACAGAACCTTCTCTCGAAGAGAGAGATGCCGCGTATCAATGTATTACGTATTCTGCTGACCCATATGTACCAGCTTAATTGATTTGTAAGGAAGACCAAATAGTGCAAGAGGAAGATGTACGACTCGGATCTATTCCTTGGATGAATTCCGGAGGAACATTTATTATTAATGGGATCGCTGGAGTTTTAGTCAGTCAAATATTGAGGAGTCCTGGTATTTACTACAATCGGGAGTCGGATCAGAGAGGGATTCTCGCGTATACCAGCACCGCAATTTCAGATCAGGGAGGGAAATTTAAGCTAGAGATAGACGGGAGGAATAGAATATGGGTTCGTATAAGCAAGAAAAAATATATATCTATTTTTATTCTACTAGTAGCTATGGGGTTATGCAAAAGAGATATTCTACAAAACTCCCGTTACCCAAGGATTTTTTCAAATATGTTCAAAAGGCAAAAAGAAAGTATTGAATCTCCAGAGGATGCCATAGCAGAGCTGTACAAACACCTATACTCTGCTACAGACGCAGATGTATTCTTTTCGGAATCCATATTTAGGGAATTATAGAAGAGTTTTTTCCAACATAGATGCGAATTAGGACGAATTGGTAGACGAAACCTAAACATCAAGCTAACTCTTGATGTACCCGAAACGGAGTCTTTTTTGCTACCCCAAGACATATTAGCAGCTGCAGATCACTCAGTAGAAATAAGTTACGGAGAGGGCAAACTCGACGATATAGATCATTTGAAAAATCGACGTGTTCGATCCGTTGCATATTTGCTTCAGGAACAATTGAAATTAGCTCCAAACCGTTTGGAGAATTTGATTCGATAAAATTTATCTAGAGCCGTTAGGCGCAAATGCGCAATCACTCCCCGAGGGTTGGTCACACCCGTGCTAGTAATAGAAGCTTTCAAGGAGTTTTTTGGTTCACACCCCCTTTCGCAATTTTTGGACCAAACAAATCCATTATCTGAAATGGTTCATAAACGAAGATTAATCTCTGCAGGTCCCGACGGGTTAACACGTCGAACCACTAGTTTTCAAGCTAGAGATATTCATTTCAGTCATTATGGTCGCATCTGCCCAATCGAAACATCGGAAGGTATGAATGCTGACCTGATTTCCTCATTAGCTATTCAGGCAGGAGTTAACACTTCGGGATCTTTGGGGAGCCCTTACCTCGAAATGTCAGATTCGTCTGGGGAGGTCCAGTTAGTCAATTTATCACCCGTCGAAGATGATTATTACCGAGTAGCAAGTGAGAATTTACTATTATCCGAATGGAGAGGTTCGGAGAAGGAAATTATACCAGTGCGATATCAACAAGAGTTTCTCAGCGTTCTCTGGGAACAAGTTGATTCTCGAAGCATTCATCCTCTCCATCATTTTTCCATCGGAGCTTCTCTCATTCCATTCATTGAACATAATGATGTATACAGTGCTTTGATGGGTTCTACCACACAACGTCAAGCTGTTCCATTAATTAAGCCCGAAAGATGCATTGTAGGAACTGGGTTGGAAAGTCAAGTAGCTTTGGATTCGGGAAGTGTAGCTATATCCGAACAGGATGGTGAAGTTTTCTATATTGATGGTAATAGAATTGAGCTATCTCTTATCCACGAAGCGAAAAAGAACAAATTGGCTCAACCTACTACAATTGAGGAATTAAAAATATTTGAGCGTTCCAATAATAACACCTGCATGCACCAAAAACCCGAGGTTTCGCCAGGAGAACTCCTGAGAGGCGGAGAAATCGTAGCGGATGGAGCACCGACTGTCAGGGGGGAACTAGCTATGGGTAAAAATATATTAGTATCCTACATGCCGTGGGAAGGATACAACTTCGAAGATGCGGTGTTGATTAGTGAACGCCTTATCTATGAAGATATTTTCACATCTCTTCAAATCGAAAAACATGAGGTTGAAATTTGTGCAACAAATCAAGGACCTGAGCGGGTTACCAAGCAAATATCTCAATTGGATGGTTATTTACTTCGACACCTCGACGACGATGGGCTCGTAGAATCAGGATCTTGGGTGGAGGCCGGAGACGTTTTGGTAGGTAAACTGACGCCTCAGGAGGGGGCAAGCTCATCACGTGTTCCATAAGGAAGATCATTACAAGCTATTTTTGGTATACAACTGGTTAATGCAAGAGAAATTTGTCTAAGAGTACCTATTGGTGGGAGAGGTCGAGTCACTGATGTGAGGTGGGTATACCCCGAAGATGATGCTACAAATGATTTGGAAGTAATTCATATACATATATTGCAAAGACGTAAGATACAAGTGGATGACAAGATAGCCGGTAGGCATGGAAATAAAGGTATTGTATCAAAGATAGTACCCAGGCAAGATATGCCCTATTTGCAAAATGGTACGCCGGTTGATATGATATTAAGTCCCTTGGGAGTACCTTCACGAATGAATGTGGGACAGATTTTTGAATGCTTGCTTGGGTTAGCCGGGGAGTTTTCAGAAACTCATTACCGTGTAGTACCCTTTGACGAAAGATATGAACGGGAAGCTTCCAGAAAACTAGTATTTGCCGAACCTCACGAAGCGGATGCGCGGACCAATAATCTGTGGCTATTCGAACCCAGCCACCCTGGAAAGAGTTGATTGATCGATGGACGAACGGGTGATCCCTTTGGACAATCTATTACAACTGGGAAAGCTTATATAATGAAACTTATTCATCAGGTTGATGATAAGATTCACGCACGATCTAGTGGTCCCTACGCGCTCGTTACACAGCAACCTCTCAAGGGGAAATCAAGACGGGGGGGACAACAAATTGGAGAAATGGAAGTCTGGGCTTCGGAGGGGTTTGGGGTGTCCTACACCTTGCAGAAAATGCTTACAACTAAATCAGATCATATTTAGGCTCGCTACAAAGCACTTAGTGCAATTATGACCGGAAAACCCGTTTGCAAACCTAAAACCGTTCCAGAGTCTTTCCGATTGCTAGTTCGGGAGTTACGACGTATGGGCCTAAATTTGGAACGCAATTTCATACCTGAAGATGATTTGGGAAGGGAATATTTCCTTGAAATTTCTCTCATGAAAATTAATTGAGAGTTTATTATGATTCATCGAACTAATTATCAACAACTTCGGATTGGACTAGCTTCTCCCAAACAGATTCGCAGTTGGGCCGAAAGGGAGTTACCTAATGGAGATGTCATTGCACAAGTCGATTAACCTTACACATCGCACTATAAGACTCACAAACCATAGAGAGATGGGTCATCTTGCGAAAGAATATTTGGGCCTACAAAAAGTGAAGTCTGTGCTTGCGAAAACTGCCGATCTGTCAATGACGAAGGAGAGTCTTCTAGATTTTGCAAGCATTGCGGAGTCGAGTTTACTAACTCTCGAGTTTGTAGATATCGGATGGGATACATCAAACTCGCGTGTCCAGTAACTCACGTATGGTTTCTTAAACGAATCCCTAGTTAGATTGCAAACCTAATAGCCAAACCTCTTAAAGAATTGGAAAGCCCAGTCTATTGCGATGCGTGACTTGACTTCACATGTTGATTGGCATAGATTTCATACAATTTGTCATTCCATGTAGGAATTGGAGGCCTCTAACCAACGCGTCCCTCAATCAAAATTAAAGATGAGGAAGTCTCGCGCAACTCGGGAGAAAATACGCAATCTATTGCGTAGAAACTGAAGAATCCTCCCCATGGTTAGTTTTTGGTAGAAAGAGAGAGAATCTATCAAACTAATTAAATCAAGCTTCGTGAAAAAAAGAATAAGATATTTGTTTCAGTTAGTAGACAAATATTAAATGCTTCCTAACATAACCCCGATCCTTTGATTTTCTTTTTCGCTGATTTTCTTTTTCGCCGTTAGGAAAGACTTTGGGTATGGTTAGGGGAAGCTAATCATTGCATGTACTTCTCAAATCAACTGATAGCCATCAAAGTGGATTGAAAACCCAAAGGGGGGAAATGATCACATTAGGAACAAGAAAAAAAAATTTGACTTATGATAGGAAGGCAAAGAACCTACTTCCTCCTGTACAGGATCATCCAAGATGGAAAATTTGAGACTACTCGAAAAATACTATTTGGAACTCGAGTACTGAACAGCTATTTTCAACGGGGCGATATTTTATTAGATTATTCTAGATTCTATTATTGCGTTTCGAAAACATTTAATTAGTCAGGTTGTAAATCTGGTACTAGTTATTTGAGCCGGATGAGGGGAAACGCTCTTGTCCGATTCTGAGGGGGGGTCGGCCAACCTATCCCAATCTTTTTCTAGCTAGGCCCATGGTTGAAAGGCCCGCTCTATTAAGACTGCGGGGGCTGTTCAATTATGAGGATCGAGCCTGAAGAAACATACTTCCCACTTTTTTTTCTACCCAAAATTATGAGATGCTTCGAAAAAATGAAATTGTTACTGGGGGACATGCTATCAAAGAAGGATTAGCTAGCTTAGATTTGCAAAGTTTTCTTGATTGCGCGTATTTAGAGTGGCAGGCGTCAGTAAAACAGAAGCCAGTTGGAATCGAATGGGAAGATTGAACAATTCGAAGAAGAAAAGATCTTCTGATCAGGAGGATTAAACTAGCCAAGGATTTTTTACGGACGAATATGAAACCCGAATGGATGGTTCTATATTTTATACCGGTTCTCCCGCCTGAATTAAGACCATTAGTGGAATTGTTTGAAGGTGAATTGATTACCTCTGATCTTAACGAACTTTATAGGAAGATTATTTACCGAAATAATACTCTCAGAGAATTCCTATCGGGTAGTGAATATACACCGGAAGGATTAATTGTTTGCCAAAAACGACTTGTTCAAGAAGCTGTAGATGCTCTCATCGGTAGTGGTATACGTGGGCAACCAATGAGGGATATTCATAATAGACCCTACAAGTCATTTTCACAGGTTATTGAGGGCAAGGAGGGTCGATTTAGAGAAAATCTACTCGGCAAGCGGGTCGATTACTCAGGTCGTTCCGTAATTGTTGTCGGCCCATCTCTTTCATTACACCAATGTGGATTACCTTGAGAAATGGCAATTGAGCTTTTCCAAGCTTTTGTAATTCGCAATTTGATTGGATGACACCTTGCCTGTAATTTACGAGCTGCTAAGTGCATGATACGGAAGGGGAATCCCATAATATGGGAAGTTCTTCGGGAAGTTATGCGAGGCCATCCTGTACTGCTGAATCGGGCACCTACTTTGCACAGATTAGGTATACAGGCGTTTCAGCCCCTCTTGATAGAGGGACGCGCCATTCGTCTGCATCCATTGGTTCGTGGGGGGTCTAACACAGATCTTGACGGGGATCAGATGGCCGTTCATGTCCCTTTATCTGTCGAAGCTCAAATCGAGGCTCGTCTTCTGATGTTTTTGCATCTCAATTTATTATCTCCCGCTACGGGCGATCCCGTATCTGTACCGAGTCAAGACATGCTTCTTGGTCTTTATGCGCTAACAATTGAAAGTAGGCAAGGAATCTATAGAAATAGACATCTTGGTTTTATAGACAGGGCTAACGTATATTCCACCAAACTACTTCATTTCAGCAGTTACTGTGACTTACTTTGGGCCAAGGAATCGAGACAAGTGGATTCCCACAGTCTATTGTGGCTTCGATGGAAAATCGATCTGCAAATTATTAGTTCCAAAATTCGTGAATTATCTTCCGAATCTCATTATGAATCGTCAGGAACTTCTATTCACTTCTACGAAAATTGCCGAATTAGAAAATGTAGGGATGTATCTATCTCTAGTATGTATGTACTTACAACAGCCAGTCGCATTTTATTCAATCAACAATTGAAGGAAGCAATGCAAGGTGTATCAAAGAATTATTTTTCATACACCACCTCATCTACTGTGAGTACATCAACAATCGATAGGTTTAATACTAATAGTAATAATGAGGAATGATAAAGCTTTTTATTATAGGCAATGGGTGAGGGTGAATAAATAAAATGAATCAGTTTAATGAAATTGAGAAGTTAATAACAGAGAGCTTGCTAAATACTGCGATATAAAACAACATATATATATATGAAGTTGAGGTCTTCATAATGATGGATCGAAATGAATTACCTTTCTGCAACAAGACGATCCATAGGGCTGCGATGAAGCGACTCATCGGCAAGTTAGTTGTTTGTTTCGGAATTGCGTCTACAACAAATATCTTAGATCAAGTGAAAGTTTTGGGTTTTCACCAAGCTACAGAAGCATCTATCTCATCGGGTATTGACGACCTTTCAGCAGTACCAACCAGAGGTTGGCTTGTACGAGACGCGGAGAAATAAGGTTACGTCTCGAAGGGGCATTACCGCTGCGGAAGTTTGCATGCCATAGAAAAGTTGCGTCAATCGATTGAAGCCTGGTATGCCACAAGTGAATGTTTGAAACGAGAAATGAATCCAAGTTTCAAGATGATTGATCCTTTGAATCCCGTTCACATGATGTCTGTTTCAGGAGCCCGAGGGACCATCTCCCAGGTCCACCAATTGCTTGGCATGAGGGGATTAATGGCAGATCCTCGAGGTCAGGTAATTGACCTACCCATCCGAAGAAATCTGCGCGAAGCTTTATCCCTGACAGAATATATTATTTCTCACTACGGTGCTCGCAAAGGGGTTGTGGATACCGCCGTGCGAACTTCAGATGCCGGATACCTAACACGTAGACTTATCGAAGTTATTCAACATATTGCTGTACGAAGAAGGGATTGTGAAACTCCTAGAAGTCTCGCTTTTTTTACTTCAAATACTGGCGAACGAAAACGAGGATTTCTTGGCACGATGCCGCATCAGGGATTGGTTGGACGTGTGTTGGCGGATCATGTTTACTGGGATGTTAGATGTATTGCCACCCGTAACCAAGATATTAGCGACGGATTGGCTAGTAAATTGATGGCATCCTCGAAGCCAATACATGTGAGATCTCCTTTGACATGCAAAAGCATTTTCCGGATTTGTCAGTTCTGCTACGGTTGGAGCCTTCCCCATTGCAATTTAGTAGAATTGGGTGAAGCCGTTGGTATCATTGCGGGTCAATCAATTGGAGAACCGGGAACTCAATCGCGGACTTTTCATACAGGTGGGGTATTTACGGGGGATATTGCGGAGTACATACGAACTCCATTCAATGGACTTATTAAATTTGACAAAAGATTACTTCATCCGACGCGTACGAGACATGGGCATCCTGCTTGGATGTGCCGAAACGATTTACCCCTCTTTATTGGCAATTCCGTCGGTACACAAAATTCTGTTATTCCAGCCCAGAGTCTGCTTATGATTCGAACTGGTCAATATGTTGAGTCGCAACAAGTTATCGCGGAAGTACGAGCCAAGGAGTTTCCTCACAAAGAATGTATTAGAAAACCTATTTATCCAAACTCGAGGGGAGAAATTCACTAGAGTAAATTTGTTTGGCATGTCCGTGATTCCATCTGCAATATCGCTCGTCTCGTACGAGAGGCGAGCCATATATGGATTCTTTCGGGATCTCCATCCAAATTTGATGGGAACTCTTTTTTTCATAAAGATCAAGATAGAGTTAGGATAAAACCCCACCCTATCAAAAGGATACACAGTCACTCGGAGGGAATTTTTGAAGCACAAGCCAGTGCTAGTAACTGCGTAGATCGTCGAAAAGGGATTCAAGAATTTGAAACCGATTCAAAATATTTTTCAAATTGGTCAAAACGTCCGAGATCCAATTACATCCTTTCAAATGTCTGGTTGAAACGAGCCGAGCTAGAAAACTCGGTTTCTTTGCTGATGGAACGATGCCAAAAAAATATCAAAAAGTTAGATTTCGTAAGTATCAATGTTCAATTAAACAATGGTTCGGATCAGGATCACATTTTTGCCACCTATGAAAACTTCGAGTATCAAACCATCGTTTCAGGGATCATAAAGTATGGCACTGTAGAAATTAAACCGGTCAATCCGAAGAGACTCCACTTAGATAGTGGGACAAGGAATAAAAGTTCTCATCCTTGGTGCAGGGTAGTTAGAAAAGGAAATTTCTTCCCGATTCCAAAAGAGGTTTATCTTACGCACGAACCCTCGTCGTCTATTTTGGTGACAAATAATGCTATTGTTAAAAAAGGTGCGCAAATCACTAACAATATTATTACCAAATCAGGTGGATTGATTCGGATGAGAAAGAGATCAAGAGATGCTACTACAATAAGAATTCTCCCTGGATATATTTATAATCCAGAGAAGCAAATTAATATATCCAAGCGGGGTGATACATTACTAGCGCCGGGTAATAGGATTTCGGATGACATTGAAGTCAAAAATTGGATTTACCTACAACCATTTACATTTCGCAGAAAAGGAAAAACCTTTGTCCCGATGACACCAGTTAGCGAGTATAACTTATCCAGCGATTCTCTGGCACAAGTAGCATCTCGCTTTGACAAACCAAAAACACAGAGACGCACAAAAGCCAAGATCCTTTCTCATTTGTTGCAAAAATGGCAAAAAAATTGAAGTAATTAACAATGTGCCTACTCAATTAGTTCGGCTTTGTTTGATAATTGAATGGCAGAAATATTTGCACGAAACCCTTCCTAGAAAAAGAAACTATTTCTCTCTTATCAGTGTGAAAATAAGTTATTTGTTCAAAACTTTTCTTCAAGTAAATCCGATGGTATCTCCCCCTACACAAAGAGGAGTCAGGGTTGATGAAATCTTTCGAACATCAACGCCTCTTGGCAAACCATCTCCTCCTCAACTTGATCTGGCTAACAGTTTTTGTAAATCAGCCGTCAACTGTCAGGGTATCATTCATTTGACTTTGGAACCAGCCACATCATTCTTGATCTTGCGCCATTTAATTTGTCCCGTAATAATTCAATTACTGATACAAGGGATGGTGGTTGCGGAGGAGAAATTGGGAAATACTTCTACGGGTCAGAAGATTGTTTCTTCTGCATCGGCGGGAATAAAAAAAAGATCTCACTGAGTTCTAAATATATTTCAGAAAATTATGCAAATCCAAATGTTGAAGAGGGATGGATTAAAACTAGAAGAGCAAGTTCCAATCTCAGCCAGAGGAAAGCTGAGGAGGTAGGTCTAGTGGGGACTTTGTCACCTATTTCTTGTTCATCGATTCCCCATCACCTATCACTCAGTGGCAAAAACCTTTCTACCAGAAAAGGTTTCGTTGATTATTCGATAGATAAGTCGGAACATCAAGATTTCTATCTGATTGATGAAAGTAAATTACTACTGAAATGCCCCATAAATTTTTATGTTAAAAAAGGTTTCTTGGACAAACCTTCTTATTTACCGACAAGAGTGTTTAGTTGAGGAATCATGTTAATTAGTCTAGGACTACCGATCAGTGGAAGTCGATATCTACATCGAGATCGGACATGTTTCCAATCTGGCCAGGTCATGGCCATTCACCAAGATTATTCATTAGTGAGAACGGGTAAAACCTTTTTGGCAACCCGGGGAGCAAATCCCCATAAGAGTTCCATGGATATCCTTGAGGAAGGAGATACGTTCATAACATTTCCGTATGACATATTGAAATCTGGAGACATTACTCAAGGTCTCCCAAAGGGTGAGCAACTCCTGGAGTCCCGTTCCATTACTTCTATTTCAGCAGGAATTGGAGATCTTTTTGAGAGATGGTGTCAAAATATTACTAAATTAATTGGGAATCCTTGGAGTCACTTGCTAGGTGCTGGAAGAAGTATGGAGCATTGCCAATTGATTCTAATTGATCAAATTCGAAAATTTTATGAGTCTCAAGGAGTACGGATATGCGACAAGCATCTACAAATTATTGTCTGCCAATTGATATCTAGGGTCGTAGCGTCTGAAGATGGGGTAACTAATGTATTCGTTCCTGGGGAGCTTGTTGAGTTATCACAGGCGGAATGTATAAATCGTGTTTTAAAGAAATCAATTTTTTACGAGCCTATTGTATTGGGTATGACGAGGGCTTCTCTTAGTACGACTAGTTTTTTGGCGGAAGCAAGTTTTCAAGAAACCACTCGAGTATTGGCTAAAGCTACCCTTCGCGGCCGAATTGATTGGCTGAAGGGGTTGAAAGAAAATGTTGTTATTGGCGACTCCGTTCCCGTCAAAACAAGTAGTCTAGAAATCTATTGTCAATTAAACATAAATAAAGAGAAAGAATCTCGTTTGGCAAGTGGGGGTAGTAAGAAGTTGACAAAATGGGAGACTGGAAGTAGTCTAAGTGGTTATCATAAAAAACGGGATTTCAATCCCAGTTTTTTCATTCGTAAAGAATTGATTAGATCTTTCACTCGTCTTCATCTTGATATGTGGTAAAAAGTGGCATCTATCAATTCATCACTCGACCTCAAAGCCATACTTCGACCTGAGCGTTTTCGACATGCGATCAATGACCACCGGATGGCCAAAGCTTTTCCTTTTGCAAGTACTACTTCAATGGGAACTCGATAAGTTGATCCACCCACACGTTTGGTTTCTGTGACTACATCGGGAGTTACCCCACCCACTGCCTGTCTCGCAGAACAGACAGTGGGTTCCTATTTGTCTTTTATCTAATCCGCTTCATAGCCTGATAAAAAATCTGATAAGCTAGTGATTTTTTGCCGTTTTTCAGGATACGATCAACTAGCATGTTTGCCAATCGATTGCGATAAATTGGATCCGATTCGATATTTCTAATTTCATTCGCTACACTGCTCCGATGTACCACGAGTTTACAACTACGTCAGACTTCAACCATATTTTTTTTTAATGTCTTTTCCCGGCGGTGTTTTAAGCTACTATTTCGGCTTCTTCACTCCATATTGTAGAGTGGATCCACCGGTTAGTGGGGGATCTCCCTCCAAACTGCATGTGTGACTTTCGTCGAATACAGCTTTCCATATGATTGGGTAATAACTACGGTTTCCAACCTATCTCGATAAACGACTTACCGAATAGTTGCAATTGAATCCCAATCCCGACGAGAAGGGAAAGTAATTAAAGAGGTTGGGTTTTATAACCCTCAAAGGGAGGAAACCCAGCTAGATATTTTGGCTATCACTACCTTGTGCGGAAGCGGCGCCAAATTAACAAAAACTGTTCGCAATATTTTCAGACGGGCAACTTTAAAAATTACTTGAACGCAGTAAAGACAAATTTCCGAAATAAGAGTTAAAATTTGAAACGCTCTGATAATTGGGGAGAATCTAACGGATTTAGTTTGCAGATATTTTCAGATGTTTTTGTATTATCCCTCTCTTTTTCCTGCACTATACCTTTATGTGGTATTCGTTATCCCGTCGAGAAGCAGAATATTTAGGACAAATTATTGGTTTTTCCTCAAGACCTATTTACATGGAAACTTCCTTAGGAAGATTTTTCGGAATGCAGTGGAAGGGTGGAACGGGGAAGGCAAAAGTGGAAGATAATTAATCCTGTCGAATGGAAAAATTAATCTAGAAACAAATTCTCTCTCTTTTCTTTCCGAAACTAAAATTGGATTTGGGAATTTGCAAATATATTCATATTTAATTATTAATAAGTGCGCCTCTTTCAGGCAAGGAATCTGTTTGACAATTTGTCAAACAAAAAAAAAAATCCTTCCTAAATTGAATTTCAACATATGTTTTCCTAGCCAGATTAGTAAGTATGCCCCATATTGAAAGATACTTACTAATCTCACCTCTCATCTTGAGTAATACCAATTTTACTTTGGTATAAATGATACTAACAAATACAAGTAACTTCAATTGTAAGGAAATTCCGACTACAAATGATTTGTAGATATTATAGACGGAATTGCTTTCTTTTTTTTTTCTTTTGAGGAATTTTTGCATCAGACATACCAATGCTTGGGAGTTATCGTGACGAAGGTCAATTACGGATCTCCTGCTAAATCTGGTCCTTTACATAAGAACGGGGAGTTTAATATTAACAAAAATTGTTTTTTACACCCACTTCTTATTTTGTCTGAGGAGAATTTTTATTTGACAGATGGCAAACGCCGATCACATGGTGCAGACGCCAACTTGGTTTTTGGGGCCCGAAGTACGGTGGCAGTCAAACGTTTAATTGGTAGCGTACGTGACCCTAATCTAAATTTTTTGAAAATTTACGATTCAGTGTCTGTTCGAACCTTAACCGACGGATTAGACATGGATTTGTATCTTCACACGCTTTTGGAAATGACATATCTCATATTAGACATAGCCCTCTTTCCTAAAATCAGAGTTGAAACAAGTAGTAAGTCAAAGATGTTGCAGTCTATTCATTCAATGTTTTTATTTCTGGAAGATAGATTTTCAAAATCTAATCATATTTTAGAAGCGGATTTGCCACAATCTTCATCTAGAAACTTCAATTCGATTGTTCCGACGACAAATTAAAGATGTTTCATTTCTGCATCTGCTAAGAATAGTTTTTCGTAAAAGAAAAATATTTTGCGGGAAAAATTTTCATTCCCCTTGGGGGGGGGGGGGGGGGGGGGGGAAGACGGAAGTGTTGACATCCCAGTTCAAAATTTCTACATCTTCGAGATCGATTCACTTCTATTGATCCCCTGGAAACAGGTATATAAATTCTGAGTCAATTATTTATCCCCTATAGATAGTTGTAATATCATTCGGAAAGAGATATATGCTTCTGCATATAAATTCAAATGGAACAAAGCGAGTATTGATTACTACTTTAGCCGAAGTTTGTGGATTCATTACGGAAGATGGAGAAACAAATTTCTTATAGCCTCCGAGGGAACTCACTATTTTGTGAAAAAAATGCTTTACTATCTTTGGATACTTCTAAAATATCATTTTCACTATCGGATCAAATCTATGAACCCTGGATAAGAGAATTATTACCCACTAGCTGCGTCTCATCCCCGGGTTATACACTACTAGCGTGACTGGTATCAAAAAATGTTCGTATTGAAACCGTGACAGATTTGTATATCAGTATTTTGGGTGGAAAAAAAATTTATCCTAAAATTCCAAATTCAATAATAATTACTACCTTGGCAAAACAAAGATTTTGTGTGACTTCACTGGACGTCCGATTGGTAAATCGGCCTGGGTTACTTCTACAGATGATAAAATAATTGATGGATATGTCCAACTTTGGCAAGTTTTTTCCTTGTATTATGGTGCCTCGATGAATCAGTATAGATTGCGCAGATTGATATTTCTATTGGAGATGTCATGTGATAGTACGTTAGCTGGTAAACATAGAAGTACAATACGTCTCTTGAGATGTAAATCTAATGTAGAGGCGCTCAATCAAATTCTTGCATCTAGAAAGTTTGAATTGTCTAGTAGTCGGAGGGTTTGGCGTTCATCTTCGATATGGTCTGTCTTAGTACAATTCACCGTATTAGATATCGGGCTCTGAGAAATTTAGGAATTGCTACTTCTTGCAAATTTTTAAAATTGCAGCCAAATAAATTCATTAGTTAGAAATTTCTATTCCATTGCTTTCGTTTCTACGAATGAGTATGTAGATATGTAAGTATCCAACTTGTTTGTTAATTACTTCCCAGGAGAAAAAGATGGGGAAGGAAAGATTTAAAAAAATAACCCAACGTCAAATATTACTTCGATTTTTATCACGTAGTGACATGCATGGTGAAAGAGTCCTTTTTTTCTTTCTAAATCAAGCCTTGAGATTGAGATTCGCAGTGTTCGGGAAAAATAAAGTCCACAAACAAGAGGAATAATCAAATTTTTTGCAATTTAACTCTATTTTCTTAAATTTTTAAGTAAATTTTCTCTTTCAATCAACTGTTTTGATTTTCAAACTAGCTCAAGGCTAAGCTATGGCACACTTTTCCTGAAGGCTCAAACTGGGTCAAGGCTAAGCCATGGCACACTTTTCTTGAACATTGCTTGAGAAGAACTAGTATGTGACCCGCGCATTGCTGCGGCATGGGAAACATCGTCTATATTCTCATAGGGCTCTCTTCTCTTCCAAGTGGAACATTCTCAATACTCTCTTCCTACATGTATACTACATCTCATTTCTAAAATTGATGCATGACACAACCTC
This sequence comes from Adiantum capillus-veneris, assembly GCF_014529385.1. NCBI lineage: Eukaryota > Viridiplantae > Streptophyta > Polypodiopsida > Polypodiales > Pteridaceae > Adiantum > Adiantum capillus-veneris. The sequence continues at coordinate 38,418,407 of NC_140931.1, forward strand.
TTGATGGATGCTACAAAGCATTCTTTGATACCAAGCTTGGGAGCTTCTCATAGACATTATTTTTCATGAGGTGGTAGCTCTTGTTCAACAAATTTAGGAATGCTCTAATTATATTGGGGTGGGTGGGTGTGTGTGTGTGTGTGTGTGTGTATAAAACTGATCTCTACATAAAAGGATAAAAGGGGAAATCATAAAGAGGAATGTAGCAACCAATACAAACATGAGTCCTTTTTTGGTCATAATTTTCAACCATACAGAAATTTCATGCTTATCATTTTTTAGAATTGATACAAAATCTTTCAAGCCTTTCTTAATCATACATGTTACCTCTTCTTTCCCTATTCGTTTCTTGAGATTTTTTTACAGCATCAATGAATGCACATTGTATTTCTCTAGCACATTAATGGTTTGGGTGTCATGCTCTCAAGTTTCAATAAGTACACATCAGCTTTGCTAGTTAGTTTGTTTATGGCAATCCATGTTTTTCATGAGTATCCATTGCAATTCAAAAAGTATACTTTCAATTATAACTCAGTATCATAGGTTACGCTTTCTTATTTTCTCAATCAACTTGCCTCCTCCTTAGGTATGTTTCTTCATGAGACATGCATTTTTTTTCCTTATTTCTATCGCATAATATTGCAATCTTTGCATTAAAAATATCATCTTGAGATCCAACTATTATCAAGGGTAAACTTTCAGTCAACTTCATCTAAAATAGTGCATTTGATTGATCTTTCTCCCGAGCAACAAGCTCCTTACTTGTCTATACTATACACCCTATAAACCATAACTCAAGGCTTGACATGTCAAAGTGATTTTTGAAGCAATTTTCAATAAGAATGGTGTTTTAAAAAAGACATCTTCACAAATTCTATGAATAATAATGTTGTAGGAATGTGCTCTCTTTCCTTCAACTCCTTTATATCCACATTCTTAACATTTTTTGTTTGGACCATAACTTGTATAAGAGAGATATCAAAAACTACATACATTCACTAAAGAATTAATTATGAAAACATTTTTCATTTCCCTTACGTTTCAACTCATGGTGGCAAACTTCTCTTCTTTCACTTTGTTGATATGTTCCTTCAAAGAATTCAAGTCCACAAAAGAGCTTTCACATTCTCTGACTTCCTCTTCAAATTGCATTCACATTCTTTGACATCCTCCTCTTCCGGTTGCATCAAATGTGCTATTTACATCTTAAGTGTCATCTTGACATGTCAAAAAGTGATTTTTTAACTAATCATCAATAACACTGTCAAACAAAGGATACGAACATGTCTCGTCTTTTCTTTGTAATTTCTACAAATGATAATGTACTTCAAATCTGTTCCCATTCTTTTAAATCCTCCCCATCACATTCTTAACATTCTTTGTCCAAACTATAACTTGCATGAGAAAAAAATAGAAAACCACATTACTAATACATACATCAAACTTAATTATTCAAAAAAAATCATTTCACTTACATTTCGACTCATGGTGTCAAACTTCTTCCCTTTCAATATATGATCATGCATCACTTTGTTCATACACTCCTTCAAAGCATTCAACTCTACAAAAGGACATTTACATTCTTTGACTTCTTTCTCACATTGCATCAAACGTGTTATTTGCATCGTAAGTGTCATCTTGAAATATTCATTCTCAACAACAAGAAGCTTCAACATGCCATTCTCCATTGCCATTCTCCACTGCAAGTGCACGTGAGTCTTCAGCTTATTTCTTTATGATCTCATGCAATGACAAGAAGTAAACCATTATCATAAACTACATTCTCCATTGCAAGTGCACGTGAGTCATCACTTTATTTCTTTAAGGTCTCATGCAATGATAGGAAGTAAACCATTAACATAGTTTATGGTATTGTTGATAAAATGGTTGTGTTTGATATCTGCATCCTCTCCGTAGGACATTTGGAATCATTTTTCATAATGGTTGCAAACCTTGTTGATGAAGAGAACTTCACGAGTGCTGAAATATATCGTATGCTAAAGAAAGAGATGAGTCTAAACTTTTTTGAACATATTCACTTCAGAAATGTTACTACAACAAATCCTTTCACTGGTCAGAAAATTTGTCTTAACATCAATGCATGAAAGCCACCGTACTCTTTGGTTGAGACTAGTAATAATCCAAATCAAAGTTCAGAGGAAGACGTTATCATCAAATTCCTAAACTGCTATCTATTAGGTCCAAAAACAACTCACAGAGAGAGAGAGAGAGAGAGAGAGAGAGAGAGAGAGAGAGAGAAGAAGAAGAAGAAGAGAGTTTTAACGTCGTAGGAAACTATCCCAAGACACCTTAAATATCTAGCCGACGAGGAGAGTTGAACTCAAGACTTGTTATTCAAGAGGGGAATGGCATAACCAATCTACCACACTTGAGAGAGAGAGAGAGAGAGAGAGAGAGAGAGAGAGAGAGAGAGAGAATTTAAACAAGTGTTGATTAGGTCCACTTTGTGGGTACATACAATCAATCAAAGCATAGCCTAACATTGGATCTGTAACTATGCATGATTGCGAAACTACATAACTGTTACAAACACATTTTCCATATAGACACTATGGATACAATGACGACTGAAATTACACACTGTTTACAAGATAAAAGTGGATCAACGTAGCAATTTGGCTTTGTGCCTTCCCAACTACACATCATCCACTTGGCAAATACTTATGTATCTACACATAATCTACATGCTCTTTGATATGGACGCCACATGAGTCTAGAACCTCCAATACTGCAAACAACAAAAAATGGTCGAAAATTATGGACAGGAGGAAAGCCTGATATTAATTGTGATAGTAATCCATAAAACCTTAAAAGACTCTTTACAAAGTTCCTCCCAGTAGCTTACTATTATGTTCAACAATAATGATTTGACAGAGAAAGTAAGGGTCATTCAAAGACATACCAGGCAGATAAATTTCCGGATGCAAAGGTCGAAGCACTCCTCTCAAACTTATCTTTCCCAAAAGAAGCAGCTGCCATCACAAACAAACACATGGGTGCTGAATAACACAACATAAATTTTCACATCGTAGGATCAATCCTACCATCCCAAGAGACCTCAAAGATCTATCCGAGGAGTCTTGAACCCAACACTTGATACTCCATGGGATAACCAATTTACCACTCGAAGATCCGTGAACCCAACACTTGATACTCCAGAAGGAACTGGGATAACCAATCTACCACACTTGGGTGATCAAAAGGTTATTTCAATTTCCTCTTCTTATTCACACATGCACACACCCATTATAAGAGAAATTTTAACATCGTAGGAGCAACTCCCAAGAGAACTCAAAGATCTATCCATAAACCCAAGACGTGATACTCCAGAGGGAACTGGGATAACCAATCTACCACATTTGGGTGATAGAAAGGTTATTCCAATTTCCTCTTCTTATTCTAGAGGTAACCTGTATGCAGATATGACAATAGGTTTACACTTACTTCAGCTCCCATCGCTGCCGGTAGGCCAACAGTGCGAGCCATGGCACTATGCGGTTTTTGAAACGGATCACTGCTCGAACTCTCCAGATCTCCATACTCCAACAATGTGGCTACATGTTTCTCTGAACGGCGATCATCCCCAAACTTTATCTCAATTTCATGATGAAGAAGTACCATGTCCTGCATAATTGAGATTTATATTATTAGATTCTCTTACATTCGCAGATGACACCAGTGCTAAGGCACTATGCATGAAATAAAGATCCCTTGCCTGTTCTTTCGGAGAGAATGTAAGCTTGAGTTCCATTCTTGAGCAGAGCACCTCAAAAGGGCTCTTGCATATCACAGGAATTTCTTCTTCAGCATCAAGTCCCAAATGCCTAGGAAATTCAAAGACAAAATGAATTGGCAAACCACAGGCTTCTCAAATTTTCTCTAGAAATTTTTACTAGTTTCCGCTACCTGATGCATTCAGAAACCCTCTGAGCACTGCTGTAATTTTTGCAGCATCCCAGACTCAGAAATGTGTCAGGGTCGACTTTTGAAAGCTCCACAGCTGATCGTTTCTCTTTACAAAATTTGGAAAGAAGATCTTTTAAAAGAGCCTGATAAGATGGCCTCGACGAATGTGATGTGTTATTTGTTTGGAGTGACACACACGGCTCTCTATCAAAATATCCTAAATTTGCCAAAGAATCCATAATATCACCAAACCCTGTTCAACCATTCCATTGACATAAAACCACTCAGTTATAAGGATTTTAGTGTAGAGGTACATGTATATTTTGTCCTCAGACAACAGATGAAAGCAAGGTGCACCTTCATAGCGTAACGTGGCTCTAAAGATTGTTGAGGCTTCTGATGATATCCCATACAAGTCACCATATTGCAGAGAATCACGATTGGGCAATCGTTCTAATGCGAAAGCAGGAAGTTTTGGAAGCCGTAGAGGGACTGCTGAGCTAAAGAGCTTTTCTCCTGAAAATAGGCAACTTAAAGATGCATAAAAAAACTTGGCAAATCAAATTTTTTGGTAGGTATAGCTACAAGCGTAAGACTTACCGGGCACATGTATGATTTTTTCTCCTTCCTTATAGATTGCAGGGTTGCGCCCTGCTTTAAGAGCTCCAGCTGGATTCCAGCTGATCAAACAAGAGTTAAGTACAAGCTAGTTTAAGACAGAGTAAAAGTTCTAAAACAGGTTGGATGAAGCAAGAGAAGAAAATCGTTGAGCAGGGGAAGGGCCAGTTCCCCCTAATTAGCAAAATTGCTAGAAAGAAACTGGCCCATCCACATCAGGAAAGTCAACCTTGAAGTGAGGCTTACAATTGACAAAGTAGGCTTCTCACACAGACTATTTATGCCCCAAAAAATAGCAACGTTTTACTGACCTGAATTTATATCCCAAAGGGTTATCAGCACAAGCTGGGGAAGGAAGGCCTCCGCAATAAGAGATAAACGACTTGATTTGTCCCCCGTCTAAACGAGCAGCATCAATCATTTTCATGGCCATCATATGATCTGCTCAAAACAGAACCTGCCATATAAATACACCTCCAAAAGTGACTTGATTGTGCTAAAACACAAAGCAATTGGCATACCGATTCCAGGATCTAAGCCCATCTCACACAGGAGCGAGACATCAGCTTTTTGGGCCTTATCATGCAGTGCAGACATCTCGGAACTCACGTAGCTGGCTGTTACCAGATGCCTCCCAGCCTAGAGCGCAAGAACAAGATCTTCATTAGACCAAAGTGTTTACGCAGGCTACTGTATAGAATCGATCGCTTATATGATCACTACCTGAATGCAGCAATTTGCTACTGCAATATGGAAATCAGGAGGTAGCAAGCTTATTACTACTGATACCTGAAGAAACGAAAACATAAGTAAAGAAAACAACCATTTCAAGAATATAACAACTTTCAGACTTTAAGCAGAAACAGAAGGCAAAGGCAGCTTGCATACTCTGCCTATGTAGGTGGATCTGAGCATAACAAACATTTAAGCATGCAAAGACAAGCAATACCTTCAAAATCAATGACAGCAATTGAGCGTTGTCTGATACATCAACTTGCACTGCGGTTGTATTGGGTACTCCTGTTGTTGCCTGAAAAACAGCTGCTTTATAAATGTTTTGCCCATTACTAGACTGAATATTTCACAAGAACAGAGCAATTTATCTCACCTTCACAGCGTCCTCCAAGTATAATGAAGCTACTGTGACCCCAATGCCACGGTAAGCTAAGTAATTGACAGCAGGCTCACACATCCTACCTGCGCCAATTATTAGCACACCATTTCCTATCTGACCGTGCGAAGTGCTGTCTGTTGAGGAATCACTTTTTGAATGGATGTTTTCAACAAAAGAGCCATTGACACTGCTCATGCCATTCAACAAGTCCTTTCCTTGCTCAGAGCGATGAGCAATTGATGCCAACTGATCCACAATATTGGAAAGAGCTTCCTCAGAGTGAGCCATAACCTGCAGCAAACATGCGTGTCGAAACACTGAATTTGACAGTAAAACCACTTAATATTATACAACAGTAAATAAAATATATAGAACCTCCAGTTCTGCATGCGATGTTGCATCAACGGTCTGGCCCAATTCACATGATGCTATGCGAAACTGGCCCCCAGCTTTTTCAATAACATCCAATGCTTCATTGATCAAGAGTTGGTCAAACAAGTGTCCATCTAGTGAGATCTACAGTCATTTATAGCAATGAGAGCCTCTGATCTCAAACTGTTTGTCTGGCAGGCAATGTGTTAAAACTTCACTTACCATAGTTCGATACATATCTCCTGACTTTTCTTGTGCATTTGCCTCCAAAAGATGCTTCCTGCCAAAAACAATGCCTTTTCACAAAAGTGGAACCTTGAACTTAAAAGTTACTTTTGGAATCAAGCCAACTATGCAGAAGTTGCGTGTGAGTCTTTCATATGCACTGTTAAAAGCGTTATTGAACGTTTTGCATACCTAGCATTGGAAAGGCGCATTCGATGGATGTAGTCATAAAGTGCGGTCAGCTGCCCTTTATGTGCAATGCATGCCCGTTCAATAGGACGAAGCAACTCTGATAAAGAGGCAGCACGAACCATGTTTGGAAGAAAGGGCAGAAGGGCATCCCCAAAATGGTTTGTTGCCTGTTTACAAGGTTAAGGTTTGATGGTCAGCTATCGAAGCCCAGGGCATCAAATGTCTGTGCCTATTGGCCATATCTCAAAACAAGTGAAAGCTCAAAATTTACATACTTCTTTAGCAAGCTCTGTTGGAAGGTTATCAGTAGCCAAAACAAAAACTCCATTTCCACTCAGATCATCTGAATACACATTCTGTAATGGATCATACCTGCCACCAACAGACAATAAACAATTAGATATGAAATGATGACTACATGTTCTGTCAGGGAACATTGTGCAAGAACATGTCCAAAGAGATCTAAATCAGAAAATACCTATAAAAAGGCTTCTCACTTGATGTCGTACAATTCACAAACTCTATAGAACCTCCTATATCACACGTTATGTCTGCAATACCAATTAGTCTGCTGCCTCCAGCATTTCCTTCACTTTGAACACTCATGAGTTCTCGTAGTTGCTCATTTGTAAGTAGACGAGGATACATTCTTTCCCAATACATACAGTTCACTGAGTCATGTTAAAAACAGAAACAAAAAGTCAAACTCTTTTCCGTTCTAATGAATCAAGAGACAAAAGCGCTGCAATGTCACATATTTCATGACATTGCAGTAAAGGATTATGTACCTATTACAGAAGCATAAGGCGCAATCCTTTTATAAAAAACTGGATGATAATGCTCTGGATGAGCATAATAGCTGGTCTGTTTAATTTTTGCAGGAAAAAAATCCAGCCATAAAAACGATCAGTTAAATGGTAACAAAGCGAGAACTGCTGTACAGAAACATCAAATAAGACCCTTCTCTAACTGTGACCTTGTTGGATGATATACGACCCCATCCTTGGCCTAAACTTCAATTGCACCCTTGGAAAACGAGGACTAACCCCAGTCCAACATACAACGTGAACTTCTCCTATTGAGACCATTTGCATCCCCAGAAAATCAAACTACTGGGACTCTCTGAATCGCCTTCCCTTAAACCACATCACAACAACATTACAAGGACACAGGATGTTTGGATTACCTTGTCAAACTCTTTTGTGGGATCATTTGGTGCAACCATGTGCTCGACACCAATAATACATCCATACACTTGAAATGTCCCTTTCTTACACTTGGATCCCAAAAATGAGCTGTTCGATTGTTCCTGTCAGTGTTCAATTAGCATCATTCAGAACATATTACTAAAGCTTGAGTTACAAAGAGTATAGAAACTACAGACAGGTTCCAGATAAGAGCTTACTCCTGAAGCTACATCCACCAACTGAGACAGCTGAGAAGGATGGACAAAGGTATGTGGCAGGAGGCGGAAGACTTCTTGGGCCCCACGGGAAACTGCAAATATAGATAAATTGTATAGACATACTTCAATTTCCAACGGTATGCAGCCTAAACACAAGTCGACATCCAATTGAAACTTGTTTTTGCAGTCTTTTACCATTTCCAGAGCCTGTGAAAATGAACACAATGGGGCTGATTTCAAACGGTAGGCCATTTGCTCTGATTTCATCGCCTGCTGCAAGAACGGCAGCTTTGGCTGCACTTAGGGATGCATACATGAAGGAGGAGCCAATGGATAAAAACGGAGTGGAGTAGCCAAGGCTTAAGTATCCTGACATTGAAAGAGAAAAAATTAATTTACAGAAGGTGATGAAGGAAGTGTCACATGACCAGCTACATATAAAAACTTGCATTTTTTTATTCCAAGAGATGAACTTCATATGAATCACAGGGAACTGGAATCCACCCCAGGCCATAGCCGGCCTCAACAACATATGAAGGACAAAAAATCGTTCAGAGAACTTGCATTTCTAATTCCAAGAGATGAACTTCATATGATACCACAGGCCATAGCCGGGCCTCAACAACATATGAAGGACAAAAAATCAAAAGACTTACTTTCTCCCAGTCCGCGAAGAAAATCAATCATCCCAGCTCTCCCTGCATATTCTCCAAAAGCCACCAATCTCTCTCCTTTATCTCCAACAATGCGCTCATAGTCATACAGTGAAACATGTTTGGACAATATCTGATACATTAACAAGCTCTATCAGCAGCTGGCTCCCATGATCAAGAAGGTGGACATTCAAACACATGAAAACATCTTGTGCCCACCCACCCTTACCTCATCAAGCAGAGGCATGTTCTCTGGCTGAGCTTTGTGAGTGTGTGAGAAGAATGCGTACGCCCTGTCCGGCAGGAGCGTTCCTTGCTGGAACACATCAAATTTGTTCCATCAAATCCTCTCTACGCCATAGCACTTTGCACATTGCAGAAAACAATTACGAGACTAACCTGTGGTTGCTTAACACCAACAATGAGACCACAATCAGAAAGGTCTTCAGAGATTTCGCAACCAACATTCTCGTACTGAACGTCATGGTAGACGCGCTTGGTGCAAGGCTGAACCAGGATGCGCTTCACACCATGTGCACCTGACCTATGACCAGCATGCAGGAGCTGTGCGCAGTGGGAGGGAGTCAATGGAGCTCGCCTCTCCCATTTGTTGCAGCTCTCACGCTTGATGCCCAAAACGCCGTTTCCAAGATAGGACTGCTACGAGCAGAGAGCAACACAAAGCAAAGCAATCAAATCATTGGGCAGTGCATGTCTTGCATAAGCAAGCTCTCTCTCTCTCTGGGTGCAGTATAAAGTCTAGACGTACCTCTGTGTCTCGGCCGTTCATCCCTGCTGTCGTTCTAGTATTCTCGCTTGTGAGGGCGAGAGAGCAGAGCAAGAGTCGAGCGCTGTTTGTACAAGCGAAGGTGGTTTATATTGGTATTTGTGTGTGTGCGCGCGCTCGCCTATTTTAGTTGATCACAATTCCACGTCTGCCGTCTGACGTAAACTTTTAAATAGGGGGGCAGTCGGGCGCAAATTTTCTTCTATCGAAAGACCAACTTGTCTTTGGCTGGGTTCAGACAAGGGCGGTGTCCGCTACCACAGCTCACACGGCCATGCCTTTCGCGCTCAAAAGCAGGCTGCAAGGCTTGAGAACGCCTCCGCGTCTGTAATCCAGGTCTCGCGCCTTTTTAAGACACGTATTGACACCTTGACACGAGAGAGAGTTCTTATGGGGCACTTATTATGCGCAAGTTGTTTGAGAAAAGAGTCCCATCTTTGCAAGTGTGTGTGTGTGTGTGTTTTTTATATTGTTAGGTGTCATTTTCATAAGTCCTTTTACTTTTGAGCAGATCTACCAAATTTGGGTAAGGAGATAGTCTACAAATCTTCCTTTATTTGTTCTTGCTCTTGGGGTCTTCTTTTTTTTTTTTTTTTTTTGGGGGGGGGGGGGGGGGGGGGGGGTGTTTATTGAAACTTTATTATGAAGAAGCCTCTAAGTTTGTTTGTGGGTGTGGGTGTGGGTGTGGGTGTGATGCATGCCTATGTGTGGATGTGGAGAGAGAGAGAGAGAGAGAGAGATTTGCCATCTCGAAAAGGTTAATGTGGCATATACAATGAAACTTGTCTCCCATCTAGAGAGATAGAGATATATGGGAAACAAAACATTGCATGTGAAAATCATTGTACATTTTATGAGCCACATGCTGTGTGTTTTTTGTGGATGTGAAGGTGGACCAATCTCCAAAGAGAGAAAGAGACAACAAGAAACACACACACACACACACAAGACTTTCTCTAAATCACAATAAAAGAGCTTCTTTCTTTGTTCTGTAATAGGGCACGAAGAGAGAAGAGGGGCGGGGGGGGGGACGTGGCCCGGGGGGGATGAAATAGTTAATTACCTTTGCACAAACATAAAAGACCTATGAAATAGAAAATCACATCGTTGTCATATGTTCCAAATGCCTACTATAGAAAATACAAACGATTGAAGGAATACACACTAAAATGTGAGCAATTAGTATGTTAGTACACAAAGCTAGTGGCATATCTACCAAATTCTGATTTGGGGCTTCCCTTGTAAGTACCATCACATGAAGTCTCTTGTGGGGGCCGTTGCATCATGCCATAAATCTCCACCTCTACAAAGAGATTCATAGGAGCTACTCTATGCCTCTCAATAATTGCCTCAATGAGGTGATGATATGTTATGAATCATCTTCTAAAAGATCCCCACAAAAAGCATCATTCAATTCTAAGTCCATGGCTCCTAAGTCAATAAAGAGAGAAATAGAATTGTCATTTGTGGATGCGTTGGTTTCATCATCTTCGAATTCGTCATCCTCCATCTCATCATCTTCATCATCATGACAATCATCCTCGCTAAGACTTGCGGCCGTCGGACTTGATCATCGATCTCCCTCTCCTCTGTCTCCCCCTCATCCAAAGTAGGAGGTGGAAGAGGGTCGAAGATGGTCTCCACTTCATTAAGTGACAAAAAATGGTTCTCCTCCGAGGTGTTACGAGAATTACGAACCAAAGTTTTGGTTGGTGGATTGTTAGGATAAAGATGACATGTAGGAAGAGAGGCTCAAAGTGAGTAACATTGGTATAATTAATGTCGAGCAAATAAGAATAAAAAAGGTACTCACTCACCTGCTCACACTTGCGTGGCAAAACTAAATTAGTCCACCATGTAGAGGCCATTCTCATTTCGTGGTGTACTCTAGTGTGATGCACACTAGAGTCCACCATGTAGAGGCCATTCTCATGTCGTCTCGACAAATTTGCAAACCACTTGCACTCGAAGATGAAGGTATGAAATGTTACCATATACATGTGGTAGTGATGTGTGTGAACACACTAGGACCGCCCAGGCATTTTTTCCCTCTTTAGGAGGTTTTTTCCCCCGAGCATTGTATATACGCCCATCACTGTAGGGCTATCTATCTTTCCATTGTACACTAAGTAACACACTCTCTATTGTGTGCCTTGAGCTTCCTTCGCCTTCTCCAAGTTGTGTGTGTTTCTCTGCAACCCTAATTCCAACAATTGGTATCAGAGCAGGTTACGTACTCCCGGGCTTAGTCGCCAGCTGCTCGAGCACCCGCCTGCTCACTTTCTCCAATTACAGTGAGGTTTGGCAAGCGTTCGCAGGTCGACAAATATTTCGGATAAGCTCGTAGAGCTTAGTTTGCTTAGATTTTTGACTCGGGCTCATTTCGGCCTCCGTTTCCACTACAGGCAGTACTGCACGGGCTATTTCGTCATTTTGTGCAAAATTTCTTTCAGTTCCGTTTTCTGCATAATAGGTGCCTTACAGTCTTCTACGGTTTGTGCTATATAGCACGCGTTGTTCCCGCTTGGTTTCTCCTCTTTTTGGGGAGTTTTCACATCAAGTGCAGCATTTACCATGGCTGACAACAACACAGATGTGTTCAAAATGTTTGATGTTGAGGACAGGTTGGATGGGGACAATTACCCTATGTGGGCTTACATGATGCAACATGTTCTTGTGTCAAAGGGCGTCTGGAATATTGTGCAGGGCATTGATGTACGTACTGGTTTTGAGGATGCAGGCGATGTTGAGGATGTTGCAGGTCTTGCTACAAGGATTCCTGCTATTAGAGTTGTTTTGCCTACGGCATAACAATCTCGTTGGGATGTAAAGGATGCACAGGCTCATGCATTGATTGCGTTGTCTGTGAAGCACACCATTGTTCCTCACATTCGTTCTGCAAAATGTGTAAAACAGGCTTGGGATATTTTGGCTGGTCTTTATGCAAGTCGCAATGAGGCTAAAATTGCTTTGCTAAGTAAAGATCTGGAGTCGAAGATTATGCATGAGGAAGATGATATGGACACTTTCCTTGCTGGTGTCAAGGATATCAATGAGCAACTTATATCTGCAAGTGAAGTCATTTCAGACAGTTCCCTTGTGCAGATTGTTCTTGATGCCTTACCAGATTCCTACGAGACTTTTGCTAATACTTGGAGACTGATGACCCAAGGAAATCCTGAAGTTTTCAAGTTTGATGCATTATGCACATTGCTGTTGCAAGAGACTTTCCAGAAAAAACAGGACTAGGTAGTGTGCAGTTGAACAGGCTTTTATTGCTTCTCAAAGAAAGGGTGGTAATAGCAATGCAGCCACTTCTTATGGTTCTGCTGCGAGTGGCAAAAATTCTGTTCCTAATGCTTCTTCTGGCAGCAATTCATCTGGAAATTCTGGTGATAAGGGAAAAAAGAAGATGTGTTGCCATTATTGTAAAGCTAATGATCACTTGATCAAGTCGAATCCTAAGTTGAAGGCCAAAGAGGCTAAGAAGAAAGAGGGTGGTTCCACTACAAATGCAGCCATTGTTGAGTCTTCTGTGAAAGGAGACTGTGTTGCTGATGTTGATGCAGAATGGGCTTTTAGTGCAGAGTGTACTTACAATCCTGTTGTCCATGATGCATGCTTGTCGGTTGCTATAGATTCATATGTGTGGTACTTCAACAGTGGTGCTACAAAGCACATTACCTCACATCGTGAATTGTTCACCTCTCTCGAGTCTATACCTCATGGGAATTCAGTCACTTGTGCCAACAATGCCTCTTATCCGGTTTAGGAAGTTGGAAAGATTGTGCTTACTACTGCTAATGGCAGTTCTTTCACACTTGTTGATGCACTTTATGTACCAGGGATCAAGAAGAATCTCTTATCTGTATCCGTACTTGCTAAACTTGGACTTGTAGTCAAATTTGTGGATGACAAATGTACAATTAATGATCTCAGTTTTGGTGATGAAATTGTTGCATCTAGCCTTTTGTGTCATGGGATGTATAAGCTCACTTTGTATGATAAGTGTGGACAAAATTTTTCAAATGTTGTTGCAGATTCAAGGGCTATTTCGGATGCAAAACTTTGGCATGCACGTTTTGGTCATTTGAATTTTGCCAGTTTGCTGCGTTTGCAGAAATCTGATATGGTTGCTTCTTTGCCGCCTCTTGAAGCACCTGTCAAACATGTTTGTGAAGGCTGTATTTTGAGTAAGATGCAGCGTTCTAAGTTTCCAAAGGATGGTTCAGTTCGGGCCACATATAGGTTGCAGCTTGTGCATAGTGATGTTTGTGGGCCCATGCAAACTCTGTCCTTTGGCAATTACCTTTACTTCGTGACTTTCATTGATGATTACTCCAGGCATGCATGGGTATTTCCGCTTAAAGCGAAGTCCGAAATTTTTATGTGCTTCAAACAATTTCTGGCTATGGCTGAAACCATCCATTCCGATCGAGGGGGGGAGTATATGTTGAGGCGGTCCGGGGCGGGCAACAAGAAGAGTGGCCTCTAGACACCCTTCAAGGCTCCCGTGCTGCTCAATGGGGCTGGGGCACAACACAACACAAACCAAAACAACAAACCCACAGCCAAATCCCAACTACACAAGGGGCACCACCTAGTTTAAGAGCGAACTAGGACGCAAAAGAGGAGAATCGTTAGAGCAACCCACAAACAAGCAAGGAATTTACACTAACCCTAACGCCAATGGAACACTCTTACACACTAAAACACGATAGAGAGAGAGAGAGAGAGAGAGAGAGAGAGAGAGAGAGAGAGAGAGAGAGAGATAGTGCTCGGGCTGCTTTGAAACGTATCGGCAATGATCAAGCAAACACAACTATATATTTAAGAAAGAGAGAGAAAGGGGGAGGGGGTGCTTGTTGCATTAATACCTTCTTACAAATCTGTCATGACAAATCAAAGTGAAATTAGTATTTGTTCAACATAGCTTGCGTAAATTTCACCATAACACATCACAAGAAAAGCCACCCCAATCACTGTATTAAAGCCAGGGGAGTCCTCTCCACCCTGTCGCCCTCTTACAGTATGTGGGATTTATGGCTAGATTGATGACAACACCAGAGACAAGCTATCAAGAACTTAACAAAAAACACCAAGACACTTACGCATCATTGTTGTCCATTACTTCACGTTGGAAGGAAGACAAAGTATCCAAGCTTAGTCCAAATCCACCCTCCTTGATTTCAGCAAATGTTGGGCTTACACTAGTAGGAGAAATGATAGATTTCCTACTCTCAATTAAATGATCACTCTCTCTCTTACAATGGCATAGAGTTCCCTTGCTAATCCCCTATTACAACACATGCACATGCATAAGACAATGAGCTTCCACTCAAGAGCTCCTTCTAGAGAGGTTGAGCTTGGCTTCTCAAGCTATAGCATAGTGCTCTTGCTTATGGCTCCCCCTTTTGTGCTAGCTACACCCTGCTTTTATAGCAATTTTGAAGGCTAGGGTTACTCCTCTAACCATGGTTGGGTTAGATTTTCAGCAATTTATCTAATTTCTTTTGCTTGGAATTATCAAGAAGTTGGTGGGGAAAGAGAGAGGAGAGAAATGGAGGTGATAGGACTTTTCATAGTGGGTTAGTGTTAGTAGAGTTAGTATTAATTTACAAATGGAATTGGATTATTTACAATGGGAGTATCCATGTAGGATACAAATAAGGAAGAAAAACTCTTAAGAGGTAAGAAAATGTGGATTTCTTACAAGGTTGATGCTCCAAGTGTCTTGAGTAGGGCCAATTTTGACGCTTGTTGACGGTCCACTAGCTTTGACGGTACATTTTTTCTCCACTCTTGACCTTCCTTGAGAGACAAGGTAATTGAAGCTGAGTAATCAACCACCATGATGCTGTCTTTTAAGAGAAGAGGCTGAATTTTGTGGTTTTTTGATAGATATGGGTAATTTGGAGGAGAAAAAATGAGACTATGTGGTCAATTTTGGAATGGAATTGTGTGTGGGAGGTATGGGTTCACCATGGTTTCTCTTATTCTTCAAGGTTGAGGAGAAGGTGAGTAGTGTGCAGAGAGGAGTGGTGAGAGAGATGGGGATGATGAGTGGAGAAGTGTGTGTGAAAGAGGAAAATGATAAAGTGGAAGAGAGAGTGTGGCTGCATAGCATGGGGAAACTGGGGTCCACTAAAAAAATCATAGCTCACAGCTCGTAGGTCAAAAAATTATGAAAAAATTTAAGGCAAAAGTTCAGCCCACGAGCTACAACTTTTGTTTGTATCACCTTTTCAAATTCGGAGAGCAAGTGAACTTTAAAAATTCAGCAAAACCGACCGTTTTTTTCCACTGCAAAGGTCTTTGTGGGGTCCTTCTTTGGATGATTCTTTTGAATACCTATAAGAGTGAGCCCTCCATAGTGCATGTATGCATGCCACCTACCCTTGACCTTATTTGGTAGGTCTATAATTGAAGATATTGTTGAGATTAGGATATAAGTGAATAGTACAACTAAGAAAATCAAATATTGAGGGGTCTAAAAAATATGTACATGTCAAATATAAATAATATAAGTGGAAAAAATATAAAGGGGTCAAAAGAAATCTCTCTCATTATGAGGCTACCATAAAAAGATAAATATTTTTGGTGTTCTAATTTTTTAGAAAAAAACAAAATAGATGTAGGAAGGGAAAAATCAAAATAGTGAAAAAATATACACATAAATAAAACTAGTTTTTTTGGATTTTTGTTGGGGTGGAGTTACACCAAATATAAGAGAAGCTTACATGAAAATATTTCTATATGGAATAAAGAGTATGAAAAATGGTAAGAAAAAATTGTGGTAATGGTGAGGCAATGTACAGAGCATAAATAACACACACCTAGGTAGAAATATTTAAATAAATACCAAAATAATTATGAAAAAATCTTTTATTTAGGCCCTATATATAAAGAAATATTTACATACGCATGGGCCATATACTTATATTTTATTTATTTATTTATTTATTTATTTTAGCTCAACTAGCCTAATGACTAGCTAATTGAGGGTTTTTTAAGAAGATATGGGAAAAGTCCCGTGACTCACGCATGCCTATGTACAGTGAAATGGTAGGGATAGCCACAGTGTTTGGGTGATTTTGGTAGGGTGAGGTAACTCACTGTGGTAATTACAAAGAGCCGAAAAACGGCTATCATTAGCCCTCCCCCTGGATGATGGTATATTCATGTACCATCATAGAGCATCTTTTCCAAAGAGAGTGCTTCAGAGTCCTTGACAAGATCTTCATTGTTTGGCCCCTCGGAATTTTGGCTAGAGTTACACTCATGCTTCATGTAACAATACTTACATGAGACAGTGGCCTTTTGACAGATCTTTGGTAGATCCTTTGGTAGAAGGCGACTCAAATAGGGCTTCAAGCGATACCCGTTTACTTTCCTGGAGTGCTCTTTACCATTCAAGTCCATAAGCTGATAGTAACTTGAATTGAAAGCCTTCTTGACTATGTATGGCCCTTGCCATCTAGTTTCAAACTTGGCATCAAAACGATTATCGAGTCGATTGTCATACCTTAGCACCAGATCTCCTTCATTGATGCCTTTGTCCTTTAGTTTCTTGTCAAGCTTCTCCTTCGCCTGCGTAGCTTTCCTCTTGTAGCACTCGTATGCTGCTTCTCTTTTCCACTCAAGCTCAGCTAAGGTAAGAAGTCGATCCATCCATGCTTCTTGATCATCTTGTGCTGATTTGCCATGAAGTCGCATTGTTGGAATGTTTAGTTCAATTGGCTGTAAAGCCTCTTGACCATAGACCAAGTGAAATGGTGTGAACTCCGTGGCTTCCCTATATGTGGTTCGATACGCCCACAAGGCACCATCCAAGAAGTCATCCCACAACTTTGTCTTGTTTTTCACCATCTTTCTAATGATGCCTGCAATGACACCATTAGCTTTTTCTACCAAACCATTTGATTGGGGATAGTAGGGTGTACTGTGACGATGTAGAATGTGAAGTTCTTCACAGACTTCTGTGAGCAATCCCTTTCTAAACCCTGGACCATTATCAGAAACAATCTCCAAAGGTGTGCCAAATCTACAACAAATGTGAGTGTAGACGAATTTGCTCACTGTCCTCTCATTTACCTTTGCCACACTTTGTGCTTCCACCCACCTAGTCATATAGTCTACAGCCACTAGAATGTAGAGTTTACTATTTTTTGTCCTAGGCAGAGGACCCATAGCATCAATGCCCCACTTTTCAAACGGTCCATTTGCAAGCACGATTTGCCTTGGACCATAAACCAATCTTCTATTCCCATTTACCTGACAATTGTGACAACTTTTACACCAATGTTGGACATCCACATGCAGACTTGGCCAAACATACCCCGCAAGCAAAATCTTCTTCACAGTTAATTCTTGGGCAAAATGACCACCACATGCTTCTTCATGCAAACCTTTTAGAATGGCTGGAATTTCCTCAATGGTTGGTACTCTTCTGCATACTTGATCCCTCCCTCTTTGATAGAGGGAGCCTTCTAGGAAGAGATATGCGCTTGCCTTCTTCATGAGTCTCCTCTTCTGAGCCTTCGTGAAGTCTTGTGGAAACTCGCCCTCCAAAATGTAGCTAATAATGGGAGTCAATGACTCCAATCCCTGGTATCTCGGTTGCTTGACAGTTGCTGCCACCATGATGACCTGCACTTCTTTCTCAACACATGTAACTACTTGCTGTGCAAGTAAATCGGCATCTTCATTCTGTTTCCTAGGAATATGATATAGTTTCACTTCTTCAAACTGATTAAACATCTTACGAATGGCATGAACTTTTGTCCTTAAGCTTTCATTCTTGCATGCCCAAATGCCTAAGATCTGTTTAACAATGAGAAGTGCATCTCCCTTTACCATGAGACGTTTTATCCCTTGGCCAATGCACATCTTCAAACCATGAAGTAGTGTGTCGTATTCTGCTTCATTGTTGCTAGTTGAACCTGGTAGATTGACCTTCTCTTTCATGACCACCTCTCCACTTGGGTTGAGCAACACTAGCCCTCCCCCTGCTTTTCCTGTGGCTCGACGAAAAGCTCCATCAAAGAACAAGGTAAAAGCATTAGGAATACTTTTTGGTGGTGGTAATGGTAGGGTCTTTACTTCAGGCACCTTAATCTCCTTTTCATGCACCCTATAAGTGAGAATCCCTGCCAATTGTGCACGCACACTATCTTTTACCTTGAAGGAGTATTGAAACTCTTGCAACTCCATAATCCACTTTGAGATCCTAGTACTAAGATTCATTTGAGATGACACCCAAGGGAACAAATTCTCTGCAGTGAGAATTACAAAAGGTTTTGGTAGCAGGTAGGATCTAAACTTTCTCACCGCAAACATGAGAGAAAGCATCATGAGTTCTGCTTCTGTGTAGTCTCTCTCCAAAGCATTCATGACCCTACTAGCAAAGTAGATGGGTCGCATCCTTGTACTGTGGGGATCTTGTTGTAGCAACACAGCACCAATTGTTTCTTTCCCAGCACTAGAGCTAACAAAGAATGTGTACTCCCAACAAGGAGGCATGAGTGTTGGTAGCTCTGACAAAATGACTTTAATGTTACAAAAGTACTCTTCAAGCTCATTAGACCATGCAAATTCTACTTGTTGTGTCAACTTTTGCAAAGGATGAAGCAACTCCGAAGCTAAGTGAATAAAGCGTGACATATACTTCACTTTTTGAATGAATGATATGACCTCTTTGAGATTATTGGGTGAGGGGAGCTCAATAAGAGCCTTTGCCTTTGAAGGATCCACTTCAATGCCTTTGTAAGAAACTTTATGACCAAGCAAGATTACTTCATTCTCACCTATATGGCACTTGTCGGGGTTGAGTTGACCTCCCATGTCGTAGAGCTTCTTTAAACCTTCTTCTACCCTTTGTAGATGCAATGATTTTGAGCTATAAATACAGAAATCATCAATGAACACCCTAATTGACTTTCCAAAGAATGCTTGAAACACCATATTCATGAAACGTTGGAATGTGGCAGGAGCATTTGTCAGACCAAATGGCATGACTCTAAAAGCATAACAACCCCAAGGAGTGATAAAGGTTGTTTTCAATTGATCCTCCAGTGCAATCCCTATTTGAAAGTAACCTGAGTAACCATCGCACACAGTGTACTTCTCATGACCAGCTACCTCATTTAGTATCTCATCCTGGAATGGGAGGGGAAAGTGATCTCTCTTTGTTGCCTCATTGAGGGGATGGTAATCCACACACACCCTCCACTTGCCGTTCTTCTTAGGAGTGACAACAACAGGAGAGACCCACTCTGAATTCTCCACTGGATAAATGAACCCTGCTGCTAGAAGCTTTCTTACCTCCTTGAGTAAAGCCTGCTCCTTGATGACTCCTAGCCTTCGTAGCTTCTGAGCCTTAGGTGTGGCCTCTAGCTTCAACTCAACTTTGTGTTGAACAGCATCTACTCCACGCACATTGGTGTAGTCTTTAGCAAAAAGCCTAGGAAACTTCCTTAGCACACATTTGAACTCCTCTCTTTCATCCTTTGTAAGTGTTGTTGATAGCATACCTTCCAGCATCCCTTCATCTTGAACACCTTCGTTCTCTTGAGGACCTACCTCCTCCAAGCCTTGACAAGAGGTCTCTTGGTTTCTTGGCTTAAACCTTACCCCCATGACTTCGATGGAAGACTCCTCTTCAGTAATGCTGCCGCTACTTTCTTCTTCTGAAGTGCTATTGGTCCAACCTTCTTCCGTCTCACTTTGAGATGATTCTTCATGGAGCTCCTCTTGGCGTTGCTCCTTCATGTCAAAGACAACCTTCTTATGATTGTCATTCCTGCAAATTAATTTCCCACTCTCCCAATCCTGCAAAGCTCGCATTTTCATTAGCCATGGTCTTCCTAGGATAAATGGATAACCACTTCCCTTGGTCGACATAACATAAAAATCCACCGCTTTCTTAATGCCAAAGGCCTCTACAAAGACATTTTTACAAATGTCTACACACCTAGCCTTGCTATTGTTTGCCATCTTGACTTTGATTTCAGGTGTCTCCTGGATGTGCATGCCTAGTCTTTGCATGAGTCCCTCTGTCATGATGCAAATTTGTGCACCCCCATCCACTAGACCTTTCCTAACCAATCTTCCTTTGATGTAACAGTCTAACACCGGTGTAATGTCCTCATTCATTTCAGCTTGTGCAATTTTTACAACATGCACACTCTCTTTTACCTTTCTCCTAGTGCTAACTACCCTTGTTAATTCCCTCCTAACTTGTGGACATAATGCAAGAAATTGAGGCCATGAAATATCAGGACCCTTACCTCTCATGTCTTCCAACAAGTTGTACGGAGCCATACCATGTCCAAGAGGGAAGTCTTGGAGGTTGATATGACGTCGAGTCCTCTTAGCTTCCTTGGTCTCCTTTGCCTTTTTGCCTTGTCCATGGTCACTCTGTGATGGGACACCCTCTTTCTCTTTACCTTTTCCTCGGCCACGCTTAATGCCATTGGCTTCCATGTCAACCTCATTTGAATTTGTCACCTCTACCACATGCACATTTGGATCTGGCAAAGGTGGAACTCCTTCTACCCCTTGTGGAGGTGGTCTTGGTCCATTTGGCCTTTGTAGAAGCCTTGGTTGTTGACCAGTTCCTTCACCTGCATTCATCACTGGGTAATTCAAGTTAGGTCTCCCTGGCTCCCCACGGGGCCAAGGACAATTATACATCCCATGTCCAGACTCTCCGCAATTCCAACATTGCAAGACTCTCCTAGTTCGTGGATCTCGCTCTTCAGACTTCTTTGCTTGTCCCTTTGGACCTACAGCTTGTGCAAGGTGAATTGACAGGCTGCTTAAAGATTCATTTAACTTCTCAATTACTTCCGCCGTTACCTCAGGAAGCTCCCTCGATGTTGATGCTTGTGACTTACCTTTGGGTCTAAGACCTTCTATTGGAACCTCTCCCCTTAAGCACTTGAGTTTCCTATACTTCTCAACAGCCCTAGTTTCAGCTGCATCAAAAGTAGCAGGTGCACCCGCCTCAACTTTTATCTTAAGGTCAGGAAAGAGTCCGGCTATGAACCTCTCCTTCTTTAAAAATTCTGCACCATCACCAGGGTTAGTAACATTTCGTATCCATAGAGCCCAAAGACGTAGAAACTCTTGCTTGTACAAGTAGTAGTCATCTAAGTCTTTTTGCTTATGAGAAACAATGTCTTGCCATAGTTTTTGAGTGTTTTGGGGATCAAAGAAGTATCTCTTAAAACGATTCAAAACTTCTGTGTAATTCCCCTTAACTTCCTCAGGCAAAGAGTCAAACCAAGTACTAGCATCTTTCCTAAGGACCACCACAAACATTTCTACACATTTTTGATCGGTTACTATCCTCTTGATACGGCAAGACATCTTGAAATTTGCTAAAAATAATTCTGCATCCTCTCCAGGCTCTCCAAAGAAAAGAGGATATCCAGTAATTTGGCGTTGGCTCTCCATTATTATGAAAGATTACAACACGAGTTACAATAAGGGATACAATAGAGATTTAGAACCACTCGTCTGCAAATGAAGAAGTAAGAAAATACCACTCTAGGTTTTCTTCTTCAGCTATCCAAGCTTCAATAAGGTCTCGATTTGTTTGATCAAAACAAAAAGGTAGACTATTGATGAGCTCTAAGAAGGGTTGAAATTCTTCAAAGCTAAGGCGATAAACAGAAATCTCTAGAACTTCATTTTCTGGATCCAAAAGAGCAACCACGTCCCAAGTGATAAATTGCACTTGCTCTACAATTCCCAACACACAAGCGGTTTGTATAAAAACTAGATCTTCATGCTCGTCGAAGGCCGTGAGAAAGTAGCAATTGACTAGGAGCTCCTTTCCTTCGAGTTCCACACAGTCGGAGTGAGGCAACCTTCTCACAATTTCATAAAGAACATCCTCATCAAGTCCAATCAAGTTTGCAAGATTTAAAGACTCCACTTGTGCTACAAAATTCCTGGACAAAAACTCCTTAGGATTATGGTTAAATCATTCAAAAGCATAAAGAGATTTACAATGTCTCTATGAACAAAGTGTCATAGAAAGTAGAGAAGGATGAGAATTTATACAAATTTGCAATCTTCTCTATGCTCTCTTTATTAAGACAAGCTCTGAATAGCTCCCTATCTCCTTTGTTGAAAGCGAAAGGAAGACTATTAATAAGACGCAAATGAGGAAAAAATTCACCAAATGTGAGTCTATGAAGCATGAACTCTGGCCGCAAGTTTCCTGAAGAGTCTTCCTCAATGGTGAAATGCACTCGCCAAACGCCAAATTTCACTCTATTTACCAATCTTAGGGCACACACTAGTTGGATGAATGCGCGGTCTTCCTTAGTGCCCAACAACAAGAGGAAAATGGAATCCACGCGTAGGACCTTCCGTCTTAACTTCACCACCCTCTTGTTATGAGGGAGACGCCTTACTACTTGCTCCTGCAACTCAATTGGTAATAGAGCTAGATCTCTAAGGATTGAACTTTCACTGCAC
Organism: Adiantum capillus-veneris; assembly: GCF_014529385.1. NCBI lineage: Eukaryota > Viridiplantae > Streptophyta > Polypodiopsida > Polypodiales > Pteridaceae > Adiantum > Adiantum capillus-veneris. The sequence continues at coordinate 38,441,191 of NC_140931.1, forward strand.
ACACATTCCCAGTTAGAACAAATGATCGTTTTTTTGTTTCTTGTAATAACTTGGACAAAGAAAAAACAAACATACACACTATTTTGCCGGGCTGCACTTCATTTTAAAATAAAATGAACACATGTACATCAAAAGAAGTGTGGTAGTTGATGAGAGGTAGAATGACAGGGTTTGGTGATGCAAGAATTTCTCCTGCTCTTTGGGCACCAAACATGAACACCATTCGTTGTTGAAAATGGATCTTTCTACTAATTGCAACGTTTATTCTAATGTGTGGAGTAAAATGAAAGGGAAAAACCTCTATTCCTGGGCCATTATCCATGGCCTATGCATGTCCTAATGCTTAAAACAAAACAAAAATATAGACGTCCAAACTAAGGTCGTACCTAATGAGAGGCAAAATAAAAGGATTTACTGAAGCGTTTATCTCGGCCAACCTAAGAGGACCTAAAATTCTACGAATGACACGTTGAAATTGCAACTTAGTACTAACAATTATGTGTACCTTTTGCCTTGCAATGGGAATGAAGGGATCATACAAATCTTCGTGATTCATGCAAACTACTTGACTATGCTAAAGGTTGATTCTACACAAAAATACACAAGCCGTCCTCCGTGGGGGCACCAATTTGAGGCGGTCCGGGGCGGGCAACAAGAAGAGTGGCCTCTAGACACCCTTCAAGGCTCCCGTGCTGCTCAATGGGGCTGGGGCACAACACAACACAAACCAAAACAACAAACCCACAGCAAAATCCCAACTACACAAGGGGCACCACCTAGTTTAAGAGCGAACTAGGACGCAAAAGAGGAGAATCGTTAGAGCAACCCACAAACAAGCAAGGAATTTACACTAACCCTAACGCCAATGGAACACTCTTACACACAAAAACACGATAGAGAGAGAGAGAGAGAGAGAGAGAGAGAGAGAGAGAGAGAGAGAGAGATAGTGCTCGGGCTGCTTTGAAACGTATCGGCAATGATCAAGCAAACACAACTATATATTTAAGAAAGAGAGAGAAAGGGGGAGGGGGTGCTTGTTGCATTAATACCTTCTTACAAATCTGTCATGACAAATCAAAGTGAAATTAGTATTTGTTCAACATAGCTTGCGTAAATTTCACCACAACACATCACAAGAAAAGCCACCCCAATCACTGTCTTAAAGCCAGGGGAGTCCTCTCCACCCTGTCGCCCTCTTACAGTATGTGGGATTTATGGCTAGATTGATGACAACACCAGAGACAAGCTATCAAGAACTTAACAAAAAACACCAAGACACTTACGCATCATTGTTGTCCATTACTTCACGTTGGAAGGAAGACAAAGTATCCAAGCTTAGTCCAAATCCACCCTCCTTGATTTCAGCAAATGTTGGGCTTACACTAGTAGGAGAAATGATAGATTTCCTACTCTCAATTAAATGATCACTCTCTCTCTTACAATGGCATAGAGTTCCCTTGCTAATCCCCTATTACAACACATGCACATGCATAAGACAATGAGCTTCCACTCAAGAGCTCCTTCTAGAGAGGTTGAGCTTGGCTTCTCAAGCTATAGCATAGTGCTCTTGCTTATGGCTCCCCCTTTTGTGCTAGCTACACCCTTCTTTTATAGCAATTTTGAAGGCTAGGGTTACTCCTCTAACCATGGTTGGGTTAGATTTTCAGCAATTTATCTAATTTCTTTTGCTTGGAATTATCAAGAAGTTGGTGGGGAAAGAGAGAGGAGAGAAATGGAGGTGATAGGACTTTTCATAGTGGGTTAGTGTTAGTAGAGTTAGTATTAATTTACAAATGGAATTGGATTCTTTACAATGGGAGTATCCATGTAGGATACAAATAAGGAAGAAAAACTCTTAAGAGGTAAGAAAATGTGGATTTCTTACAAGGTTGATGCTCCAAGTGTCTTGAGTAGAGCCAATTTTGACGCTTGTTGACGGTCCACTAGCTTTGACGGTACATTTTTTCTCCACTCTTGACCTTCCTTGAGAGACAAGGTAATTGAAGCTGAGTAATCAACCACCATGATGCTGTCTTTTAAGAGAAGAGGCTGAATTTTGTGGTTTTTTGATAGATATGGGTAATTTGGAGGAGGAAAAATGAGACTAGGTGGTCAATTTTGGAATGGAATTGTGTGTGGGAGGTATGGGTTCACCATGGTTTCTCTTATTCTTCAAGGTTGAGGAGAAGGTGAGTAGTGTGCAGAGAGGAGTGGTGAGAGGGATGGGGATGATGAGTGGAGAAGTGTGTGTGAAAGAGGAAAATGATAAAGTGGAAGAGAGAGTGTGGCTGCATAGCATGGGGAAACTGGGGTCCACTAAAAAAATCATAGCTCACAGCTCGTAGGTCAAAAAAATATGAAAAAATTTGAGGCAAAAGTTCAGTCCACGAGCTACAACTTTTGTTTGTATCACCTTTTCAAATTCGGAGAGCAAGTGAACTTTAAAAATTCAGCAAAACCGACCGTTTTTTTCCACTGCAAAGGTCCTTGTGGGGTCCTTCTTTGGATGATTCTTTTGAATACCTCCAAGAGTGAGCCCTCCATAGTGCATGTATGCATGCCACCTACCCTTGACCTTATTTGGTAGGTCTATAATTGAAGATATTGTTGAGATTATGATATAAGTGAATAGTACAACTAAGAAAATCAAATATTGAGGGGTCTAAAAAATATGTACATGTCAAATATAAATAATATAAGTGAAAAAAATATAAAGGGGTCAAAAGAAATCTCTCTCATTATGAGGCTACCATAAAAAGATAAATATTTTTGGTGTTCTAATTTTTTAGAAAAAAACAAAATAGATGTAGGAAGGGAAAAATCAAAATAGTGAAAAAATATACACATAAATAAAACTAGTTTTTTTGGATTTTTGTTGGGGTGGAGTTACACCAAATATAAGAGAAGCTTACATGAAAATATTTCTATATGGAATAAAGAGTATGAAAAATGGTAAGAAAAAATTGTGGTAATGGTGAGGCAATGTACAGAGCATAAATAACACACACCTAGGTAGAAATATTTAAATAAATACCAAAATAATTATGAAAAAATCTTTTATTTAGGCCCTATATATAAAGAAATATTTACATACGCATGGGCCATATACTTATATTTTATTTATTTATTTATTTATTTATTTTGGCTCAACTAGCCCAATGACTAGCTAATTGAGAGTTTTTTAAGAAGATATGGGAAAAGTCCCGTGACTCACGCATGCCTATGTACAGTGAAATGGTAGGGATAGCTACAGTGTTTGGGTGATTTTGGTAGGGTGAGGTAACTCACTGTGGTAATTACAAAGAGCCGAAAAACGGCTATCAATGTCTCATGAATGCAATGCATTTATGGCTAGTTGTGGGATAAAACACCAATGTACAGTGCCTTATACACCTCAACAAAATGGTGTTGTTGAGAGAAAAAACAGGTCACTTACGAAAATGGCACGATATGGTCAAAAGTCAAGCTTTGCCGCATTCTTTTTGGCTTGAGGCCATCATGTGTGCCACTTCTGTACTAAACAGGTTTCCTACAAAAGCTTTGCAGTCTATTACTCCATATGAAGCATGGCATGATATAAAGCCTTCTATTGAGCACATGCATGTTTTTGGCTGTTTGGCATATGCTTTGGTGCCACAAACACAGCGTAGAAAATTGGATGATAAGGCTGTCAAATGTATTTTTGTTGCTTATAGTGCTGAAAGCAAAGGTTACAGGTTGTATCATCTGTAAACAAAACGTATTCTGGTTTCACGGGATGTAGTGTTTGTGGAAGATTCTGTTCAGTCCTTGCTGTCATGTACTAGAGACAGTAATGTAAGCTCACAGGACATTTATGACACTTTGTTGCCTCTTTTTAGTGGTGGAAATACGAATGTAAGTTCCAATGAGGCAAATGTACAGCCTATGGGGATTTCTAAAAATGTTACAGATCAGCCTATTACTGATGCAGATGTACATGATGTACTTGATGAGGAAAGGGCTGAAAATGAGCAGGCTAGAGGTATGCCAAAATGGCTGGTGCACACTTTGCGTGACAATAAATTGGATGCACCTTTGTCTAGTCATACTCGTTCAGGCTCACGCCATGCATATGCATCAGATTGTTATGCTTTGGTTGTGTCTAGCTTACATGATGTTGAGAAGCCTCTATCTTTTGATGAAGCACAGAATTCAAAAAATTGGATGGTTGCCATGCAATCAGAATATGATGCACTTATAGAAAATGACACATGGACTTTATGTGATTTGCCTCCTGGCAAAAAGGCCATTAGTACGAAGTGGGTTTACAAGTTGAAACGCAAGCCGGATGGTGAGATCGGTCGCCATAAGGCTCGACTTGTTGCAAAGGGCTATGCACAACAAAAAGGCATAGATTATGAAGAGACTTTTGCTCCCACTTATCGTATGACTACTATGCATTTTCTATGTGCATTGGTAGCTCATTTTGGTTGGGATGTACATCAATCAGACATTGTTACTGCTTTCTTGAATGGTGATATATTTGAGGAAGTTTATGTAACGCAGCCTCGTGGTTTTGTCATAAAAGAACAAGAGGACAAAGTGTGCAAATGTAAGAAGGCTTTGTATGGGTTGAAGCAATCTCCTCGTGCTTGGTGTGAGAAAGTTGACACTCATTTGGTCAAACAAGGCTTTCATAATAGTCCAACAGAAAGCACATTGTATGTAAAGTGTGAGGGTGATGTACTTCTCATTGTGGTTCTTTATGTCGATGATTTGCTGATCACTGGACCAAATGAGAGACATATTGCTAAATTTAAGGCTGATTTGAATGCTACTTTCAAGATGAAAGATTTGGGGCTGTTGCATCATTACTTGGGTATACAGTTTAAGCAATGTGATGGTGGTATTGCCTTGTGTCAGAAAAGTTACATAGAGACATTGCTATGTAAGTTTGGACTTGAGGATTGCAAACCTATTGCCACTCCCATAGAAACAAGTTTGAAGTTGAGTCTAAATGATGCTGGCGATCTTGCTGATGTCACTCTTTATCAAACTGTTGTTGGTTGCCTCATATATGTATGCAACACGAGCCGGATATTCAGTTTGCAGTCTCACAGGTTAGCAGATTTATGCATAGCCCAGGGTCTAAGCATTGGCAGGTTGTCAAGAGGATTTTTTGCTACTTTAGTGGCACTTTACATCTTGGCTTGTTTTATCCCAAGGGGGGATCATTGCCACCACACTTACATGCTTTTTCGGACTCATATTGGGCTGGTTGTTTTGACACGCGAGTGTCCACAAGTGGTTTTTGTTTCATGCTTGGTAGTTCATGTATATCATGGTTGAGCAAGAAGCAACCTACTATGGCCACTTCGAGTTGTGAGGCTGAGTACAGGGAAGTCTTCACAGCTACGGTTGAATGTGTATGGCTCAGACGCCTTATGGCTGATTTGGGTGTTGGACAGGACACTGCCAACACTATCTACACTGACTGTTAGAGTGCATTGGCAATTGCAAGGAACCCAGTTTTTCATACTCGCACAAAGCACATTGAGGTGCATTACCACTATGTCAGGGAGAGGCTCTCAGCAGGAGAGATCAGCTTGGCTTATGTGCCAACACATGACAAATTGCAGATCTTTTCACAAAGGGATCGTCTCATGAGAAGGTTGAAGCTTTCTGCAAAGCTTTGGGATTACTCCCCTTTGTGGACTAATCATGTCCTCAGGGCATGGCACTTCCCTTTACTCATGTGCCAACTCTCGTTCACTGCATCACTCCAGGGGGGATTTGTTACCATATACATGTGGTAGTGATGTGTGTGAACACACTAGGACCGGCGGGGCATTTTTTCCCTCTTTAAAAGGTTTTTCCCCCCGAGTATTGTATATATGCCCATCACTCTAGGGCTATCTATCTTTCCATTGCACACTAAGTAACACACTCTTTATTGTGTGCCTTGAGCTTCCTTCGTCTTCTCCAAGCTGTTGATAGCCGTTTTTCGGCTCTCCGTAATTGCCATAGTGAGTTACCCCACTCTACCAAAATCACCTAAACACTATGGCTATTCTTACCTTTTCATTGTACATAGGCCTGTGTGAGTTAGGGGGCTTTTCCCATATCTTCTTAAAACCCTCAGCTAGCTAGTCACTGGGCTAGTTGAGCCAAAAAAATAATTAAATATATTATGGCCATTTGTGTGTATATATTTCATTGTACATAGGACTTAAATATAGGGAATTTTCATAATTATTTTGGTATTTATTTAAATATTTCTACCTAGGTATGCGTTATTTTCATATATATGCTATGTACATTTATTCACCATTACCATAATATTTTTTACCTCTGTATTCTATAAAAAATAATTTTATTCAAGCTTCTCCTATTTTTGGACGAGAATCCACTCCAAGAAAAAACCTCAAAAATACTTTCCACCATCAGTCATTGCCTTTCACTAAATTCCTATTTCCTAGAGGTATTTTTTCTTATCTCTTGTAAATAAATACACTTCAATAAAAAAAAATGAGGGTCCCCTCATTTGATTCCTTATATTTTCATTTATCTCTTTTTTCTATTTTATATTTATATATAGCTCACACTATTCTAGATTCCATGAATAGTTTATATACTAGCCTGTTTTTTCTCATCATATCCGTGTGTTATATTTACGCATAATCCACAACCATGCATATTTTAATACCCCTAAGAATCAATTAGGTCATTCCCTTACGCAAGGTGGGGCTCACCTTTGGAGCTATATGCAAATTCAACAAAAGGGGGGGCCACTTAAGACTTTTTTTGTGAAGAAAAACATGTATTTTGGTGGGATTTTTTATATCCATTTCCACTCTGAATTGGAAGCGGTGGTCAAAAGAGAAAATGTGTACCAAGAGCTGAATAATCACCTCAAAAAATTTGGTGATTTTTTAAGAAACCACCGGTGAGCTAGGATTTTTTGAGTGGCCTGTCCACTTTTCTCACAAGTATAGTCTTCTCTCACCTCTTTCCGCACTTCTCTACACACACACACACACACTCATGCCTCTCAATCCCTCACTCAAACCTGCACCTTCCATGGTTTCCCTCACCTTCTTCACCATTAACCTCCCCTCTTACTTCCATAGCTCTCATATGAGCTCTCCATGTACATACACCATCTCTATGCCTCTCTCTATTACTTCCAAAGTACAATTCCATCTTACCCCTTCTCTATATACATAAAATTCAGCATGTAAACCATGCTTAACCTCTGCAAAATCAAGAGATCTCATCAACCAAATTACCATTTTCATCGCGATAATCAACCTTGGCGGCGGTGGCGTAAAGAAGAGAAGACAAAGAAGAAGATCGATAGTCATTTTGAGAACCTACACAAGTAAGTCAAAAATTTCTTCAAGCTTCACCATCACAAAGATTTACTTACTTCATTCAACCATCCACCCCATTCTACCCATTGTAAATACATCATTAACCTTCTAGTGATTACTAACACTAACCACTAACATACAAACACAAAATAACCATTGACCTAACCATAAAAGACACCTCACCTCAAGACATGTGTATAGTAACTCTCTCTCTCTCTCTCCTTACTTCCTTTCACCTTATCTACCATCAATAATGCTCTCTTTTGAGCCCACATCCATGACTCAAGCAGACAAAGAAGGCCCGCAATATTTTGATATTCTGAAAAAATCATAATCCTGATTTGTTAGCTTGTAAATTAGGATTTCCAATAATCTTAATGAGGGGTCTCCAACCTATAAATAGGCCCCTCTCCTTCTTGTAAAACAACCTCAATGTTTTGATATTCTGAAAAAATCATAATCCTGATTTGTTAGCTTGTAAATTAAGATTTTCAATATTCTTAATGAGGGGTCTCCAACCTATAAATAGGCCCCTCTCCTTCTTGTAAAACAACTTCCAATATCTCACATAGCACCCCAACACTCTATGCGTGAGGAGAGACTTAGGTGTAGCGACCACTTTGTGAGCTTCACTCTTGGTGTGAGAGAGCGTGAGTTCAAAATCTCAAAACCACTATTGTATATGTTCCTCCATCATCAATAAATTGAGGTTTGGTGCATCAAAGGCGTGATTCGACGTTCAAATTTTCGTCCTTCCACTTGTGCGATACGGTTTAGTAAATTCAAGTGACTTGTGTACTTTGAGTTTTATCGTTTATCTTGTTTTAGAAAGTGTTTTAGTGTGTTTTCATTGCCAATTTTGGGTCCATTGTAAGAGGGTATTGTGGTGAGAGGTCTCCCACACCGTAAGACAATGTGTGTGTGCTGGCAATGTTTAGCATTCACTAAGCATTGAGTGAGTTTTGTACAAGCTCTACGATAGCAACATAACGAACCATCTCCATTTGCAAATCACAAATAAGGTATTACGCAAGATCCATTCCTCTCTCTCTTCCCTTTGCTCTAGCTCTCTCTGGCCCATTTTATGTGAGTCTTGGTGTGAGGTTGCTTGTGTGTTTTTTGTGGCGTATCCTCTTGGTTGTGCCAAAATCTCTCTTGCGTCCTAGTTCGCATACCATAACTAGGTGGTACCTCTTCATTCGTTTGGCTATGGGTTTGTTGTTGTTGTTTCTTGCTTGTGGTTGCCCCAGCCCCAATTGAGCAGCACGGGAGCCTTGAGAGGTGTTTAGAGGTCGCCTCTCTTGTTGCCCTCCCCGGACCGCCTCACTGTGTGTGTTTCTCTGCAACCCTAATTCCAACATGAAAAGTTCTAAACTTAACCTTTAGTATCCTTTCAATAGTTCCACAGTACATGGCTTCATCACCATATGTGTCAAAGTTGCCCATGATGCCACAGTACATGGTGGTTCTACGCTCGTCCATGTGGCGTGTACGAAAGTGACCACCCTTTGACCACATAGAGTTAAAGGAAAGGCACTACAAAATAGGACAATATCTTTTCTCAATTACAAAGGTAAAATCAAGAAAAAACTATACAATATGGTTTAGGTATATGAGTACCCTACCTTTGGTACGCAGCTTAGTGCATACTCCCATTCTTTGTTGGTGATGTCTTCTTTGCGCGCTTTTGCTTCGGTCATTCTCTCATGAATCCACTCCGCACTAATGAGATTTGAGAAACATGCAAGGTGTCTAGGCACTGGGGGTGCCCTCTTTCCTCTATGTTCTTGTTTCCATGTTTCTCTCTCTTGCAAACACCTTGCCTTTGCTATTGTCCACAAGCCCACCCACTTGGTCAAAACCTTTGCATTGAGGAAAAAAAAGTTATTGACCACTTGGGACAAATTCATATCCATGTTAAATATTATTCCTTTCCACTTGGCAAGTGTGAAGTCATCCTTGCATCCTCCTCGTTTGACCACATGCGAGGCATTGAAGGATCAATTTGTGTGAATACTCTGAGATGTAAACAAATGCCTCTTGCATGATCCACCCTTCGGCCATACATGCCTCTGGTTGAGACCGTAGCCGCAAAAAATCTTTGAGAGTCTTTAAAAACCTCTCTAAAAAGAACATCCATCATGCGTGCACTACTCCACATACCACGTGAATCAAGAGGTGGATTTGACTAAGAAGGACCAATCGAGGAAATGCATCCTCAATGGCACACACAGTTTATGTTGCAAGTGTTTGAGTAACATGGATAACATCTATTTCATTTTCCTTGGAGCTCACAAATCTGCAAGAAAACACACAAGAATACACTCAGTGCTAGTTGAGGTTATTGTGTACATTAAAAAAATGTAGTTGAGTGGAGTCTTGTGGTGTACCTTACTAGCTCTCCAAGCATCCCTGACTTTCTTGTCCCGACATATACACATACTCACTTGGCAGAATGAACTACAATGTAGATTAGAGGAAGAGAAAGTCATACACACAAATCATATGTGTCCTAAAGAACAAACAATGGAGAGAATAGAGAAACAGACATTACTTGAAGCATCTTGTGTCAATCATGGGACTTCAACCCATAAAATTGAACGCTTCCACCTTTCTTCACTTTTGTGAAAGCTCCCTTTAGCAACCTCATGTATCCTGTTGGTGTGCAAATAGACGCAATGGTTGTTAGTGCCTGATTTATCAGGGCTTTCAGGGCAGTCAGGCTATTATTTTTGAACTATAATTAAAACCTTTATCTTTGAACCTTAGGGATAAGTGAACATGGGTATTTTATATTTTTGGGGAAGTTAGTTGTGTGTCTCGTGAATTCTCAGGACGAGGAGCAGTTATGTCTATGCCTGTTGATGTAGTTGGCTCTCTCCTGCATTGGTTCTGTGCTTTCTGCTGTATTACTGAATGATGATGATGAATGGCACACTATCTTCTCTTTATCTCTGATGTTACATACCTGTCTTCTTTGCAGTATGGTGTTTGAAGTATGCAGTTTCCTGCTTCCTGTTTGATATGTACTGTATGTTAACTGCATTGGTTGTTTGTTATGGCAATGTGTGCCTAACAATGGTACCCTTCACTTTGTCTAATTCTTCTTTGGCTAGCATCCATGGAGCTTTAGGTAGCATGATCTTCCCGTTTGGGGCACGGCGTGGAGTAGCAGAGACGGGGAGACGTTTCAAGACCCTCAAATCCTCCCTCGCCCCCAACGAGTCTTTCTTGGCAATAATGTGGTCCCACAGGGTGTGGGCTACATTCTTGAATATGTGCATGGGATCCAAGAGGTGTTGTATTTTTAAGTCCTTCCAATATGGAAGCCTAAAAAATATGGAATACCTTGACATATCTTTTGGTGGAGTACTCGGAGCCAGATTGTTGTTGTAGTTTGTAGTACTCTTCCCAAATGGTTGCCCAATTTGCCATTGTGAGATTTAGATACATCTTTCCATTTGCTAGAGCCTTGTGCTTGCTATGAACTTGGGGTAAGAAACAATGGTTGTTTGGATAGATTACCTTCCACAAGGCATCTGACCTCTTTGTCACCAATGATGGCCCACAAGTAGGACATGAATTGTGGCCTGATGTGGACAAACCTGCATACATAGCATATCATTAGAGAGAACCTTCAAACTAAAGGGAGAGAGAATAGAGAGAGAAGGAGAAGGGAGATACCAGAAATCTCTCGAAGCCCAAGATAGTCGTGCATAGTCCACATAAGGATTCTCCTCACAATGGCTTCTCTCCCCCCCCTTTGCAAGTGAGACATCTACAACAGGGATGCCTCTCCATAACTTCTCCAACTCACTCAATGAGAGGTTCTAGGTAGACGTCAATATTCAACATTTTGTACTTCCTTGGCGCAAGCAAGCAAAGAAGTATATTGCCCTTCTTGGTTGTCTCCCATGGTGGAATATTGTAGTTGACGATCACCACAGGCCAAGTGCTCCATGAAGTAGACTTAGTGCCAAAGGGGTTGACACCATCACTTGCTAACCAAAGCCTCTCCAACCCAAACTCTGGCCATTGAGTCTCGATGTGCCTCCATGTAGGTGAATCGATAGGGACACGCATCATTCCATCATTTGAGTGGTGGTTGGCATGCCACGCGAGAAGCTCCACGATAGACCTGCTTTTAAACATGTGTTGAATGCAAGGGATTAATGAAAATGGTCTCAATACCTTGGGGGTAGGTGCACCACGCTCACTCTGGTCTTGTGGGGCTTCTCCACACATGAGACATGAGGTAGCATGTGCGTGCTCATTGCGGTATAGTATGCAATCGTTGACGCACGCGTGGATGCACTCATACTCCATGCCAAGTGCTGTGACATTTGATCTAGCTCTTTACAATCCGGAGGCATGTGGTGATCTTTTGGCAACATTTTGCCCATCAAACTACAGAAAACAAGCATATTAATACAATTGCAAGGAGGCACTATGAAGCAAGAGAGATGTATACAAAGCCATATAACGAACTTACCCAAGGAGTACATCAACACTTGTATTGCTCCAACCAAATTTTGCTTTCAAGTTGAGGACTTCCAACGATGCCCGGAGCACCGAGTACGATGCACAGTCATAAAGAGGTGTTCGGGCATTTGTAAGCAATCTGTCCTCCATTGCCGCTCCCATCAAGTGCATGGGTGGCAATCCTCCTCTCTCACATATCGCATTCATGAGCCAGTAACTCATTACACATGTCGAACATGTGCTCATCCTCTACCCTAAAGTGGGATTGAGACGCCAGAGGAGGAGCCGTCAAAGTAGAGCTAGCCTGGAGGGTCACCATATGCGGTGCGCCTAATTTGTCCAATAGCTCTTGTCTCTGTCGTTCGGCCTTGCGCACAGGCGCACCACCATCGAACACAGACCAATGGGGCACCTCCTCAAGCAAGGGGTGAGTGGAGCTCTCATCTCTCCGAGCGCTTTTTCTGCTACAGACGGGAGTGTGATTGCCCTGCATAATACCTGAAATAGCACACTGCAAACCATAAAATAGAATAATCGACATACCTTGCAGATCTCATAGCACAGAATCGAAGCCATAAGCGATAGAGAGAGCGAGAGCGAGACATCACAACAGTGCACGTGCAAGCGCACCTCCTAGAGCGGAGTGCTATGTCGGCACGACGAGAGAGAAGAGAAGAGAGGAGAGAAGAATACACAGACACTGGCTGCAATCTCCCCCCGTGCAAGAGTGACCATTTTCCTCTTGCACGTATTTCATTTATAGATTTCTTGAATGGTCAAATTGAGTACAAATTGGCCGGTCGGTCATAAATGGCCAAAGCTCATAAAAGAGCACTTGAATAATAAAATGTACAATAAATATATTTCCATTCGCATAGGCCTAGCTTGGTCCAGTCTTTTCCACCTATCAACTGTAATAAATAATAAAATATAAATTCCATAACATTTTCGAGGATTCCAAAGCCCTTCGTTCTCCATGTGCTCCAAAGCAATGCGTCTCAAGCGAGGGATTGCCCTTTTCCACTTGGTGCAAGGACAAGGGAGTTTGTCATTGAGCCACTGATCATGTTCAGGGCCGTTCGGAGGGCCACGATCATCCCAGTCAACGTCTTGCACACACGCGGAATAGAGATTATAATTAATTCAAACAGAATATATTTAGCCCTATGTGTCCTAAAAAATAAACAATTAATTAGAGAAAATAGTTTCAATTACAATTTCAATTAAAAAAAGAGAAATGACAAAAAATTTAAGAGAATAAAGTGCAATGAGTGCTACAATTTTTTTAAAATAAACTGCAATCGGTACTTTTACTAAATGGTTTAATTTTTAATCTCAAAAGATGCAAAAAGATTAAAGAAAGCATATAAAAAACATTTAAGAGTCCTACAAATAAAAGTACTCTAATTATTTAAGTACATGTTAGTATAAATATTCAATAAGAAAAATTAAGCAAAAGAAAAAATCATAAAAATTTTCAAAAGGCTAAAAATGACATCATGTCTATCTAAGGGTAGAGGGGGTGTCCCCCCCCTCCTCTGCTACCTCGAATATGTTTATATCCATTTGAAATGATCCGCAATAGACGCGATCATATCCGCGATAATATTCACGATAGTATCCCGATAATCTCACTGGCGCCTAAAAAAGAAAGAAGGGCAAATTATGTTGTGTATCTCTACTTAATGTCGTTACTATCTGAACTTGTTGAGAGATGGAGCTGGCACCTCAAACATCACAAGTGCTGTGTTTTACCTTACTACCAATTCCAGTTTTGGTTTGTTTTTGTTGTAATAATATGCATGGTTGATAAAGATTGGGAGGCGTTTGCTATATACATTGTAATTGGTCTTGATCTTGAAAAAAACAAACTGCTGCACGGAAGCATTGTTAGCTTGAGTCTTGAGACCTCTTTTTGCATTAAAAGCGGTGGTATTCTCTGTCGAACACTTGCACGGACTGGTCTTTTTGCTACAGGCTGTTGTATTGGCTCTGTGTTAGCCGTTGTGGGTTGTTTTTTTCACTACTGGTTATTGTATTAGCCTGGTTTTTAGCCGCTGCAGGTTTGTTCGCTACTAGTTGACTCTGTTCTTAACCGTTGTAGAACGTTAATCTCTTGCTTAATCTATTTTCTGATAAACAGTATAACATGAGGCATGACTAGCAGGATTGGAAACTATTTGTTTAAAACATTCTTTGTTAAACTGTTGCCACACCTGGGCATGCGTACAGTATTGCACTCGAGAGTTCATATGAGGCAAAAGTTTGGGGTGTTATTTATCTCATCTAGTACCTTTTTGTGGTTTAAACAGTAAGGCATCTTACTCAAACAGGGCCGAACACTACCGTTCTTTATGGGATGCTAATGACTTGTAGAAATCTTGGGATTTTGAAGGTAAGTATATGGATGTTACTTTCAGCTTTGGCATAGCTACCGAGCTATGGCTCGTGATATAAGGTTCCACTTTGTAAAGATGGAGTCTCGCTACTTTGTTGACTAGTTATACTGACATTTTACTGGTTGTAAAAAGGGAGGTATTCATTACCCTCATCTGGTACCATTGGTTAATGAACAATAGGACAAAATGATTAGGCATCTTACACAGATAAAGTCGGACATGACCTCTCTTTGTTTAAAGGGATGCCTATGAAACCTTGGGATTTCTACTTCTGAAGGTAAGTATATGGTTGCTATTGTAGGCTTAAGCATAGCTGCCGAGCTATGGCTAACAAATAAACCTCACTATTTTAAATTTTCTAAAGAAAAACTCTTGATATTTGGATTCTTGGTGGACTTCACCACTCAGATTAGAAGGTAGATTGTACCACTCATTTTGGAAGTAATAAGTAAAGACTGCCAACATACAAGTTCTAATAAATGACCTAGCTTGTCTAAAGTATTTAAATTTTGCAAGATGGACATGGATAACAATTGATATGGTCCATTGATACTTGTAAAACACATCCAAGGCTAACTTAATTGTTGTCTTGTTTGGATGGATGCAGGTAAGGACTCTATCTTATCTTGGAGGGTTTTCTTTTCTTTGGCAAGCTACCCTACTTTAATGAAGCACTCACTGAGGACCGGGGAAGTTCTTTTACTACTTGTTTAACTGGAAGAGGATCTCTTTCCTACAATCATTGTACCTAAATAATTCTAATACCGAGTTATTTTTGTACTTATCTGTTCATTGTTCCCTGGCCAGTTGTCTTTTGAATGTAAAAATTCAATTATGTCTTATTAGTTAAGATTTAAACAGCTACACACACACACACGCACGCACACACACACACGCGTGCACCCACTTCCATGCATAAAGATAGAAAAAATAGGAGATTAAGAAGTGCATATACCTCATTCGTTTGACCAATTGATGCAATAGGGATTATCGTTAATGATTCTTTGATGTACGTTGCTTAGTGATGTTGCTGCAATCTTCTCGCGCGTTGTAAACTTTTTTGCTTTGTTGGAAAATGGATGTAAGAGTAGATTTGTTTGCAAATGGATTGTGAGAGAAATAGATAAAGAAATAGGTTGAAGAAAATAAAATAGGAAAAAACTTGAGAAATGAAAGAGGGAAAGAGGAATAGAGAGAATTAGAGTAAGATAGGGAGAGAGAGAATAAAGAGAAATAGGGAAAGAGTGGGAGAGGAATAGAGGGGGGGGGGGGGGGGGGGGGGGAGAGAGAGAGAGAGAGAGAGAGAGAGAGAGAGAGAGAGAGAGAGAGAGAGAGAGAGAGAGAGAAATGAAATGTTATATTAACGTCTTCAAAAGGCCTAAATGACCTATGAGACCAATCGAGAGTATATGGCTCAAATCCTCTGTTGTAGTCTCCATTGATGCTATGTAGCCCCTCTCCTAAATCGTGGTCGTCTAGATCTCCGTAGCTCTAGTGCTCGCTCGATGAGAGTGCCAACAATGGTTGAATGAGTGTGGGTCGAGCTCTACAGTGTGGTTTCTCCTTTGATTGTCCCATATCTAGTGAAAAGAAACATGTAATCTATCTTTGGGATTGTCACTCTCTATCTCTCCGTGTAACTCAAGTAGATATAGCCCAAGACACCTCTAATCCTCATAACTCATGTGTCTAGAGAAAGGACCAAAACCCTCTTTGAATAAGCAGTGAAATGGCCCCGTATCTCATAGTACACTATGCAATGACATGTGTAATGTTGCTTTGTCTCTGGCTCTAGCTGGCATAAGAGGCATTTCCTGTTGTCTGATGGTATCCCTCTGAATCTACCAGTCTCAATCTCCAGCTGATGTGAGGATGTGTGTATCTGACCAGTGGCACACCGCAAACCATGAGACGTATGTGTATCCATGTAGCTGGTTCATCGAATCACAAACTCACCTCCTGTGAGCTGGAGAAGATGCTCTCTATAGAAATCCATCATCGTGCCCAACTCCTGTGGCGGCTCTATCCATGTCCTCCTAGTATCCAGCTGGATCACGTCTTGACAAACGAGTCTAGTAATCTCCATCTGTGTAAGAGACATCGAGGGTGCCTGAAGAGAGTATTGGAAAGGGGACATCCTGTCCATGGTGAAACCATGCATCTGAAACCATGATGTCATATGTGCATACTAGCATGAAGTGTGCCCCAGAAGAGCTAACTATCTGGAAGACTCAAGGGCCATCTAGCATATCTGTCTCTAGTAGTATCCCACAAGTTGTGCACAAAGGAGACTGGTCTGGTAAGCACCTCAATCTCCATAGGAGGGGCAGCTAGCTCTGCTCATGATAGTGTGGGGTACGGAGGCCTTGACTCTGATCAGTTGAGAGATCATAGATACCAAGGGCCTCTCCATACGTCTCCAACCATCCTTGCCTATAGAAGGTCCCCATATCTGTACCCCATACCACATAGCTGAGGCTACTAAAGTATCAAAGAGCCATAACTTTGTGCGAAGTTCCTGGAACTGAACTTGATAACACATCCTCTCCAAGCCTCCCAAGGCTGCAAAAGCTCTAGTTAGTCTAGTCTCTGTTGCTCTCCCCAAAGAAAACCTTGGCCCAGTGAAGACAACCCCAAGGTAAGTGTATGCATCTATATACTCTACAATCTCTTGACCATATGTGAAAGTCGGTGTTGATCTTGTGATCCACTGTGGTGTGGTGTTAAGCACCATAACCTTGGTTTTAATGTTTACAGACAATCCACTATCTGCAAAATTGTGTAATGATCCAACTTTCGCTGCATACCCTCTGGTGAGTCAGAGATCATCACAATATCATCAGCATATAAGAACAATGGGATCTACATCACTGCTAGTTGGGCACCTCTATTGTCGGGACACCGACAAGGCCGGACTAGACAAGGGCAAGGCCAGGCTAGGCAGTGTGGAAAGGGAGTCCAACTAGGGCAAAGGGCCAGGGGCCATGCTATATAGTGGGTGGTTGGGTGGTGGAATCCTAGGTTCTAGTTCCCCTTGTCTAACATTGGTATCAAGAGCTTGGTTTTTTTGGGAAAGGCACAGCCGTGGAGGAGGGGAGCCACACAAACTTGCATGAGCTTTTGCATGTCGGGGTCAAGGGAGCATGGAGCACACCTCTTGTGAGGAGGACGACAGGCCGAAAACCGTGGGCAACTACCCTTGCAAGGAGAAACCGCCGAGGCGGGACCTGAACCAAACGGCACCCTTGAGGGCTCTACGGCATCGCACCGGGGGGGGGGGGGGGTCCCATTCCTGTAGAGCAGGCGGAGACAAGCAACACACGAGGCGGGGGGAGCTTGGCTCGACCCTCGTGCTATCTACAAGCGGCCATAGTCTGTGAGCTTGTCTCTCTGCACACTCGACAGGCGCCCAACCCATTGAGGGTTAGTGGCCAAAGCCTTTTTTTTCAACCACAAGGGACGGTACCCACAATGGGGTACCCCCCTCCCTCTTGTGCGGATTCGGCAAGGCTCGGCATATCGACATGGCCGGCAAGCACTTCGACACAAATTTTTTTTGCATATTATCGGCAAAAACTCAGAAATTTAATCAAAGCATCTCGGCGGGAGTTCAAAGTACCATTATTTTCCAAAATCAATTAACGGTTACACGCATAATTGATTCGGCTACCAAGGAATTAAGGAATTCCGTATACGGCGGACATTTTGGATCGATTTCCACCGGGATACTATCAACTTTGATGGAATTAGCAAGGCTAATTAAACTTTGCAAGTGCTCTCAATCTCAGGTATTTTTTTGAATGTTCCTTGCACCGCACTGTGTCGCCATGGATTCATATATCAATATGACCTTTGATTTTGAGCAAAGTAAGCCTGATCCTGCTCATGATGGCCCGCAGCTGGATCCTCTCAAGGAGAGTACCCGCAACGCTACGACAGGTGATGACACTTATGAATTGCTCGACATTCAAGAATTTTGTGCACTTCAGACACGCATGTTAGTCATGGATGAAAATTTTAAAGCTTTAAATGCAAATGTCACTAAACTATCCACATTAATGATTCAATTAATGCAGCAACAGTCCAAGGGTCCTGCTGACACGCACATGCATGAGCACATTGCTACACAAGGGCAAGGCCCTTCTAATCTAGGGCAAGGCCCAACTCCTGATACTTTGCACACTCTCACTGCAAAAAAGGTGGATGAGTTGTTGAAAAACACCAAACCATCGATTTTTGAGGGAGAAGACCGAGACCGCAATAAGGATGCAGTGAATATCTTTCTCACCAAGTGGGATGGAATTCACGCCTTACGGCGTACTCCGGATGCAGTCAAAGCTCTGCAAACGAGCTTAACTCTGCAAGGCAAGGCCTACAAATGGTGGATGTCTCTCAAGGAGAAGAATATCATACCACAGAGTTGGGTAGCTTTTGAAGCTATGTTTAGCAAATAATTTTTGCCTACCAATGAGGCAGATTGGAATTGGACGGCTTGAGACACGTGTTCCATGCGCCAATACCCATCACTACTTGAATATATATCTCACTATCGGGATGTTATCCTCAAGTTGGAAGGCTTAGATAACGTTCAACAAGTACGGGGGTTTATACGTGGTCTGACACCAAAGCTTAAGAAGTACGTCAAGACGCAAGACCCTAAAACACTTGAGGAAGCCATAGTGAAAGCACATATTCACGATGATCCAGATGAAAAAAAAGCACATAATATTCATGTGCCTGCTAATACACATGGTAATACACGCACTCAATATAGGTACAATAAAAGGAAATTTATAGTAGCCAATTCAAATGCATCTAAAAAACCCAAGGGGTCCAGAGGTCCTCTCTCTCCTGAGGACTTTGATAAAGCTAAGAACGAGAAATTATGTTTTCAATGTATAGGAAGCGGTCATGGCAAAAAGGATTGTCCCAAGGGGAAATTTGCTGCTCATGGCAAGGAGAAAGCAATGCACATGGTGCAACTGCTGCCTCTGGAGTCTTCCTCACGATTCTCTACAGTGGAAGTAACACACACTGAGGTGGTGCAGGAATGCTGTCTCACAGCTTGCATGTGGCAACAAACCTTTGGACCACATGAGTTAGTATGTATGCATGGATCTCTGCAAGGGCACAAGGTGCACATCTTGGTATACGACGATGCTACTCACAATTTCACCAATTACGGATTGGTGAAAAAACTCAAATTGCCTCAAACTTCAAGTACCCATTGCTACAAGGTAGCAATGATGAATGGGCATGATACCAAAATCTAGGATACTCAAGTCCGAGCTGTTCCGTTGGAAGTACAAGGTTACTCCACATGCTTGGATTTTCAGGTTATGAATATGGAGAGGGCAGACGTGGTCCTTAGTAAGGAGTGGTTGCATAGCCTAGGAGCATCACTGAAGCGTAGCTATGAGCACAACAGCTTGATGTTTGAATCCCATGGCGCACATGTGTTGTTGTTAGGACAGAAGGATGTACCTTCTTCACCATTGATTTGTACAGCTGAGCTTATGCAGCTCGTTTCTGATAATGAAATAGATCAAGTTTTCTTGTGTTACTCACTGTCTCATTTTCTCTCTAACATTGAATGTGTTGAACATTCCTCAACGCCGCATGCTTCTCTTTCATCTCTTCCACCAATGGCTACTTCCAAATGAGCAAACATCGCTAGTGAGTTACAAAAATTATTAAATGAATTTCAAGATGTTTTTCCTAATGATTTGCCACCAGGATTACCGCCGACACGATCGGTGTAACATAGCATCGATGTGGTTGCAGGTTGTAACCCTATCAGTAAACCGCCCTACCGTATGAGTTACTCTGAAGCTGCTGAGGTGGAACATCAGCTTACTGACTACCTTAGCAGAGGGTTATACAACCCAGTTCTTCACCATGGGCTTCTCCTATCCTATTAGTGAAGAAAAAAGACGGCAGTATGCGCATGTGCATATACTACCGTGGCTTAAATGCGGTTACGGTTAAGAACAAGTACCCATTGCCACGAGTGGATGAGTTGTTCGATAAACTCACTCATGCTCACATTTTTACGAAAATAGACTTGTGGTCAGGTTATCACCAAGTCCGTATTCGACTTGCTGATATACCCAAAACTGCATTCCGAGCAAGGTTTGGACACTATGAGTTTTTGGTGATGCCCTTCGGGTTAACCAATGCGCCTGCAACATTCATGACACTCATGGATAGTGTCTTGAAGCCGTACTTGGGCAAATTTGTCATCGTTTTTCTCGATGACATTCTAGTCTACAGTTCTTTTGAAGAAGAACACTTACAACATCTCAGGCAGGTGTTCGAGTCGTTACGAACAAACCAATTATATGCCAAGGAATCTAAGTGTGATTTTTTGAAAGAAGAAATTCACCATCTAGGGCCTGTTATTTCAGCTAATGGACTATATATGGATCAATCCAAAGTGGATACCATCCGAAAATGGCCTTCTCCTAAAATCTGGAAGAGTTACATATATTTTTTGGGATTTGCAGGTTTATATCCAAGGTTCGTTAAAAACTATGCTAATATTGTTGTTCCCATGAAGGATCAACTAAAAGGCAAAGGCAACGCTTTTCATTGGGGACCCGCTCAACATCACATTTTTGATACGCTCAAGGATGCATTATCTACAGCTCCCATACTAGCTATTGTAGATCCTTTGAAACCATTCATTTTGGAAACGGATGCCAGTGACCATGCTATTGGAGCAGTCATGTTACAAGATGGACGGCCAATTGCATTTGAAAGCAAGAAGCTTGATGCAGCTCAGCAGAACTACTCTGCTTATGAGCGCGAACTCTATGCAATAGTGTCTGCCTTAAAAACATGGCGGCATTATGTGTATGGTGCTCAGTTTGAGATTGTGTTTGACCATGAAAGCATCAAATGGTTTACACAACAAACCGATTTGAAGGGTCGGAAAGCCAGTTGGGCCAAGATTCTTCAGGAATATGACACCAAGCTCAGGTATCATAAAGGTCAATAAATGTGGTGGTTGACGCTCTTAGTCGTATGCCGGATATCAATTCTCTCTTGTTCACGGAACTTCGTACTGAATTTTTGGATTCTCTCAAAGGCAAATATGAGCATGATGAAGCATATTCCAAAGTGTGGAGCTATGTACAAATGAGGGATCCTTCTCACTCCAATGATGGTAGTGTAATGTTAACCTCCACACCTAGTTCTCCTCTATCAAGTGACGAACTGCAGCGATGGAAGCATTTCACCATCGACAATGGGTCCCTACTCCATAAGGGGAGAGTTTGTGTACCGACGGATATAGACATTCGGCGCCAAATTCTTTATGAATGTCATGATAGTCCAAGTGCAGGGCTCCCGGGTATTAGAAAAACTTATGCTCTCGTACAACGACAGTTTTACTAGCCAGGTATACATGGCTTTGTTTAAGCTTATGTTTTGCATTGCCAAAAATGTCAAGTTAACAAAGCAGAGCGCCTGAAAGTAGGAGGACTCTTACATCCTTTGGAGATTCCCAATGGAAAATGGGAAAGCATCTCTATGGACTTTATTGTGGGTTTACCAACCACTGTACGAGGTCATGACTCGGTATGGGTGGTTGAAGACCGGTTGACTAAACTATGTAAGTTTATTCCAACTAAATCAACAGTTAAGACACCAGAACTAGCCAAGTTATTTGTGGACAATCTATACAAGTTGTATGGTTTACCAAGTAACATTGTTAGTGACCGTGATCCCAAGTTTAACAGTCACTTTTGGAGGGCTGTGTTTAAACAATTGGGTACACAACTAAACCTCAGTACAACCGATCATCCAGAAATAGATGGTCAGACTGAACGAGTTAACCAAGTGCTAGAGGATATGCTAAGAGCATACGTCAGCAAAAAACAGTCAGACTGAGAAGAATACTCGAGTTTGCCTACAACAGTGCTAAGCATGCCACAACTGGATTTAGTTCTTTCATGCTCATGTATGGGTTTCAACCTAAGTCACCTATTACGGTGGGGTTGGCAACCGAAAAGCTCCAACAGGTTAAGGATTTTCTCCAAGACCACATGGATATGTTGAAACTCACTTGTCAGAATGTCCGACAAGCACAGGATCGATATAAGAAGTATGCTGATGAGAAACGTCGGCAAGTTACCTTCGAGGAAGGGGAGAAAGTATTTTTACGTGTGCTAGAACATTCAGAAAGTCTAAAAATTGGGCCAACACCTAAATTATCTCCCCAATATTGTGGGCCTTTCAAAATACTCAAGCGAGTAGGTGATCGTGCCTACAAATTATTGCTACCTACACATTCTCATATTCATCCGGTGTTTCATGTAAGCCATTTACGTAAGCGGTTACATGGGGACGACAATGTCATTGACCAACAGATTTTGGTTGATTTCATTGAACCTCCTACCTTACTGCATGAACCTAAACGTGTTCTTGATTATCATGAGTTACGTACACGTCATCATGTACATCAACAAGCCTTAATCAAGTGGAAAGACCGACCTGAGGAAGGTGCCACTTGGGAAAACATTAGTGTTCTTAAGAAGAAGTTTCCCACTTTTGTTTTCGAGGACGAAAACTCTTCTAATGGGGGGAGTAATGTCAGGACACTAGCAAGGCCGGACTAGACAAGAGTAAGGCCGGGCTAGGCAGTGTGGAAAGGGAGTCCAACTAGGGCAAAGGGCCAAGGGCCATGCTATATAGTGGGTGGTTGGGTGGTGGACTCCTAGGTTCTAGTTCCCCTTGTCTAACATCTATCACCCTCTCTGTCAATGTAATCAGACACCTCATCAACATACATACCAAATAGAGTAGGAGACAATGGGCAACCCTGTTTCACCCCCATGGTGGAGTGAACTAAATCAGATATCCCCTCTCGAGTGCGTACATCTGTATAGAGCCATAATCCCCAAATCAATACTATGGGCACCCCCATCTCTTGCAGTCTACGCATCAATTGAGCTCTCGGTACCATGCCAAATTCTTTGCAAAAATCTACAAAGCTACAATAAATCCGTCTCCCATGTGACCTGCCCTCCGCAATGATGGCTTTGAGTGTCAAAATATAATCAAGAGTGGAGAAACCCCTCCTGAAACCGGCATGGCCCTTTGCTCGTATACCCTCCCCCTCTCCCCAATTACTCAATTGCTGCTCAAGAATGGATGCATACAACTGTGCCAATGTGTGCCCAACCATAATAGTGTAGTAATTCCCAGGCTCTGTAGGATCATCTGCTTTGAGGATAGGCACAATAGTAGACAACCTCCAAGTCTCAGGTAACCCCTCACACATGGCACGATTGAACAACATTGCAAGAACCTCTACCAGCATATCTCTAGCATGTGTAAAGTGCTCTACTACTAGACTATCATGATCATATGCCATGTTGGTCCTCATCCTGTCAATGGCTCTCTTTACCATCTCGGTGGTAAAGAAGGTGATGGTAGGTGGGCATGGCTCAGTAGGATCTGGAAGGGGGTCATGTCCAAGAATCGTATATAACAATGAGGCATACTGGCCCTGCACATCAGGAGAAGTAATCACTGGGGGAGGGGAGTGCTCATGAAAGAATTGCCATGCCTCTCCTGAGTCTCTACTCAAGAACAAATGATACAAGTCTCGCTCAATCTGGGTTGTACCATAACATAGTCCATTGTACTGGCCCCGTGTATGTGTGGAAAGCATGTGAAACCGGCTTCTCCAAGAAATCGTTGTAAGCCATTAAGTATGGCTAACCCATGTGCAGTCGTCATCTCCGTGGAGTATCTCCCATACTCCGTCTTCTCTGTCATGTGAGCATCTATCAAGCCCCAGCTCACCCACATCTATCTCTTTAAGCATCTCACCTAAAGTGTCGTAGAGAACTATTTGAGGGTTACCTGTTCGGGCATTGAAGACCCCTAGGAGGATGATATCACCATCCTTAGAAAACTCCCATATATCATCTAGTATAGAGAAAGGTGACTATCCTCTGGATGCAACATATACTGACGTACTGGGGGGGGAGTAACATATGGCAATGTATAGAAATTGTCTTGTGTCAGCTCTCAGCCTCACCCACATGTATCTAGCATGATCATCTCTCTGTACAATATGTAGTAGTGGTTGTAACTCCTCTCTAAATATCACTGCTACTCCTCCAGACCCTCTACTCCCATGCTCAGATCTCGCGACTATCCTGTGGACTGTATCCCACCACATGTGGCATAAGATGTCTAGGGGCCTAATGAGTCTCTGAGAAGAAAACAATGTCCCTGTCTCTGAAACTGTCCCCAAAGGCACCAACATCCAACCTCATAGATCAATTACAATTCCAAGTAGCCATCTTCAGTGTGGTCCCATAGGTCTCACAGCATCATGTAGAGCGCCGCTCTACAATCACCACCCGACCATCTCTATAAAGGACATCTGTCCCTTCTCCCTTGCCGTCGTAATCTCTGGCATTAACTCTCTCATATGCGCAAGCTGTGAGAGAGTGAGATCATCATGGAGGAAAATACACGTCTTCTTGAGAGTAGGCCTCTTTCTCAAGAATTCCTTCTTCTCTTCCAAGGAGGGGAAGCGTAGTATGAGAGCTCTCCCTTTTGAAGATTCTCCTGGGCCATCACTCTTCTTGCCCACTCTCTGTGCCTTTGTGGGTGAAGGCTTGTTTACCCCCATCATGGATGTGAGGCTCGTGACCTCTTTTTCCACATTGTTTATGTCCTTGAGGCTGGTTATCCTCACACGTAGAGTCTGCATCCTCCTTCTTTGTTCCTCTTCAAGGGTCGTGTTAATAAGAGTGGGTGTACAAGGAGCTTCCTTACCTTTCCCTTTCTTGGCAACCTCAATCCATTTTTCAGCCTCCTCTACTTTCTTTTGTGTTGCGGAGATGACCGCAGCCCATGACTACTTCTCCTTACCTTCCTCGATAACCCGTATTTCTTCTGTCATGGTATTCAACTCTTCCATCATGGATGGCTGAATTTTGCCTTCTTCAAGCCGCCCACTTTTTGCTTGTAGATTTTGGATGATGGAATCTTGGATGACCACTTTCTCCTCGAGCGAAGCGATCCTCTTACACGTGCCATCTCTTTCTTCGGTCCATCTTTGAAGAATAGTGCTCCTCTCCTTCCTCCACTCTTCCACTTTGTTTCTCCATTCTCATTTCCTTGTCTATTGCCGATATCCTCTTCCCTGTCCGCATGAAAGAGGCTTTGTGGGCGGGCGGCGAGGGATGTGTCTTCTTACATGTGGGGAAAGCCGTTGGCACTTCTCTGATGTTTCCCATGAGAGAGAGAGAGAGAGAGAGAGAGAGAGAGAGAGAGAGAGAGAGAGAGAGAGAGAGAGAATGAATTAGACTCTAAAACAACAAAAAATATAAAAAACCCTTAAAAACAGCAAGAAACGCTTGCGAAACCTTTTTTGGAAAATAAACAACAAAAGACAGATTTGAAACCCTAATAAATAGCAAAAAACAGTGGCAAAACCCTACAAAACAACAAGAAACGGTAACAAAACCTTATATGACAGCAAAAACAATGACAAAATTCATAAAAATAGTTTTAAAACCCTAAAAATAGCAAAAAAACAGTGACAAAACCCTAAAAACAGCCAAAAAGCAATTTCAAAACCCTAAAAATAGCAAAGAAGAAGTGACAAAACACTAAAAATAGTGAGAGACCCATGTGTGTGTGTGTGTGTGTGTGTGTGTGTGTGTGTGTGTGTGTGTGTGAGAGAGAGAGAGAGAGAGAGAGAGAGAGAGAGAGAGAGAGAGAGAGAGAGAGAGAGAGAGAGAGAGAGAGAGATGATGAAATGAAATGATATTTAACGTCTTCAAAAGGCCAAAATGACCTATGAGACCACTCCGTCCACAAACTGGTGAATCTGATACCATGTCTACGTACACAAAAGAGATACATAGAGAAAGAGAGGGAGAGGAATAGAGAGAGAGAGAGAGAGAGAGAGAGAGAGAGAGAGAGAGAGAGAGAGAGAGAGAGAGAGAGAGAGAGAGAGAGAGAGAGAGAGAGAGAGAGAGAGAGAGATGAAATGAAATGTTATATTAACGTCTTCAAATGGCCAAAGTGACCTATGAGACTAGAAAGTTACAATGTGGTGGATCTGATACAAAGTTAGAGTCAGAGTAACAAGATGACAACAATGACAAAAATGAAATGACAAATGTCACAATAAAATACTATGGAATCCTAAACTACTAGATGTGAACTAAGCAGCTAGCTGGGATAGCTAGATCACAAGAGATCCAGCATCGGTCTCGCTGGCGGATCTCATCAATCTCCTTAATGGTCAGTAGTCTGACCGGGCGTCATGCATGTCGAGCCAAAGTGATCCGAATACTCTGATGCAGCCTCCGTCGATGTTGTGTAGTCCTCCGCAGTCATGGGCATCTGGATCTTTTCAACTCAGTCGCTCGGTCGATCAGTGTGCCTCTGGTGTGAGACGACGAGCTCTGCTGTGGTAGCAACTCCTCCGGGTGTCGAGTGGGTGGCATCTCTAAAGAAATCTGTGATCTGTCTCTGGGACTGGCTAGCCTCTCCTCTCATCAGGTTCTCTCTGTGTGTGCGTAGCTCGAGCAAAAACAAACCCAAGCATCTCTGATCCTCGTACTGCATGACTATGGAGAATGGTCCAAAGCCCTCTCTAAACAAGCAATGGAAGCGGCCTCGTATCTCATAGTAGACGGGGCAGTGGCGTGTGTAGTGCAACTCTATCTTAGGCTCGATGTCAGACAGGGGGCATGTCCTGGCCTCTGCTTGGTACTCCGCTGTATCTCCCATTCTCGATCCGCAGCTTGTGTGAAGATGTACGTATCTGGCCGATAGCACATTGTATCCCATGAGACAAGTGGGTGTCCATGTATCTGGGCCTCGTCACAAAACCATCAACCGTAAGTTGGAGGAGATGCTCTCTGTAGAAAGCCATCTTCGTGCCCAGCTCCTGTGCTGGCTGTATCCATGTCCTCCTGGTGTCTAGCTGAGTCAAGTCCTGGTGGATAAACCTGGTGATCTCGGACTGTGTAAGAGTTAGAGAGGGTGCATCCAGTGAGTACTGGAAGGGAGGCAGTTTGTTTATGCTGAACCCATGCGCCTGAAACCATATCTCCCCACACTAGCATGATGTATCTCCCTGCATGGCTAACTGTCGAGAGGACTCAAGTGTAAGGCGGGCATATCTGTCTTTGGGAAGTTCCCACATGCGGTGTATGAAGGAGACCGATTTGGTGAGCTCCTCAACCACTAGTGGGGGGGCAGCTAGCTCTGCTCGAACAATAGCACGTGGTACTGAGGCCTTGGCTCTAATGAGCCGCGAGATCATAGAGACCAAAGGCTTCTCCATGTCTCCCCATCCATCACTGCGGCCTGTTGTCCCGTGATGATCTAATGAAGGTCCCCAAATCTCAGCTCCATAAAGCAATGCAAAAGCCACCAGAGTGTCAAAGAGCCAAAGCTTTGTCCGAGGCTCCTGAAACTGAACCTGTGAACACATCCTTTCCAATCTACCCAATGTTGCATGTGCTCTGGTCAGTCTAGTCTCTGCTGTCCTCCTCAATGAAAATGCTGGCCCACTAAAAACCACTCCGAGGTAAGTGTACACATTTGTATACTCCATAGTCTCCTGGCCATATGTGAATGCCGGCGCTGACCTCCTGATCCACTGTGGGGTGGTATTAAATACCATGACCTTGGTTTTACCAAGGTTGACGGACAAACCACTTTCCTGAGCAAACCTATTCAAAGCATCCAAGTGACGTTGCATCCCCTCCGGAGAGTCGGAGATCAACACAATATCATCAACATATAACAATAATGGAATCCATGTCCCTGCCAGTTGTGCACCTCTATCACCATCTCTCTCAATGTAGTCAAAAACCTCATCCACATACATACCAAATAGAGTAGGAGAGAGCGGACAGCCCTGCTTCACCCCAATAGTGGAGGGAATCGGTGTGGATAGACCCTCTGAGGTGCATACCTACCCCACTATTACTGACCTGTATAATTCCATGACCCCCCAAATGAGCTGTGTGGGTACTCCCATCTGCTGTAATTTGCGCATCAATCTAGCTCTAGGCACTGTGTCAAATGCTTTGCGGTGATAGCCGTTTTTCGGCTCTCTGTAATTGCCATAGTGAGTTATCTCACCCCATCAAATCACTCAAACACTGTGGTTACCCTCACCCTTTCACTCTATATATAGGTGCGTGTGAGTTAGGGGACTTTTTCCATATCTCCTTACTGAAATAAAAAACCCTCAATTAGCTAGTCATTGGGCTAGTTGAGCCAAAAATATAAAAAATATAAGTATATTATGGCCCATGTGTATGTAAATATTTCTTTGTATATGGGGCCTAAATAAAAGATTTTTTCATAATTATTTTGGTATTTATTTAAATTTCTACCTAGGTGTGTGTTATTTATGCTCTGTACATTGCCTCACCATTACCACAATTTTTCTTACCATTTTTCATACTCTTTATTCCATATAGAAATATTTTCATGTAAGCTTCTCTTATATTTGGTGTAACTCCACCCCAAAAAAAATCCAAAAAAACTAGTTTTATTTATGTGTATATTTTTTCACTATTGTGATTTTTCCCTTCTTACATCTATTTTGTTTTTTTTTCTAAAAAATTAGAACACCAAAAATATTTATCTTTTTATGGTAGCCTCATAATGAGAGAGATTTCTTTTGACCCCTTTATATTTTTTCCACTTATATTATTTATATTTGACATGTACATATTTTTTAGACCCCTCAATATTTGATTTTCTTAGTTGTACTATTCACTTATATCATGATCTCAACAATATCTTCAATTATAGACCTACCAAATAAGGTCAAGGGTAGGTGGCATGCATACATGCACTATGGAGGGCTCACTCTTGGAGGTATTCAAAAGAATCATCCAAAGAAGGACCCCACAAGGACCTTGTGCAGTGGAAAACAACGATCGGTTTTGCTAAATTTTTAAAGTTCACTTGCTCTCCAAATTTGAAAAGGTGATACAAACAAAAGTTGTAGCTCGTGGGCTGAACTTTGCCTCAAATTTTTTTATATTTTTCTGAGCTACGAGCTGTGAGCTATGATTTTATTAGTGGACCCCAGTTCTCCCATGCTATGCAGCCACACTCTCTCTTCCACTTTATCATTTTCCTCTTTCACACACACTTCTCCACTCATCATCCCCACCTCTCTCACCACTCCTCTCTGCACCCTACTCACCTTCTCCTCAACCTTGAAGAATAAGAGAAACCATGGTGAACTCATACCTCCCACACACAATTCCATTCCAAAATTGACCACCTAGTCTCATTTTTCCTCCTCCAAATTACCCATATCTATCAAAAAACCACAAAATTCAGCCTCTTCTCTTAAAAGACAGCATCATGGTGGTTGATTACTCAGCTTCAATTACCTTGTCTCTCAAAGAAGGTCAAGAGTGGAGAAAAAATGTACCGTCAAAGCTAGTGGACCGTCAAAATTGGCCCTACTCAAGACACTTGGAGCATCAACCTTGTAAGAAATCCACCTTTTCTTACCTCTTAAGAGTTTTTCTTCCTTATTTGTATCCTACATGGATACTCCCATTGTAAATATCCAATTCCATTTGTAAATTAATACTAACTCTACTAACACTAACCCACTATGAAAAGTCCTATCACCTCCATTCTCTCCTCTCTCTTTCCCCACCAACTTCTTGATAATTCCAAGCAAAAGAAATTAGGTAAATTGCTGAAAATCTAACCCAACCATGGTTAGAGGAGTAACCCTAGCCTTCAAAATTGCTATAAAAGGAGGGTGTAGCTAGCACAAAAGGGGGGAGCCATAAGCAAGAGCACTATGCTATACCTTGAGAAGCCAAGCTCAAACTCTCTAGAAGGAGCTCTTGAGTGGAAGCTCATTGTCTTATGCATGTGCATGTGTTGTAATAGGGGATTAGCAAGGGAACTCTATGCCATTGTAAGAGAGAGAGTGATCATTCAATTGAGAGTAGGAAATCTATCATTTCTCCTACTAGTGTAAGCCCAACATTTGCTGAATCAAGGAGGGTGGATTTGGACTAAGCTTGGATACTTTGTCTCCCTTCCAACGTGAAGTAATGGACAACAATGATGCGTAAGTGTCTTGGTGTTTTTTGTTAAGTTCTTGATAGCTTGTCTCTGGTGTTGTCATCAATCTAGCCATAAATCCCACATACTGTAAGAGGGCGACAGGGTGGAGAGGACTCCCCTGGCCTTAAGACAGTGATTGGGGTGGCTTTTCTTGTGATGTGTTGTGGTGAAATTTACGCAAGCTATGTTGAAAAAATACTAATCTCACTTTGATTTGTCATGACAGATTTGTAAGAAGGTATTAATGCAACAAGCACCCCCTCCCCCTTTCTCTCTCTTTCTTAAATATATAGTTGTGTTTGCTTGATCATTGCCGATACGTTTCAAAGCAGCCTGTACACCATCTCTCTCTCTCTCTCTCTCTCTCTCTCTCTCTCTCTCTCTCTCTCTCTCTCTCTCTCTCTCTCTCTCGTGTTTTAGTGTGTGAGAGTGTTCAATTGGTGTTAGGGTTAGTGTAAATTCCTTGCTTGTTTGTGGGTTGCTCTAACGATTCTCCTCTTTTGCGTCCTAGTTCGCTCTTAAACTAGGTGGTGCCCCTTGTGTAGTTGGGATTTGGCTGTGGGTTTGTTGTTTTGGTTTGTGT
Organism: Adiantum capillus-veneris; assembly: GCF_014529385.1. Classification (NCBI taxonomy): domain Eukaryota; kingdom Viridiplantae; phylum Streptophyta; class Polypodiopsida; order Polypodiales; family Pteridaceae; genus Adiantum; species Adiantum capillus-veneris. Next base: position 38,472,096 of record NC_140931.1, read on the forward strand.
TGTGTTGTGCCCCAGCCCCATTGAGCAGCACGGGAGCCTTGAAGGGTGTCTAGAGGTTGCTCTTCTTGTTGCCCGCCCCGGACCGCTTCAGCAGAAATCCACAAAGGTACAATAGGTCCGTCTCCCACGCGATCTACCCTCCTGAATGATGGCTATGAGTGTCAAGATACTGTCAAGAGTAGAAAAACCCCTCCTGAACCCTGCCTGCCTAGGTGCGCGTATCCCCTCCCTCTCTGCCCATCTACTCAGCTCTGCTGCTCGAGAATAGATGCGTACAATCGTGCCAATGTGTGTCCAATCATGATAGTGTGATAATTCCCAAGCTCCATAGGGTCTCCCAACTTGAAGATAGGTACAATAGTAGATAGGCTCTAAGTATCAGGCAAGCCCTCACACATGGCACGGTTAAACATCACTGCTAGAAGCTCTGCTAGTAGATCTCTGGCATGCGTGAAATGCTCAGCCACTAAACCATCATGATCGTATGCTCTCCCAGTCCTCATCTTGTCAATGGCCTTCCTCACCATCTCCGCGGAGAAAAAAGCACATGTGTGTGGGCATGGATCGGGAGGGTCGGGAAGGGGGGGCTGCTCAGAAACTGTGTACAGAGATGATGCGTACTGGCCCCAGTCCTCTGTAGAAGTGATGGCGGGGGGGGGGGAGTGCTCCTGAAAGAGCCGCCATGCCTCACGTGAGTCCTGACTCAAGAACAACTGATATAGATCCTGCTCTAGCCGAGCCAAAAAATGCCCTCTTCTTCCGCCGCACTAGGCGTCGGAAGTCAATCTGTGACTGTCTGTGAGTGTTGTCCCCCAAAAGCACCTCCCTCGGATGTCTATCTCTAGTGTCCCCGCATTCCTCATCATACCAATTGTTCTGGGGCATGCTCCCCGAACGGCATCTCTGCTCAGGCTGGGTATGTGGGTATGCCTCTGCTGCTGCATCATGTAGTGTCTGTGTCAATATAGTAGTAAGCTCCTCCAGAGGTCACCTTGGCTCCTCTGTGGATAGGCGTCTGTAGATCCCATCTATGTAGTCTGTCTCCCGCGTGAAGGTGTAGCGAGTAGGGACTGTTGTCCGTAGCCTGTGTGCTACACTAATGAGATGGTCATTGACATAAGAGCATGATCCACTACCACACCAACACGTCTGGGTCCAACCGTGAGATCCTGGATACAAGAGATGAGGCTCGGTTGTGCCATGACATAATCTGTGCTGGCTCCATGTCTGTGTGGAAAGCATGTAAAACCCCCTGAAGCGGAAAATCTTTGTAGGCCATTCAAGATGGCCAATCCATGTGCAGTCCCCATGTCTATCAAGTGTCGTCCATACTCAGTGTGTTCTCCATCTTGTGATAGTCTGGATAGGCCTGTCTCTACAGCATCCAGCTCTCTCAGCATCTTCTCTGAAGTATCATAAAATACTGTCTGATGATGGGCAGTCCTAGCATTGAAATCCCCTAGAATGATGATGTCACCATCTCTAGAGAACTCCCATATGTCATCATCCAAAATAGAGAAAGGGGACTGTCCTCTAGGTGGTGCATACACTGACGTGCTCGGGGGAAAGTAGCAAATAGCAATGTAAAGATATATGTTTGTCTCTGCTCTCAGTCTCACCCACATGTACCTAGCTTGCTCATCTATGCGGACTATATGTATCAATGGTTGCAACTCCTCCTTGAATAACACTGCCACTCCTCCTGATCCCCGCCCTCTGCGCTCTGATCGTGTCTCCTGTCTATAGGCAGTCTCCCATCTATATCCACTAATGTGAGGCATAGAATTCCCAAGGGCCTGATGTGTCTTAGAGTAGAAGACGATGTCTCTTCCCCTGAAACTATCCTCAAAGGCGCCCACATCAAGTCGCATAGATCCATTACAATTCCACGTGGCAACTTTGAGGGTGGTCCCATGGGTCTCGCACCGTCATGTGGAGCACCGCTCTACAATCACAACCCGGCCATCTCTGTAGAAGGCCGTCTTTCACTTCTCCCTTGCCGCTTGAATCTCTGGCATTACCTCTCTCATATGCACAAGCTGTGTGAGAGTGAGGTCATCTCCAAGGAATATGCCCGTTTTCTTTAGTGTAGGACACTTCTTCAAGAAGTCCTTCTTTGCCTCCATGGATGGGAAACGGATGATTAGAGCTCTCCCTTTTGAAGTCTCCCCATTGCCTTGTGTCTTCTTCCCCACCCTCCATGCCTTTGTATGAGTAGCCTCACTACCCATCATGTGGAGAAGTTCTTCAACTTCCCCTTCCACAGCATCTCGGTCTTTTAGACCGGTTACTCTTATATGCAAAGCTCTAGTTTTCCTTCGTTCTTCTTCTTCTAGAGTCATGTTGATGATTGAAGGAGTGGGGACAGATGTGGTTTCTTTCCCTTTTCCTTTCTTAGCGACTTCTATCCACTTCTCGGCCTCATCCGCCTTCTTTTGCGTCTTCATGATCACATCCATCCACGAAGACGTCTTTACCATCTTTTGTTTCTCCTCCTCTTTGATCATTCGTACCTGCTCTTTGATGACCTTGATTTCCTCTTCTATCGAAGGTTGGAATTCCCCCTCCTCTAGTCCACTGCTCGCTCTATCAGCAAGTTCTCGCTTGAGAGCTGAGACCTCTTCTTTAAGTGCTTTGGAGTCCGCCTTAAGTGCTTGTAGCTCTGTGTGCAGGTCCTCTTTCACTTCTCCCTTGCCGCTTGAATCTCTGGCATTACCTCTCTCATATGCACAAGCTGTGTGAGAGTGAGGTCATCTCCAAGGAATATGCCCGTTTTCTTTAGTGTAGGACACTTCTTCAAGAAGTCCTTCTTTGCCTCCATGGATGGGAAACGGATGATTAGAGCTCTCCCTTTTGAAGTCTCCCCATTGCCTTGTGTCTTCTTCCCCACCCTCCATGCCTTTGTATGAGTAGCCTCACTACCCATCATGTGGAGAAGTTCTTCAACTTCCCCTTCCACAGCATCTCGGTCTTTTAGACCGGTTACTCTTATATGCAAAGCTCTAGTTTTCCTTCGTTCTTCTTCTTCTAGAGTCATGTTGATGATTGAAGGAGTGGGGACAGATGTGGTTTCTTTCCCTTTTCCTTTCTTAGCAACTTCTATCCACTTCTCGGCCTCATCTGCCTTCTTTTGCGTCTTCATGATCACATCCATCCACGAAGACGTCTTTACCATCTTTTGTTTCTCCTCCTCTTTGATCATTCGTACCTGCTCTTTGATGACCTTGATTTCCTCTGCTACCGAAGGTTGGAATTCCCCCTCCTCTAGTCCACTTCTCGCTCTATCAGCAAGTTCTCGCTTGAGAGCTGAGACCTCTTCTTTAAGTGCTTTGGAGTCCGCCTTAAGTGCTTGTAGCTCTGTGTGCAGGTCCTCTTTCTCTTTCTTCCACTGCGCCCCTTCGTTGAGAAACATTTGAAGAAGGTTGGCCTTCTCTTTCCACCATCCCTCCATATCTGCTTTCCAGTCTTTCATCTCGCTCTCCATTTGTGTAATCCGCTTGTTTGTAAGCACAAAGGTTGTCTTCGGATGGGGCTTACATACCGGCGAAGCAATCATGAACTCCATCAAAAATACAATCTGCACTTCTGCCAAGTCAACCCACTATGTCCACATCACACATACATCCCTGTCCTGCATAATGCATACATGTGTGTTCCCCATATCAATCATACATTTTTTGATTTTCCTTTTCTGCTAATTTCTGTCAATGCTGAAATTTCCCTGTAGGTCTGCAACTCGTGAGAATTCTGAAAATGTAAATTCTGTATTTTGTAAATCTGCAGGTATGAAAAAAATTTGCAGGTCCGAAAAATTTGCAGGTGTGAGTGTGTGCTATCTGCACTATAATGCACCTACGCAGTCCAACCCACGAGTAAGGTCGGGGGGGAGGGGGGGGTGCGCAGTCCAGCTGAGAGAGAGACCACGCATTGCTGTGAGATAGAGAGAGAGAGAGAGAGAGAGAGGAGAGAGAGAGAGAGAGAGAGAGAGAGAGAGAGAGGAGAGAGAGAGAGAGGGAGGGAGGGGGGGGGGGGGGGGGGGGGGGCACAATCTAGCTAAGAGAGAGACCACGCTGCAGAGAGAGAGGAAGAGAGAGGAGAGAGGAGAGAGAGAGAAGAGAGAGAGAGAGGAGAGAGAGAGAGGGAGAGAGAGGAGAGAGAGAGAGAGAGAGAGAGGAGAGAGAAGAGAGAGAGAGAGAGAGAGAGAGAGAGAGAGAGAGAGAGAGAGAATGCCCTTTGCGCATGTGAGCTTTCAAGTAAGTAAAGAGCAATGATTGTAAGTGAAGCCACCGTTTTGTGGGGTGTGTCATGCGAGAGTGCAGAGGCTCCTGTAGAATGTTTTGAAAAATATCTTTTTTACGTCCCCAAGACGGAGTTCATAAATTACTTTCTACGCTCTTCTCTCTACCTTGTCTATCTTTCTCTCACTCTTTTTGTCTATCTCTCTCTCTCTCCCTCTGTTTCTCTCTACGGATGCGGCATTAGGTTGGAAAGCTTTTAACGGCACAATACCTCAGAATATAGGCATGTATGTAATGTGCACAGTAATTCCTCGAAGAAGCAGCTGTTGTGAAGAGATGTTGCGCAAGAAGCACAATAAAGAAGCTCTTCTTCAAAGCACTCTACAGAGGCAGAAGCACCCTTGCACTGCGCACAACACAAAACGATGCCTACATTTACAACACTAGCTCTTTATCTCTACTCAAAATGATGGCTACATTTACGTAATTGTATATACTTAAATTACACATCAAGTAAATTGGTTCATTATTGATATACTCATATCAATCTCTATTATTTCATTTTTTAAACAGCTTCGTATCCTCCCATAATGGGAAAACATAATGACAGTTTTAAAATCATCCCTATAATCTCTATTGATTGAAGCATTAAACTCTACCTCCTCCCAAAAACATGATAGCATTTTCCAAATGTACATATCCCTTTCACGTAGTGCCACCGTTGCCAAATTATTCATGCTTGTATTTCCTACAATGCGCGATATTAAATGTCAATTTGCATGTGTCCTACTACATTCTAGAGTTTTTTATATAGCGAGGCCCACAAAGCAAGACTAGTTTTGGCTCTGTAGCTACCATAGCTTTCAAGGAAAAATTGTGTCTTTGATCCTCTTTGCATCTTTATATTGAAAATTTATCACGAACACATTTGAGAGTAAACTTTGCAGCTCCTCCCGAGGTATATGTGCTTTTTGTATATACTTAAATTATAGGGAGGTGTGTACGTATATATTTGTTTATGCATGTATGTAGGCACTAAGTATGGGAGCATAGCATCCAAAGGTTAGACGCTTCCTCTTGGGTATAGTCCTCTTTTAAATCATAGCGTTGCGGTCATTGATCCACTCATGCATGGATTACCGTAACGCACCTTTGGTTTTACCACGATTGAGATTATGATGATATCTAAAGAAGTGCCACTTGACCTTTGTCACTACTAGCCCCTGCTTAGTTCTATTAGTATGTATATGTTTCTACGTGCTTATGTGCATATATACTTGTGTACATATATATAGATGAGTGAGTAGGGGGAAAAGCTAAATCTCATATTCCTCTTTATAATGTAGATATCACGAAAGACCACCTGGTGGGGAGCACCCATCTGGTTCTTCTTTTGTTTGGTTCACATCTAAGTGGGCTCTCACTCGAAGTGGACATCACCTCTTGTGGACCCGAGTCTTGAGGCGATGAGACCAAGAAAAGAATTAAGATTATTTGTGGCTAGTTAGCCCTAAACCTTGAGTGTTATAGGTTTATTTTTGTTAAATGGAGGCATGGCCATCCTACACTTACTCTACTCAGGTTCCTCCACATGTGTTAGATGATGAACTACAACGGGCTATCTTTTTATGGGACCAGTACCTCCATTCGATGGCTGCATTTTTTGTCCGGTACACTCCGGAACAACAGCTTGTGACCTACGGTCTTTCTCCGTAGTCCATGCCATGGGAGAGTAGTCAGGGAGGGACTCCTTACATCCAGAGCCTCGCATTGACAACACCTCAGTCTATGGCTCCTTCTTACCTTCCTACTCCCCTTCCATCGCAGGGTCCCACTCCTATGGCATCGCTGTTAAGTATGGAGCCTGATTTACCCTTGTAATTTTCTGTGGTAAAAACGCACATTTGTAAGGCCCCCATTATGAGGAGAAGCCATCGTGCGTGAAGGAAAATCACTCGTCGGAAACCAAAATTTTCATGGACAAGAATCAGGGGCAACTTTAAAGGCCTCGGGGGCCTCCGCCCCCGAGACTTTTTTTTCGCCGGAATATTCTTTTTCGCCGGAATATTATGGCCGGACGGCGGCCGGAAAGTGGTCGGAAAAAAACAACCGGTCGGTTGGCCGGTGGCCGGTCGTCAATGGCCGGTGGCCGGTGGTCGAAAGTCAATGGCCGGTGGCCGGTGGCCGAATTCAATGGCCGGTGGCCGAATTCAAAAGCGGACTTGTCTTCTCAAGGGCGGCCACACATGGGCGGATTGGAGGGTCCGATTTGGACTTATTCGCACAAGGGCGGCTACACATGGCTGTCTCTCATAAGAGAGGGCAGCCCTTTTGGCCATAAAAAGGAGGCCATTTCTACACACATTTCATAGTGTGAAGTTGAGCAACAAGGTGAGTGTGAGGTGGTGAGAGTGAAGCAAGGCGGAGCTCCATTAAGGGTATAATCCCTTTGTAAACTACTTCTTGTTTGAAGTACTAAAGCCATTGAGTGGCTGCTTTCCCGTGGACGTAGCCCACATTGGGTGAACCACGTATATCGTGTGTACTCTCTCTCTCTCTCTCTCTCTCACACTCTATCTATCTCTCGTGTATAAAATCTGTCTCTCTCCATTAAGTAATCTACTCAATTATCTATTTAGCTACGTCTTATTCCTAACAACTGGTATCAGAGCAAGGTTTGCTCGTAGCTAAATTATCTCAAGGAAAGGATTCCTTGAAGTGAGTGGGAGTTATGGCGGAGGAAGGGAAGCTCAAGATTGAGAAGTTCGACGGCAAAAACTACCAACATTGGAAGATGCAGATTGAAGACTATCTCTACCAGAAGGACCTCTATTTGCCACTAGGCGGTCTTGCGAAGAAGCCCGCAACAATGGCAGATGAAGCATGGATTGTCCTTGATCGAAAGGCACTGGGAACAATCCGGTTAAGCTTGGCGTCAACGGTGGCCTTCAATGTTTCGGAGATGAAGACCACGGAGGACTTGATAAAGTCACTTGACGACTTCTACGAGAAACCATCGGCATCCAATAAGGTATTTCTTATGAAGCGCTTGTTCAATCTAAAGATGGCAGAGAATGGTTCAGTTGCAGAACACCTAAATGACTTTAACACAAACATAAGTCAACTTCGATCAGTGAAAATCAATTTCGATGACGAAGTGCGAGCTCTCCTTATACTATCATCTCTACCGGATAGTTGGGACAGCCTTGTGATGGCTGTAAGTAATTCTATCTCTGGCACAAATACTCTTAAGTTTGATGATGTTGTGGGTGTTCTCCTAAGCGAGGAAATGCGAAGGAGAAGCACAGGAGAATCATCAAGTGCTGCACTATCAGTGGAAACAAGAGGAAGGCTTAAGGAGAGGTTCAAAAACCAAAAGGGTCGTGATCGCTCAAGGCGGAGCAAGTCACGCACAAAGTCAGTTCTTGAATGTTGGAACTGCGGCAAGAAGGGCCACGTCAAGAAGGATTGCTGGTCCAAGAAGAAGAAGGAGACAGAGTCTCAAGACAACAAGCCAACATCGGAGGCCAATGTGGCAGGTAAAGTAGAGCAAGATGCTCTAATTCTCTCATTAGACAATGTGTCTAATTCCTGGATAGTAGATTCCGGGGCTTCATTCCATGCGACACCACACAAGCAACATTTCCAAGACTACACCAAAGGTAATTTTGGGTATGTATACTTGGGAGATGATGAAGCTTGTGAGATTGTCGGCAAAGGTACAGTTTCTGTCAAAACTGCTAACGGAAATGAATGGAAGCTTAAAGATGTTAGGCATGTTCCTTCTCTTCGCAAAAATTTGATCTCTACAGGACAATTGGACGATGAAGGTCACAACATTGCATTCGGAAACAAACGGTGGAAGATCTCAAAGGGATCTTTGGTGGTTGCCAAGGGTGAAAAAGTCGGTACACTTTACTTGTGTACTGTTAGCACGCAACCTTCAACTTGTGCAGCAACTACAGAAGTTGACAGTGCGGTGTGGCACTACCGACTTGGGCATATGAGTGCCAAAGGAATGCAAATCCTTCAAACAAAGAAGCTTCTACCAGGTTTGAAAGAAGTGGACTTAGAGTTCTGTGAAGATTGTGTTTATGGTAAACAAAAGAGGGTAAAATTTCAAAAATCAGGAAATGAAAGAAAAAATAAAAAACTTGAGTTGGTTCATTCTGATGTTTGGGGTCCTGCAAGTACACCATCACTTGGTGGCTCATTGTACTATGCAACATTCATAGACGATGCGACTAGAAAAACATGGGTTTATGTCATGAAGAATAAATCCGATGTATTTTCCATATTTCAAAGGTGGAAAGCCTTTGTGGAGAATGAAACAGGTACCAAGGTTAAATGCCTCAGATCCGACAATGGAGGCGAATATTGCAGCCAAGCTTTTGAAAGCTTTTGTGCTAGCAATGGCATTCGGAGGCAAAGGACAACCCCAAGGACACCTCAACAAAATGGGATTTCGGAAAGGATGAACAGAACAATCATGGAACGAGCACGAAGCATGCGGCTACATGCAGGCCTATCGCTTGAGCTTTGGGCGGAAGCTGTAAGTACGTCTGTGTACTTAATCAATCGGTCACCCTCAACGGCATTGGATGGGGGAGTTTCAGAAGAGGCATGGACAGGTAAACCGGTGAATTATGCATTTCTCAAAGTGTTTGGGTGTGAGGCTTTCATGCACATAAATAGAAGCCTAAGATCAAAGTTAGATGCAAAGTCCAAAAAGTGTTTCTTCATTGGCTATGGAGAAGGAGACTTTGGGTATCGCCTATGGAATCCTGAAGATGGTAAAATCTTAAGGAGTAGGGATGTAATTTTTAACGAACAAAATATGTACAAAGATTACTTGGAAAGAAAACAAACAAAAGAAACAGGTGATGAGTACATGGAGCTTGAGGACGGTGAAGACTCAAGGACTGCAAACGGTGACAATGTGCAACAACGTCAACCAAATGACGAGCCTCAACCTATTCCCGAAGATCTACAAGAGCAAGTAGACCTCCAGAAAGGTTTGTTCCTTCCTTCAACCATCTCTTGATCTCAGATTCTGGAGAGCCGGAATCATATGAAGAAGCTATGCAACATGAATCCAAAGAAGAATGGACGAAGAGCATGCAAGTGGAGATGGACTCACTACATCGCAACCAAACATGGGAGTTGGTTGAGTTGCCTAAAGGTAAGCGGGCACTTCAAAACAAATGGGTGTACAAGCTAAAGGAAGAAGAAGGTGGGAAGAAAAGGTACAAGTCTAGGCTTGTGGTAAAAGGTTTTTCTCAAAAGAAAGGTATTGACTTCAATGAAATATTTTCTCCTGTTGTAAAAATGAACTCAATTAGGCTTGTCTTAAGCCTTGTGGCTGCTCATGATCTGAATCTCGAGCAAATGGATGTAAATACGGCATTCCCTCATGGTGACTTAGAGGAGAAAATCTACATGCTTCAACCAAAGGGGTATGAAGTAAAAGGTAAGGAGAAAATGGTTTGCAGATTAAAGAAGAGCTTGTATGGTTTAAAGCAAGCATCAAGACAATGGTACTTGAAGTTTGATCGATGGATGTTGGATCATGGATTCACAAGATGCAACTCGGATCACTGCGTCTACACGAAGAATTTGGGAGATGGGAAATTCATCATCCTAATGTTGTATGTTGATGACATGTTGATTGCAAGTGCTAACATACAGGACATCAAAGACCTAAAAGAGGAGCTGTCCAAATCTTTTTCAATGAAAGATTTAGGTGCTGCAAAGAGGATACTTGGTATGAAAATATCAAGGGACAGGACGAAGAAGACAATAAAGCTATCTCAAGAAGATTACATCAAGAAGGTACTAGAAAGGTTTGCAATGCAAAATGCAAAACCAGTTTCTACACCTTTGGCTAGTCATTTTAAACTAACGAAGGATATGTGTCCAAAAACACAAGAGGAGATAGCCTATATGTCTAAAGTTCCATATGCTGCAGCGGTAGGTTCTCTAATGTATGCTATGGTCTGGACAAGGCCAGACATGGCACATGCAGTGGGAGTTGTGAGTAGGTTCATGGACAACCCAGGTAAAGAGCATTGGCAAGCTGTGAAGTGGATACTTAGGTATCTAAAAGGGACAACAACAAATGCTTTGTATTTTGGAGGAACTGATATTTTTCTAGAAGGGTATGCTGATGTAGATATGGGAGGTGACAAAGATGCTCGAAGGAGCACTACTGGCTATGTGTTCACGGTTGGAGGCACAGCAGTAAGCTGGGCTTCAAAGCTGCAGAAAGTGGTTTCACTTTCTACCACGGAAGCAGAGTATGTAGCAATGACGGAGGCAAGCAAAGAAATTCTCTGGCTTCACAGATTCTTAGAAGAGCTTGGATTCAAACAAGACAATTGTGTCTTATACAGTGATAGCCAAAGCGCTATCCATCTTGCGAAGAACTCAGCCTTTCATTCAAGGACAAAGCACATTGAGGTGAGATATCACTTCATACGCACTCTTTTGGAAGAGGGACAACTAAAGCTAGGAAAGGTGCATACAAGTGAAAATCCTGCAGACATGTTTACAAAGGTGGTCAACAAGGAGAAGTTGAGCTTTTGCTCATCTTCAATCGGCATTCAAGGATAAGAAGCCAGAATGGAAAGCAGTCACAGGGTTGGTTTGAAGATCAATCTCCAAGTGGGAGATTGTTAAGTATGGAGCCTGATTTACCCTTGTAATCTTCTGTGGTAAAAACGCACATTTGTAAGGCCCCCATTATGAGGAGAAGCCATCGTGCGTGAAGGAAAATCACTCACCGGAAACCAAAATTTTCATGGACAAGAATCAGGGGCAACTTTAAAGGCCTCGGGGGCCTACGCCCCCGAGACTTTTTTTTTCGCCGGAATATTCTTTTTCGCCGGAATATTATGGCCGGCCGGCGGCCGGAAAGTGGTCGGAAAACAACCGGTCGGTTGGCCGGTGGCCGGTAGTCAATGGCCGATGGCCGGTGGCCGGTGGTCGAAAGTCAATGGCCGGTGGCCGGTGGCCGAATGCAATGGCCGGTGGCCGAATTCAAAAGCGGACTTGTCTTCTCAAGGGCGGCCACACATGGGCGGATTGGAGGGTCCAATTTGGACTTATTCGCACAAGGGCGGCTACACATGACTGTCTCTCATAAGAGAGGGCAGCCCTTTTGGCCTATAAAAGGAGGCCATTTCTACACACATTTCATAGTGTGAAGTTGATGCAACAAGGTGAGTGTGAGGTGGTGAGAGTGAAGCAAGGAGGGAGCTCCATTAAGGGTATAATCCCTTTGTAAACTACTTCTTGTTTTGAAGTACTTAAGCCATTGAGTGGCTGCTTTCCCGTGGACGTAGCCCACATTGGGTGAACCACGTATATCGTGTGTACTCTCTCTCTCTCTCTCTCTACTCTATAATCTCGTGTATATAAATCTGTCTCTCTCCATTAAGTAATCTACTCAATTATCTATTTAGCTACGTCTTATTCCTAACAATCGCAGGTCCCATGCCACTCCATTCCACTCCTGCTTTTCCAGAGCACCATTGACACACTTCTTCTAGCAGCGCGCATTGACGCTCTTCTCAAGGCAGGGGGCATTGATGCTCTTCTCAAGGCAGCGAGCACCAAGAGAGATGGAGCGGCGGGGGATCTTGTGGCTTCGCTTGTTTTGGTAGTGGGGGGAGACAAAGCCCCCTATTTTAGAGCGTACCTCCCTTGATGTAGAGGACGAGGATACTGACGCACCCATGCCAGACACACTGTGAGCGGGATGGAAACACATACAACACCTCGATAATGACTCAACACACACTCTTGGGATGATACACACACACACACTATGGGGCACCACTCGGCTTTACACAACCCACCTGGCTGAGACAGGGAACACACAGATGGAGTGACAGGAGAGAGACTATCCATTTGTCCACTACACACAGAGAGAGAGAGACACACACACACACACCCAAAAAAATCAGCTCAAAAGAGGAGAATTTCTAATGTTTAGATACAATTGAGCTTGGGCCACACCAATGGGGCAAATAGCTCACACACTATGGCTAAAATATGCTAGATACAATCACAAATTGGAGCAGAAGCTTCGCGGGCAAAAGGGACAGCACCATTGCATTCGGAATGGCTCAAAACCCCAGTCTACAATTTCAAAGTGCTCAAATCCGACCTCGGATAAGCAATTTATGGCCAAAACAGGCTTCAAAAACAGCAAAAACACAGTTGCGGTTGTTCCTCCTCTTCTCTCCACGTTTTTTCTGGTATTCTCTCAGGTTTTTCAGTTCCCACACTTAGCTTTATCACTTGGGCACCCTTGGCCTTTTAGTTGACCTCAAACGGACCCTGAACAATCCAAAAACTGGCCTCGCAGTCCATAGTTGTCACCCTGCTGCATCCATCCGCACACCTGGCACTCAACTTTTTCCAATAATGCATCCCACCACCACGTGAAGTGGCTCTCATGATGACCTTTTTACATAATTATCACAAGGAAACACCCACGTTGTGTCCATACTTATCCACGTGCAAGTATTGACCCCATTCGACCTCCTGATGCCACTAGATGCCATCTGACGCACTTGCTTACCTCATGTCGTTGGCCCACGGATAGCTTCCTCGAGAAGTTTTACGTGCTACCAACTCCTTGTTATTATATAAAAAGCACACTGGTACTGGTGATATTGAAAATCGATGCACTATGTACATGTTGTCCTACCTAATATGTACCATTCAGAAAACACTCCACTACCTTGAAAGGGCCCTCCCACTTAACTTGAAACTTCTTTTGGAAGGTGTTGTCCAGCTTACTGTTGTATCGCAAAACCAAGTCATGCTTCTTGATACCCTTACTTTTGACCTTTTCATTTATCTTTGCCAAAGCCTTATCTTGCATCTGCCCATAATGCTCCAATGCGCTCATCCTATCCAGCCGAACCTCTTGTAATTGTAAGAGCCTCTCTTTGAATGCATCACTAGGCGGCCCAAACAACTTCTCTAGCATCTTGACTGCAGGCAACTCTACTTCCACAGACAATAGTGCTTCCTTTTCATATACCAAATGAAATGGAGTAAACCCTGTACCTGTCTTCACCGAAGTACGGTAAGCCCATAATGCACTAGGCAATTCCAAATCCCAATTCTTTCCTTGGTGCTCTGTCACTTTTGAAAGAATTTGTACCAACTCACCATTGAATCTTTCATTTAAGCCATTACACCGTGGGTAATAAGGAATGGTATGCTGGTGCCTAATCTTCATCTTCGCGCATAAAAAGTCTAGCAGTTTAGCTCTAAATCATGGCCCCTTATCCGAAAGTAGCTCCAGTGGCACCCCAAACTTGCAACATATTTCATCATACACAAATTTTGCCACATCCTTTGTAGTAATCTGTTTTACTGCTATAGCCTCTACCCATCTAGAGAGATAGTCCACTGCAGTCAAAATATAGCTTTTGCCCCTACTTGTGATAGGTAACGGGCCGATTGCATCAATCCCCCACTTTTCAAACACATCAAATGCCATAATGGTTTTTCGTAGCTCTCTCTTCAACACTCTCTTCCCAAATGCTTGACACATATTGCAAGACCTACACCAATGGCAGGCCACTTCAACTGCTAGCTCATACGTAGCAGGAAACCTTCCCTTCACCTTCTCTTTAAGAGTTGGCCATAACCCAGCCACAAACGGATCTTTTTTTAGGAAATCAGGTGCGCCCTCATCCTCTCTTAGCGATGCAACCCATCGCCCCCACAAATCTACAAACTTTGACTCGTATGATGCGTATTCTAGCATACTGCCCTGCTTCAACTCTGTCAACAATTGCCATAGCTTCTCTGATGTTGTGTCCTCTCCAAAACGCTTGACAAAGGCTACTCTTAATAAGTCCCACCGTTCCTTGGTTGCTTGTGCCAAGGCATTGTACCATGATCTTGTCTCCACCTTCATTAGAACTGGGAAGATGCGCAAGCGCGAAGCATCATCATGTCTCGCAGAGATGACACATGCTATTTCCAAGTTGTCTAGACAGTCTGCAGCATCCTCACCCACCTTACCAGTAAAGGTTGGAAATGCTACGCTTGCCATTGTGAGAGTGAGAAAATTAACTCGACTTAGAAATCTTTAAAAAATGTATTTAAAAAAAATAGAGATTCAATACATGGGTGCTCGGTAGATGGAAAACATACTATACAAGGATGAAAATAACTACATCAAAAGACACTTCATGATTAATCATAGGGAGGATAAAGGGTAGAGAAGAGGTGTTTATCTCTTGCAATCATTCTCTACCAAACATGGTTGTAATGATCTGATGATAAAACATCTTGCGGTTCAAGATTACTTTGATTGATTGAATTCGTTGTGGTGCATAAGTTTGGTTCCTTGCAAAAGGTTAATGCGTTGGGTCCATCACATGATAATTCGGAAAGGCTCTCTCCTCCGTGGTGGAAGGTTATAGTCGAAGGTGTAGAGCTCTTGGTAGTCGAGGTCAAATTTATAGTACCACAAGACAAGGTTGTCTTCGTCTTCTAGCTCTAGGACTGCCCCTCTAGCAAGCTCTTGGAAAAGCTTGAACTCTCTCTCTCTTTGAGCAACTTCACTTTCCTGCAAGATAGATTGTCATCTAGTATATACACAGGTGTGATGAGCTAGGTGGTGAGTCTTACCACTTGTATTAATCCAAGTTGGATGGATACATAGCAAGTTGTAAAGTCATCATCATAGCCTTGATTCACAAGCAACACTCCTTGAAGGTGGAGGGTCTTGTCTTTCCGCCAAGCAAAACCAGTGTCAAAGACCTTGTCGATGACAAGCTCCGCCACTTCACTCGGTAGACGACGTAGAATCCATGCTGCTATTTCTAGTTCCTGGCTCATGAGATGAGAGTGAGGTATAGAAAGACTTTGGAGGATTTACCCTTTCGTTTTGGAGACGGGGTGATTGTCGCCGCTGGAAAACCCTTGAATCTTTTGGTACAAGGGAGAGGGAGGGATCACGCGTTCGTAGTAGCTTCCTCAAGTTGTGAAGGCTTGTTGTGGGCGTAGGTGGAATAGGTGGCAAAGATGGGGGCGTAGATGTAGAGAAGCCTGGTGCTACTTGAAAGCCTACCGTTGTGAGAACGCCTGTGCGGATATCAAGGGAGAAAATGATGGCCTTTTCTTCACTTTGGGTTGCACTCATGTCGAAGGTGCGGTTTCTGGCTACAATGTGAGCATGATGCAACTTGTGCCTTGCTTTTACGCTTGCGGGGATGATGAGAAATGTAAACAATTTGAGTAGGGAAAGAGGATCTTACCACTTCTTCTATGCTAACAATACAACACCCTGGCAAGAGTGTCTTGATGACTTGCGTCAAACCTTCTTGAAGCTCCTCCTCTTCAGTGGTCCAATTAGATAATTCAAGAAGCCACTCGTCCATGAAGAGAAGTAAACATGTCAGCCTTGTAAACTGAAGGTTTAAAGAGACCTCCTTAATGGGGGCACCAAATGAGAGGCGGAAGTGAAAAATAGACCCGGTGGCCTCTACACCAAGACTATGCACAATGGCCTCATCATGGGGGATACACAATAGGGGCACCACCTAGCAAGATATGCGGCTAGGACGCATACATATACACAATGAAACATGCCATGGAAAACAATTTCAAGATCCACGCCCAAATGTGGAATGGGGTGGTCGGAGAATAAGGTGAGAGGAGTGGTGAATTAGTGAGAATGGGCTCCCTACTCGTGCATGTAGTAAGGAAGATAATGAGGTCGGGGAAACTTGCGAGTATGCTCACTTCTCATACAAGAGGTGGCGAATCCGCACACCTCAAGATGGAAGTAGCAAGATGATAGGAATATGAGAGGGAGAGAGAGTGTGTGTGTGTATGGTGGCGAATCCGCACACCTTAACATAAGCAGAAAAAAAAGGCAAGGAACAAGCATATACCATACTCACAATGAGATGTATCCAAAGCGACACAAGGTATGGCACCAAGATGGAGTGTGTTGATTGCTTGCAAAAGATGAATACAATAGGTAGCGTATGGCAAGAAGATGAGAAGGGAACAAGATCGTAGGAGGCATAATGGAGAGATGGGAGTTGATGGCGAGGAATATCATGAGTGTGTCCACCCTTCTTCTTCTTGAAATTGTGACTTCAACCCTTAATTACAAGTGATGTGGAGGTGTGGTGCTCATCTTTTGTGCATGGTGATGGTGATGGTGTTGTGATTATGTGATTAGGGTTCATGCTACAAGCATGTAGCACAAGAGTGTGTATGGATAGGTGTGTGTGTGTGTGTGTGTCTCCCCCCTAGTGAGCTCACATGGCCTCCTTATATAGGGAAGGAGGAGAGGATTTAACAATATTTCTAATTGAAGTGAGTGACCCACTCTGGTGACTAGGAAAATGGGGTGCATGTGACTGTGGCTCCCATCTTGTCTCTTCATTATTTAAAATACCAGAGTCAATAGAGAGAGAAGAAGAGAGAATGTGGGTAGGATGTAGAGGATAGGAGATATTTACAATAGTCTAGCTTTGGCTAGACATAAGCTTATTAGGGAGAGAAGAGAGAGGTAAGAAATTTACAAGAGAGGTTGTCAAAGGTAGATAGTTGTTGATGAGGATGGATCCTCCAACAATGGTGATAGAATCATTCTAAACTTGCCAAGACCTCATTAAAAGAGCCTTGTCTCTTGTAATCATGCTTGAAGACTTATAGAACCATAGCCATTCTAGGGGGAAGAAAACTGGGGATGGCCTGTGTCACCATTACACGAGAAAACTGGGGTCCACCACAAAAATCATAGCTCTGCGTTCATAACTCCAAAAATTCTGAAAAAAATTGAGCTAAAATTTGAGCTCACGAGCTACATCTTTCATGTTGAACACTTCTTCAGATTCGGGATTCTTCTCTACTTAAAAAATTCAGCCAAATAATGTATTATTTGTGGCTGCAAAGGTCTTTTGGTGGTCCCCTTTGAGTGGACTTCTCTCTTGCCTTCAAGTG
The DNA here is from genome assembly GCF_014529385.1 of Adiantum capillus-veneris. NCBI lineage: Eukaryota > Viridiplantae > Streptophyta > Polypodiopsida > Polypodiales > Pteridaceae > Adiantum > Adiantum capillus-veneris. Next base: position 38,489,327 of record NC_140931.1, read on the forward strand.
TAAGCTCCTTCATGTGTATGAAAACATGACCTAGAGTGTTGAAAAGATTGGCAATCATCTAGATGGAGGTATTATTGAAATTTGAAAGTGGGGTTGAGGTTTGAAAATGAAAACTAGTGAATAAAATATTTGGTAGGGTGGAATAATATATATACATAAAAAATATATTAGAAAATACTAAATATATATAATGTGATTTAGAATATATATATTTAATGCTTAAGGTCAAAAGAGAGATCAACAAAGAAAGCTAACTTATTTATGTTGTATCGTGATTGATTAGCATAAGTCTTATTTATTTAATAAAGGCTAAAACTTTCGTGAAAAAGGGAAGAAAAAATCAAAAGTAACTTATATAATAGTAAATATTTTTTTGGTAAAAGGGCAAAAAATATATGGGGGGTTCCCATGCATGGAAAAGCTTGCCTCACCTTCAATGAAGTGTTCTTACTCTTCCACACACCCAACACTTGCTTCACAACCAACAAGGCATCATCTTTTATGCTCAACCTTCTAATCCCATGCTTCAAACAAATGTGTAATCCGGCTTCCAATGTAGCATATTCAGCCTCATTGTTACTATGTGCATCCAATTTGAACCCTCTCTTGCATACTAGCTTCCCCTCTGGATCGTAAAGTGCTATACCCCTTGAAGCTGCATCATGGCTCTTTCGGTATGAGCCATCAAAGAACAAAACATGTGCATTGTTGATCTGTGGAACTTCTTTGACTACCTTTCTCATCGCCTCTTCCTTAACAATAAGGGGATTCTCCTTGTAGGTCAACAAGTCGGCTAGGGTAGCTCTTGTACTGTCTTCCACTAGAAAACATAACTCAAATTCTTGCAGCTCAATTACATATTTCTTCACCACATTTGAAATGTTTGTGCCATTAATTAACTGTGGCAAAAAGGCGTAACTCGTCAAGAAAACAAAAGGTCGTGGTAGCAAGTAATGACAAAATCGTCAACAAGCAAATATTCCACTGGCCATCACTAGCTCTACTTCTGAGAATTTTCTCTCTACTACCAACTTCACTCGGCTTGCGCAATACATTTGCCTCATATAATGGCTGCCCTTCCCCTTTTGCAATAGCATGACTCCAATGGCATCATCCCCTACTGATGGATTTACATAAAACACTTGCTCCCAATCAGGAGCCTGCATGGCTGACAACCCCCCTAACACCTCTTTCACCTCTTGAAACACTTCTTCACACTTGTCATCCCATTCCAATGGATCATGCTTTGCCACTTGTTGTAATGGATAAAGAAGTTGAGAAGACAGTGGAATAAACCGTGCCATGTACTTCACTTTGTGTATAAAGGTTGCCAATTGCTTTGTACTTGTAGGTGATGGAAGAAGAATAATAGACTTAACCTTGTCTGGATCAGCCTCAATGCCATTTTCTGACACCATGTGGCCCAATAACTTCACCCTTGGCTGTGCTAGATGACATTTCTTTCGATTTAGTTGTCCTCCACATTCATCATATCGAGCCAATACCATCTGTAGCTTCTTATGGTGTTTAACTCTACTACTGTAGACACAAAATTCATCCATAAAAGCTTTAACACAACTACCAATGAATGGTGCCAATACCCAATTTTCTCTCTCTTGATAGATAGATGGTCCATTTGTCAATCCAAATGGCAATAACGTATGACAATAACAACCCCATGGCGTAATGAAAGTTGTCTTTGTTCAGTCTTTAAGAGCAATCTTCAATTGAAAATAGCCTGAAAAACCATCACACACATTGTACCTCTCATAACCTGCCCACTGAATCCAAGATCTAATTGATGAATGGAAGAAGATATGGGTTCTTCTTAGTGGCTGCATTTAAGGGTTTAAAATCTACACAAATCCTCCACTTTCCATTCTTCTTTGGGCTGACTACTACTGTACTCACCCATTCTGTGGTTTCCACTGGGACTATGAACCCTGCCTTCAATAACTTGTCCACCTCTTCCCGCAAGGCTTCCATTTGCTCTTGACCCATCCTTCTTAGCCTTTGCCGCACTGGCTTAGCACCTTCTTTCAGCTCTATATGCATCTCTTCTCCTTTGAACCCTCTGATCTCTTCATATGAAGTAATGAACAAATCAGGAAAACTAGCCAGCATGTGCAAATATATCTCCTTCTCCATAGCTGAGAGGTCTCCACTAATCATTTGTGTCATCAATTCATGCTTCTTTGACAATTCAAGCTTGGTTTGCATCAGCCCTTCAATCACTTCATAAGGCCCTTAACTTTCATCTTCAATCTCATTTGCAAATGCAACTAAACCAGACTCTTGGATTTCTTTGTCCATCAAAAGAAATGCAACATCAACATCCTCATCACTGCTGGCAGTACTTTCACTATCCTCATCAGTCACTGTGGAATAGTCTTCATCACTAGACTCATCTTCATCTTCATAAAGCTCTTCCAATCGTTTCCTTGAGTCCATATTATATAGCTTCTTGGCACCTGTCTTTCCATAGAGGCTAATCGTACCATGTCTCCAATCTTGAACAGCTTCCACTGCACGTAACCATGGTCTTCCCAGTATAATAGGATATGCTCCCAACCCTGCTGGCATCACATGAAAATCAACCACTGCCTTTGCATCATACGATTCCACTGCTAAGCTCTTTACGACACCCAAACATTTTACTTTCTGATGGTTTGCCAATCTGATCCGGAAACCTGACACCCCAGTCACTGTAAGACCCATCTTCTCAACGCATGAGTGTGTTATGACACATATTTGAGCTCCGCCATCAACATAACCTTGTCCCATATTTTTTCTTTTGTGCCACACATCTACTATTGGGCAAATGTCTGGTAGCTCGTCCATTGCCAACACCTTATTGAACCTCTCTCTGGCTCTTTCTCCATTGGGTTAACCATCCTCTTCCACTGTCACTTTACCTTAGGCACCATCTCTATAAGCTGCCCAAAAGTCACATCTGCCTTCTTGCTTGTCAGATCCTCCTTCAAGTCATAGCTTAATTGCCCATCCCCTAGTGGAAAATCTGAAACATGAAACTTGCGACGAGCCCTCCTTTTCCCCTTGGCCTTGATATCCTCGCCTTCATGGCTCTTTCCCTTCTTCTTACTAGGACGTGGGGCACTTCCTCCTACCTTGTCCTCTGTGGTCCTCTTCCCAATAGGCATCACTAATGTATCCTCTAGCTTTGATGCCTTCTCCAAGGTGACTACACTTATCACTTTTGTCTTTCCCTTTTCCTCTTGGGTTAATCCACTAGTTCCTTCCTCTCCCTTAATTTCAATGCCATAATCATTGGACCTAGTTAGCACCTATTTTGGCAATGGATACATGTCTCCCCCCATCCATGGTGGCTTATTACATTGCGGGCTGATGTTGAGGCGGTCCGGGGTGGGCAACAAGAAGAGTGGCCTCTAGACACCCTTCAAGGCTCCCGTGCTGCTCAATGGGGCTGGGGCACAACACAACACAAACCAAAACAACAAACCCACAGCCAAATCCCAACTACACAAGGGGCACCACCTAGTTTAAGAGCGAACTAGGACGCAAAAGAGGAGAATAGTTAGAGCAACCCACAAACAAGCAAGGAATTTACACTAACCCTAACACCAATGGAATACTCTCACACCCTAAAACACGAGAGAGAGAGAGAGAGAGAGAGAGAGAGAGAGAGAGAGAGAGAGAGAGAGAGAGAGAGAGAGAGAGAGATAGTGCTCGGGCTGCTTTGAAACGTATCGGCAATGATCAAGCAAACACAACTATATATTTAAGAAAGAGAGAGAGAGGGGGAGGGGGTGCTTGTTGCATTAATACCTTCTTACAAATCTGTCATGACAAATCAAAGTGAGATTAGTACTTGTTCAACATAGCTTGCGTAAATTTCACCACAACACATCACAAGAAAAGCCACCCCAATCACTGTCTTAAAGCCAAGGGAGTCCTCTCCACCCTGTCGCCCTCTTACAGTATGTGGGATTTATGGCTAGATTGATGACAACACCAGAGACAAGCTATCAAGAACTTTACAAAAAACACCAAGACACTTACGCATCATTGTTGTCCATTACCTCACGTTGGAAGGGAGACAAAGTATCCAAGCTTAGTCCAAATCCACCCTCCTTGATTCAGCAAATGTTGGGCTTACACTAGTAGGAGAAATGATAGATTTCCTACTCTCAATTGAATGATCACTCTCTCTCTTACAATGGCACAGAGTTCCCTTGCTAATCCCCTATTACAACACATGCACATGCATAAGACAATGAGCTTCCACTCAAGAGCTCCTTCTAGAGAGGTTGAGCTTGGCTTCTCAAGCTATAGCATAGTGCTCTTGCTTATGGCTCCCCCCTTTTGTGCTAGCTACACCCTCCTTTTATAGCAATTTTGAAGGCTAGGGTTACTCCTCTAACCATGGTTGGGTTAGATTTTCAGCAATTTATCTAATTTCTTTTGCTTGGAATTATCAAGAAGTTGGTGAGGAAAGAGAGAGGAGAGAAATGGAGGTGATAGGACTTTTCATAGTGGGTTAGTGTTAGTAGAGTTAGTATTAATTTACAAATGGAATTGGATTATTTACAATGGGAGTATCCATGTAGGATACAAATAAGGAAGAAAAAAACTCTTAAGAGGTAAGAAAAGGTGGCTTTCTTACAAGGTTGATGCTCCAAGTGTCTTGAGTAGGGCCGATTTTGACGCCTGTTGACGGTCCACTAGCTTTGACGGTACATTTTTTCTCCACTCTTGACCTTCCTTGAGAGAAAAGGTAATTGAAGCTGAGTAATCAACCACCATGATGCTGTCTTTTAAGAGAAGAGGCTGAATTTTGTGGTTTTTTTTATAGATATGGGTAAATTGGAGGAGGAAAAATGAGACTAGGTGGTCAATTTTGGAATGGAATTGTGTGTGGGAGGTATGAGTTCACCATGGTTTCTCTTATTCTTCAAGGTTGAGGAGAAGGTGAGTAGTGTGCAGAGAGGAGTGGTGAGAGAGATGGGGATGATGAGTGGAGAAGTGTGTGTGAAAGAGGAAAATGATAAAGTGGAAGAGAGAGTGTGGCTGCATAGCATGGGAAAACTGGGGTCCACTAATAAAATCATAGCTCACAGCTCGTAGCTCAAAAATATGAAAAAAATTGAGGCAAAAGTTCAGCCCACGAGCTACAACTTTTGTTTGTATCACCTTTTCAAATTCGGAGAGCAAGTGAACTTTAAAAATTCAACAAAACCGACCGTTTTTTTCCACTGCACAAGGTCCTTGTGGGGTCCTTCTTTGGATGATTCTTTTGAATACCTCCAAGAGTGAGCCCTCCATAGTGTATATATGCATGCCACCTACCCTTGACCTTATTTGGTAGGTCTATAATTGAAGATATTGTTGAGATTATGATATAAGTGAATAGTACAACTAAGAAAATCAAATATTGAGGGGTCTAAAAAATATGTACATGTCAAATATAAATAATATAAGTGGAAAAAATATAAAGGGGTCAAAAGAAATCTCTCTCATTATGAGGCTACCATAAAAAGATAAATATTTTTGGTGTTCTAAAAACAAAATAGATGTAGGAAGGGAAAAATCACAATAGTGAAAAAATATACACATAAATAAAACTAGTTTTTTTGGATATTTGTTGGGGTGGAGTTACACCAAATATAAGAGAAGCTTACATGAAAATATTTCTATATGGAATAAAGAATATGAAAAATGGTAAGAAAAATTGTGGTAATGGTGAGGCAATGTACAGAGCATAAATAACACACACCTAAGTAGAAATATTAAAATAAATACCAAAATAATTATGAAAAAATCTTTTATTTAGGCCCTATATACAAAGAAATATTTACATACGCATGGGCCATAATATACTTTTATTTTTTATTTTTTTTTATTTTTTGGCTCAACTAGCCCAATGGCTAGCTAATTGAGGGTTTTTTAAGAAGATATGGGAAAAGTCCCGTGACTCACGCACGCCTATGTACAGTGAAATGGTAGGGATAGCCACAGTGTTTGGGTGATTTTGGTAGGGTGAGGTAACTCACTGTGGCAATTACAAAGAGCCGAAAAACGGCTATCAATGTGACCCAGCTCTCCACAATTATAACACGTGGGCGTCTGCCTCCAAAACCTACCATTGCTTTGTCCAACACCATTCCTAGGTCTTTCTTCACCTCCTGGATGATTTGCAAACCTCCCTCGACCTCGATTATTTCCCACTTGACCTAGCATGTTTAGACTGAGATTCTTCATTAAATCTACCACTTGTCTCATGTTTTGCCTTAGCCCATCATCTTGCACTGATGTAGTGACCAATGTTGGCATAACCTGAGGAGTAACATAAACCACTGGTTCATGATGAACCCTTGGGATGCGACCTTGCAAAGAATCCATAGGTTGAAATTCAGACCTCATGGGCAAAGACTCCACCCCTAGCTGGCTCATTTTCCTCAGCTTCCACTCTTTGTTCCTTGCCACCTCCAATGCATCTTCATATATTCTAGGCTTCTTTAGCTCCACTCTCCAACGTATATTGTCCCAAAGACCAGCCAAGAATCTGTCCTTCTTCATCATGTCAGGTGGGGGTACTTGTGGTGCTAAGGCCTTGCACATCCTCTCCCATGCCAATGAAAACTTACGTATGTACGCATCTACTAGCTTACCTTCCTTTTGCACCAAACCCTGTACTTCTTGCCACACTTTGTCAGGATCTTCTGTCTTCACAAACTCCACTTCTAATCCATGCCTTAGATTGTCCCAACTCAATCTCACGAGTGGATCAACCACACGCAACTCCTCTTCAAATGCTTTGGACCAAACTCGTGCATCACTCTTCAAACAGATTTGGAAAAGACGTAACATCTGTGCAGGATCATGAATCTGATTGCTAATGCAGGCAACCTCCATCTTTTCCAAAAAGTCTTCCATATCTTCATTACTTCTTCCATGAAATTTCGGATAAAAGAAATCCATGGCTACCCAAATTACGATGCTTTGAGAAACCCTTCGAACACACGTGCAAGAACCCAAAACTTTTGACTGACTCAATCCCCAGAAACTTCAATGGAGCTCAACTTTAGATAAGGACAAATACATGCACATCAAATGAGTTTTCATAGTTAATCATTGGAATTACAATAGGCAAAGGACATTCCAGTATCTCTCTTGATCTTATTGGCCTGAACATAAAGACTATGTGCTGCTGGAAAAAAATCTTCGTGGACACATGAACATTTATATGTATTCTTTGAGTTAAATGAAAAGGAGTGAATTGAGATCAATTTTGATCATCCATTAAAGCCAACCATGAACCTCCCAAGAAGGCACACCTCACTTATCCTCTGATTTTGCCAAAATTTCAGTAGCATAACAGCATAAATGGCTTAAAAGACCAAAAAACCAGCCATCATAACTTGGAAAAATTTTGACAGAGTTTTCCCAAAAGTAGAGTAGCGAGAACCCAAAATATAGACTGTATATGTATGCATAAACTGCCAATAATAGAACTCGAGCATCAAGTAGGAATCACTAGTACATAGCCTATGGCGAGGTCACGAAAAGGGTGCTCCAGCCACTTGTATCACCTAAAGGATCTCACATTTGAGAATCCCCCAGCTCAATAAAACCTTACGCTATCAATCCTCTCACGAAAGCTTATGCAAATCTCGTATAGTCAAGTCTCAGAAATGACTATCTTCTAGACCAAGTCTCAGAATTGACTGGGACTGCCAAATAAAACCAAGTATGGCTCCACAAAATGGCAGTTTCTACAAGTAACGTACAATACCAGTGGACAATGCGCTCAAGCAGACACCAAATGATGCATACCCACCACAACAAGTGCAAGTGACTTCCACTTGCTAGTATATCACTCTACTCCAGCTACCTGTATCTCTGTGAATCATCTGTACCTGTCCCTGTAACCTGTAACCTGTAATCTGCAATTTGTACTCTCGAAGCTAAAGGTACTCGAAGAAGATCCTCCGTGGGGGCACCAAAAGAATGTGAGCGGGATGGAAACACACACAACGTCTCTATAATGACCTGACACACACTCTGGGATCACACACACACACACACACTATGGGACACCACTCGGCTTACACAACCCACCTGGCCGAGACAGGGAACACACCGATAGAGTGACAGGCGAGAGACTATTCATTTGCCCACTACACACAGTGAGACACACACACACACACACCCAAAAAACTCAGCTCAAAAGAGGATAATTTCTGATGTTTAGATACAATTGAGCTTGGGCCAACACCAATGGGGCAAATAGCTCACACAGTATGGGTAAAATATGCTAGATACAATCACAAATTGGAGCAGAAGCTTCGCTCAGGAGAAAATTACATAGCCAAAATAGCAGAAAAATAGTGAGGAATTTGGAAAAATGGACAGCACCATTGCGTCCGAAACGGCCCAAAACCCCAGTCTACAATGTCAAAGTGCTCAAATCCGACCTCGGATGAGCAGTTTATGGCCAAAACAAGCTCCAAAAACAGGAAAAACATAGTTGCGGTTGTTCCTCCTCTTCTCTCCACGCTTTTCTGGTCTTCTCTCAGGTTTTTCGGTTCCCACACTTAGCTTTATTACTTGGGCACCCTTGGCCTTTTAGTTGACCTCAAACGGACCCCGAACAGGCCAAAAACTGGCCTCGTAGTGCATAGTTGTCACCCTGCTGCATCCATCCGCACACCTAGCACTCATTTTTTTCCAATAATGCATCCCGCCACCACGTGAAGTGGCCCCCAAATACAATTCTCATGATGACCTTTTTACATAATTATCACAAGGAAACACCCACGTTGTGTTCGTACTTATCCACGTGCAAGTATTGACCCCATTCGACCTCCTGACGCCACTAGATGCCATCTGACGCACCTACTTACCTCATGTCGTCGGCCCGCGGATAGCTTCCTCGAGAAGTTTTACGCGCTAGCAACTCCTCATTATTATAGAAAAAGCACACTGGTACTGGTGATAGTGAAAATCGATGCACTATGTACATGTTGTCCTACCTGTACACATGTGGGCCCACATAACCACCTGGCTCTGGAAAATGGGCAATCTTTTATTCGATGCACCATGCATGTGTATGTACATATGCGCAATCCCTTGCTCCAAAAAACTCCTAACAACGCATGGGTGCTACTACAAGGTAAAATATGGCGGGAAGGTGGACTTTGGTACAACATAGGGCAGCGCGGTTCGGTGCTATCTTCATATTCTTATTCATTTGAAGTATAAGAATTGTTTTGTAAAGTTTAGAGACCAGTTGTCCGATCATGCACGCTACATTGAGGACGCACTGCAAGCTAGATTTCAAAATGTCCCTGATCAACGTTTTTCACAACAGTGGTTGGAGGGCTACATAAAAACATTTTTGAAAAACAAGTAGTCCAATGGACGGCGTACAACAGCCAACCAGGTTAGATATCCAGACAGGAGCTATTGTGGTGGCAACATGGCAGATGCGGAGTGGAGTGGACAATGCAAGAAAAGAGCAACCAAACTAAAACGAGCTCATCCTACAGACAAACTCCCACGCACTATGGCTCGGGAGGCACAGCAGTATGGAAGGACAAATATATAAGATTGATTAAATTACAACCTAAATCATTGATTATAAAGATTATAGTTGATTATTTGTTTTTGTTATTGCTAGTTTAGAAAAATATCACTCTTAGTTGACCAACCAGAGAGATGGTCAAGTTTCGAGAGCGGCATACAAAATTTGAAACATTACGATGATTGTTCGAAAACAACCACATCTCTTGTGAGCAATTCGACACAACGGTTGGATTACTACAAGCGGTAACTTTAAAAAAAATAATTTTGTACCAATTGTTTTGAGCTGCTGATTTATATATTTTTAATTTGGTTTGGGTTTATTTAGAGTCAAGGTGATCAAACGTACATTCCCGTGGGACAACAATGAAGAGGAGAAGGATTAGATAGAAAAAAAATTGTCCAAACTTCCATAAAGTCCTAATGTGGCACAACGTATATACAAATATTTTTATTTTATTCATACATTTTTAAATAATTGATCTTTTGAACATTGAATTGTCAAGGTAAAGTAAATTCAATTTCAATTTTTTCTCTTTTCTGTATACTCTTTCAAAAAACATTTCATGTTTCATATGTTTTATGTAGGTCAAAAGTAAAGGTGCTCATTTGGACCACCCAATTTTGTGTGGCCCAAATGAGCAACCTTTATTTTTGAATAAGAGTTTAGCAGTAATATACGCGCGCGATAATAGTAGCAGGAATGCATGCGGTAATAGTCGCAAGTATATCGCGACTATTACTGCGTATATTGCTATTTTAACCACTACCACACTTTTTGCCGCTCCTATTGCCACATATGCAATATTTTTTCTTTCTATTTTCCTTTGATTTTTTGCAGCAATGCTAGCGACTATGGAATGCTCCTCTTATAGTGGTATCATGATCCACTTTGGCTATGCCAAGTCTAAAAGCATACTTGGAGTGTTATTGCATCTATTTTTTAAGTGTTGTCGGCAGGTTAAAAACCTATTCAAAGTGGTGACTTGACAAAATTCAATTGTGAAGATGCAAAATATAGTCATACAATGGTCCATTGGAACAAAGAGCAAGCATACAAGTCTATGCCCTCATTGGATGCAAACACTTAGATAAAAGGTGTTTTGGGTGATGCTCAAACATTGTGTTAACATTGCATATATTTATAGAAATATTTCAAGAATGGCAAATGGAATAGCTATTTTAACTATTATCCGATCGAACATCTAGTTTGAAGCTCTAACTATAAATATCGCACTTTTGTAAAATTTGAAACGGCACTTTGCAGAATATGAAAGGGCTTTTGACGTCATCTCTAGGCAAAAGATCTCCTCTCCTTGGCCACATGCTAAAGATTCCATAGCTTACAATACTTTTTTGTACTCTATGTTGAGGCAATGAAGACCTTCTCTCCTTCACTTTCTTCTATTCTCTATTGAGTGTGGGGGGTCATTCTTGCTTGCATTGCAAGTGTGCTTGTGATAGATACTATGTGCATCCTTGTGTATGCAGAGAGAGAAGTGGCTCTCTTGAGCTCTCTTGAGTGTATGGAGAGTGTGTTTATGTGCTTCTTTGTGCATTCCATGCTTGATTGATGAGAAAAAATTCTTGCTTTGTCGATTGTAGATTGAGTAGGATTGAGAAGAGGTATCTTCACCATAAATACACTCTTCACAAGTATTGCAGCTTAGGTAAAGTAGATTGAACACTTGTTGCAATATATGTGTAGTGAGACTCCCATACACAAATATGGTTGCCACCAAGAACTAGCCAGATAAGCTAACCAAATTGATGATTTAGAGGATATGTGCATATGATTGCACAGAGGCCCAAGTCCTCTCTAAAGAAATAACAAAATTGTAGGTGCAGTCTAATTGTAGACCTAGCCAATGTATCCAAATTATTCCAATCATCAACAAAAGTAGGCTCAAAATTCAATGACTTTCCATGCAAAGGGATCAACAAGTCTTGCCTAGTAAGTGCATCAAGCATGCGTTCTTTCCACACCATAAAGAGCTCAAAATAGGGCATAATTTCAACCATATCACTTGCTCCAGTGGAACCCAAAAGTAAGCAATATAACTAGCCAAAATTCTCCAAAAATGGCTCAAAATGCAACCACAAATAGTCCAAACCAGCACTGCTCAAATAAACCCAATGCATCCTAGCTCCATTCACATCACAATGTCATAAACTACATAAACAATATAGCCCGCATCCTCCCTGCATCAAGGAACATACACAAAGATAAGTCTTGTCATAGAGTATCAACACAGCCATAAGTCACATACATGTGTGAATCATCTCCAAAATTCAAGTATGCCAATAAGTCTCTCACAATAGAGCATATATAAGAGCATACATGTCAAGTATGCATTCCAAATTGAGCATGAATGTGACACAAAGCCACATTTGAATATGTATCAACTCCAGGTTCACATTCAAAATCAACACTTGCATATACAAAATCAAGTTTCAAAAACTCTCAAAGAGCATCACAATATCATGTGCATGTCTGAAATCTCAATCTATACATGCTCTGCAATATATGCATTGAAAGACCACGGGGAACTATGACATGTACTTCTCCTCCCAACCTACACTTATATCACCCTTGGCTATAAAAGTCTCCTAAATTGCATGTCTAATCTAGGGCCTTTCCCCTTGGTCCTACCATTTCTATGACATTACTCCCCCCTTGGAGAAGCATTTTCATTCTCGAAAACAAAAGTAGCCTATTTCTTCTTAAAAACACTAATGTTTTCCACAGTGGCATCGTACTTAGGTCCTATCTTTTACACTTGTCCTATGCCATGATAGTCAGGAATACATTCAATTTCATGTGGATGAGTGGGAGATTCAATCAAATCAATAAGAACATATTGATAAACTACATTGTTGTCCCTGTTGTGTAAGCGTTTACATAAATGGCTCATAAGAAAATATACATACCATATTTCCTAATCGCTTGAGTATTTTGAATGGACCACAACATCTAAGAGGTAAATAGATGGATGACCAGTTTTCAAACTTTTTGAAGGTTTTGAAACCCGTAAGAATACCTCTTTGTGACTTTCCGTGAAAGTTACTTGGTGATGTTTCTCATCAATATACTATAAATGTGTGACATAGTGTCATGCTTTATTCTTAGCTTAGAAAATTCTTCTGCAGATTCCACGAAGAGATTTTCAATTGTAGCAAAGTCTTCTCAATTTAATGGTTAGACCCCATTCTCATACTGAGTATGAAAATCATGCACCTATTGTGCTCTTGAGACTTGCTTAAATAGAGATACATGGGTATGTAGATCTCCATATCCACCTTATTTTTTGCTTACACATTTTCTACTTGAGAAGGTCTCGTCTGTCATGGTTAGGAACATATATGTAGGGTGAAGCCGAGGAACCACAGAAGCTTACGGGAAGTGCGGAGATTGAACGAGAGAGAGAGAGAGAGAGAGAGAGAGAGAGAGAGAGAGAGAGAGAGAGAGAGAGAGAGAGAGAGAGAGAGAGAGAGAGAGAGATGTGACATAGTAAATAGAACTCGCTTGTATTAATCTTATAAAAGCCTTACATATATAAAATTGACCTTTCCCATGCAAACTCTACTAGAACATGGATTATACTGCATGCTATAAGAGACGTCCCCACGGGCACGATTTAACCAGACCAACCTTGGGCTTGGAGCCCAACAACCCCCCCCCCCCCCCCCCCCCCCCCCAAGCTCAAACCACTCACGATGGACTTGGTGTAGACCATTGTAGAGTTCAATCACCTAAAACTACGAGTAGAAGCCCCCCCCCCCCCCCCCCCCCGACAACAACATAGGTGCGTGTGTGCACTTCCCTCAATCAGAGTGAGACCAATAATTCAACCAAACAGAAAATGGGCGGTCTTATCACTGATGTGTGGTAGTGTCTATAATCGGTACAATTTATTGACAATAACTAACATAAAAGGCAACATAAGAAAAAACTGAAAACTACAGGACATCGCTATCTACGAGAAGCATCAGTGCTTCACCATCATCATCACCATCAACCATGTTGAGCTGTCATTTATTCTTTTCAAAACACTTATCCAAAGGATAATTTGTCTTTCCACGATGGATGAAATTATTTTTTTTGAAACAATCCTTGGCTTGATGATTATTGTGGCCACAGATCGCACAAGGTCTAGTGCTAGTAGTAGGTCTGGTTAAAGTTGCAGTCAAAGTGCAACCATGGCCTACATATGCAATGGGAATTGGTTAGAACAGACACATGATACTCGATTCTCTTCTTCATGTAATGAATTAACAATATCGTCCAAAGAAGGCAACGGATCCTTCTCCTTTAAAATAGTTACAATTTGACAAAATTATGTAGGTAGGCTATTAAGGAAAATAGCTATGAGATCTTCATTTGACACAGGGGCTTCAACATACTGAGTGGATGCTTTTTAATCTGTTAGCTAAAGTTGCAATATTCTTGTCATCATGCATGGAAAGAGTGAAGTCGCGGAGCGGAGCGTGGGTCGACTCTCTCACACACACACACACACACAGTGAGCTTACACAGTACACAGTACGCAGAGATCTGTTAGAAGGGTTATCTACCAAATCCTTAGTATTCACAAAGAATATGTTAGTATATACAAAGAGTTAGAGGTAAGTGAGTTAGGCGGGCAGCCGGCCATATCCGCATAAGAGGCCACTTGGGCTTTAATCCCAACAACCTCCCACTTAAAGTCCAATGTGGCACTTTAAGTAACTGTAAATCTATGAACATAAATGTACAAAGATTTACATGGCTGCCATCTATCCAATGCCCAATAACTCACGACAATGCACAAAGCCCTCTCCTGGAAGTCCCTTTGTGAGTAGATCAGCAGGATTGTCCTTGGTGTGGATCTTCAGCAGTTGTATCTGCTTGTCTTCAAGTACTTCCCTAATGAAGTGATATTTCACATCAATATGCTTAGTCTTCAAATGGAACACTGGATTCTTTGCCAATTGTATAGCACTTTGACTATCACAATATAACTCTGGCATATCTGCATTGATTCCCAAGTCTGCAACCAATCTACCAAGCCAAATAGCTTCTTTGCATGCCTCATTTGCTGCAACATACTCAGCTTCTGTAGTAGGCTGCGTAACACAATCTTGTAATCGAGATCTCCATGATATGGCACCTCCAGCCAATGTAAAGACATAGCCTGATGTAGATCTCCTTTTATCCAAGTCTCCTGCATAATCTGAGTCAGTGTATCCTCTGACACTCAAATCCTGACTACCATAGCATATGCGCATACTCTTTGTATGTTTTAAGTATCTCATGATACCTTTCACTGCCTCCCAATGTTTCTTGCCGGGATTTGACATATATCTGCTAACCACTCCCACTGCAAATGCAATATCCGGACGTGTAGCAATCATTGCATACATCAAACTACCCACTGCAGACGCATATGGAATCTTATCCATTTCAGCCTTTTCTTCCTCAGACACAGGACAATCTTGTTTGCTAAGTTTCACATATGGTGGCAATGGAACACTCAATGCCTTTCCCTTCTCCATATTGAAACGTTGCAAAACCTTGTCAATATACTCTGTTTGAGATAACCAAATCAACTTCTTTGATCTGTCTCTCTCAATGCGCATACCAAGTATATGACTTGCCTCACCCATGTCTTTCATGTCAAACGATTTTGCCATCTTTGACTTCAAAGCTGAAATTTCTTCCAAGTGTTTGCCAGCAATCAACATGTCATCCACATACAAAATAAGGATCAGCCAACTGCCATCCTTAGCCTTCTTTGTATATAGACAGTGATCGAACTCACTACGTTTGTAGCCTTGAGAAAGCATAAACTGGTGGAACTTATGGTACCATGCCCTCGGTGATTGTTTTAAGCCATAAAGACTCTTTAACAACTGGCATACCAAATGTTCCATGCCTTTCTCAACAAACCCTTCTGGCTGCTGCATGTAAATTTCCACATCTAAATCACCATGCAAGAACGCTGTCTTGACATCCATTTGGTGCAACACCAAATCCAATATAGCAACCAATGCAAGAAAGCATCTCAATGTAGTCATCTTGACCACTGGAGAGAAGACTTCATCAAAGTCAATGCCTTGTTCTTGCTTAAAGCCCTTGGCAACAAGCCTTGCTTTGTACTTTGGCTGACTATCATGAGCGGTGATCTTATACCTGTAAACCCATTTACAAGGTAGAGCCTTTTTGCCCTGTGGTAATTTAACCAACTTCCGTGTCTGGTTTTTATGCAGAGCTGTCATCTCTGACTGCATGGCCAACTGCCATTTTTTCGAGTCAACCACTTGTAATGCTTCCTTGTAACAAGATGGTTCTCCGCAATCTGTGAGCATGACATAATTTAGAGATGGCACATAACGATCAGGTGGTTTGGAGACACGCTCAGAACGTCTCACCACAACTGATTCTGCCTCTCTAGCCACTATAGGCTGTTCCTGAGCCTGACCATGCTGTCTTGATGTGCTAGCACTAGGTCCATCTTCCCTGAAGACAACTCTTCTGATCTCCTCTGTCTTCTCTGGCTTAGCGTGAAACTTGGCTTCATTGAAATGCACATCATTGCTACGAATAAGCTTTCTGGACTCAGGATCCCAAAGCCGGTAACCCATCTCGCCCGATTCTCCGTAGCCAAGAAATATACACTTCTTGCTCTTTGGTTCTAACTTATTTCTGAACTCCTTAGGAATATGGCTATAAGCTTCACAACCAAAGACTCTGAGATGCTTATATGAAGGTGCCTTGCCTGTCCATAGCATCTCGGCCACTGCACTCTTATCCAGAACCCTACTAGGAGACCTGTTGATCAAATGGACTGCTGTAGCCACTGCTTCCGCCCAAAATCCATCAGGCAACTCAGCATTTGACAACATGCTTCTGACCTTCTCTTGTATGGTCCTATTCATACGTTCTGCAACCCCATTCTGTGAAGGATTATATGGTGCAGTAAGTTCCCGCTTAATCCCTTTTGCTTCACAAAAGTCTTGAAAAGCTTTGGAAACGTACTCTCCACCATTGTCAGTTCTCAAGCACTTCAGCTTCTGACCACTCTGATTCTCCACCAGCTGCAAGAATGTCTTAAAGACTTTGAGCACCTCATCCTTGTGCTTCAAGAAGTAAACCCATACTTTGCGAGAATAGTCATCTATGAATGTACAAAAGTACGCTGCTCCCCCTAGTGACAAACTAGGCATTGGTCCGCATAGGTCACTGTGTACAAGAGCTAACCGTTCGTCCCTACGATTCCTCTTTGATCTGTGCGGTTCCTGTGTTTGCTTACCATAAACACAATGCTCACAAAACTCGAAATCTTGAAATGAAAAGCCAGGCAAATAACCATAATGAGAAAGTATTTCCATTCCTCTTTTTGACATATGTCCCAACCTACGATGCCACAGTGACACACTTGGCTGCTCAATCACATTAATTACATGGTTTTTAACCTCTGAAACATGTAAAGTGTACAGAGTTCCTGACTTGCTGCCATGTGCTACAGTCATCGAACCTTTGGAGATCTTCCAAGCGTTGTTCCCAAAAACTGTCACATAACCCGCATCATCCAACTTCCCTGTACTAATCAAGCTCTTTCGGATTGCTGGAACATGTCTGACATTCTTGAGCCATAAAGAAGAGCCATTCTGAAACTTCAACTACACATCTCCCACTCCAAGTATGTCACAAACCTGCTCATTGCCAAGTCTGACATAATCTTTAGTAGCCACATATGATGTAAACCACTCTTTGTGCGGAGAAACATGTAAAGATGCCCCTGAGTCAATAATCCAATCACTCATAGCATGTCCATCCTCTGCAGTCAAGAAAACAGAATCAAGATTGCTTGTAAGGAAGATGTCACCACCTGCTATACCAGAATCACTGTCTGAACCAGATCCTGTGACATTCACCTCTTCAATCTTCATTGAACTCTTCTTTTCATCTTGCTCAGAACTCTTTGTTTTGCCTTTTTCTTGTTTCCACTTCGTACAGTCTCGCTTCATGTGACCCTTCTTGCCACAATGGTAGCATTCTATGTCATCCTTTGACTTTGAATCACGAGACTTACTTCGGTTTTGTGCCTTCTTACCCTTCTTTTCTTTAAACTGTTGTCTCCCTCGAACGACCAAAGCGCTATTGCCTTTGCCTTTGTCAATGTTCTTCCTGTTCACTTCCTCTGTGAGCAAGCTGCCTTCTACATTGGCACTTGTAAGACCTTCTGGCGCGACAGAATTACTTAACGCTGTACGAAAAGTATCCCAACTGTCTGGCAAAGTGATTAAGAGAAACATAGCCTTCACTGAATCTGGAAAGACTATCTCCTGTGCTGTTAACTGGCTGAAAATTGAGTGAAATTCATTCAGATGATTTGACATGGCTGTCCCTTCCTTCATCTTCAAATCCACCAATTTCTTGAGCCAGTAAATCTGAGAAGCGGCACTTTGTTTCTCGTACATATCACATAGCTTTTGCCATACGCCATACGCTGTAGTCTCTTCTGCTACGTTGAAGTAAACATTTTCTGCCAGTGTCAGCATGATTGTGGAACAAGCTAACTCGTCAAGCTCTTCCCACTCATCTTGAGCCATAAATTCTGGTCTCTCCCCTTTGAGCTTCAATGGCTTCACTTGTTTTTTCTGCACCAAAACCTGCCAAATCTGCTTCTTCCAGAATGGAAAGTTTGTGCCATCCAGCTTCTTTATGTTGTAAAGAGTCTCACTTTGAGAAGATGCCATATCTGCCAAACTGTTTACTCCTGAGAAAAATCCGGCAGAGTTTCCCCTGTAAACTGGCCTCTGTACACAGTAAACAAGCTATAATCAACAAGCTGAACACCTCTCCTCAGGAACTGTCAGTATTTTGAAAATTTTTGACAGAGTCTCCCCTGTAAACTGAGCTCTGGGAACCAAAAGATAGCTCAAAAAACAATCATAAATAGCTGACCAATGACGAATCCTGTAAGCATACACTGTCTCCTCTCTGGGCAATGACAGAACCTGTATCTGTCTCAAGACTGAACTCTGAACAATGCCTCAACGGCCTGACGCATAAGATGCAATCCAGTGTCTACACAAAGTCATACATCCTAAGGGATAAAAGTCGCCGAAGAGGATGCGTGTAGAGGGGAACTCCAGCAACCTAATCCACCTCACACTGGGTAACCCAGCCCCCAGTGCTTGGCTTCAAAAAACCTCACACACGACCCTCTCAGATGGCTCAGCAAACTGCCCAGAACTAGCATACATCCTATAATAGACCAATCACTGTCCTATGACCGCTGCGGCGGTCTGTCTGCTAGCGTGACTCACAACTAGCAGACCCACAATCACAGTACATCAATCTGCAATACATGCCAGTGGTGTCAAGCCGTCGTATGGCCACACCTCCCCTGGAACCTGGCAAGCACAAGAAGTAGCAATGCAGACTGCAATATATATATCTGATGATATATATGTGTACCTGGTCTATAGATGATGCTCTGAAGACGAATAAGTGATGTATGTCGATGTCGATATTGATGTCGACCACCTCCTGCTTGCCAATCTACACAAGACGGATTTCTTTGCGGCTGAAATCTATCTTCTGCTGTAGTGCTCAGAACGAAATTCTGAGGGCATAAACGGCTTCGAAAGGGGGGTAAAACCGCAGGTCGCCTGGTGGAAACGCTCCCGGAACGCCGAGTGTGAATTTTCGAACTCCGGATCCAGAATCTGCCGGAAAAGTGCGCGCGCGTGCGTTTGCGCAAATCCGCACTGAACCAAGGCTCTGATACCAATTGAAGTCGCGGAGCGGAGCGTGGGTCGACTCTCTCTCACACACACACACACACAGTGAGCTTACACAGTACACAGTACGCAGAGATCTGTTAGAAGGGTTATCTACCAAATCCTTAGTATTCACAAAGAATATGTTAGTATATACAAAGAGTTAGAGGTAAGTGAGTTAGGCGGGCAGCCGGCCATATCCGCATAAGAGGCCACTTGGGCTTTAATCCCAACAAAGAGAATATAGCTCCATTTTAAGGCTCATTTTGGAACACTTAATAGATGAGTTTAACTAGGGGCAAAAGACATTCAATCTTTGTCGACCAAACAGGCTACAGATTCTTCTTTGGAATTGTAATTTTGTGCTTACCATAATATATATGTTTTGTCTAGTGATTGGGATTAATTGTGTGTAAATCCTCTTGGTTCATAGCAAGATAACTACACTTACTTCAAAAGAAAGGTTATAGTCTATAAGGGGTAGTATGATGGGATCCGGTGAAAGAAGTATTTCATTGAGCCCTTTTGGGGCAAAGAGAAACACTATATGTTGTTGAAAGTGTATTTTCCGGCTAATCCATACGTTAAGTGTAATAGATCGTACATAGTGGAAGCGATATAAATTCACATCATGTGGATTATTCATCTAGGATAACTCTTGTATGTGCAAAATGTAAATATGAGAGGAGTGAAGAGAAGAGAAGTTTACCTCCCAAGCCCTGTTATTGCCCGTAGGCAATAAGGATACTACGGGGAGAGATGTACTTGTAGCAAGGAGAACCTAGAATTTGTAGGGAGAATGACTTTCTAAGAGTGAGAGAGATAGATTTGGTTAGAGAGGGAAATGAAATTAGAGATATATGTTGGATTACATATGAAAAAGTAAACAACAAGAAACCAACAAAATATTAAAGTAAAGCACATATTACTTGACAAACTCATTGGGCGTTATTCACCATTATGATGGAGAGAGAAAAAGAGGAAAGACTTCAGCTTTGATTGATGCACCAAGTTCAAGACCTTTTTTTATTAGAGTTGATCTTCCAAGGATAGCCTACAAGAATGGCTAGTCTTCCTTTAGGAGCAAGCTTAAGCTTAGTTAATGGCTAAGTACAATTAGGCATCAATCCTCTCACTTCCTCATGAATTCATCTCTTGAATGGTTTTCAAGGAAGAAGAGGTCCCCTTTTATAGGTGAAGGGAACCCCCAAGGGTTTACACAAGAAGAGAAGAGCCAGTGTGAACAGAAACTGGCAAAGTTTGAAATGAGCTATCCATGCATGATGTGGGCAGACTGGGGTCCACCATTTTGATCATAGATTCAGAACCGTGGCTCCAAATAAAAAAGTAAAAATAGGAACAAAAAATTCAGCTCATTACCTACGACTCCCATTTTATATACTTTTTTCAATTCGGATTGGAACCTTGTGTAAAAAAACCATCAAAATAGGATACAGTTTTGGCAGCAAAAGTCTTCTTATGGTCCCCTTAGCTTAGACTTTCATTTGATTCCAATGGACACCTCATGCAATATGAAAGCATGACATTTCTCCTTGAAAAAGTTTTGTAATCATGTATATAATAATGCATTAAAATAGGTCTATCTTTGATAATCATGTAAGCTAGTGTCCCACTAGGATTTGATTCCTTCCTAGTAGCTATTAAAAAGAAATATAAGAAAAATACATAGAATATATATATATTAAAAGTTACGCTAGATATAGGATCTAGCTAGGATGTGAGATAATAATAAGATAGTAGAAAAAAAGAACCAATGCTTTTTGCCCCTAGTTAAAGAGGCGGAGCTATTAACGCTTTTTCCATAGTACCTTTTGATGATAAAGTAAGAATATATTACCCTTGAGATAAATAATAGGATGAGATAGAAAGCTTATTATTATAATTAGATATGCATATGTACATTATAGGAAATATACTTACGTATCTAAAAAAGTCACAAGATAGATCTTGTAGCATTCGTTCCCACTATGTACGTGTCACAGCACGACATCCACCCCCTCTCAACCTGCACATCCTTTGGTATGTGCCACATTTGATCTTTGCAAGATTGGTCCTCTTTGCAAAGATATCATCACAGGCTTCATCACTAAGTATGTGTCCTCAACATCAAACCAAAAGTGTCTATCATCATTGAGCACTTTCAGCGATCGAACCTTTGTCTTTACCCGTACGGGTCGCTCTACTTCCCACTCATAGAATCCAACACAAACAAATGTCTCCAAAAACAGCATTTTTATTTGGCAATAGACTCTCCACAGTGTAGAAGTTAGTGCAAAATCTGGTTTCACATGGAAGCTTCAATATTGTGGACATACATTGCCGATACATGTCTAGCACACGTTGTCTCATCAAAATAATTTCACCACCTTCCTTGCATTATCTGTAATGATTTTGAACCAATCAATGTCATCTTTCTTATACCAATCCTGCAACACAAGATTCAAGCTATGTGCATTGCAACCAAACATGTGCAAGCTAGGAAAGCGCTCCTCCAAGAGACCCCAGGGGATTCACCATGGAAAACTTACCGAACCACGTAAGTGCAGGGGAGGGGGGATTTTTTCCAAGTTACATAAGCATATAAGTTAGGGGAAGGCGCCCAATAATTTATCTCCCAAGCTTAAAAATAAGGAAGGGGGTATCATTTTTTTTTTGAGCGGGGAGGGGGAGTGAGAAAAAGGGAAAATGAGAGCAAGTTTTTGTGTTTCAATATCATGGCTTCCCAAAAGAATGCCCTCGAACTTGTGAGTCAATAGCTACAAAGATACATGCAAGAACTAACATTGCTTTGTACTATTGCTTGTTTTGTGATATATTTCATTGTTGAGAGATAAAAGCTATAAAGAGTTTGTATAGTTGCAAATTTACATGGAGAACCATGTTTTTTGAGGAATAATGTGTATTGATTTTAAAGCTACAGCGGGACCCAAAATTACTCAAACTCTTCCCCAACCTTGGTTACATTGATCCCGTAAACACAAGCAAGAATTCTTCCAAGATCCTCACATTGAACACAAGCAAGCCTCCTTCCCTCTTTCAATTTCCCACGAGAGCCCGTGAATCCTGAGAGAGAGAGAGAGAGAGAGAGAGAGAGAGAGAGCCAACAAAGAAAAAATTAATCCTTCCCTTCACTTCTAATACACCAAGAGCAGGAGAGCTCCCATAGGTCAAGAGGCAAGGAAGTTCTCCCCTTTCCTTGTGTATAAGTGAAAAATTTTCTCACAAGAGTAAGAACATTTTCTCTAAAGCCATCCCAAAAGATCCTAAATAACCCCCAATCCTCTTGGTCAAGATCACGAGAGAGCACCTCAACACTAATAGGAGTGTAAGAGGTTTCAATTCTTCTTCTTATCTTCTCCAAGAGAGAGAGAGGAAACCAACAAAGCAAACACCGAAACAAAGTAGGTTCTTCAACTCTCTGCGAGAGAGCTTCCCAAGAGCCTAGCCATCCTTCATCCTTCCCAAGACTCCAACCCTTTATTGATATGCTGGATGGCCATTCATTGGTCCCAAATCCCAATTTCTTGATCAAACCTATTATTTAGTGCCCTATTTATAGCAAAAAGCCCATGTTAATGGCCAATTTTCAAGAAAATGCCACCAATGTCCTCATTTTCAATGCCCTTATAGTGCACAAAGGCCCGAAGACTGAAGGGGATCGGAGAGCACCAAAGACGGAGAGTGAGAGAGAGAAGGAGACACGACACACAGATATGGATGGGGAGACTCAAAGAGTGAGCAACCCCCTATACACTTATGCTATGTATAAGGTATACAAGTCAGTGGGCGCCCAGACTCTGGGCGGCCGGGCAAGGCACAGGTGCCTATACCCCAACAACCTCCCACTTAAAGGCGACTGTGCCTTTAAGCAAGGGAACCTAATCTAAAGACTACAAAAGGCGAGAGAAAATCGCTCTCAACCGATGTCCACTGGCTGGCTGTGATTGTGTGCATCCGGCTGTCCTGCTCCTGTGTAAGTCCATACACCACCAGACGTACCGCACACGTACTGCAAGTATGTACGCAATACCTGCATATCTCCCTCGTGCACTATGCCATCATCAGTCAACAAACGAGTGACAACCCCAACTGCAAATGCTCCCACTCCAGCTGCGATATCCGGTCTCAAGATCAGCATCTCATACATGAGACCACCGAATGCCGATGCAATGCTAGCGGGCCCTGCTAGCTCTACGGAGCATGCATCAACATATATATCCCTTGCAATAGGCATCTCTGACTGACAAGGCGTGTCAGCCACATGCATACAAAGGCAAGAGCCAAATGGACAAGGGGAAAGGTCCAGCTTCCTCGACTCTGCTAGGTGGAGTTCCTACTCCAAATACTGAAAACATTCTGCAACAACTGGTAAAACAGGACAAGTTGCAGCAAATGCAGAGTAAACAGTTGAAAGGGCATCTTCTCCTACGCAAAGCTGATTATGCAACTTTACCCTACATGGCTCCAGTGACAATATATGAGCCTACTGATTCTGATCCAACCACAGGCAAAGACAGATGTTCAGTCCTCATACAATCTTCTTGGAATACCATTGTCAGTTGTATGGGACAACTGATGGAGGCTTCTGGATCAGAAGATGAAGTCAAAAAGCTTAAAGCTGACTTGATGGAGGCACAAGATCAGATTGAAAAGCTCCAGAAAGCCCGAGAAGAGCAGAACATACAACACAGGGTACTGGAAGCTCATTCAGAAAGGACTAATGAGTTGTTAAACAAAAAGTTAGCTAAGGCTAAATATGAAATAATGATCATCAAGAATCAATGAAATGAAGCACTCAGAGCTGCAGAGTGGGCTGAAACAATGCTCAGGATGAAGCGGGCAGAATTCAAAAACTTGTTAATGCGCCATACGGCTCTGAAGGCCTCTTTGACTGAAAGATACATTTATAACAGCTTGGCTGAAATTTTAAATCCATCAGGCAATGCTATTTTCAATTTAGAGAATTTAAAGTCCTTGATGGAAAGTATGCAGAGTGATTTGCAGGACAAGGTGACTGAGTATAATACTGCTCTGATGAATCAAGCTATATTAGATTATATTGAGCAGCAGACTTCTCCGGATGAGGAAGAAGAAGACCAGGAAGATGAAGCTGATCAGGAGGAGGATGATCAAGAAATAGGGCATACAAACGATGATGATGATGCCCCACCACCATCTCCATCTCTAGGACCTGGTATTGGTGGGACAGGGCCAACTGAAGAAGGCCAGTCACAGCCCAGCCATGCCAAAATGAGGGCCAGCAGGAAGGACAGAATGAAGGGCATCAGTCGGGTAACCAGCAGACTGAAGAGCAGCAGCCCAGTCACACAGGGAATCAGCCAACTGATCAGTCCCAACTCAGCAGAGATGCTAAAGGGAAAATGAAAGTGTAGGATGAGGGACCAGTTGTTGATCATCAACATTCACTGCAGCTCATTACCCTGAATAGGCAATTGAGACATCAACATGCCTCCATAACCGGACAATATCTGGAGGATGATGATCTCTTGTCTGATTTGGAAAGATTTCAAAGGCTATATGTTGGAGCCAAGGAAATGGTGGAACATTGGAAATCAGCAGCTTTCCATGATAAAGAAGCTTGCCGTTTACCTACGCATCCCAGTATAGTCTAGCTGCTGGAACGAGTTCCTGAATGGATACTCAATGCTGATGAGAAAGTGGCAAACCCGCACTTACAAAGGCAGCCTATTGCAGATTGTCGCTCCCTTGCCCTGGAACTAGAACTTCTGTTGGGCAACAAACCAACTTACCGATGTATGAAGGATGTTAGGGTACAACTCAAGGATGTTTTGGTACAAATGCAAACTGCCAGAGGTGTTTTGGATCAGAGAGTCAAAGCCATTCTTGAGGACCAGACAGCCACTAGCAAAGGACCTCAGACTAGAATGTCAGTCGGAGCACAGGAAACTGCTCTCCGAACATTGTTCCAGCTAGTGAGAATCACCAGAAAGATGATGCAGCAAGAGAACCAGGTTGTTCTCAATTTCTTAGAATTTGTGCCTGATTCTCCAGTTCTCTTGTATGCTGTTCCAGCAAGAGAAATAGAGTTGCCAAGATTCTTTCCAGCACTGTATACTCAACATCCAGAACCAATTGATCGCCTTACATACTTCAAAATCACTGATGAGCTTCAGGATTGGTACGAGCGATCGACTGTGGAATGGAAGACTTGGCAGACGTTGTTCAATGATGCTCTCCAAATCAATGATATTCAAGCACCAAAAGAGGAGATGCATAGGATCCAACTGTGTATGGGCCAGTGGAAGATTCAAGTGAGAGGACTGACCAGGATTACTAATCAGTTGCTACAACTTACAGTCGAATCTTCTAAATTTCCTGAAAAAGACATTGCAGCAAAGCCGGGTCTGGCACCATAGTACAGGGAGATGGCTGAGATTCTTTTCGAAGCTCGAGTCATAATTAATCAGCCTCTTCCAGAAGGATGGATCCATACTGCTTTGCATTGTCATAAGCTGGCCAGAACCAGACTGAGCAAGGGCAGGCGTACACTCTATGATCCTGACACCAAAACTTATCATTCCCTCACGCCTTATGAAGTAGAGATGACCACCGACCGGCCGGATCAGCTTGAGCAGGAGGCCATTTACCGACTGATTCAGAAGGAGAATGCTGGTACTGGGACTTCTCAGGCACCCTCCAGGTTAAAGGGCAAACAGAAGACGGTCCAATGGAAGGATACTGGGTAGTTCCATCTCAGAATTCAGTGGCGACTTTTCTCCTGAGCAGGCAGGTGGAGATGACAGCTCTACCTTGGCCTGATGAGAGCTCCACCTTGGCCTGGTGAGAGCTCCACCTTGGCCTTTTCAGCTGCCTCTCACAATCCTTGGCCTTTTCAGCTGCCTACTCGCAATCTTTGTATGGCCATTCTGTCAGTGGTCAAACCGGATTCCCAACATCAGAATCAAATAGGGGAATTTTTCAGAAATTTTGGAATCTTGCCAAACTTCAAGAAAGAAGGGAAGGATGTAGACGGCTGGATAGTTCATTGTGTGGGAACGTCTTCTTAGAAGATGGGCAGCGAATTACTTAGTAGTTACTATGGTAATTACTACAGTAAACCCGAAGTGTATAAATAGGACCCATTACATTGTAATCGGGTTGGCAATTATTATCATTTGGGTTAGCGCCTTGGCTGTATTTGTACTTGAGAATCATTGGCAGTATTGTCGGTTGTACTTTCTCTTTGTAAATCATATTCGCTGTAACCTTATTCTATAATTCCAATCATGGCATATTCCAGTTATACTTACTTCTCGTCCAGTCTTCTGAATCTGAACCTTATTTCCAGTACATAAGTCTGATTCTTATTTCAGTATCCACGTTCCAGTCTAGTTTCTGATTCCTGTCTAGTCTTCTGTCTGAAATCTCCCTACACTAGTAGCTGAAATCTTCCAACACTGGAATTAGCTGTCTCAAGAGATTAGCTCCAATTCCACTTGGCAACAAGGCATTGGGTAGCAGCCAGTTCCGGGTTGGTGGCAACGGTAGCATATTCGGCTTGTGAAGTGAACAGACCTTGTGCAGGTGCATGGTTCTCCATAAAAGCCTGGAGGTTCTTCATATTTTCAACAAGTTCGGGGATGGTGTTTACTCCTTGGCATCTCGTGGTGATGGAGCGGTAGGTCTCCCCCCATATGCGGCGGTATTTCTTCATGTTTCCTTCTACTGTTTTATATGATCCAGGTCGTTGTTATGGTTTGTGAGTTTGTTGAAGCCCAGTTTTGATTTGATGCATTCTTGAGGGGGTGGCTTTTGGGGGTGGGAGTCCCTTGGTTACATGTGGCAATCTCTTGATGTTGTAGATCAAGTTGGTGTTTTGTTTGAATGTGATGAACTCCTTAAGTACGCTTGTATTCTTTTTTAATCCATGACTCGTTGTGGGCATGGATCAGTTGTATTGTGGGTGATTAATCTAAGTTACTCACTCTGTGGAGTGAGTTTTGCAAAAAAAAAATCATCACACTGTAAATTCAAAAAACTTAGTTATTTATAATATTTATAGTCCTTGGGAAAGTCATAGAGTTTCAGCCAGTGTTCGGGAAAAAACAATCTCACAAGCATACAAAATTCCCTTTAGGGTAGATTCAAATAGGAAAAAAAAAAGATAATCAACATTTTTTGCAATTTAAATCTATTTTTCTTAATCTTCCAATCAGATTTTCTCCTTGTCCCTCTCCTTTCAACCGTCTTTTTTTATTTTTCAACAGGTTCCAGGCTAAATTGAAGCACACTTTTCTCAAACACTGAATCCAGTCCTCAAATTTCAAGGGTGACCATTGACTACTTTTGTTTTTAAAAGCCATTTGAAGGGTGGCTTTCTTTGCAAATTGAGGCCACAAATAACTTTCCTTCATGTTTTAACAATGAGTCTCGTTATGCACGCTTGCACGGACCTTCCATGTCGTAAATGATCTCCGACTTCATCGCCCAAAGCTCACCGGTTGTTTTCGTGTGTCCATCTTTTGTCTATGCGTGTTGCTGTTTTTAGACTTATACATATACACAAAAGGCAAGCCCAAGACCTAAGACAACAAGGACACGTGTCAAGCACCTACACATGCTACCCTCATGTAGTGCCTAAAGCCTATTGGTTGACCTCTAAAGGGGTCCAATGAGAATTTAGTTTATTTTATTAATTGTTTAAGTATTTTTCAAGCCCTCTCTCTCAAAGGGGAAAGGAGGACACTTGTTCAAATGCTACCATGGTTGCTTGATATGTCCAATGCATGTGATTGGCTAGTCTAGAGAAGGTCCAATCAACTTCAAGCTTGAGCAAGGAAGAGGAGTCGATCCAAGCAAGGAGGGGGGTAGCTTGGCCATATACTCTCCCTCTCACACTCACACACACACACACACACACACACACACACACACACACACACACACACACACACTCATTCTCATGGTGTGTTGAGCATGAACTCCATCTACTTCTCCAAGCTTGAGAAGTTGAGAGCCTACACCAACACTCTTGGCTATAGAATGCAAATCCAAATTGTGGTGCATGAAGCTCTCTATCTTAATTTCACCATCAAGGTCTCAAGGAACAAAAAGCTTGTATTGTACCAAGTCTCTCTTTATGGGAGAAGCTATAATACAAAAGCCTTTTGGAGGGGGGACTTGCTCCACATAAATCCAGTCCTCAATTGTTGTCAAGTTCTCTAATTCACTGTCTTGCAAAGTATAATTAAGTATAATGGTTATGTTGCTATTCCTAATCAAGTTTTCTCCTTATTCTCTTAAAGAATTCTCATGAAAATGCTCACTACAGTTTTCTTAATTCCGCTATTCTCAATGTTCATAGTCCAATTTCGTTACAAAATTTGTAGGTGGGATTACACTAAACCTAAGTTTTTCTCAAACACTCCAGTACACAATAGGTTTTTTCCTATTATTCAATATTCCATTATCTATACTCTTTATAATGGAGCTTGAAAAATTAAAGGAAGTAGAGAGCCTACATGCATCATCTTCTGGTTGATTTGCATGGCTTGCTGAATCAATGCCAACTAAGTTGTTGAGCCACTTCTTGGTTGTCCTCCTTGTCGTACACACATTAAAGAGCCTTTAAAAAGTGTGAAAAGTAGTCTATCCTTTTCCAATGACCTGAAATAGTGTAAATTGTACGCTTGACAACCAGTTGTCAACCTCTATGTGTGTGTGTGTGTGTGTGTGTGTGTGTGTGAGAGAGAGAGAGAGAGAGAGAGAGAGAGAGAGAGAGAGACCCTATCCCAAGGGGGTCATTACAATTAAAAAACACATATCACATGGGCGCAATAGTAGGGATTATTTTATTCTATATTTTTTGACATTTTCACATATAAAATGGTGTGTAAAAAATGATATTGAAAAAAATTATAGATTGAAGGGGCTTTATAAATAGTCCTTAAGCACACGCAATATATAGGTTTTACATATAGTGACCCCCGCCTCCCCCTGAGGACCGCGTAGAGTGCGCAAACCTAGCCTTTTCCAACAACGTGGAGACTGTAGTAGCGAAATTGTGCGCTTGAAAACTTGCATGTGTATGTATGCATACGCATATACAGTGTGTGTGTGTGTTCTAGTAATAATATAACATAAACACCAAAGAGTTCTTTCAAATTACAAGAGACACTAGAAACTAAGTGAAAAGGTGGTATAATTCCCATTCATAGTACAGAATGGTCTTTATGCATAAGTACACGAGAGTTAAGAGCCTGAAGATATATAAATCCACCATCTTCACTCCAAGGAACTTTGAAAACCATAGTTGAGAAGGTAACCCTCACCTGCACCCATGGAAACATCATAACTTTCAATTAGCATTGGCACCATATGCAGGTGATGGATGGGTATCCCACATGTTATCGATGTCACCCAACTAAAATGTTTTCAAAGATAAATAATAAGAAATGTGAAGCTACTCATATATTCAGAGATGGTTTCCTTTACACGGGACAAAAACATTTGAAGCCCCTTTAGCTTTGCAAGCTCTCATGAGATAAGGCCGGAGACGAGTTTTATGAGGAAATTTAGCTTCAAAGTAAGCCACATATACCTGTTTCTTGACTTTACAGAGTTTGGCATTAATTGCCGCTATTTTTTTAGGATCAATGGCAGTGCTCATACATGTAGTCAATCTATACTTTGGAGACACCTGTAACATAAGAAGATGTTAGTAATTAAGTCCTACAGCTCCCTAGACGGAGTCAAAACCACATGTAAGGTAGTAGTATGAGTGCTACTCCCCTAAAACATACAACGTATAGCTCGGATATTCCATAGCTCCGCATTTGTTCAAAAATCTAGGAAAGTCAATCGCCATGGTCCATAACTTTTGATCCAATAAACAGCCATTTACAACCTCATGAGTAGCCCATTAATTTACAACCGTATTTACCATAATTCATAACCATTATCTTAACCATAATCGGCCACAATAAGTCATAACCCTCTTCACAACCATTAATAACCATATTCGGCCAAGTTGAGCACTTTTACAAAGGAACAATATACATAACACTAAGTCAGCATAGACCGTATCTGAGCAAGAATGGTAAGCTCGGTACCAACTCCATAAGCACACATAAGTAGAATAACCGCTGTGCCCACAATCAATCATTAACCTTGTACACAACCACCCATTCATGGCTAAGTGAGTAGATGTTAAATCTCTATATCCATAACACTAGAACAATATAGATTGAAGCCGAGCGGTAATGGTAATCTCAGTGACAAACTCAGAGGCACAACATCAGTATCATATTAGCCACGCCAACCATAACAAAGTATACCAGGCCGTATGTTAACCCCTAAACCCTATCATATAGGGCCATTCCCAAGAGCTTTTGTCATTATATTTAAGCAAAAACATCAACTCAAGGCAACATTTATCCCGTGTTTGCAAGAGGATACCACCTTTTAAAGTTATCCTAAAAACATGCCTATGAAAAAGCCCATAGATATGTATTGCCAGTTATCCCTAACCTTGAAAGGAATTTCTAAGCCGCAGACAAAAGGATGCACATATATATGCCAATGATAAATTAACCGTAAACTGAAAAGCCTTTCCTAAACTCGTAAGGTGAAAAAACTAGTGTCATAAATGATACAGTAGAAGTTGCCAATCATGTATATTCTGGCATAGGCATGAAGAATATAACCATAACAATAATTGAATTATCACAACCAAATAGTTCAGGCAGTAGTCCATATCAATGCCATAGGTCACCTGAGATTGAGTCGGAGCAGCCAGCTCCACAATAGCCTGATTATCCTTGCCTTTTGCCATAGAGCCGACAACTTTAACACAACACCTCTTGCAGGTAACACACTCACAATCCCAATATACACACATACACCAGAGAAGCAAACAGTACTGATGAAGTGAGCATGGGGCCCATCATCAAGAGGTAAGAGGTATACAGCATCATCGCCTAGTACTGAGTGTTAGGTAAAGACGGTGTGCCTCACCGTGCTTTGTCAGTGTCCGTCAGCCAATGTCCGACCGCCCACATTTATCTCCTTATTCTTTATACATACAAAGAATAAGGAGCTCTCACTCATTCTCACATTGTGCTCATACAGTGAGATTTGGGAGCTCCACCCACATCTTGTGTACTCTCTCCCTCTCCCCTTCTTGCTATTTGCACACGTACTGTATTCGTGCACTCACAATTGGTATCAGAGCTTTGGTGATGCGTGTGCAAAAGCTTCCCGGCGGCGAGACGAAAGTGACAAAGCTTGGCTATGGCGGCTTAAGCTCTGCGGCAATGGACACGGCTTGATGGTGTCAGATATCAGCTTATGCATGTATATTCAGCTTATGTAGAGTTTGTGTAGCAAGATGTTGCTGAATTTTGCAGAGAAAGAGCAAAAACAAGAAGTGTTGCAGCTCGATTTTGCTGTTTTTGGCTCTCGAAACAGTGTTTTTTGCATATCTCCGTCACACGGATCAGATGGATATGATCCATGAGTTTAGGTTGGGGTTTTGTCACATTCCAAATGCGATGGTGATATCTATTTTCTGAAATTATGCTCTGAATTACAGCAGGTGCAACAACAGCAAGTTTATGCTGTGTTTTTTGGCATATGTCTCACACCCGGACTCGGATACATGTGATCCAGGAGTCTACCCTGAGGTTTTGGCATGTTCCGAAGGTGCTAGTTATATTAGAATTTTAAAATTTTGAGTGCTGAATTTTTGCAGCAGCCTATCAACAATCTCGATATATCGAGTTTTTGCAATTTGATTCCTACAATGTAGATAGTGATCTGATTTGCATCTTTCGCTATGTATGGAACACTGTGGTTCTCTTTGAGAGAGAATACACCTTATTTTTGTATATTCAAGTGATGCTCTGGGATGTGACTTTTGGATCGTTACACATTCGGATGCGGTTTTATGCGCATTGTTTGATTGTGTGGGGCATTTCAGAGAGCTTGTTCAGCACGGTTTTGTGCAGTTTCATGCTATGTATGCATTGTGCGGATATAGTTTGAGCTAGCCATAGCTCGTAGGTAGCAGCTTTACAAGTTTGCTGTCTTTTTTGGATCGATACACATCCATAGAGCTACTCGGTCACGAGTGAGCCAGTTTGCCAGGCTTTTGGCATTGCATGTAGACCATTTGAGGATTTTGCTACTGAGACAGTGTCTATTGTCATGCATATTGGTGAGATTTTTTATTTTTTTGCTCAATTTCCAAGGAAAACTCTGCCGGATTTTTCCCAGATTCTCGCCATGGTTTATGCATATTTGTAGTTTGCTCTCTGATGGTATAGTGGTCGATATATTCCCACTTTGACATTGATTGAGTGTTTACTCTCACTTTCTCTCACTTTTGACAGGTTTTGTCAATTTGGACACGGTTTGATGTTCTTGTACCCACTCTCGCAGGAGTGAGGAGAGGCTATTGCAAAGGCTATTGAGCTTGACCATTTGCTCGTCTTCTTTGCTTGAGATAGAGGTTTGCTCTCGGGTGGGAGAGTCTTGTGATCTCGAGCATTGTTTACCATAGTTTTGTCATGGATATGGAGACGCTTTAGGTTAGAGGCGGTTCTCGCTCAGGATCGCGACTGACATGTTGGCACTGCGACCACGATGGGCATATCAGGCGTCGTTGCTTCAGGCATATGATGTAGCAGAAGAGGCAGATGCATGGTGCTACTATGATGACAGATGCTAGAGAGTATGCATGTGACGGGCATGTCACTTTTGAGTCTAGATTGCCTTCAGACTACTTTGTGTCTTGGGATAGCACATTGTCTACGCATTTTCTACTAGACGAGCATGCAGTTTTTCACGTGACACCACGTCGTGATTTGTTTTGCTCTTTCTCTAGTGGAAGACTTGGTTGTGTGCAATTTATTGATGGTTCAACATATGACATAGAGGGTGCTGGACATGTATGTATGTCTTTACCTAGTGGTGCATTGCTTATGCTATGGGATGTACGTTATGTACCAGGACTCAGCCAAAGTCTCATTTCAATGTATCAGTTGTTGCAGAGTAGTGGATATTGTGTATTGCTTGGAGAGCGATCATTTCAGATGCATAGGGGATCACTCGTGATAGCCAGAGGCGCTAGGAGTGGTCTGATATACCCTTTGCATATTTTTGACACACGAGGGGGTGTAGTCTCTGTGTATTTGCAGTCCTGTTTGGAGCAAGAGATGAGGCGTGTCTCTTTTGTGGATGTGTTGCATGGAGAGCAGGTTGTGCATGTTGAAGGAGTACGAGCGGAAGTGCGACGCGAGAGAGAGTGCGAGAAGAAGAGCACGACGATATGGTGAACTCGCTCTACTATAATGTGTAGAGCATAGTGAGTTCTTATTAGGTTTTTACTAAAGAATATGTGTACATACCTGGCGGCCCGCCCACTTACCTGGGCGACCACATTGGGATTTATACCCCAACAACCTCCCACTTAAAGTCCAATGTGGTACTTTAAGTGTGAAAGAAGCTACTATACAAGCTAATATACAAGAGATGTAGAGAAGTGATGTACTACCCTACACCTAACTGCTTGCGAAAATGCGCAAAGCTCTCTGAGGGAAGTCCTTTTGTAAGTAGATCAGCAGGATTTTCTGTGGTGTGAACTTTGACAAGCTGAAGTTGCTTATCCTCGAGCATTTCCCTGATGAAATGATACTTCACATCCACATGCTTTGTCTTTGAGTGATAAACTGGATTGCGAGCCAATTGTATAGCACTTTGACTATCACAATATAACACAGGCATCTCTTCTTTGATTCCCAAATCTGTTACTAGTCGATTAAGCCAAATTGATTCTTTGCATGCCTCTGATGCTGCAACATATTCAGCCTCTGTAGTAGACTGAGTAACACAATCTTGTAATCTAGAACGCCATGATACTGCTCCACCAGCCAATGTAAAGACATACCCTGACGTAGACCTTCAGTTGTCTAAGTCACCTGCATAATCTGAGTCTGTAAAACCCTTTACACTTAGCTCCTGACTCCCATAGCATATACGCATACTCTTTGTAGCTTTCAGTTATCTCAATATTCCTTTCACTGCCTCCCAATATTTCTTGCCTGGGTTTGACATGTATCAACTTACTACTCCCACTGCAAATGCAATGTCTGGGCAAGTAGCAATCATTGCATACATCAAACTACCCACTGCAGATGCATATGGAATCTTATCCATTTCAGCCTGTTCTTCCTCAGACACAGGACAATCTTGTTTGCTAAGTTTCACATATGGTGGCAATGGAACACTCAGTGCCTTTCCCTTCTCCATATTAAAACGTTGCAAAACCTTGTCAATATACTCTGTTTGAGATAACCAAATCAACTTCTTTGGTCTGTCTCTCTCAATGCGCATACCAAGTATATGACTTGCCTCACCCATGTCTTTCATGTCAAACGATTTTCCCATCTTTGACTTCAAAGCTGAAATTTCTTCCAAGTGCTTGCCAGCAATCAACATGTCATCCACATACAAAATAAGGATCAACCAACTACCATCCTTAGCCTTCTTTGTATATAGACAGTGATCGAACTCACTACGTTTGTAGCCTTGAGAAATCATAAACTTGTGGAATTTACGGTACCATGCCCTCGGTGATTGTTTTAAGCCATAAAGACTCTTTAACAACTGGCATACCCAATCTTCCTTGCCTTTCTCAACAAACCCTTCTGGCTGCTGCATGTAAATTTCCACATCTAAATCACCATGCAAGAACGCTGTCTTGACATCCATTTGGTGCAACACCAAATCTAGTATGGCAACCAATGCAAGAAAGCATCTCAATGTAGTCATTTTGACCACCGGAGAGAAGACTTCATCAAAGTCAATGCCTTGTTCTTGCTTAAAGCCCTTGGCAACAAGCCTTGCTTTGTACTTTGGCTGACTATCATGAGCGGTGATCTTATACCTATAAACCCATTTACAAGGTAGAGCCTTTTTGCCCTGTGGTAATTTAACTAGCTTCCATGTCTTGTTTTTATGCAGAGTTGTCATCTCTGACTGCATGGCCAATTGCCAATTCCCGGAGTCCTTCATTTGCACTGCTTCCTTGTAACATGAAGGCTCATTGCAATCAGTCAACATGACATAGTTCATAGATGGAACAAACCTATCAGGAGGTCGCGTGACACGTCCAGATCTACGCACAATAGGTGGCTCAGGCTCAGCCACAACCTGTGGTTCCAATCTATCCTGTCCTTGCTCCTCTTGAGCCTTGACATTTTGTCTTGCACGTGCAGGTCCATCTTCTTGGAAGACAACTCTTCTAATCTCCTCAACCCTCTCTGGTTTAGAATGATATTTGGATTCATTAAAGTGAACATCATTGCTGCGGACAACCTTTCTAGATTCGGGATCCCAAAGTCTGTACCCCAGCTCACCAGAATTACCATAGCCTAGAAAGATGCACTTTCTACTCTTTGGCTCAAGTTTGTTCCTAAATTCCTTTGGAACGTGAGTATATTCCTCACAGCCAAAGACTCTGAGATGCTTGTATGAGGGCATTTTGCCTGACCATACCATCTCTGGCACTGAATCCTTCTGCAAAACGTTGCTAGGAGATCTATTTACAAGATGAGCAGCTGTTGATACAGCTTCAACCCAAAACCCATTTGGCAGCTGTGCATTAGGCAACATACTTCTGATCTTCTCTTGTATGGTCCTATTCATCCTCTCAGCAACACCATTTTGAGGAGGATTGTAAGGAGCAGTAAGTTCACGTTTTATACCTTTTGACTCACAAAAGTCCTGAAAGGCCTTTGAAACATACTCTCCACCATTGTCAGTGCGTAAGCATTTAAGCTTCTTGCCACTCTGATTCTCCACAAGTGTCACAAACGTTTTGAAAACACTAAACGCTTCATCCTTGTGCTTGAGAAAGTAAACCCATACTTTCCTCGAGTAATCATCTATAAATGTCATAAAGTAAGAAGCTCCCCCTAGAGATAGGTTAGGCATAGGTCCACACAAATCACTATGAACAAGTGCCAACTGTGTATCTCTTCTACTGCTTCTATGCTTATGTGGCTGCTGTGTTTTCTTACCATACAGACAATGTTCACAGAATTCAAAATCATTAAATGAAAAGCCAGGCAAATAACCAGAACGAGACAAGATTTCCATTCCCTTCTTGGACATATGTCCTAACCGGCTATGCCACAAAGAAACATTCGGCTGCTCGGTTACATTGATTACATTTTTAGAGACATTTGATACATAAATCATGTAAAGTCCTCCAGACTTTACTCCATGTGCTACTGTCATAGAACCCTTGCATATCTTCCACATGTTCTGTCCAAAAGTGGTGACATAGCTAGCATCATCAAGTAAACTTGTGCTGATCAAGCTCTTTGTAATTGCGGGAACATGTCTCACATTCTTCAGCGTGAAAGAAGAGCCATTCTGAAACTTCAATTGAACATCTCCAACACTTAAGATCTCACATGTCTGCCCATTGCCTAGCCGAACATGATCTTTAGTGGTCACATAAGAGGTAAACCACTCCTTGTTTGGAGACACATGAAGTGATGCCCCTGAGTCTATAATCCAGTCACTCAGTGCATTTCCATCAGATGCTGTAAGAAGAGCTGAGTCCATTGTATTCTTCAAGAAGTAGATGTCTCCTGAAACTAGACTGTCATCCTCTGCAACAGTGTTTGTCACATGTATTTCTTGAATCTTCACTGAGGACTTGTTCTTCTCACCATGGTCTTCAGCTTTCTCTTTGCCTTTTTCTGCTTTCCATTCTCCGCAGTCTCTTTTCATGTGACCCTTCTTGCCACAATGGTAGCATTCTATGTCACTCTTGCCTTTAGCACTGCGGGACTTGCTACGAGACTGATTCCTCTTTCCACCTTTGTACTTTTCTTTGGTCCTTCCCCTGACAACTAAGGCTGTTCCTTTGCCTTTGTCCATTGTCTTTCTATTGGTTTCTTCAGTAAGCAGACTTCCCTCTACACCTGCTATGTTCAAACCATCTGGAGGTGCAGAATTACTCAAAGCTGTGCGAAAAGTGTCCCAACTTTCCGGCAATGTGATCAACAGGAACATAGCTCTAACAGGTTCATCAAACTTGACACCTTGAGCTGACAACTGACTATAGATTGTGTTGAATTCATTCAGATGATTGGACATAGGGGTCCCTTCTTTCATCTTCAAGTCAACAAGCTTCTTAAGCCAGTATACCTGTGAAGCTACACTCTGCTTCTCATAAAGATCACTCAGCTTTATCCATGCTTGATAAGCCGACATCTCGTCGGCTACATTGAAGTAAACTCTTTCTGCCAAAGTCAACATAATGGTAGAAAGTGCCAATTCATCCATTTCGCTCCATTCATCTTCGTCCATATCTTCTGGTTTTATCCCCTTGAGCTTTATGGGTTTTATCTGCTTCTTTTGTACCAACACGTGCCAAATCTGCTTCTTCCACAATGGGAAATTGGTTCCTTCCAGCTTCTTGATATTGTAAAGAGCAGTGTCCTGTGATCCAGCCATAGCTACGCTTCACAGTAGTTTACTTTCCTGGGAAAAATTCGGCAGAGTTTCCCCTGTAAACTGACCTCTGAACCAATATCAACCTGTCAAATGAACCAAGAAAGCTTCAGATTCTGCAGAAATTTTGGCAGAGTCTCCTTTGTAAAATGGCTCTTGTGTACTAAAAATAGACGAAAAAACATCTCAAAAAACCACTGTCTCTCTAACACTGTAAGCTATGGGTAAACCTGTCCTGCACCTGTACTGTCTCTGATTGTCCTGTCACTGTCCTGTAAGCATAGACTGCGACAATGCCTCAACGGCAGTAAAGCAAAGATGCAATCCCAACTGTCTAACTCACAGTCAATACATCCTAGCTGCCTATCTAAGGGTGCTCGAGGGATCGCTCCAAGACCTGTATCACCGAAAGGATCTCAACATTTGAGAATCCCCCAGCTCAATAAAACCTCACTCGACCCTCAACAAAGGCTACAGTAAATCTGACAGTACATAGACTTCCCACAAAGTCATACATCCACAAATTTCCCACTGTATGTTGTAACCGCTGCGGCGGTTGTTTGCTGCGTGACTCACAGTCAGCAAACCCTCAATAGACATACATCATCTCTGACAATACATCCCATGTGGAAGTACCTGCAATGTCAGGATGAAATCTGGAATATCAAGCAGCAAACACAAGCTACCCGATGAACTAGTGGATGTCGCCTACAGTCTGTGTGTAGATGCGCCCATGTCGTATGTGACACGCCTCCAAGAACTGTGAGCCGTCCTTCGATGTGTAGACAGCCACAAATCAACACTCTGGGAGTGTCGATATCCTCAGCACCTGCAGTCGTAGGCCGAAAACCCCAAATTTGCAGAGTCGGATCTGCACCCATCGAGACCACGTAGTCGAAAATGGCCTGCGTAGACCTTTGTCGAAGCCAAACGGTGGCCAAGATGACCTCAGAATGAAATTCTGACAACACCGAGCCCTTCAAGCATTCCCACGAGATTTGGGGCCGTGTCTTCGCCTGTCTAATTTCACTCCAATCTGAGTTGGTGACTCTAGCCTCCTGTAGTGCTGCTCCGAGCCTCGATCTGAGCTCTGATACCAGTTGAAGGAGTACGAGCGGAAGTGCGACGCGAGAGAGAGTGCGAGAAGAAGAGCACGACGATATGGTGAACTCGCTCTACTGTAATGTGTAGAGCATAGTGAGTTCTTATTAGGTTTTTACTAAAGAATATGTGTACATACCTTGCGGCCCGCCCACTTACCTGGGCGACCACATTGGGCTTTATACCCCAACACATGTGTCTTATGGTGGTGTTCATGCAGACAGTAGTATCTCTGGGGATGCACAGCTTTGTCAGTCATCAATTAAAATGACATCATTTGAGCCAGAGAGACCGATGCATTGTTTTATGATGCATCTGATATGTTTGAGGGTGACAGTGTCCTTCACAAAGCTGTGTGTGATTGTAGTGGTGCTGATTTTTTGGTTTTGCAGTCATTCTCAATAGATATTCCTTTGCCAGACCATGTTGACATGCTAATGCATAGTCAGGTAGTTCCTAATGAGGATGCATATGGCACTGAGGTTGCTGATAGAGATAGGTTGCCACACATAGTGCATGTTTCGTCGGTTTTTGGGTCTCTCATGTCTGACCTTTTGGTCTCAAGACCTGATCTTGCTTATGCGGTTGGTGCATTTGTAGTGGGAGTTGTCAGTCGTGCGATGATTGACACTAGCATTGTGCATTGTGGAGCCATGCAGGTCATCACTCGATACCTGCATTAGGAGTGTCATCGTAGCTCTAGCCCTAGTGGTATGCATGTTGCATCTACACGAGCGGTTACAAAGTGAACCAATGGGCATAGGTTGAGAGCCGTCTTCTATCACCTCTTGTATATACTAGTTGTAGGCCAGTCTTCTCGCCACTTATCGGCACACAGCCTTTAGTGGGAGAATGTTAGGCAAAGGCAGTGTGCCTCCCCGTGCTTTGCCCATGTCCGTCGGCCAGTGTCCGGCCGCCCACATTTATCTCCTTATTCTTTATACATACAAAGAATAAGGAGCTCTCACTCATTCTCACACTGTGCTCATACAGTGAAAATTTGGGAGCTCCACCCCACATCCCTATGTCGTGCTCGCTCTCTCCTTCTCACTCTCCACACAAGCACCGCATTCGCGCACTTACACAGAGACAGTGAAAGAGAGAGGGGGAGAAAGCTAAGGAGAGAGAATGAGATAGCACTTAGAGGGTGCTGTAGCGCGGACCTGTCAAGAGGGAGCCACCGTGAAGTTAAGGAGAAAATGACAGGGTTTACAGAGCCAGGAAACCCGCCAAATGAACATAACCCCTTTTAACTACAAGGGTTAGGTACCATTATGGTACCACCTTCTAGTGACTTTTTAGATTTATTCAGTGAATTCAAGCCATTATTCACCCAAGGTTTCCAACCTAGCCAATTTTACAAAGGACATAGCTAGGCAATTCATCCACCCTTATATAACCCAATTAACAACCCACGGTTAGATACCATTAAGGTACCTCCTACAAAAAATTAATTTTACCAAGTGAATACAAGCTGGTTATACACCAAGACACCCCAGTCAATAGTCCTAGCAAATTATACCAAAGAAATAGCATCATGCCAGAACTAGCAGTATGACAAGCACCTCAAGCACCTTAGTCATTAAGCACAACAAGCACCTCAAGCACATGCCTAGCTTGCCTAAGGTCTAAAGTACCTAAAGGTCCTAGGTGTCTAAGAACCTTTAACACTAACCTTTGAAGGTCTTTAATGAAGCTAATCCTGAGGTCTTTTAAGTTCCATTATATGCTCATTGCTCTTTGGTAGACCATCGCCTTTTTGGACCCTCAATGAGATGTAGCCTTCTCCCCCTTTGGTCATGTGCTGAGATAAGTCTAAAAACATATATATATAGTCTAACTCTTGTTCCCATTCATTTTCCCACATTAAATGATCGGGTTCAATATGAGAAAATCATTTGGGATAGGTAGATATTAGATTTTATGACAAGGTATTTCTTGAGAATCCATTTAATTTCTCATGCATTGTACATGCTTTTAAATGCATATTAGGCTTTCATCCTAGCCTCCAAGTGTCACATAGTGTAGGCATTCCATTTATGATCAGTCAAAACATCGAGGCCGAGGTACTTGAAGTTCTTCAAGGGACTCTTTATTGTACACAATGCATGGCTTCTCGTTGTTGAGATTTTTCGCAAGCATAACCATTTTCTTTGGAGCCATTCACAATCCGTCCACCATACAATTAATAGTTTTCTAGGACAATCATAAGTTTTTGTGGATCTTCTAAAGTTCAAAAGGTGGAGAAAAGTAAAATATGAAGTTGGGGATGGATGTAAGACATCAAGAAATGGTTGGAAAGATGGGATGCATTACACTTGCTTCATGATGCCTCCATAGAATGCAAAGTGAATTAGGCTTTTCTACAATGCCAATGTATCACAGTTTGGAAGGATTTTATTTTTTTAGTTTTTTTTTTTGGGGGGGGGGGGGGGGGGGGGGGGGGGGGGGGGGGGGGGGGGGGGTGGGGGGGGGGGGGGGGGGGGGGGGGGGGGGTCCTCACACTTCCTACATTACACCATGTATGTTACCCCCAACTACAAAACCGTCTTCTTTTTTGAACGAGAGTACCACACCCTCCCTTACATGCTCAAGCCTATCCCCTTGAGAGTCATTGCCTCCATCCTGCTCAACTCTCATCCTCTAGGATGTCAGACCGGGCATTGGGGTACCGTCAAGGAGGCTCATCGATTGAACTTTATGACCCATAAAGTGTATAAATTTGAGCATCATATGTTTATATTTTGATCACATTAGAGCTTGCTTTCCCCACAATTTTAGCAGTGACCTTTTCCTACACAGATTCCTCTCTCAAGCACGATATGGACTCTCTATTGCGATGCTCATTTCCACAATTCTTGAGCATTGAGAGTCACTTATGAGCCCCACACAGCCTACATATATATTTCTTTTCGTCGCAACGCACCCCCACCCTTGATTCATTGCATGGCAATAGGATGGTGGGCGTGTCAAATGGGCCGGGTTCAGACGACTCGACGGTAGTGCACAAGCAGACACGCAGACCAATGGCTCGCTCGCATTTGGAAGGTGGCGTTTAGATGGCGCGTAGCTCAGCCAGCCTAGCATGCCAACGCACTGCAAAATGCATTGCATTTTCTTTCCGACCCCCCCCCCCCCCCCCCCCCCCCCCTTTTGCTTCATACACTTTGTGCATTGGGTAGCTCATTGAGCTTCCTTTTTATCAACAGGGACAAGGGACAGGAGGAGGGAAGGTGATGAGTTGCACCTTTTTTTGTTGGCATTTTGATTAGCCTTATTTCTCATTGAACATGGATTCCTTACGTTCTCTTTCTTTTTTTGTAGGACATTGAAGGCGAACGTCGTATTCGAAGCGGCAAGGTAGCATTGGGTGCCTCTCCAATTATGCGCATACCTCCCTTTCAACCAAATTATGCCTCCACCCCCCATTCTCCCAACCCTCTCTCTCTCTCTCTCTCTAGGATGTA
Organism: Adiantum capillus-veneris; assembly: GCF_014529385.1. NCBI lineage: Eukaryota > Viridiplantae > Streptophyta > Polypodiopsida > Polypodiales > Pteridaceae > Adiantum > Adiantum capillus-veneris. Next base: position 38,531,761 of record NC_140931.1, read on the forward strand.
TCCACTAACAATTACTACTCATTAAGGTTGAATGTGCTCTCTCTCTCTCTCTCTCTCTCTCTCTCTCTCTCTCTCTCTCTCTCTCTCTCTCTCTCTCTCTCTCTCTCTCTCTCTCTCTCTCTCTCTCTCTCTCTCAACTAACCAAGCTATTGAAATGTTTGTGTATGCAGGAGTCATGGACCCATCTCAACATTTAGAAATCCAAAAAGACGTTGATGACAACGCATCCCAAAATGTATTCTCTTACTACTCCTTCACACCGCCCCCCTTCACAATGCCTCCACATGGTTTCATGGCCATGCTAACTTCCCCCCCCCCCTCTCCTTTCTTATTCCCCCCCCCCCCCCCCCCCCCCCCCCCCCCCCCCCCCCCCCCAACCATGTGCTCCACCTATATGCCATAAGCCTATGCATGTAGAGAGTGGCCCAAGCCCAAATCCCTCCTCCCATCAATCTAATCGGGAAGAAAGCCTTATGCTTAGGTGGTAGAGAGGATGTGCAAGATATTGCACCGACGGCTCCATCAAAGAAGGCGAGGGTGTCCAAGAAGAAGGGAATTGTGGAGCTCGAAGATAACGAAGACATCATCCAAAAATCCAAGGGTCAATGGAAGGACATCTGGGTTGACCAACTTATCCGTGTGAGGGGGGGTATGCACGAGGAGTTCAACAATCCTCAAAAGCAAGGGATCAATCTATGGGCGAAAGTGGCTGCACGGTTGGCCTCCACATACCATGACTTTGATAAAGATAGCGAGCAAAAAGCGAGGCTCTGTACTTGGCCAATATAGGCTGGATAAAGCACATAATGCTACATCTGGCAATGATAGAAAATACACATGTAAATGGTATGATGTGGTAGATGAGTACTATCATGATAGGGCCTCTGTGAATTGTGTTAGCCATGCCTCATGTACCACCCATGAAAATACTAAGATGGGTGAGGTACAAGGTGAAGAAGACTCCAAAGCCGCCCAAATCAAAAGTCAAGCCACAACCACCACCAATGGCAAGCAGTCTACTCCAAAGGTCGAGGAGTCTTTGGCACAAATAGCGGACACTGGTCGAGCTTTACTTGACCACTTGAAAGATAACTCCAACCAACAAGAGGCACTTGAAAACAAGCGCTTGGACTTGTTGGCTAGCTTTTGTGACACCATGGCAGGGTTCTTAAAGCATGCCAGTAATGACAACAACTGATGAGCCACTAACTAGTGAAGCCTATGGTCTTCAAAGATTCAGTCCTTCCTTGTCTCTAAGTTCCCATTTTTAACGTTTGTGATGACTTTGGATACCTTTATTTTCTTTGGAAGTAAGCATATTGTGTACATGCATTGCTTTCTTTTCGTTGACTATGTTACATTGCTTGTGTAAACCTACAGGATAGGAGTTTGATGTCTAGAGAGATGGCGCTTCATTGTGCCGAATTACTAAAGGATGGTGGACCCAACCAAAATGATGTGGCCTTCTTGCAAACATGGTTGCATTTAATCCAATGTATTGGCCAATCGGTCAACCTCAACATTGGTAGAAGATGAGGTCACGAGCATAGGAAAGCCTGGGCTTATGCTTGGCCCCAAAATTTTCTTGATGACTTTCTTCTAAAGTCATACTCAGATAGCATGTTCAAGAGACGCCTTCGAGTCAGCAAGGATACCTTTCGTTACATTTGTGGAAAGGTGGCCCCTTTCATGTCAAAGCGCGTCACCAATATGCGCAAAACCATCGACCTTCCTACGTGTGTGGAGATTGCTATGCTCAGATTAGCTTATGGCACACAGTTGGAGGTCTTAGGTGACTTGAATGGATGTGCTAAGAGCACAGCATGTGGCATGGTCCTTGATTTTTGCAAGGCCATCATGAAATCAGGTCTCAAAGATATCTACATTTGTTGGCCTTCTTCATCTCGCTTTGAGAAGCTGGACACCGAATTTGAAGCCCTCCGAGGAATACCCTATGTTGTTGGTGCTATTGATGGTTCACATATTCCAATCATTGCACCAAAGGAGAACCATGTGGATTACTTCAATCAAAAAGGCTTTCATTCAATTTTGTTGCAGTTAAGAGTGGCAACAGATTGTTTCGTATGGAACTATGATGTTGGATGGGCAGGGTCAATCCATGACTCTCTGAACTTTACTCGCAGTGAGTTGGGTCAAAATGTGCTAGAGGTGAGCTTGGGAATTATTGTTTGGTGGTTGATGGTGCTTATCCCGCTCAACCATTTATGTTGGTGCCCTTCAAAGGGTACAAGGAAGGCTTATCGCGCAAAAGGTTTCATTGGAATTTTATACAAACTAGCACAAGAATGCTAGTGGAGCGCACATTTGTCATGCTAAAGGCAAGGTTTCGCATCTTGTTAAAGAGATGTGACATGGATCTACATCATGTGTCTGATATGGTGTTGTGTTACACAATATTTGTATACGACACGGCGATGCTTTTGATATGGAATGGGTCAGTGAGGCTGAAGCTACCCTACTGGTTGGCAATTCACTCGACGAAAGCCAAAGAACCGCAACAAGCTCTATGGTGGAAATTCAAGCTCTCCGTTCCACAAGGGCAGAGGGTGCTCAAAGAGGCGATGAAGGAGGTGTTCAAGATGGAGTGGCAAATGACCTTGGTTCAGGTGCTAATCGTTGCAACAATCTCGCAAGACCCTTGTATCAAGAATATGCCAAGAACAAAGTACAAGAAGTTTTTGATGATGTTGTGTCTGATGAGTCATCTTCATCAACTTCTACTTGAGCTCTTGTAACAAGGGTAGGAATTTACACCATGGTTTTATGTTTTGATGTTTGTAATTTTGAGTCAGTTTTTTAATCAGTCTTTTTGGTGTTCTAGCATGTATTCAAGTATAGTCAAATTTAATTATTGTTTATAATTGAATGATTAATACTCCCTTTTGTGAAAAAAAGGGAAAGAGAGAGGGGGGGGGGGGGGGGGCGGGATTAATTGAATAGATAACTCAATGAGCTATCATGTGAACATTCCCAAGCTAGATCTCTTTCGCCGTCCTCGTGTTTACAGGGGTGGCAGAAATCCCCTTGAGTTTGCTTCCGCCGGGCTTGTGTGAACAAAAGGGCGGCGGAAATCACCTCTTTGTGATGGAAACACCCTTTGCAGCCCTGCATTTCCGCCGCCATTGTGTGAACCCACAGCCATAGACGCCATTGCACTATAACTAGCTTTCTGTTTAAGACCACATATTTACACGCGAGGTTCCAACCAGAAGAAAGATCGGGCGTTCTTGCTGTAGAGATATGGTTTGCGCTGAGGTCGAGATGGGTGAGGTTGCTGTGTCTAATCAGCAACCTCACGCATCTCGACCTCAGCACAACCCATATCGCTTCCCCTTCCTGCCCAAGATCACGTATAGTCTTGCTCTGCAAGATTGGAGCTTCCCTGGATCTCTCTGGTTTTGGGCTAGACGGTCCGTAGCCTGGCAGAGCCTTGCTTATCCCACCTGTATTTGGGTGCACACTCGGAAGAGCCGGATGGTTCGATGTGGAAGGCCTTGGAATACCTTGCTTTGGATGGGGATATTCGTCTCCCAGCTAATTCTGGTAATGAATCAGCCCATTTCTGCCTGGATCGAGAGATTGTGTCTTTAACAAGAACGTCAGCTTAAGGCTTCCCCGCTTGCTTTTGGGACCTATACCTCTCTTGGAGAGCCTTGACATCCATGGTAATTTGAAGCTGTCAGCGCTGCCTCCCACCCAGTGCGAAGATCTCTGGATGCTTCTCGTTGTGCCCTTGAGAAGCCCTGTATTACTTGGACCTTTCTTATAACTCTTTGTTAGGGGGCTTCCAGCAAGTATGGCTAACTTGTCAATCCTATCCATGGTACGATTGACGTTGAACCAACACTACAGCTTTTCAAGGGTGCTTTCACCAAGCTTATCACGCTTACATTCGGGCTGGCACTGGACTTAGCGATCTCGAATTTTCAGGAAAATTTCCATCTACCTACGGCAGCTTTTCATCACTGCAAAGGCTGGAATTGTCGTATAATTTCTTGACAGGTGAGATTCCTGCAATTATGGGCAAGTTATCATCCCTAGAGTTGTAGCAAGGATGTCATTGTTGACTCAATTGTACATGTCTGACAGTAACTTGTCAGGACCTTTTCTGGCCTGCTTGGCTAACTTGTCATTTCTCTCAGAGTTAATTCTCACAAACAACAGCTTCACAGGCATCTTGCCAATCTCCAGCTAGCCAATAAGAAGCTGAGTGTTTTGAATGAAGCTTGGCAAGATTGTCACTTGGAAATTCTAGACTGACATATCGTGTCTGGTGATGTGACTCTTTGATACCTCGTAGTGTGATTTAAATATCTTCAATAACAGGGTCGGTGGAATTCTATCCCATATTGGGGCTTTGACAGGCCTTGTGTACTTGAATGCTGCCTAAAACTCATTGACACAAATCCCCCCAACAATACATGGTTTGCACTTTCTGAGGTACTTGATCCTGCACAACAACACAATTAATGGTGAGCTTTTGCTGGGATGCGACAGTGTAGGTCCTTGGAGGTCTTGGATTTGAGTTACAACAGCCTTAGTGGAGCAATTCCAGATTGGTCAATAGGCTCAAGCTTCCCATCCCTGAAGATGTTGGTGCTTAGCAACAACAGGTTTCGTGGTTTTGTTCCGCCGTCGCGAGTGCAGAACTTTACAATGTTGCAGGTGTTGATGATGGCCAATAACTCGCTCTCGGGGCCCATTCCGAGGAACTTGGATGAGCTTCATGGCATGGCTAATACAAGTAAATTAACAGTCAATGGGAACTGTAGATTCTGGCTATGCGAATTACAGCACGGAGTCAACTATCCCAGTAAAGGGCTCGAAGCACTTGCTGCAGGATCCTTACATCGAGTCTATATTAGCCTGCTTCGACTTGTAGGAAACAAGCTGCAAGGTCCCAAACCTCCTCAAACTGTGAGCCTCAAGAGACTCCACTATGTCAATCTTCTGCATAACATTGACGGGCTACATTCTAGACTCTCTGGGACAGGTCTCAAGAAACCTGGAGTCGTTGGATCTTTCTAGAAACAGGTTGAGCAGAAGTATTCCATCGAAGCTTTGCTCACTCAACTTCCTTGAGGCCCTGAATCTCTCCGAAAACCAGCTGGAGGGAGCCATACCAGATTCTTGCAGGAATGGTTACATTGATTGCCAATTTTGATCATTTCAGCAAATTATCAAAGATTTGTTGATTGGCAAGGCGATTATTTCCATTTTCTCAAGGTCTTTTTTTCATGTTTTTGTGGCATGATTGCGACCACTTAAAAGCAGTCATCTCAGATTTGGCCACAATTTGGATGCAAGCATCTGCTTTTTGCTCCTGATCTATCTTCATTTATTATAGTATTGGGTGACTGCCTGGCTATGTAGATCACACCATGTTTCAGCATCACAATGTACGACGCTAAGCAAAGCTGCGATGATCGATTGAGATTGTGTAGAGTGCGAAGTGGGCCTTAATTCTAATAGGAAAAATGAAATGAGTAAATTGGCAAAGTTTAAAGCTTCTTGTGAAGCATTACCATCATTTGGAAATACAATTTAGATTTTAGTCAAAACCCACACATGTTTATGGCATGCAACAAAGTATATTAGACAATAACAACGAAACAGTGAAAATTTTGTCATAACTCCAATCTTTGGCATTCTTTCCTTGAAGGCAGGTATAAGTTATTGGGGAACAAGTCTTCCCAAAACATTTAAAGTAGAAGGTTAGGTTGACTCCTGGAGATGATAAAAAATAATAAGATTTTTGAAGGTAAGTCTCTTGCTTGATCTAAAAGGCCTTCTAGCTTTAACAAGGGTATTAATTTAACTAAGGGTTACCATATGGTATCATGTGAGTGTAGAATAGGGGAGTTTTATAAGGTAAAAAGGATAGATTTTACTAAGGAGGGTCCTGTATATAGGGCCCAAAAAGGCAATTCTGTTGCACACAAGTTGGCATCTCCCTAGTGCTAGTCAATCCCCCCCGTTAGATTTAGGTAGATTTTACTAATCAGGGTCTTGTATATTGGGGTCAAAAAGGCAATTTTGGTGCACACAAGTGATGTCTCCCTATTACTAGCTTTAATGGTGTGCGCACGCGCTTTTCACTTGTTTAGTCTGTCTTTTACTTAGTGCTGTTTTTGCTTCCATATTGTATTGTCATTTCTCTTTTCGAAAGTAGTAGTTGCTGACGTGCACAGCATTTAGCTTCAAATTGAGCAAATCTTTAACAGCCACTAGCATAACATACTGTATATGGCACCAGCTTCTTTTGTGCACAATGAAAGAAGGTGGAGAGTCATGTGGGCCTACTTAATTCCAAAAAAAAGAGGAGGATTAATTGATTGTAATATAGCTACCAATGGATCACATGTCTTTGGAGGCCACACACTATTGAGAAGTAGATGCTTGACCTTTTGCTCATCGCACTATGGATTAACAAGCCAAAAGGGTAAATTGTTGCACATAATTATTCCCTTGGGATTTTAATACTTAAAGTAGCCCTATTGCAATCAGAGATCTGACCATAGATTGTGGAAAATACTTATGGGAGGCAAAATCTCATCACAGACGATCACTACTCACATTTCGTGTGTTTTTTTTTTTATAAAAGAAAGAGCTTAAAATATATCACAGTAGGGTCCTACTGGGAGTCGAACCCAGGTCTCTGAATTTATAGGCCAATGTATTAACCACTACACCATAGAACCTTCATGCAGGCTAAAGTTACTGTTTACATTTGATCCAATACTAACAAATTATTGGAAAAAGCTGTTCTCCAATACCTGCTGTTATTAGGAGAAATTGATTAATGTACATGTTCTTTTTCTTCTTATTTTTTTCTTTTGGGGGAGGGGACATTTGAAAACTCATTTTGGCCATTTGTGATTCTCTCTCTCTCTCTCTCTCTCTCTCTCGCCAATGGGAGTAGTTTTGACTAAGTGTTGCATAGTTTTGGCTTCAAGTGTTGAATGTATCCTCACTTTCAAGCAAGAGTATTTGGATCGATAGCTAAATTATTAATATCCTCGCTTTCAGGCTTAGAGAGGTACTAGTTCAGTAGCTTAATACTCTCACTTTCAGGCTTAAGGAGGTACTAGTTCATTGGCTTTAAGTATCTCATGTACCCTCGGCAAGACTATGTGGCTTGAAGTTTCTCCCCCTATCTCTACCTGCACTTGATGGGAGGAGGTACCAAGTTGCCTGTGCGAGAGGTGTAAATCCATGTATCTCGGCTGTAAAATAAATCTATCCGCAGTAAAACCCATTGTACCGTGGTGTTAAATATCATCGCCTTAGTCTTGCGGTTTATATACATGTCTAAATTTGTGCAGACATCCATAATGCAACCAACCGTCTATCTAACTGAGTCAACAATGAGCACATGATTATCTGCATAAGCAACAAGCATATCCAAATGCCTGATAGCTATGCACCTGTATCTCCCTGTCTATCAATATAGTCTATTATCACCTTAGTATACAAACCAAATAGAGTAGACGAGAGAGGATATCCCTGCTTCACTACCAATAGAGTGAACACCCAAATCATATGATCTATGCATCAATCTTCATCTAGGTACGGCATCAAAAGCTTTGCAAAAATCTTCAAATCAACAATATAGTCGGCATCCTTGTGCTCAACCCCTCTCAGTGGTAGTGATCAAGCGTAGAGAATCCTCTCCTCAATCTAGTCTATCCCAGTGCTCTGACAATCTCTCCCTCTCTCTCTCTCTCGTGGTGAGGATGGTTTTGTGACGAGGCCCAGATACATGGCCACCCACTTATCTCATGGGGTACGATGCGCTATTAGCCATTTACACACATCTTCACACCAGCTTCGAGTCGAGACTAGTAGATACAACGGAGTACCAACAGAGGCTAGGACATGTCCCCTAAGTCACATGGAGCCGGAGACCGAGTTGCACTACACATGCCACTTCCCAATTTACTATGAGATAAAAAGCCACATTCAATGCTTGTTCAGAGAGGGCTTTGGACCACTCTAGATCTAGACTAATGGGGTATGAGGACTGTTCGGGACTGTTTTTGCTCGAGCTGCCCAAACAAAGAGAGCCTGATGAAAGGAGAGGTAGGCTAGCTAGTCTCAGAGACGGATCACTGAATTCTTTAAAGCGGACACTGGACATCCGGAGGAACACAGAGCTCACATTCTCCTTATATCAGGGACAGCGCTGATCGATCGAGCGACCAAGCTAGGGAGATTCAGATGCCCACAATTGTGAAGTACTACATAGCATCGTCGAAGGCTGCATCAGAGGATTCGGGTCACTTTGACCCGACATGCACGCCGCCTGATCAAACTACTAACCATGGAGGAGATTGATGAGATCTGTCAACGACCGATGATGGATTTCCTGTGATTTAGCTCTTTTAAGGATTGTACATGTTGCTCATCTTGTACCACACACATATCCACAGTGTGTTATATTAGCCCTCATTCACTACTTTCACCACACCCCCCCACCACTCATACACATTTCCATTTCAGTAGCTTTTCTTTTTCTTTTTGGTACTCGGACATTGTATCAGATTCACCGCATTGTAACTTTATGGTCTCATAGGTCATTTTGGCCTTTTGAAGAAGTAAATATTACATTCCATTTCATTAACATCTCTCTCTCTCTCTCTCTCTCTCTCTCTCTCTCTCTCTCTGCGCGTAACGGCTTACCTTCACTAAAACATAGGACATACAGCTCACCTACTAAGATCTGTCCCAAGCACTCAATATTAGCACAAGAGGATTAGTGATCCAACTCTCACAACAGCCTGTGTATAGGTCTATCAAACACGGGTGCCATCAAAGGTGCCAATGTATCTGGAGCATGACATAAATGCTCAGCAACTAGACCCTCGTCATCATAAAATGTGCCCATGTACTCATATCAATGGCATCACATATCATGCTGGCACTGAAGAAAGTGGAAGTCGAGGTCAAGACCCCGGCGGCTATGATAGGGGAGGTTGAGTTCACTTTGTATGTGACTAGTAGCATAATGTCACCATGTCTAAAAAAAGTAGCAGGTGTAGTTACTCACTGCCGCCTCTCTAGAATCTTGACAACAGAATGACTAATACAGTTCGCACTCAAGCTTGGCTAAAAGTGTTTACTTGCGAGACATTATTGATGTTTCAAAAAGGCCATTGTGGCCTTTAACACCATAAATACATACAATGCAGACTTATGTTGTCCAAGAGGAACAGAAAAATCGCACTAAGACAAATCTTAAAAATGCAGATTAAAGAGAACATTCATGATCCCAAATGACAAGATATAAAAGCTTCCTATCAAAGTATCTCTCATGAGAAAATGTATGTATGCATAATTTAAATGTTACTCCTGTGGCACTCAAAAATAGCCCAAATTTGCACATGAGAGGGTGTTAAGGTCTCATCTCTGAGTGGAGGTGGGTTGGGGGGTTTCTCGCCTGGCTGAGCACTGCTCTTCCAAGCATTACACCTCCAGACAATGAGACCTCTCGATGCTAAGTTCTAGCTGAAGTTCTCTGACGAGAGAGAGAGAGAGAGAGAGAGAGAGAGAGAGAGAGAGAGAGAGAGAGAGAGAGAGAGAGAGACTAAAAGGCCTGTGAGACCAGAAAATTACATCGTTGTCATATGATGCCCTTGTCCTACGAAAAACTAAGGTAAAAAATACTAAAAATGTGAACAAATACTGCAGCTGGTAGCATATCTCCCAAAGCCTGAACTCTTGAGTGGGCTGCCGCTGAGTACCATCACATAAACTCTGGTGTCATGGCATCAATATCCTCCATGAAGAACCTCGTAGCAGCTGCTTTACGTCTCTCAATAATGGCCTGGATGTTGCGCTGGTGATGTAGTCTGCTAGAGGGACGAGGGCGAACAGATCAAGTATGCAGCTCTATCCAAGATAGAGGTCACAGTATCCCAAAAGACTCAGAATCAGACCAGGCAGTTGGTTGTACAACCTCTTACACCACTTGAATGACAATAAACCACGGAGCAGCTGGTTGTGGTCGGTCCCGTGCCGTGTCCCTGGGGGCGGGGGTCTGCTTCTTCAAAGTCGGACAGAATTGAACAAGCAGTTACCATCCCAAGTATGAGGAATAATCAGTAAGGCATAAAAGTCAAAAGTCATACAACATTGAGCAACCACGTCACTATCTCACGCATGTCACACATTCACTAAGGAGAAACACGATCGGAGCTTCTTTATTTTGTGATGGTTCAGGTAATTTACATGAAAAAAGAGCTTCGGCCATTAGGCAAAAATCAGTACCCACGGAGCTGAGACTTTTAAACTTTTTGAGATGATCTGATCTGCAAATGAGCAAGACACAAATTAAGACCGTTTTCCTCCAGGGAATCTTAACTTTCATGGCCAGCCCAAGACCCGAGAGAAGATAGCCAGCCGATTTATACGATCTGTCTCCACAAAAAGGGGAAGCGGAGCCTTGTAATACCTCCCTCCCTCTACACGCACTAGTGCAGAGAGGAAAAACATGTGGCTCAGGAGGTTCATAAAGAAAGAATCGGACCTAGCGAGCATTATGCATGTGTATAAGCTTCCATCAAGATGGGAAACCAAGGTGTGTACATACAACTATCAGTATCTGAAAAAAAAAGGTTGATCAGCCACTGCCTTCTGCTGCGATTTTCTTTCTCTGTTGATGCTCTGCAGACTTGTAATCTATAACTTCCCTAAATAAATCTGCATCAAGCACTGACTCTCTGCTGCCATAAACGGCACCTTGAACACTTGCCATAGTCTTTGCAATCTCTCTACCTGAAAAGCCTTCCATTTTCCTCGCCGCTTCACGAATTACATCCTCTGTGACATTTCTTATTTCAATCGTATCCTGTTGGCCCCAAATGCGTGATTTCCAATCCTTTCTTTGGCTGCCAGCTTGGGCAATGTACTTGTCCAAGTAAAGCTTTAAAAGCTTGACCCGTTCCTCTTCTCCTGGCAAAGGGAACTCTAGAACCTCGTCTATACGGTCTGCAACCGCAGAATCAAGATCGCTGGGTCGATTTGTTGCCAAAACAAGCACTATATCTCGTGATTGATCACCAGTACGATAGAGAAGAGCGTTTAGTGCACTTCGCTGGGCTTCACTCATGATGTTGCTGTTACGCCTGCATACAAAAAATAATAAATAAGAATTGAAATAATTATATATATCTAAAAAAGAATGTCCATTTTAATATTTCTTACTCGCAAAGGAAGGCATCTGCTTCATCAATAAAAAGGAGCAGTCCCTTTTTGGATTTCCCAGCCCAATTAAAAAGCTCGTGAATTTTCGTCACTGCTTGCGACCCCAACGGAGCCACATCACCACCAGTCATTAAAGCATAATCAAGCCCCTGCGAGGTTTGAAAAGCTAATAAAATATTATTGAGCCAAATGAAACTACCGCTTATTACAAAAGCAAACGCAAGAGAGAAGAAAATCCAAGAACTAAACTTTCCGCCTTACCGACTGCATAGAAAGCTCTTTTGCAGCCATTGTCTTCCCTGTTCCTGGAGGACCATAAAAAAGCATGTTTCGGAAAGGAGCCTGATGGGATTTGGTATTCGCAGTTGCTGCAGCAAGGTGCTGTATTCGTTTGTGTAAGGCGGGATGAAGTATAACATCACCAAAACCTCTTCCCTCCTTCATTGCTGCCTGAGCCTCTCTCTTTCCAAAAAGTGAACTCAAGCCTTTGTATGATATCCACTTAGACCAGGGGTATTTTCCTCTTGAGGACTCCCTTATCAAAGATGGCTGCCCCAAGATTCTATCGATGTAACCCCAGACAACACGGGCACCTTCCCTGTTTAGACAGCGTCTATTAGGCTTGCCTCACAAAACTGCACTTTTCAAGCTTTCTAAAGAGTCCAATGATTTACTTTTCACGTAATGCTGCTTTTTTAATGACTATTTCAGTTTTGGACAAAAAAACAATCATGCAGGGGTCAATCGAACATTGTAAAGGAAAGGCCTCCTTGTGCCTGCCATCTTCACTAACCTCCTCCTACTGATGGCCTACAGTACATGTGCATCAACATATCTCTTCTACCCACATTTTTTACCGGCTAGACACTGCACTCATCGATCAAAAACACCTCCCAGAATTCAAAAAACCCTCAGCCAAAAACAGATGAGGAGAGCCCTTGGTGGACCAGGATAAGACACTGGAACAAAGACATGGATTTTAAGTCAAATAATATATTCATAAAACCAGATTTCAACCTACATAAGGTCATGCTGTGATATATATCCTCCTTCCAGGCCTCTTAGTTATAACTTTTACACATATCGCTAGTCAATGAGGCAACTTGGTCAAAAAACGAAGACACATACCAAAAAAAATGAAGATATATTTGACCATACGGTGCAAACAAAAGCCCAAGAAAGTTCACGCTCCATTAAAATACCAAAATTGACAAATGTACATTGTAAAAGCTAAACTGTAGAGTTCAAATTTTAAGCCCTAGCTATAGCAACCACGTTGTAGTTTATCAGGACTGTTTGTGTGCACTTCTGTAAAACTGTTTCCTTGGTTAACACCTCTGCAAGAGACGCAATAAACTAATCTGGTCTTGACTAGTCCAATCTACCCAGAAGAATGTCCTCTTGTTCGCAGTCTTTCAATATCAGTGTTTTCAACGCAAAAAACAAAATTAAACATACACCACAGACCTAACACAACATGGGCAAAGGCAATTAGGTCCATGTCCTTCAACAACTCACAGTAGATTGTTCAAAGTCAATACAATACAAGATTGAACCAACAAATTCCTTAAAAGCATAAAACCAAAGATGCTGACCTTGTGGTGTAAATTCCTGCTGCCAAAAGAGTCACACCCCCAACCGTGACAACTAATTTGTCTCGATCAGTAAGAATAGCTTTCAAGCCACCTAAAATAATAACGCAAATAAGTAAAGCAGTGTTCCTACCTGTTGATAGCCTATGAGCACGCCATATAAAGAAACAGTAATCAACAGATTAGAGACCTACCACCAATATGGCTAAATGTTGTGTTAATAGCTGCTAGCCACTTATCCTTTTCCAAGCCAGCCCGTTCAACAAGCATCCTTCTGTTCACATCCTCAGCAAGTTTTGCTTCATGAGCACGCCCTTCTGCCTCTGCCATGACCCGTACCCTGATGGTTTCCCTTTCAATTTCTGCTCGCTCTCTGTCTGTTTGCCGGCGCTGAGCTTGGATTTGCTCCTCAGTCTGACGCCGTAGCTGCTCTTGGCGCATGGAAGACTCTTCTTGCATTTTCACAAGCTCACCATTCAAGGTTCTTTGAGCTTCATGCTCTGCCTGCAAGTTTATTTAGTCCATCCTCAGTTAGTATTTAGAGCACAGGATAGTCAATGCACTACAATATAGTAGAGGAAAGAAGAACGACACCTGCATTCGCTTTCTTGTAAGTTCATCTTCATACCGTGCCATTTGAGCCTTTGTCTGTGCCTGCTGCTGGACAAGCTTTTTCTGCTCCTCATACATGACTTGTTGCTTTTTCTGTGGTTCCAATAATTTACATCAAGATTACAACTATAAGATCCAGCATGCCATGGAGAAACTCAAACACTACCACGCGATCAGCTACACTGAATGTGCCATCCTCAAGTATTAATACAAAAAAAGAACTAATATAGAAGGCTACTATTGAGAAGATAAGGAGAAGTAGATTGGCTATAAGTTCCTACCCAGCATGACTTGCCCTTGCATAAGCTGCCCAAAACCTTAAATAATGCAGTACTCACACCCAAGTTGCGAATGGCCAGCAGTGAATCAAATACACATTATTTACAAGATACAACCTACATATCATACGAAGTAATATAGAACACCATGAATGATGATATCACTAAAGTTACTTCATAAGCCAACTACTAAGTAAGCTGCATACAATCTCAAACTCCGACTGCATAGCTTGGTACTCAGCCTTTCGAGCAGCTTCCTCCGACTGACGAGTCTCCTCTTGTTTACGCATTAAATCAAATACCTGCAGAACAAAACCATTGGATCAACATCTTAAACTAAACATGCAACCCACCATCTGAATCAAAAATCCAGTAAACACTAGAGTCGCAAAATTATACACGATAGGACCGTCATCAATATCAAACAATTTCCTCAAAACAAGGTTAGACTAACCAGCACCAACTGTTCATTCATACTCAGGGCAAGCATAAATGAAAGGACAAGCAATGCTGACATTATGACAAGACGACTGTTTCAAATCTTGCATCCACTTATAAAAAAAATTGGACCAAAAACCATACAACCTTGCGTGAACCACAGTTATGTCATACTAACCCACAAAATGACAACCCCAAATCACAGGTGCGTCAAACTGAAACTCTTAGCACCAGCCATGACCAAAAATTGAGGAGTTTACACAATTTGTAACTGTCCATACTTAAGAGTCCCATGGAGAGAGTACTGTCAACTCAGTACCTCATAGGTGCTAAAGAACGCAATGATATGACGATATGAACATTATAAACTCAATCCCCATAGACCTATTGTCAAGGAAGTGGAGTATCTCCCTCTATGAAGCAAGCACTTCATCAGACTCAAATTGTTGAAACCTGAACTATTGGATTGGCAGGCTCCAAACCAAAAGCCTCAAGGTAAAGATCCAGCCAATAATGATCAGCGGCCAAGTCACCTCACCATCCACTTGGCATCCAAAGGAGGATAATTCCTGATATTCAGCAAGTATCTGAGGATCACCTTCCCTTTTATCTTTCTTTCTTTGTATGCCCATACCTGTTCCAAGTAGAATCTCCTCAGTTTCTTCAACTTCCCGATGCTCATCTGCAATCATATCCTCTCGGACCTCACCTTGAAAAGGTCAAAGAAGAGTCACATGAAAAGCATTGTGAATTCTCGAATGAGCTGGCAACTGTGATATGAAAGATGCATCCTTGATCCAGAAAGCAACAATACCGCATACTAAGCTTGAGCTAATGCTTTTCCTTTCCTGGCATCTTTCTCAACCTGGACTAATTAAATCTGAGAAGAACCAATCTCCTTCCTTAAGCTCCAACGCCCTATGATGCTAGTCTCACATATTAACCAAGAAACTTGTTCTAGGCTCAAAAACCCCAAAAAAGCAGAACACAAGAAACATTTCAAAAACAACGGTTTTTTTCTCGTTTCTGGTACAAGATTAAAAAAAAGCAGCATTTTTCATTTCATAAACAGGGGTTTATTTTTGCCAAAAAAATAATTACTTTTTCGTGTAAAACATGTGCAAATCCTTCAGCATTTTTAGTGAAAACAGCTCTCCTTTTCTTCGCCATCGGACTCCCATCATGTGTGACATGATGAGTGAGATGCTGCCTGAGAGTTTCATTTGTCTCTCTTCCACCAGGTCCTTGGGCTTGTTTCAATAGCCCTACATCCTTTCTTCTTGTCCTCCTCCTCCTCTTCATTTTCTCTCTCCCTTTCTTTCATTTCTTCTTTCCCTCCTCCTCCTCTCTGTCTCGTTTCTCCTCCATCCCATAATATGTAAGGTGTAGCGGAAGTGAATGTTGAACTTAGCTCAATATGAGTGCTCCGAACTGTGCTCAAGGTTCCTTTTCCTTACGGAGGGGAGAGCCTTCCGTTCCTTTAGTGAGAGAGTGCAATGGACACAAACAAAGTGGATAAACACTGTGAATGAAGGTACATGACACTGAGAGATAGAGAGAGAAGAATACGACACCAAAATGTTGTCAAACCCTCCTCCGAAGGCCCCACTCTCTATGGCGAGAGCGGTCTATTATTGATTGCACAAATCTCTACAATGCTTTGGACTTGCCGACGATGAGGACGACGATGAAACCGGCTGAAATCTGAAAACGCTAAGGGCTGAAATCTGCTAATCTTGTAACTGTTGAATTCTGACTCTATGTCGATGACGATGTTAATGGCGACGATGCGACGACGACGCGCTGAAAACGCAGATGCTGAAATCTGCGTTTTCCGGGCTGAAACAGCAAACTTCATGGGATCTGACCGTGCGGCGAGGATCTACTGCAGAAAGGTGAGATCAACGAGGTTCGGGACTTGTTCTGCGATGTCTAACTGCTACAAACTGAAAACGCTGGTTCCTCTTGTGGTTCTGTCGCGAAGATCTGCAAAAATGCTAGGTTTCTGGCTGATGCAAAAACGCTAGGCTGAATTGGGATCCTGCTGTGGAAATCTGCTAACGCTAGGGCTGATCTGCGGATGCAAACTGCTAACGCTAGGCTGATCTCTCTTCTGCTGTCTGCCAGGCTGATCTGCAATGCAAAAACGCCAGGGGCTGATCTTGTCCAAAAACGCTAGGCTGGATTTGGGGTCTTGATGCAAAAAACGCTAGGTAAATTGCCGGTGGGGGGTCTTGTTGAGAAGGTGCTTGTTGAACGCGAAGTTCCTGTTGCCTCTTCTGCCCATAAGTGCTAGCGCTAGGTTTCTTGATATACTTGCTTGTGAAAATTGCCCTACCCCCTCCGGTATGACTAGGGGAACATTTTACCACTCTGCCGCAAAGTCAATTGGGCGACCAGTCGGGAGATTTTTAGGCGGCAACCCCGAAACGGGCAAAAGCTTGTAAATGCGCCAAGTGTCACTTTTTCATGAACTTGCCCCATCCAGTTGGCGCTGAATTTTTAAGCTGGGAAGAGCCTCACTTTGCTTTCTGTGACAAGTTAAGAGCTATGGAGTGCTTTCTTTTCCTCCCATTTGGCTTCTCTGTAGCCTCTCCTTGTGTGATGTCAATGGGTTGTGGACTACACCACATAACGCTTTGAAGGTATTCACCCCAATTATCTACCAACTTCCGATGAGCATCACATGCCCTTATATAATTAAGCCATTCTGTGGTAGATTTCTTTTCCTCTATTCTAGTACGCACATTTGCTTGATATCGTCGCCTCTTATATATCTTACTCTTCTTGTCTAATTTTTTATTGCAACCGATCTCTAATGAAGAGTCACTAGATGAATCGCTACTTGTGTCTTCTGCTCCCTTGGATAGATTGTCGTCTAGGGTACCACTGGCCCTGGATGTTTTGTCCCCACATTTGCACTAAGATTTAACTCAGATTCTTTGTCCTCACAGTCAATTCCAATTGATGATCCTCACCCCACAGTGTGGTGCTAGGAGTGATGCCCTGCACGCTACACACTGCTCTCTCTCTACCCTACGTGCAGTTATGTGATGCCCCACAAGAGGGCTCCTCATTCGATTGATGTACAGTTGTGTGGGTTCATGCTTTTGTGCTGAGGCAAGAGCCTCCTTGAGCAAGAACAGGGGTAGCTAGCTGCTACTCCAAAGTAGGTACCAGTGAGGGTCATAACCTCACCCTACATGTGCAAATTCAGCGTTGTGTATGTGCAGAAAATTGACTGTTTTTCAGCCATACAGACGCCAAAACCTTTGGGAATCGTGCCCCACTGGCAGAGAGCAATTCAGGGACTGTTTAGGGCTGGAAACAGGGCAAAAACCAGTAAATACAGCAACCTGAATTTACTGTTTTAGGGCTGGAATCAGAGGGTATACGCCAGTGGAGTGAGTTCTAGCAGGGGAATTGGTTTCGTACAAGTTTTGGGCTGTTATGCTGCCGAAATTTGGCCAAATCAGGTAGTATCTAGTGTGATACAGGTAAAGGATTCCCAGGACCTTACTTTGTAATTTACCCTCTCAAAGAATAAAGAAATACCGAAAGGGGCGCCAATTTTGGGGCCTATAGGTTGTCGGCGTCTACTCGGGGAATTCTAGCTTCCAAGCCGTGTGTATTCAAGTGTTAATTCCCGTCACAGGTTCTCTTTGCAAAGTGCTCTGTGTGTGTGTGTGTGTAAAGTAAAGAATTTCGGGTGAAAGCCAAAGCCTATCGCCCCACGGGCGGCTTTCACTATACTTCCACAAATCCAACACTTTTACAAAGACATCAGTCACTGATCAATCCCATTTCTATCGAGGGTCTCAGAAATGATCATTGTAACCTATTTAGCAATCACTTCCAGACCGCGCTGATCTTTTTACGAATGTCTTGATCTACTAAATCTCGATACTGTCAGATTCATATCCTTTCTTTTCCCATGTCAATCAAGCAAACCATGCCCATGACCATCCCCACAAGATAGTACATTCACATAGCATGAAATTCACAAAATCACACACTTAGTTCACATTGAACATCGTGTTTCCAAAACTCTTGATGCATCTAGATCACTTAGTTTGTATTGAACACTATGTTTCAATCATCATTTAATCTAGCCATCTCATCTCGTCCACTCTCCAGAACTCTTGATGTAGCCATCTCATCCTTTCGAAACTCTTCATACACTCACAACAATATCCAGTCATCTCATCCAGATAGAAATCTCGAAGAACTAGAATCTCTTTCAAATCTCATTCACTCAGTCATAACATCCAAATCTCACTGATCTCTAACAAATGTCTAGATGCACTAAGTTCAAATCATTCATCATTCAAAATGCTGCAGACATTTCATCTTTCTCTGCATGTCTCTAACAAAACACACATGAAAGAGCACATGTCTTCAGTTCAATCAAGGAAATTTCTAATTCAATGCACATATTTTCATAAATTCATTCTACAAAATACTGTCACTCTGTCAATATCCTTAGAATCTCAAGGAGAAATTAATGATTTTATTCAATCTAGGCAATCTATGACAAACGAGTGGAATGGCTTCCCTCTTGTGTAGTCCGCACCACACCAGATTCAACTACTGATTCGTCGATAACTTTTGATATAGACACTACTAATATTCCAAAAGCTTCAAGATACATGTCAGGTGCAACGGAAGTGCTTAAGGATTTAGCTCGGATCTAGTACTCCGCACAAACACAAGCTTACTTTACTTCACTTGAAAAGAGAAACTAAACTAAAGACAATGAAGGAGAGAGACATAGAGAGAGAGAGAGAGAGAGAAATGAAATGAAATGAAATGTTATACTAACGTCTTCAAAAGGCCAAAGAGACCTATGAGACCAGGAAGTTACAATGCGGTGTATCTTATATCAAGTTAGATTAACAAAATAAATTAAACTAGACTAGGGATAACAAGATATAAATACAGCGGAATCCTAAACTAAGCGGATAGGTGTGAAAGGCGAGAGGCGTGAAACGTGTGAACTGAGCTATACAATGTGTAGAGATTAATAGACTCATTCGTCAGGATCTGATTCAGCTGGACACAAGGAGGACATGGATAGAGCCGATACAGGAGTTGGGCACAAAGACAGCTTTCTATAGAGAGCATTTTCTCCACCTCACAGGAAATGGGTTTGTGATTCGACCTAGTTATATGGACGGGCATCTTTCTCATGGTGTCCGATGTGCCATTGGCCAGATACACACGTCCTCACATCAGCTCGAGATTGAGACTGGCAGATTTAGAGGGACACCAGCAGATAGCAGGATATGCCGCTTATGCCTTCTAGAGCCAGAGACAGAGGTACATTACATATGTCATTGCACAGTGTACTATGAGATACGAGGCCGTTTTCATTGTCTATTCAGAGAAGGTTTCGGGCCACTATCTAGGAGAGAGAGAGAGAGACAACACTGCATATCGGGTCCCAACCACCCTCAAGGGCACCCTTGCTTTGTTGACAGAGCAAGTACTTGCTTTATTTACTTGCCCAATGCTATTACAATGATCCTAGATGTTGAGATGCTAATGGGTACTTGCTAGAGATGCTTGGTACTGTGTGGCTAAGGCTGGATGCTGGAAACACTAAGGGTTCATAGGGCTGAAATCTGCAAATGTTGGTGCTGCTGAAATAGCTCTGATGCTGGCTGGTTCTGCTGCTAAGGGCTGAAAACGCTGATCTGCTGCTGATAATAGGGGCTGAAAACGCTGGTGGACTTTGGCTGATTACGCTGATGATTGGATGCTGGAAACGCTGAAGCTGAATTGGGCTGAAACGTTGATGAAGAGGCTTCAAAACATTGAGGTTCTGAGGGTACCTGTCACAAACGGGAGTGCATAACAATATAAAATACATTCGGATAAGTAGAATTTATCACTTATTACTGAAGCCAGAGGATATAGAGAGAAATAGATAGAGAGAGAGATAGAGAGTGAGAAGATCGACACAATACCGGGGACTAGAAGATGGGTTGGTCCCCCCCCCCCCTAATAGTATCTTTATTACTAAGAAGAAGTCTATACAAGCACTTGAACCGAACGTATTACCACGTTCGTTCTAGAATAAGACTTGATGGTTCCCAGAAGCCTCAGCTTCTGATTCCTAGGGCAAAACCCTATTCGAAGGAACTTCCGTTCCTTATTCCAAATCCTTGAGAACCAAGGTTCTCACCTCTGGATCTCACCTTCCAGACTCAGGGCATGACATCCCTGCAACTCTCTCTTCCAACTCTGTTTCCAGAGTCCTCTTCCCGCAGAACAACTCTGCTTTCCCGAACACGAAGTCCTTCCCTTGGGAATTTCAACTTCCGAATCACATCTTGAGAGTCTACCACTCTCGAATCCGTCGATCTACTTCCCAAACTCGGGTACGAAACCCTTGGGCTGATCTGGCTCTAGTTCCTCATAGCGCTTTTATCCTGCAGAGGCTCGTGCCTTCCTCTGCTCCTACTCCCTCACGAAGAGGAAGTACACCTGCAATCAAATACTCAGAGATCATTACATGAAAATCATTACCTTCACAATCTTCACACTCGAAACGCAGCTCAGTTCTCGAAAAGCAATTCCCCGGAAGAGATCTCTACATAGAAAATCCTCTCTTCAATCCTACACACAAAAGAGGTGTGTTCTTGGGTTCCTTCTCGTAAATCAGCCCCGCTTACAACGTTTATGGACTGAAAACAGAGAAAAACAGCAACTTGTCGCGATGGAAACACGCTCCATAGGCACTTCTTCGCGAGGGAACTCGCGCACTGGGTCTTGGCAACATCGGGTACGCTTGGGACAGTCATGGGCATCACCGGCAAACGTCTTCTTTGCAGGTGAACTCTGCAGAGCAACATCTCCTTCTTGCAAAAACTGATCCTCTCCTTTGAGTGAGGGCATGTGATGCTTTAATAGCTCCTAGCCACGGGCACGCATAGTTGCTCGCGCAGAGATCGTGGCCGTTTTTCTTTTTTCAATTTTTTTTTCGTTGTTCTGCCAAAAAAAGAGAGAGAGAAAACGCTGGTTGATCTGTGGCCTTATTTATTAGATGGCTGCCCACTTATTAAATGGGCGGCCGACGTATTTTAAAAATAGTCTGAATCTGCCCAAAACTCAATAAAAGTTGTGATCCAAAGTTTCCTTGTCGAAGACTCTGTTAACTTGATTCCGTCTTCTCAAATTCGAGAAGAATAATCTTCCTAGAAATCAATCTAGGTATCTGTCCTTGCGCATAACCTTGCGTTGTTAGTCCAGAGGGTATTAAACCTCTGTGTCCTCCCACATAGGGAATGCCCAAGTCATAGAGCATTAAGCTCGATGTCTTTCTTTCACAATTTGCGATCACCTTAAAGAAGGTTCTTGTTCCGAAGTCTCTGTTAACTTGATTCCATCTTCTCAAATTCGAGAAGAATAATCTTCCTAGAAATCAATCTAGGTATCTGTCCTTGCGCATAACCTTGCGTTGTTAGTCAAGAGGGTATTAAACCTCTGTGTCCTCCCACATAGGGAATGCCCAAGTCATAGAGCATTAAGCTCGATGTCTTTCTTTCACAATTTGCGATCACCTTAAAGAAGGTTCTTGTTCCGGGCCATCGCTCAACATAGGCGGACGGTTCCAATCCGAAGATTCCTTGTGCACAGCGGCACTTCCTTCCAATCTTTTCCTCCTACGAGTTATTTCCAGACACCCATTAGAGTCTCTTCCTTACAGAATCATAAAAAATGATTCACCTTACGAGCATCAATGACGCCTTGCAAAATCTCAGACAGATAGGATTCTAGCCACAGCATTTTCTAAACGTACGTTCAAACCCGGTTCACAATAGAGCGAACCCTCTTTGATTCTCAGGGATGTTCTCCCATATGTAATTCTTACCATTTTGAAACGGTTGGCGAATTATATTCTTACGAACAGAATAGTTCGAATTTCTTCCAGCACAGTGTAAATGCTACTTGACCTGCTCATGGAGAAACATATACCGCAACCAAAAGTTGCTACTGTAATGGCAAAAGCACATAGCGTACTCAATGATCAACGACCATCAGAAAGCCTCTTCTCCGTAGAGAAACTCAAATTCCTTCTACCGAACACATCTCAAATAGAGATTCTCGTGTCGGGAATATCCTTGCGCGCAAAAAGGCGCTCAAAAGAGTATAACAAACTCTCGTCCACTTCCTTGGCATAGGTCTGCATTCTCGTGTGTTAATCCATGTACTCAAAAGCGTACATAATTCTTAAGCCGTGTTAGAGTTTCAATGAACCTGGGAAATTAACGCTCAACTTGACGATCCCTTGGCTCAATCTTAGAGCAAAACCCGCTCATCAAATAATCTAGTATTTCAATCCTTGGATTCCTCGAGCACAGGCCGCAGTCGTTGCTTGTTCCTGTTCATTCACTTGTGCGTAAAGCACTACCATATCTTCCCTTACCGGGTAGGGGGTGTGGGCTTAAAGAGTATTCAAACTTAATGAAAGCTTTTCTTTGTTGGAAAGCTCAGAATGGTTCCTTCATAACTTCCTACCCGCAGTAGCAGGTAATCTGTTCAAGAATTACCGGATACCAGATCAATAGTTGACCTTCCAGCTAGTTAAGCATACCAATTCATCTCAGAAAACAATGTTTCAATTTGATCCTGCTCTCATAAACACTGGAGAGTGAGTTGTCCCGGTTAGACATAACCATACCTCGTGCAAAAGAGCAAACAAGCACAATGCACTTTATGATTTCCGCAAAGATGTAACTTTGATCGAAAAACTGCCCTCTCACTTAAAGTTCAAGGGTCTTTTATTCAAGAACTAGGAGTTAGATTGAATTCCCTTACTCCAAACTTTCTATGTTCAATGGTTCCCGTCCCACTACGGGAATTGGATTCTATGTACACTAAGGTGTACACTTTCAGCTTTTCTTGTTGACTCTACCATCTGCTGCAAAATATTTTGCAGATGCGTCTACAAAATTCCGGCAAAAATCCTTTGTTGAATTTTTTCATCTTTCCTCCTTCACAGAGGGTCGAGAGTGGAGCTACCTTGGCAAGAGTGAACCACTACTTGCTTTGACTCACTCGTGTTCCTATTGGGCAAACCAAACCCAATCTTCTTGGATGCCTTCCTCAAACCGTAGAGGAGAAAAATTTGTCGGAAAATTCAGCCTTGAATTGAATCCAAGTCTTGTTATAAGTTCCTTGCAGAGCCTTGGTATACCACCAAGTACTTGCAATCCCCTTGAGGTGTTTCGTCACATGCCTCACCTTCGACGCTTCTAAGAAATTGCCATTTGCAAAGGCAACTTCATACTGTCGAATGAAAGCGGTAGCTTTCGGGACATTCTCTTCCGTCAAAAGCAACAACCTTGACCGGAGTGTTTTGAGGTCTAAGACCTTCTTCATATCCTTCCCGAAATATTTCATGGCTATGGTTTTGGATTGATGTTCATGGATATTTCATGAGTTCTGAAGTATCTTGAGCATTCCACTCCTTGGATTCTCTAGGTTCTTGAGCATCATGCTTTGGTCGCCTTCTCAGAGAATCCCAAGTCTTGTGTCGACTTCTTGCAGAGAGAAAATTTTTCCCAACTCTGCGAGCTTTTCTTGTTGGGCTTAGGGTTCCGCCTGCTTGCTTCTCTCTTGGCTTGTCATGGCTTCTTTCCGTATCTTCCCAGAGTCGTCCTCCTTTACAGAGAAAGAGAGGAGACCATGCTCTGATACCACTGTCACAAACGAGAGCGCATAACAATATAAAATACATTCGGATAAGTAGAATTTATCACTTATTACTGAAGCCAGAGGATATAGAAAGAAATAGATAGAGAGATAGAGAGTGAGAAGATCGACACAGTAGTGGGGACGAGAAGATGGGCTGGTCCCCCCCCCCCCCCTAAATAGTATCTTTATTACTAAGGAGAAGTCTATACAAGCACTTGAATCGAACGTATTATCACGTTCGTTCTAGAATAAGATTTGATGGTTCCTGGAAGCCTCAGCTTCCGATTCCTTGGGCAAAACCCTATTCGAAGGAACTTCCGTTCCTTATTCCAAATCCTTGAGAACCAAGGTTCTCACCTATGGATCTCACCTTCCAGACTCATGGCATGACATCCCTGCAGCTCTCTTTTCCAACTCTGTTTCCAGAGTCCTCTTCCCGCAGAACAACTCTGCTTTCCCAGACATGAAGTCCTTCCCTTGGGAATTTCAACTTCCAGATCACATCTTGAGAGTCTACCACTCTCGAATCCGTCGATCTACTTCCCAAACTCGGGTACGAAACCCTTGGGCTGATCTGGCTCTAGTTCCTCATAGCGCTTTTATCCTGCAGAGGCTCGTGCCTTCCTCTGCTCCTACTCCCTCACGAAGAGGAAGTACACCTGCAATCAAATACTCAGAGATCATAACATGAAAATCGTTACCTTCACAATCTCAACGCTCGAAACGCAGCTCAGTTCTCGAAAAGCAATTCCCCGGAAGAGATCTCTACATAGAAAATCCTCTCTTCAATCCTACACACAAGAGGTGTGTTCTTGGGTTCCTTCTCGTAAATCAGCCCCGTGTACAACATTTATGGACTGAAAACAGAGAAAAACAGCAACTTGTCGCGATGGAAACACGCTCCGTAGGCACTTCTTCGTGAGGGAACTCGCGCACTGGGTCTCGGCGACATCGGGTACACTTGGGACAGTCATGGGCATCACCGGCAAACGTCTTCTTTGCGGGTGAACTCTGTAGCAGCATCTCTTTCTTGCAAAAACTGATCCTCTCCTTTGAGTGAGGGCATGTGATGCTTTTATAGCTCCTAGCCACGAGCACGAATAGCTGCTCGCGTAGAGATCGCGGCCCTTTTTTTTTTTTCAAATTTTTTTTTCTAACAAAAAAAAATTTCGTTGTTCTGCCAAAAAAAGAGAGAGAGTAAAAGCTGGCTGATCTGTGGCCTTATTTATCAGATGGCTGCCCACTTATTAAATGGGCGGCCGGCATATTTTAAAAATAGTCTGAATCTGCCCAAAAACTCAATAAAACCTTATAAGTTAAAAACAATGCTTTCGCAACACTTCCCAGGCGTCCCTAGATGCAATCACACGCACAGTTGCAATGCAAACATAGACTTCCTCGCGGGAAAGCAACTGCTTTCCCAAAAAGCAATCCCGCTTTCTCAGAAAGCATCTGTTTTTCCTCAAAGTTTCCTTTGAACCCATCTTCATTCAAGTGCTTGCTTTTCTTTGTGCACAATTCCAACACAGTTCGGAATTTCCTCTTGACTATGGATATCCCCTTTCCAATGCACCCATCACCCACCTTCTAACGCATCAAGAATACCCATCACCTAGTCCTTTCCTACCGAACTTATGGTACAATCTCCTTCACAATGCTCTGTGTCACCCATCCTATGATGCATCAGAGATGTTCGTTCCCGGATGGTCGGATACTTCTTCCGGATGCTCCCTGTCACCCATCCGATGTGACGCATCAGAAGTACCCGTTCTTGGTGGCCTTACAAATATTCCCTTTCACAGTGCTCCCGTCATTACTTTGAATGACGCACTAGCAATATTCTGTACTCGGATGTCTCCAGTGAGAAAAACCCTCTCACTTAAAATTCCAATAATTCATTTAAAATTATTTTTCTTGGTCTTCCAAGCTAGAAAATCCTCACTTATAAATCCAATAATTCATTTAGAATTATTTTCTTGTCAGATAAAGCCAATTTAGCAACAGTACCGGTGTTGCCGGATACTGCGTCTAGTACTCCAAGGTACTGATTTCTTGTTGAGAAGCGCCCCCCGGTTCACTCATATAGCGATCTCATGCCGGGTCGAATGAGATTCCCCGCATAGCAGATTTCCACCGCAGGAACCAAAATCAGCCCTAGCGTTTTTTGTTTGCAGATCAGCCTCGGCGTTTTGCAATTCCATCGCGACAGATTCAGCCCTAGAACCAGCGTTTTCAGTTTTCAGCAGTCAAACATCACAAAAGAAGTCCCGAACCTCGCAGATCTCACCTTCCCGCAACAGATCCCCCCCGCACGGTCAGATCCAGCGCAGTTTGCAGATTCAGCCCAGAAAACGCAGATTTCAGCATCTGCATTTTCAGCGCGTCGTCGTTGCATCGTCGTCATCGCCGCCGTCACCGACATAGAGTCAAAATTCAGCAAATAAACATTTGCAGATTTCAGCCCTTAGCATTTTCGGATTTCAGCCCGTCTCGTCGTCGTCCTTATCGTCGTCGACATCGTCGGCAAGTCCAAAGCATTGTAGAGATTTGTGCAATCATAAGTAGACCGCTCTCGCCATAGAGAGTGGGGCCCTTGGAGGAGGGTTTGACAACTTCCCGGTGTCGTATTCTCTTCTCTCTCTCTCTCTCAGTTTCACCACCTTCATTCACAGTGTCATTCACTTTGTTTGTGTCCATTGCACTCTCTCACTAAAGGAATGGAAGGCTCTCCCTTCCGTAAGTAAAAGGAACCTTGAGCACAGTTCGGAGCACTCATCTTGAGCAAAGTTCAAACATTCATTCCGCTGCACCTTACAATCTGACTGTACTGTACAAGAGAGGGTATGCAACTACGACCTGCCTGAACATGCACGTCTTGCTAGAGGCTCACAGTGTGCCAAGCTAGGTCCTATGCTCAACTAGGACTCGCGCTAGACTATAGCCGAAGCTTGTCCACGTGGCTCAAGTCCAATGCACACGTAGCAATATAGCTCAAAACTCGAGAGAATTAGCGATGTTCTCCTCTTCTATCCACTTTGCATCGAGAGCCAACAAGTGCCCATGACCAAATTATCCGGTGGACCTAGCTTACCTTTCTATTCTTTTCTTGTGTCCTGTGCCCTGTAGGTTGCCTTGCTAGCCTCCTCTGTTTTTGAAGAGTGACAAGAAACCCAAGAAAGAAGGGCTTGTCCAGCTTCCCCTTGTGCCTCTTTTCACTCATTGAGAGCAGACAGTGCACTTAGCGGCCGGCCAATCAACGTGAGGTGGGAAAAAGCAACCTTGGTGTGAGCGCAAGGCCGCCAAGGGGTGCGTCCGCCACAAGAAAGAGAAGAACTCGGGTGAAGAGAAGATCCTTCTCTAAAACAAATTGCAAGCTAAAGAAGACTCGAGAACCTCAGAACCGCAAGAACCTCCCGAACTCAAGAACCTCAAGACTCGGGACGCTCAAGAACCACAAGAACTCAAGACCCCCAAGACCCACAAAAACCCAAGTTCCTCGTGAACTTAAGAACCCAAGACTTCAATGGATGGTCATCACCAGAAGCGGTATGGATACGTTGCATGAAGGTGATGAGCATGGAGGTGGCGAAGAAGAATTTTCCCCACCAGGAGGTTTTTTCGACCCTCCCCCTTCCCCGTCTACAACAAGGATTGCACTAACTCCTATGGAGGCTTTCGACAAGATGATGATGGACAGGGAGTTAGAACGCAAAGCAAGAAAATCAGAAAGAATGGCAGCCACAGCTCGTGAATCACAATAAGAAGGGCAACCACAGCTCGTGAATACGAAGAAAGAATGGCAGCCATAGAGCGTGAGCACGAGCAAGCACGCTTGGAAGCCAAAGCAAGAGAAGCAAAATTTGATCGCGAGAACAAAGCAAGAATGCAAGAAATGTTGCGACTCTTTTCTCAAGTTCAGGCACCATAGTTACAGGGGACGGGGGAGACGGGCCCTAGGGCCGGGGAACGGCCGTAACCGGGCCGGGAACGGCTGGGAAAGCCGAGGGACGGACGGAAAACGGGCCGGACGGGCGGGTCGCAAGGGGGACGGCCGGGGCCGGACCGGGGTCGGACGGACCGAACGGGGACGGCCGGGGTCGGATTCAAAAAAGTGACCGTTTTTGACCGTTTGCAACGGCTCTGTGCAGCCCCAACTGCCATATTTTTTAAGCCTTGGCCCTTGGGAGGCTATAAAAGGCTCCCTTGGGCCTCTTAATACTCATAGTCTCAATGCTCAATGCTCATTCCATTTCCCTCAAGCTCAAGGTTCAAGCTCATTCCATTTCCCTCAAGCTCAAGGCTCAAGTTTGAACTTTGAAGCTCTCCTCTCCCTCTTCTACCCACTTTGAAGCTCTCCTTTACTCTCTCTCCACACAAGCTCTCCTCTAACCCTTCTAACTTCTAAGCTCTACTCTCTCGAGTCTCTCCACCATCATGTCATCTCAAGCCAACTCCACTTCTCAAGCCGCTTCTTCTCGAAGGAGGCCCGCCGTGCAAACGTGGTCGTGGTGGGATGAAGTCGACTTTAGCTCGCGTGGCAAAGGTGGCGGTGCAAGACCATGGACGTGCAAGCTATGTCCATACAAGAGATCGCGTGGTTCAAACAAAGTGCGAGCCCATCTTCTTCATGAACCCGGTCACGAGGTGAAGTTTTGCCCTCATGTAGCTCCCGAGAAGAGGTTGGATCTTCTTGAGAAACTCACGGTGTATGAGGTTGCGGAAGCGGCCAAGAGGGGCCGTTTTGTTGCCGTTGATCCCTCCGCCACGGCGACACCGCGAGAGCAAAGGGAAGCCAACCTTGACGACATCTCTCGAACCTTCAAGAGCCATGGATCTACACCGTCCTCTTCCCTTCCGCATCGCCAAACCACTCTCAACGAAAATTGGAATCCTAAATTGAAGGAAGAGGTAGATAGGTCGGTTGCCCGATTCTTCTTGCACGACCACATTGCCTTCCATGCTTCGCGGTGAGTTTCCCTTGGCATATGCACATTGCAATCTTCCATTTTGTATTCATAATGGGTTATAATTTCTCGACTCTCCATACTAACGCAACATGCTCTATTTTGTGTGGATAGGTCTCCATACTTTCGAACCATGGTTACGAAAATAGGGAAATATGGCTCCCCTTATGTGCCACCTTCATCGGAGAGGCTTCGCACCACCCTCCTTGACAAAGAGAAGCTTGCCGTGGAGCAAGCGGCCCAAGCAACAAAGGATTTGTGGGAGACCAATGGCGTCTCTCTTCTTGTAGATGGATGGAGCGACACCCGCAAGCGGTCCATCCACGGGGTGGTGGCCTACTCTCGGGGGGAGATGTACTTTTTGGAGTCACATGATGCATCCGATAGTGGCAAGGCCGCCGAGATGCTTGCTGCGGAGTGGACAAGCACCATAGAGATCACCAGCCCGGAGAATGTCCTTTGTGTGGTTGCAGATGGAGAGGCGTCAAATAGGGCAGCCAGAGCTATCATTGAGGGCATGTATCCCAGCATCCATGTCACATTTTGCATGGCGCATTGCCTCAATAACCTCCTCAAGGACATAGGGAACTTGTCATGGATTTCACCCACCATTGGTGACGCCTCTCGAATTGTCTCCTTTGTGCTCAACCATCAAAAAGTGCGCCATGAATTCTCAAAGAGGAGCCACTTGTCTTTGCTCAAATATTCAGAGACAAGATTTGCATTCAATTGGCTTATGCTAGGCCGCTTGTCTACATGTGGCGGAGCCTTAAGGGGCCCCTTTCTCAGTGATGAGTTCCAGGCCATGCCGGAGTCTACATCAGCAGTAGGATTGAAATGCCGAGAATGGGCCGACGACGCCGCTTGGTGGGAGGAGGTGAAGACTCTTGACGCCATGGTCAAGCCTATTCTACACCTACTTCGAGTGGTGGATGGCTTGCAGCCATGCATTGGCAAAGTCTACGAAGCCATGGATCGGATGATAGAGGCACTTGAGAAGCTTGTGTCTGACCCTGTTCAGTATGCGGAGATTCATGGCTTGTGTGAGTCGAGGTGGAATGGATACTACTCTCCACTTCATGCGGCAGATTATGTGCTTGACCCTGAGTTTCAAGGAAGGCGTCAA
This sequence comes from Adiantum capillus-veneris, assembly GCF_014529385.1. Lineage (NCBI taxonomy): Eukaryota > Viridiplantae > Streptophyta > Polypodiopsida > Polypodiales > Pteridaceae > Adiantum > Adiantum capillus-veneris. Next base: position 38,561,699 of record NC_140931.1, read on the forward strand.
GAGACCGACAAGGAGGTGAGCAAAGGATGGCGGCTTGCATTGGAGCGCCTTGAGCCTAGCAGTGACATTAGGCGCAAGATTAGAGACGAGCTACTCAACTACAGGCAAAAGAAGGGCTCCTATGGATGTGTAGATGCACAGCTTGATCGCAACAAGATTGGCTCGGTTTTGTGGTGGGAGGACTATGGAGGAGATGGCCCACATTTGCAGCACTTGGCTGTTCGTGTCCTTAGCCAAGCATGTACCACTAGTTGCTTGGAGCAACTATGGAGTGTGTACAGCCACATTGCCTCTAAGAAGAGGAATCGCCTTGGCGTTCAGAGGGCCAATGATTTGGTGTTTGTGAGCGCTAACTTGCGCATGCTTGCCAAGAGCGTCACACACAAGGCAGATCCTTTCACTGAGTGGGAGATGGCACAAGAGAATCCATCTATGGCCGATACTCTTTTGGAGGAGCTAGAGGAGGATTTCGAGCCTCAATGCGAGCCTCCCGAGCCGGAGCCCTCATACGTTGCTGACGACCTCGACTACGACACGATGTGGAGATTCAACAGGCGAGGACTTCTTGAGTTTGATGATCATTGATCACTCGACTCTCGAGTCTAGACTCTTGAGTCTACGACTCTACCTACTACATAGCCCTTTGTACTTTTTGTTATCCTTGAGGCCTCAGGCTTGTCCTAAGTCCTTTAGGCTTTTTGACTCTTGAGCCCTTGTGGCATGCACTTCTCATTTTGTATCCATCGATCATCGATGTTTTATTAGCACATTTCAGCCTATATGACTCCTGTTCTTTGGTCTATTTAGTGTAAATTTATGGTCAAAGTGATGCTCTATGTGTGTGGCATGTGTGTAGGTCCAAAAATGCCAAAAAAACTCTCTTTTTTTTTTGCCGTTCCGACCCCCGTCCCCATTTCCTGACTTTTGCCGTCCCAACCCCGTTCCCGACCCCGACCCGCCGTCCCATGTAACTATGTCAGGCACAGATGCAAGAGATTCGGGAAAAGGAAACTCTCTCAGTCTCTTCTTCTCCAAAGCATGACACACAAGATTTGCATGATGATAACATGAAGAATTGCATGATAATGACAAGCATGATGATTTGCACGAAGAAACTGTGATTGTTCACAAGGATGATGTGTTAGTTGATACTTTGTCTAGTGAAGCTAACCTCATTGCAGATTCGTTCAATCAGGAAGAACCGATCTTGGCTCTCGAGCCTAGGTCCAGAGAACCCCCACAGGAACTATTATGTGTTCGAATGATTAGTCAGCACGCATTGTTCGAGTGTTTCATTCATGATCGTTTCCTGTATTTTAGTCAGCGTCTTTCTGTGATCCCTTTTCATAGGCATGTCATATTGTGCGTTGAGCACGATTCACTCATGAATGAGCTCAAATGTTTGCAGATTTCTCATGAAAAGCTCAAAGGTATGCATTCAAGGAAGTCACATTCCATGTCTCTTCCTTGGTATGACACAATCGTAGAAAGAGCACGAGAAAGATTGAGCATCAAGCATCGGCATTTCCATTGTGTTTTGCCACACTTGATTGATTTAGATCAGAAAGAAAAGATTTGATCTCATTGTTTGTATGAGTTTGATAAACGGTTTGGCACTCCGTCTCTATGTTCATCTACATTGCATACACAGTCTATAGAGAGGACAAGAGCTTTTCCAATCACTTTACATGGAATGGGCATTGGGTATGTCCATGTTTTTGTGTTGGAAGTGGTTTCAAGAATTTTCAGCCTAGGAGATTCTTGAAGAAGGTAGACGCATGACTATAGACGAAGTGGAAGCATTGAAGATGACTTTGTCGCTTTCGGCGCGGCCCAAAGAAGAAGGCATTGCAGACCTTTATGAAGTTCAAGTATTGCATGACCCACGCATCAGAGTGGGCCGACGAAGAGTCATTCACAGGATTCCAGACCCTGTTGGCGATCTCCCTCGACGACATACAGTTCGGTACCAGTACCTCACTTTGAAAAGGAGGGGATCATGTCACGTGCACATCTAACCCTATGTGTACGTGGACAAGCTACTTCATGACATGGGTTCAGTTCAGTTAGATTAGGAAGTGATCTGGCACTTTTGTGAGTCTGTTTGCAAACCGTGCATGTCCAGACACTTAGATTAGATGCATATCCTCTAGTTGCACACAGCATGATCATCAGATTCCATCAGAACCCATCAAGAGCATTTTTACAGTGCATAGACTTATTTTCCCTATTTTTGACATTTTTCACTTATTATTTTTAAGTGATTGTTGGTGGAAACTGGGTAGGGCAATTTTCACAAGCAAGTATATCAAGAAACCTAGCGCTAGCACTTCTGGGTAGAAGAGGCAGCAGGAACTTTCCGTTCAACAAGCACCTTCTCAACAAGGACCCCACCCGGCAGCTTACCTAGCGTTTTGTGCATCAAGACCCCAAATCCAGCCTAGCGTTTTTGGACAAGATCAGCCCTTGGAGTTTTTGCATTGCAGATCAGCCCGGCAGACAGCAGAAGAACAGCCTAGCATTAGCAGTTTGCACCCGCAGATCAGCCCTAGCGTTAGCAGATTGACACAGCAGGATCCCAATTCAGCCTATTGTTTTTGCATCAGCCAGAACCTAGCGTTTTTGCAGATCTTCGCGACAGAACCACAAGAGGAACCAGAGTTTTCACTTTGTAGCAATCAGACATCGCAGAACAAGTCCCGAACCTCGCAGATCTCACCTTTCCACTGCAGATCCTCACCACACGTTTAGATCCCGCGAAGTTTGCAGTTTCAGCCCGGAAAACACAGATTTCAGCATCTGCGTTTTCAGCGCGTCATTGTCACATCGTCGCCATCGACATCGTCATCAACATAGAGTCAAAATTCAGCAGATACAAGATTTGCAGATTTCAGCCCTTGGCATTTTCAAATTTCAGCCCGTTTCATCATCGTCCTCATCGTCGTCGACATCGTCGGCAAGTCCAAGCATTGTAGAGATTTGTGCAATCAATAGTAGACCGCTCTCGCCATAGAGAGTGGGGCCTTCGGAGGAGGGTTTGACAACATTCTGGTGTCATATTCTTCTCTCTCTATCTCTCAATCTCAACACCTTCATTCACAGTGTTTATCCACTTTGTTTGTGATCACTTGCACTCTCTCATTAAAGGAATGGAAGGCTCTCCCTTCCATAAGTAAAAGGAACCTTGAGCATAGTTCGGAGCACTCATCTTGAGCAAAGTTCAACATTCAATTCCATTGCACCTTACATTGGTATCAGAGCTTTGGCAGTGGTCTATATCACTCAAGGAAAGAACCACCGAAAGTTTTTTTGTTTGTTGCGGTCGCACGTAACCCAAGTCCTCATAGGCGTGTCGATTCCTAATCGTGTTTTTGAAGAGTGACAGGAAACCCAAGAAAGAAGTGCTTGTCCAGCCTCCCCTTGTTTCTCTTTTCACTCATTGAGAGCGGACCGTGCACTTAGCGGCCGGCCAATGGACGTGAGGTGGGAAAAAGCAACCTTGGTGTGAGCACAAGGCCGCTAAGGGGTGCGCCCGCCGGAAAGAGAAGAGCTCGGGTGAAGAGAAGATCCTTCTCTAGCACAGATTCCAAGCTAAAGAAGAACCTCAAGACTCTGGAACCTCAAGAACCCAAAACCCACAAGAACCCAAGTTCCTCGTGAACTTAAGAACCCACGACTTCAGTGGATGGTCATCACCCGAAGCGGATTGGATACTTCGCATGGAGGTGGTGAGCATGGGAGTGGCGAAGAAGAGTTTTCCCCACTAGGAGAACCTTCCCCTTCCCCATCTACGCCAAGGATTGCACTAACTCCTATAGAGGCTTTCGACAAGATGATGAAGGACAGGAAGTTAGAACGCGAAGCAAGAGAAGCAGAAAGAAAGGCAAAACACAAAGAAAGAATGGCAGCCATAGAGTATAAATACACAGAAAGAATGGCAACCATAAATCGTGAGCGCGAAAAAAGAGAAGCAGAATTTGATCATGAGAACAAAGCAAGAAAAGCAATAAACGATCGACACATGAAAGAGATGTTGCAAGTGCAGGCACAGATGCAAGAGATTCGGGAAAAGGAGACTCTGTCTCTTCTTCTCCGAAGCATGACACACATGATTTGCATGATAAGGATAAGCATGATGATTTGCATGATCAAGATGTGATTTCTCACAAGCATGATGATTTGCAAGAAAAAGATGTGATTGTTCACAAGGATGATGGTTTAGTTGATGCTTTTTCTAGCGAAGCTAACCTCATTGCAGATTGGATCGATCACGAACAACCGATCTTAGCACTCGAGTTGAGGTCCAAAGAACCCCCACAGGGAGTATTATGTGTTCGAGTGATTAGTCAGTACGCATTGTTCGAGTGTTTCATTCGTGATGCTTTCCTATATTTTAGTCACCGTCCTTATGTAATCCCTTTTCCTAGGCATGACATTGTACATTGAGCACGATTCACTCATGAATGAGCACGGATGTATGCGGATAATTCATGAAAAGATGAAATGTTTGCACCCAAGGAATTCACATTCCATGTCTCTTCCTTGGCATGACACAGTATCAGAAAGAGCACAAGAAAGATTGAGCATCAAGCATCGGCATTTCCCTTATGATTTGCCACAGTTGATTGATTTAGATCAAAAAGTCAAGATTCGACCCCATTGTTTGCGTGTGTTTAATGAACGGTTTGGCACTCCGTCACTTTGTTTATCTACATTGCATGCACAGTTTTTTCGAAGGAACGCGTCGTTATCACATCGTCAGTATCGACATTGTCATCGACATAGAGTCAGAATTCAACAGATACAAGATTTGCAGATTTCAGTCCTTAGCGTTTCCAGATTCCAGCCCGTCTCGTCGTCGTCAACATCGTCGGCAAGTCCAAGCATTGTAGAGATTTGTGCAATCAATAGTAGACCGCTCTCACCATAGAAAGTGGGGCCTTCGGAGGAGGGTTTGACAACATTCTTGTGTCGTCTTCTTCTCTCTATCTCTCGGTCTCAGCACCTTCATTCACAGTGTTTATCCACTTTGTTTGTGATCACTTGCACTCTCTCATTAAAGGAACGGAAGGCTCTTACGGCTCTCCCTTCCGTAAGTAAAAGGAACCTTGAGCACAATTCGAAGCACTCATCTTGAGCAAAGTTCAACATTCACTTCCGCTACACCTTACAGTACATTACATTTACGCAATCAAAAGCAAATACAACATCGGCAACGGTGTGGGGGGCCCTTGAGAGGGTTGGTTGGGACCCCACCAGGTCTCTCTCTGTCTCTCTCTCTCTCTCTCTCTCTCTCTCTCTCTCTCTCTCTCTCTCTCTCTCTAAAAGAAACCATCATTCGTGCTAAGTAGCATGCATTCAAACAAGGAAAGAAGTAAAGGAGGTGTGCAATCTAGATCTTGGCACCATTTCAATTCCGCTACACTTGACATTGGTATCTTGTGATTTTGCACTAATCAGCTTATTTTTGAAAAAAAAATCTTATGTAGTGTTTGAGTGTGTGTTTTAGAGTTTCGCCCAAGGACGTTTCTCTCCTCGTCGGATAGATCTTTAAGGTCTCTTGGGATAGTTTCCTACAACGTTAAAACAATCTTCTTCTTTTTCTTCTCACTCAGAGAATTGCAGGACCTGCCATTGCACGTAGGATCGTGCGCCTTGAGCATAGGAAATGCAAGCACTATATACCAGGGGTTACAGTTGTGGTGCGTCTGCGAGAGGGTAGTTGACTTGGTGTGCACGCTCGATCACCTCAACATAAAGAAATCCTAGCATGAAATATTTGCAATCATAAATTCTTCGACATGACAGATCGCATCATTGAAGACATGCATTGGAAACATGAAGATGTTGATTGCGAGTATCAGGATTTGTTAGTGGCCTATGACGACAAAAAAAGGTGCCATCTAGATCAGCCTATTAGCTTTGGAGTCTTAGCATTGTTTCAACAACCAGATCTCCCATTAGCCTAGAGAATTCCATCATTCCAGAAGAGGCATTACATCATCATCTATCAATACACATCTTTGGCCGATGGTGTGAACCAAACTGCAAACCGGATGGACGCGCGTCAAGTGAATGGTTCGATATGCAAACGGTGATGCCCACAAAGGTTACTGGCCAGCCTATGCTACCCCTATGCGGGATGATTGGCGAGAGCAATGCTGAATGGGAGATGAAGATGGATATGTCCTTCAGAATGCCCACGAACCATGGCAAGTCCTCTATATGATGTCTCATGAAACCGACAAGTAATCAAAGGTAGGGGCTCCTCTTGGGACATTGACTAGATTGCCGTATGATGGAAGCTCTAGATAAATCCTCGTCTTTGCAACGAATGTGGTTGCGAATGTAGGCTCACTATGCCGGCAAACTCTCGTGGTGGTTGCCTTGGATTGGAACCTTTTGGCTCCGGAGTTGGTGTAGCAAAGGTTGGCCTATAAGCAACAAGGGAATCGCTTATCCAGCAAGAAGTCCAATGTTTGAGAGTAGATATATCATCACAATCCCTGTCTCTTGGACATTTCCACATCGCCTTGGGGAGCCTCTCTTTATAAAGTAGCCATGGAGGACATCATCTAGAAGGTCTGTCACGTGACACATCCAACCCTATGTGTCCGTGGACAAGCTACAGCATGATCAGGGTTCAGTCAGTCCAATCAATCTAGATTAGAAGTGATCTAGCACTTTTGTGAGTCTATTCGTAGACCGTGCATGCCAAGTCACTTAGCATAGATGCATATCCTCTGATTGCACACAGCATGATCATCAGTGTTCCCTTCAGAATCCATCAGATTCAGTGAGGGGAATTTTCCACTGCATTTAGCCTATTTTCACTTTATTATTTTTAAGTGACTTTCCAACAAAAGTAGGTAGGGCAATTTTGCTAAGTTAATATATAAGCAAACCCAAGTTAGCACTTTCTGGCAGAAGAGGCAGCAAGAGCTTCCCGCTCAACAGGCAACTTCTCAGCAGAACCCGCAGTACCCTCAACACCCGCAAGGCCTTGGCGACCTCCCTCCCCAAGCCTAGCGTTTTTCAGTTCTCATCACCATCAAGACCCCACGATTTCTTGGCGTTTTCCCTTGCAGTCATCGCCAACAACTTCAGTACCCTAGTGTTTTTGGCCATGAGCACTAGCTTCCCTAATTAGCCAGCGTTTTTACTAACGCTCAGCCATCATATCAGCGTTTTTGGTTTTCAGCCATTGCGACAGCAGAACAGCAGCGTTTTCAGCCTATAGCAGAGCAACAGATTCAGCCCTAGAAGCATTGCAGATACCTCCATTTTCAGCCCTCGAAAACGCAGCCAAAACAGTCATTTTCAGCCACCGAAACAGTGCCGAAATTCAGCAGATAGAAGACCACAGATTTCAGCCTTAAAGTCGTCGTCGTCATCACCGTCGTCGTCACCGGCATAGTCCTAGATTGCATCAATCCATTGCAACGTCATTGTACCACTTTGTGCAATCATAAGTAGACCACTCTCGCCGACGAGAGTGGGGCCTTCGGAGGAGGGTTTTACAACGTCTCTGGTGTCGTATCTCTCGTCTCTCTATCTCTCAATCTCATACACTTGCACGCACAGTGTCCATTCACTTTGTTTGTGATCATAGCACTTTCCATTAAGAACGGAAGGCTCTCCCTTCCATAAGAACAAAAGGAACCTTGAGCACAGTTCGGAGCACTCATCTTGAGCAAAGCGCAAACAATCATTCCGCTGCACCTAACATTGGTATTAGAGCTTTGGCAGTGTTCTGTATCACTCAAGGAAAGAACCACAAGAATCACAAGAATTTTTTTTGTTTGTTGCAGTCGCACGAACCCAAGTACTTGGGCGTGTCGATTCCTAATCGTGTTTTTTGAAGAGTGACAGGAATCCCAAGAAAGAAGGGCTTGTCCAGCCTCCCCTTGTGTCTCTTTTCACTCATTGAGAGCGGACGGTGCACTTAGCGGCCGGCCAATCGATGTGAGGTGGGAAAAAGCAACCTTGGTGGGAGCGCAAGGCCGCCAAGGGGTGCGCCCGCGGAAACGAGTAGAACTCGGGTGAAGAGAAGATCCTTCTCAAACGCGAATTGCAAGCAAAAGAAAAATTCAAGAACCTCAAGATCCTCAAGAACCCAAGAACCAAGACCCCCAAGAACCCAAGTTCCTCATGAACTTAAGAACCCAAGACCACAAGAACCCACGACTTCAGAATGATCATCACTCGAAGCGGACTGGATACTTCACTTGGAGGTGATGAGCATGAGAGAGGCGAAGAAGAATTTCCCCCACCAAGAGGTTTTTCCGACCCTCCCCCTTTTCCATCTACGACACCGATTGCACTAACTCCTATGGAGACTTTCGACAAGAGGATGATCGACAGGAAGTTAGAGGACAAAGTAAGAGATGCAGAACGAAAAGCAGAAATAGAGCGTGACCACGAAGAAAAGATGGCGGCCATTGAGCGTCAATACCAAGAAAGAATGGAAGCCATAGCGCGTGAGAACGAGCAAGCACGCTTGGAAGCCAAAGCAAGACAAGCAGAATATGACCGCGAGACCAAAGCAAGAATGCAAGAGATGTTGCCACTCTTTTCTCAAATGCAGGCACAGATTCAACAGGATCAGGAAAAGGAGACTCTCTCAGTCTCTTCTTCTCCAAAGCATGACACACAGGATTTGCATGATTATGGGAAGCATGATGATGATTTGATTGGCAATGATATGCATGATGATTTGGATGCCAACGATTTGCATAATGATTTGGATGACAATGACAAGCATCATGATTTGCATGATCAAGATGTGATTTCTCACAAGCATGATGCGTTGCATGAAGATGATGTGATTGTTCACAAGGATGATGTGTTAGTTGATGCTTTTTCTAGCGAAGCTAACCTCGTTGTAGATTCGATCAATCACGAAGAACCGATCTTGGCTTTTGAGTCAAGGTCCAAAGAACCTCCACAGGACGATTCGATCATTCAGGAAGAACCGATCTTGGCTCTCGAGCCTAGGTCCAAGGAACCTTCACAAGAAGTATTGTGTTCGCATGATTGATACGCACGCATTGTTCGAGTGTTTCATTCGTGATCGTTTCCTGTATTTTAGTCAACGTCTTTATGTGATCCCTTTTCCTAGGCATGACATATTGTACGTTGAGCACGTTTCACTCATGAATGAGCACGAACGTATGCGGATTGTTAATGAAAAGCTGAAAAGTATGTATGTAAGGAAGTCACATTCCATGTCTTTTCCTTGGCATGACACAGTTTCCGAACGAGCACATGAAAGTATGAGCACCAAGCATGGGCAATTCCATTGTGAATTACCACAGTTGATTGCTCTAGATCATAAGAGAAAGATTCGATCTCATTGTTTGCATGTGTTTGAACGGTTTGTCACTCTGTCTCTATGTTCATCTACATTGCATACAGTCTTTAGCGAAGACAATATTTTTTCCATTCACTTTACATGGAATAGGTATGTTCATGGTTTTGTGTTGGAAGTGGTTTCAGGAATTTTCAGCCATGGAGATTCTTGAAGGAGAAGGAAGCATGACTCTAGACAAAGTTGAAGCAAGGAAGGAGCCACAGAAGAGTTTGCGTCACTTTCGGCGCGGCCCAAAGAAGCAAGCGTTGCAGACCTTTATGAAGTTCAAGTACCGCACGACCCACACATCAGAGTGGGCCGGCGAAGAGTCTCTTCCAGGATTCCGGATGCTATTGGCGATCTCCCTCGACGCCATACAGTTCGGTACCAGTACCTCACTTTGAAAAGGAGGGGATGTCACGTGACACATCCAACCCTATGTGTCCGTAGACAAGCTACAACATGATCAGGGTTCAGTCAGTCCAGTCAGTCTAGATTAGAAGTGATATGGCACTTTTATGAGTCTATTCGTAGACCGTGCATGCCCAGTCACTTAGCATAGATGCATATCCTCTGATTGTACACAACATGATCATCAGTATTCACTTCAGAATCCATTAGATTCAGTTAGGGGAATTTACCAATGCATTTAGCCTATTTTCCCTATTTTCACTTATTATTTTTAAGTGACTTTCCAACAAAAGTAGGTAGGGCAATTTTGCTAAGTTAATATATAAGCAAACCCAAGTTAGCACTTTCTGGCAGAAGAGGCGGCAGGAGCTTCTTGCTCAACAGGCAACTTCTCAGCAGAACCCGCAGTACCCTCCGCACCCGCAAGGCCTTGGCGACCTCCCTCCCCAAGCCTAACGTTTTCAGTTCTCATCACCATCAAGACCCCACGATTTCTTGGCGTTTTCCCTTGCAGTCATCGCCAACAACTTCAACACCCTGGCGTTTTCGGCCATGATCACCAGCTTCCCTAATTAGCCAACGTTTTTACTAACGCTCAGCCATCATATCAGCGTTTTTGGTTTTCAGCCATTGCGACAGCAGAACAGCAGCGTTTTCAGCCTATAGCAGAGCAGCAGATTCAGCCCTAGAAGCATTGTAGATACCTCCATTTTCAGCCCTCGAAAACGCAGCCAAAACAGTCATTTTCAGCCACCGAAACAGTCGCGAAATTCAACAGATAGAAGACCACAGATTTCAGCTTTAAAGTCGTCGTCATCACCGTCGTCGTCACCGGCATAGTCCCAGATTGCATCAATCCATTGCAACGTCATTGTACCACTTCGTGCAATCATAAGTAGACCACTCTCGCCGACGAGAGTGGGGCCTTCGGAGGAGGGTTTTACGTCGTCTCTGGTGTCGTATCTCTCGTCTCTCTATCTCTCAGTCTCATACACTTGCACGCACAGTGTCCATTCACTTTGTTTGTGATCATAGCACTTTCCATTAAGAACGGAAGGCTCTCCCTTCCATAAGAACAAACGGAACCTTGAGCACAGTTCGGAGCACTCATCTTGAGCAAAGCGCAAACAATCATTCCGCTGCACCTAACAAGGCCATTCATTCAAGACGATCTTATGGCATCCATGGAGTTCGATACCTCTACCTCACTTTAAGCGAGAGAATGTCATGTGCACATGGCTCTGTGTGCCACGTAGAAAAGCTTCATCAGCTTCCACAACCAATTTTGCACCTATCCCTACATAGGAGTGTTTAGAATCCTAAGAGGATTAGTATCGGCAATTTTGTGAGCCTGTTTGTAGAACCTGCATGTCCAGACGAGTCCATTAGATTAGGTTTTCCAGTTTTGGAACCTTCTTGCATCAATGGATTGTACAAGCATTTTGACAAGTGTTAATACACTGTGGTGGACATCTGACATGACAAGTGTCACAAAGTAAGGACAGACTCCAGACAGAGAGGAGTCGGAGCCCTACTTAAAGATGCAGAAGAAGTTGTATCAAATTGCAGAATCAATCTGAGAGGCCAAAAATGAAAGGACACCAATTTTTATAAGTTGTACCAACTTATGGAGTCCTATCCTTTGGGGCCCAAGAGACAAAAGGCTAAAAGAACTCCATGAAGGCCGATGACATGGCAGTTGTACGGACGCCTGCGAATTGCATGATGACATGGCAGCTCTACAGACGCCCATGTTTTGCGCTGATAACATGGCAAGCCGTACAGATTTCCGCCTAGTGCGTTGGTAGCCCCTTGCACTAGCTTTTGGGCCAAGATGCTTTAGCCTTTTGAACCTGAAGCTTTTGGGGCTCTGCTTATGGGCATCCTTGGTAATGTTTATAAGAGCCCCTGGGGCCTCGCTCTACAGAGCATCTGGAGGCAGAGTGAGAATAGAGGATCCTCGAGAGTTGTACCTTGATGTGATCAATATTAAAGAAGAACGGTCAAAAACTGATGACTTGTCAAGCCACTAAAGATCGGAGCCAACCTACAGATCTCGGTCGAGAAGCCTAAACCCTAGAAGAAGCAACAGAAGAAGTTTTACCAACTTGCGAGATCCCGTTCCAGAGGGCCCTAGTGACCTAAAGGGATTAAACAAAGCAGGGCCACACACTATTGCGTAGCAGTTGATAACGCGGCAAGCCAATACGGACGTCCGAATTTTGCGTTGGCATGCTGACGTGGCAGCCTGCACGGATTTCCGGATTTCGCATTGACTATGCTAGTGTGGCACTTGTACGGATTTCCGTAATTTCGTTGGAAGCTGCCAGTTTTTTAGGCCATATGCTTTTGAGTTTAAAGCTTTTCATGTAACTTCTTTTCATGGCCAAGGGCATTTAAATATGAGCCAAGGGTTGATTCTCTGGCACACTTTCGTGTGGAGGTGCAGAGTCTGGAGTACCAACGTTGTACTGAGTTCAAGCAATATAAAGAAATACCGAAAGGGGCGCCAAGGTTTGGAGCCAATGCTCTTTTGGGGGGAATTCCGCCACTCCCCGTCTCGTGTGTCGTGCATCTTTTTCAATTCAGTTGTTATTTGAAGTGCTTAAAGTTGTTCACTCTGTTCTTTTCCGTTGGCACGTGATGTTCGTCCTCGTGACAAGTACTAAAAGGGGCGCCTTTGGGGCCAGTGCTTCTGGGCGCGGAACTCATGTCGTGTGGACTCTCTCTCTCTCTCTCTCTCTCTCTCTCTCTCTCCACACACACGTATATATACACACACATATTAAAGTTTAGTAATTTTGAAGTTTAAACTTTATGTTCATGTGTTGCTATTGATGTCTCGCTTGGACACTCCAAGCCCTGTGACAACGAGCATGTAGGTCTCTGGAGTGTCCAAGCATGTGACGACAAGCATGTAGGTCTCGTCCAGTCTGTTCATCAAATGGGTCACAAAATAGTGAGTTATCGTTAGAAACTCACATGTATGCACATTTGCACGACTTGGCACAAATTTCCCGAGTTGACCTAAAAATCCATTATAAAGGGAATCCATTACCCAACATTTCTCATAAGTTTTGCACACGCTAGTATTCAGCCCAAACTTTTTGCAACACATCTACATGATTGGCATTTTACTCCCGGATCCGTGATTTCAGTGGATCAAGCCAACGTTTTCAGTTTTCAGCCCTTCCCCTCGCCGAAATGGGCCCGGATCTCCTATTGCTAGCATCTCCGTTGCAGCCCGATACTTCGGCAACCCATTGAGCCTCTTCCTGGCCATTCCCTTGCCACATCAAGTGCATCCATTGCTACCCATCATCGGCATCATCATCATCTACGTTTTTAGCCCTGATTTATGCGACAGATCGGCTGCGTTTTTGCAGCCAGCTTTCAGCCTTCGATTTCTCTTACATTGGGAGTGTAGATCTACTCTTTGGTGGCCATCAGCAACCCCTCATCGAGAAAGATCCAAAGATACATCAAATCAGCCTTGAAGGTGCTTCATTTTGAATAGTTACCGCGGCGACATTCCCCATTTCAAATCAGTAGAGTCTGCATTGAGGTATCACATGTGTGTACATTCGATTTAAGCAATCAAAAGCAAATACCACATCGGCAACGGTGTCGAGGACCCTTGAGAGGGTTGATTGGGACCCATCGTGTGTCATTCTCCTTTTCACTCCTGTCTCTCCCTCTACACATCTTTGCCTCTCATTCCGTCTCTAAAAGGAACCATCATTTGTGCTAAGTAGCACACATTCAAGCAATGAAAGAAGTGAAGATTTGCGGAAGTGTAAAGTCTAGATCTTGTCACCATTTCAATTCCGCTGCACCGGACATAGATGCCTCCAATGAGGACGCCCCCACCTCCGTAAGTAATGCCCACAAATGTGCCTTCCAACACATAAATTGGGAATATAAAGAGTCACTGCCATAAAATAGGGTGTCCATCATAAACTAAAAATTGCCCAAGATCAACACACATGAGAGGAACGTCACAAGGCCAGGCACAACCACACAAAAGCTCTCTCTCCCTAGATCTAAGAGAAAAATCTAGGAGACCACTCTCACAGACTCTGAGGGAAGCTGGAACATTCTACAATATGCATATATACACACACATAAATACTTAGATGACCCAAGGAAAAGCCAATATTCATCTCTAAAGAATAGTGCGAGTTTTAACACACATGGTAGTCCCATCTATTGAGAAAAGACAAAAATTAACTAACAACTGAAGGATTTCCATAGATGGTAGATGATGGTAGTCCGTCTATCAAGAAGACAAAAATTAACTAGCAATGGAAGGATTTCCATGAATGTGGTCAAAGGGTCATAATGCTTTATAAACAACTGAAACCAATAGCATCCTAAGACTGCACATATCTTGACAAACTAAAAGGACACCCAAACAGAGGTAATTGTGGTCTGAGCTGAATTGATTAGAAGGCAACACGAAATTGGCAACAAATGATCTTCAACATCAACATAACCAGTGTTTAAGAGTGTGAAAGTGAAGCAAAAAGAACATAAGGTTTATAACCTCAGAAGGCCAGTAAAATTGCAACCAAACAACAGTGCAAGAGGTAAGTTATCATTACATAAAGGCCAATAACTTGACAATTTTGCACAGTAGCTTACCAAGGCGAATCAAGCATATACCTTTTTAGCATGCAAGGAGGAGCTAATTTCTCGAAGAGCTTTAGCACCGCGCTCAAGAGCTTCTGGGTCAAAGCCAGCGGCACTGGTGCGGGGGTAATCATTACGTGGTCGTTGTTCCTCAGGAGGAGAGGCAGGAACTGAAGGCGGTGCAGAAGCTGCCTGAGCAGGAGGCGGCGAGCTAAGGAAAGAAGGTAAAAAATAGGAACTATCCTTCAACTTCTCTGCGTGTGCAGGCTGAAATGAGTATAGCAGGAAGGTGCCCCCGCCAACAACAGCCGTAAGGCCCACATTCACTGCGTTGAAGCCCTTCACTCTCCGGCTCGCCATAGCTAAACGATGCATCTTTGCGTGCGCTACCTGCGATTGTTTGATACGCCTTTCGAACTAAACCCAAAACCCCTAGGTGAGACTGGACATAGTCCAATTTTTGAGTGGAATAGAACACCAATGCACATTGCCATATCGCCCTCAAAAAACTCGTGTTGTTGAGAGCTAAAATAGGTGACTTACGGAGATGGCATGCTGCATGGTCAAAAGACAAGATTTGCCAAATGGGTTTTGGTTTGAGGCTTTCTTTTGTGCTACATATATACTAAATAGGTGTCCTACTAAAGCACTGCAATCTATCACACCATATGAGGTTTGGCATGATCAGCCAATTTTCGATGCAAATCTACAAGATGTAATGGATGAGGGTAGGGCTAAAAAGGAGTAGGCTAGAGGTATGCCAAAATGGTTGGTGCAAACCTTGTGTGTCATAAATTGGGTATACATTTGCTTAGTCGTGCTTGTTCAAGTTCTCAGCTTGCCGCTTATGCATCAGATTGGTATATACAAATCTACAAGATGTAATGGATGAGGGTAGGGCTTAAAAGGAGTAGGTTAGAGGTATGCCAAAATGGTTGGTGCAAACCTTGTGTGTCATAAATTGGGTATACATTTGCTTAGTCGTGCTTGTTCAAGGTCTCAGCTTGCCTCTTATGCATCAGATTGGTATGTTTTGGTTGTGTTTAGTATGAATGATGATAAAGAACTCTTATCATTTGTTCAAACAAAAAATTCAAGAAAGTTGTTGGTTGTAATGCAATCTGGGTATGATGCTATTATGAAGAATGGCACACCATCTTTGTGTGATTTGCCTAGAGGAGAAACGATCATTAGTACTAAGTGGATTTTTAAGGCTTAACATAAGCCTAACAATATTGTTGATAAACTTATGGCAAAAGGGTATGCCGAAGAGAAGTGCACTAATTTTGATGTGTCTAGACAAGGGTCTTAGTGGCTACGAACCAATGGGATTAGGGACTTGGAGGCTCCCTATTCCAGGAGTGCACACTAAACATAGGGGTCCTTCTAGTAGAGGCAACACCATCTATATGAACATGGTTGGGTGGGAATGTCATGTGCAATTCTAATCTCGCTCTTGAGGTGCAGGGTCATGGTCAATTATTCACCTAATGAGACTATTTCTCCTAGTGTCCCACTTGTCCTACAATTCGTGTGCTAAGAAGGCTTTGGATGGTTTGAAGCAAACTCCATATGTTGTTGGAGTCAGCCCAACTTGGGCAGCCACATATGGTGTGAACATGTTGTAATGCCTATAAAGGCTTAAGAAAAACCTAATTGAAATCTCTCTCTTTGTGTGCCTCTCTTATGTGCTCATTGCTACCTTATCTTCTTCTCCCTCTCCTCTACACCTATGTCTCCTTAGTGTTATCACCCACCATAGCTCCATCTCCACATATGGTCCATTGTGGCAAGGAATAGCTAGTGTAGACCTGATGTGTGTGGCCCAACCTCTTGTGTACATCCCCAACGTCTACACCGACGGCACAAGCAGCCAATCAAAAGGTGGAACCACCTACATAATGCACTTGGTGACATTGACAACGTGAAAAAAAAGCTATGTGTATGATACCAGGAGCTCTGTGTACAATACCAGGCTACATACACAATTCAAAGAACCACCACAACATGTATGGGCTCCACATATGTGCGGCAGCTGGCAGAGTTCTATTCATCAGCAGTGACATACTTTCTCTGAATAGCCATAGCTTATTTGGTAGGGAGTGTCGTCAGCAATCAAGAGCCCGACAAATTTGTGTTGGCAATCACGAGCTCGTAGCTATAATATGGGGTGCAGGAGAGATGAGCAAAGAAACTTGCACAAGCAGGAAAGATAAGTTTCTCTCTTTTGTGTGCCTCTCTTGTGTGATCACTGCTACATTATCTTCTTCTCCCTCTCCTCTACACCTATGTCTCCTAAGCGCTATCATCCACCATAGCTCCATCCCCACATATACTTGGTATGAAAGATTCATGCTTACTTGGTTGCACATTGACTTGAGAATAGTCCAATTGAGAGTACGTTGTACTCAAGCATGCAAATTTATATTTTGATCATTGTGCTCTATGTTGATGACACGTTGCTCACTAGACCAAAGGAGGGACAAATTAATGATTTTAAGGCTAATTTAAAATGACAAATTTGGGGCTTTTGCGATATTCTGTTTAACATGTATTGCTTTCTGTCAAACAAAGTACATTAAGATATTCTTGCATAGATTTGGCCTTGATGATTGCAAGCCTATTGCTACTCCTATGAAGATAGGTTTGAGGATTAGTATTCATGATGCTAGAGATTACTTTGATTTCTATTAGTAGGCTATTGGTTTCCCCGATATATTATGAGGCCAAATGTGCCTTCTTTTCTAGTTCCTTACAAGTTGTATCCCATCAATCCGTCTCTATCACTCCCTCTCCAATTGTCCCTACCATCCGCCCTGTTTGCAATGGACGCCACCTCCTGGCCCCGAGCGTCTCTCATTAAATCCACCTTTCGAGGTGTTCATGCAAACTTAGAGGTCACTCAACAAACTGCACAAAGAAGACAATAACAAGGTAGCCCACCCCTGGCCATTTGACTCATAGCCCACCTCTTGGGCTGTGTTTCAAATGGCCTAAAGTATTTGGCCAAATATGAGGAGCAGCTAGGTGATGACTAGTGCCACACGAGTTTGCTGGTAGAGAAGCGATACGTCATGGAGGCAAAGAGGAGAGAGGTTTGTGAAGCAACGAACTCCATCCACCAGTTCCTTGTGTTAGCCAAGGCATGTGAGCTTGCCCACCAAGATCAAGAGAATTGTGAGATTCTTGGACGTTGAGTGCCCTTATGCCCTTAGCCTACATTTTATGTTTCGATTGTAATGACTATGGTACATACACACCACTAAGAAAACTTTTGTTTTGAATAAAGGTTTTTTCTCTCCTTGTATTATGCATTTCTTGAGATGTCATTTCAATTCGTGCATTGTAAATTGCAATAGATTCCATTGGAATAGGATGGGTTTGGGACCTCCCTTTAGGAATTTCCTCGTCAATTCCCAAAAAACCCTCACCATTAAATGCTCACCCAAAAATATATGTTTATGAAAAACTTGAATTTTACACCAAAATCCTCGGATGACAATAAGTTCGTTCATTATGAACACCTTTGGTATTGCCATATAAGCAGATATCTATACAATGGATGATGGGACTAAGGCAATAGGAGAAGTGACCAATCACTCCATCCACCCTTGGTAGTAAGGGAAGATAAAGGGGACTATTTGATCAAACTTGGGAACGGCACCATCTTTCTCAAGAATCGCTTCTCGAAAGCCATGAACATGTGGGGGGAAATTTTCCACATGGATGTTCCAATTCAAAGTAAAACTTCACCTAGGAGCCCCAATCCTTTTATCAACCCTTAAAAGATCTAGAAACCAACTCCAACATCTTTAACTCATATCTAGGAATCGAATATGTTTAGCACCCCCATTTAGTAGATTTCCAAACCAAGGAGAGCATTAACAAAGGCTTGAAGCCACCCCTATGACACCTCCTCCTCCTTCACTGTATCTTGTCACAAACGCTAGATACATACACATAGAGAATAATGCAACTACCCTTCATGCTATCAAATTATACATACTCACTGGATACCAAGTTACTGAATACAAAAGAACAACCCACAACACCTTTCCCTCATTTTGAACAATAAACACTTCCACAGACTCTCATATCAATTAGAAACACACAACAACTATGGCACAAGACATTCACGCTACATTTTAGGGATTCATTTTAATCAGTTACATTTGCAATTTAGGAGAACAACCCCTTATATAGAATTTTAAACCTCATACTGTTTTTTCACATCTCCACTTGTCCTAAGGTCTATTCAAGCCGCAATATCCTCCTCCTAGACCTGGCACATCCTGATGGTCGATCTTTCCAAAAGTAGACTTGTTTGTCACTATCCCTGATCAAGAACATATTAGTGCTAGAGCACTACATAGAGTGCAAAGCAAAATGCCCTGAACTTAATTTAAGATGTGAAAATAAAAACTACATAGACACCAAACACCACTCTATTTTCCCAAAAATTTACAAACAAATCCCATTATGGTCACATGCCAATATTTAGAAATCATTATATACAAACACATGCAATCCACCTCATACAAGATAAACTTGTGAAATCAACAATGGATAAGCATACTGAATCTTTTTGAGAACAAATTCAACTTCAACTTTGCAAATTCTGAAATTTGCATGAAAATCTTAAATTTTTGAAGTTTTTGATAGTCTCATTTTTGAAATTTTTCATGAAACAAAAAATCTTTATATGTCTGAAAATCTATAAATTCAGCTTCATATAACCCGTCCAAATAGTTAAACTAGTTCCTAGAATGGCACAAAATCTAATTCAAATGAAAAAGACACTCGTTCTTCTTAGAATCGGACATATGAGAAAAAGTAGAGTAAAAACAACTCTTTTGGGACTCAATCATCTTGGTCGTCAAACTATGCATATTCATCATCACAAGAAATATCCAAAACATGGCATCTTTCTTAGATCCATTTGAGTTTTGCAAAAGCAAAGTTAGCAATGTTACCATATACATGTGGTAGTGATGTGTGTGAACACACTAGGACCGTCGGGGCATTTTTTCCCTCTTTAGGAGATTTTTTCCCCCGAGCATTGTATATACGCCCATCACTCTAGGGCTATCCATCTTTCCATTGCACATTAAGTAACACACTCTCTATTGTGTGTCTTGAGCTTCCTTCGTCTTCTCCAAGCTGTGTGCGTTTCTCTGCAACCCTAATTCCAACAATTGGTATCAAAGCAGGTTGAGTCCTCCCGGGCTTAGTCGCTAGCTGCTCTAGCACACGCCTGCTCACTTTCTCCGATTTCAGTGATCTTTGGCAAGCGTTTGCAGGTCGACAAAAATTTTGGGGCTCGTAGAGCTTAGTCTGCTCAAATTTTTGATTTGGGCTCATTTCGGCCTCCGTTTCCACTACAGGCAGTACTACACAGGCTATTTCGTCATTTTGTGCAGAATTTTTGTCAGTGCCGTTTTCTGCATAATAGGTGCCTCATAGTCTTCTACGGTTTGTGCTGTATAGCACGTGTTGTTCCCACTTTGTTTCTCCTATTTTCGGGCAGTTTTCACATCAGGTGCAACATTTACCATGGCTGAAAACAACACATATGTGTTCAAGATGTTTGTTGTGCTAAGGACAGGTTGGATGGGGACAACTACCCTATGTGGGCTTATATGATGCAACATGTTCTTGTGTCAAAGGGCGTCTGGAACATTGTGCAGGGCATTGATGTACGTCCTGGTTCTGAGGATGTAGGCGATGTTGAGGATGTTGCAGGTCTTGCTGCAAGGATTGCTACTATTAGAGTTGTTTTGCCTAGAGTAGAACAAGCTTGTTGGGATGTAAAGGATGCGCAGGCTCATGCATTGATTGCATTGTTTGTGAAGCGCACCATTGTTCCTCACATTCGTTCAGCAAAATCTGCAAAACAGGCTTGGGATATTCTAGCAGGTCTTTATGCAAGTCGCAATGAGGCTAAAATTGCTTTGTTGCGTAAAGAGCTGGAGTCGAAGATTATGCATGAGGAAGATGATATGGACACTTTCCTTGCTGGTGTCAAGGATATCAATGAGCAACTTATTTCTGCAGGTGAAGTCATTTCAGACAGTTCCCTTGTGCAGACTGTTCGTGATGCCTTACTAGATTCCTACCAAACTTTTGCTAGTACTTGGAGACTGATGACCCAAGGAAATCCTAAAGTTGTCAAGTTTGATGCATTATGCACATTGCTATTGCAAGAGTCACTTTCCAGAAAAAAACAGGACTAGATAGCGTGCAGTTGAACGGGCTTTTATTGCTTCTCAAAGAAAGGGTGGTAAAAGCAATGCAGCCACTTCTTATGGTTCTGCTGCGAGTGGCAAAAATTCTGTTCCTAATGCTTCTGCTGGCAGCAATTTGTCTGGAAATTCTGGTGATAAGGGCAAAAAGAAGATGCGTTGCCATTATTGTAAAGCTAATAATCACTTGATCAAGTCGTGTCCTAAGTTGAAGGCCAAAGAGGCTAAGAAGAAAGAGGGTGGTTCCACTGCAAATGTTGGTTCCACTACAAATGCAACCATTGTTGAGTCTTCTGTGAAAGGAGATTGTGTTGCTGATGTTGATGTAGAATGGGCTTTTAGCGCAGAGTGCACTTACAATCCTGTTGTCCATGATGCATGCTTGTCAGTTGCTGCAGGTTCACATGTGTGGTATTTCGACAGTGGTGCTACAAAGCACATTACCTCACATCGTGAAATATTTACCTCTCTCGAGTCTGTCCCTCATGGGAATTCAGTCACTTGTGCCAACAATGCCTCTTATCCGGTTCAGGGAGTTGGAAAGATTGTGCTTACTGCTGCAAATGGTAGTTCCTTCACACTTGTTGATGCACTTTATGTACCTGGGATCAAGAAGAATCTCTTGTTTGTATCCGCACTTGCTAGACTTGGACTTGTAGCCAAATTTGTGGATGACAGATGTATAGTTCATGATCTCAGTTTTGGTGATGAAATTGTTGCATCTGGCCTTTTGTGCCATGGGTTGTATAAGCTCACTTTGTATGACAAGTGTGGACAAAATTTTGCAAATGCTGTTGTAGATTCAAGGGCTATTTCAGATGCAAAACTTTGGCATGCATGTTTTGGTCATCTGAATTTTGCCAGTTTGCTGCGTTTGCAAAAATATGATATGGTTGCTTCTTTGCCGCCTCTTGAAGCACCTGTCAAACATGTTTGTGAAGGCTGTATTTTGGGTAAGATGCAGCGTTCTAAGTTTCCAAAGTATGGTTCAATTTGGGCCACATGCAGGTTGCAGCTTGTGTATAGTGATGTTTGTGGGCCCGTGCAAACTCCGTCCTTGGGCAATTACCTTCACTTCGTGACTTTCATTGATGATTACTCTAGGCATGCATGGGTATTTCCGCTTAAAGCGAAGTTCGAAGTTTTTATGTGCTTCAAACAATTTCTGGTTATGGTTGAAAATGTCTCGAAATGTACTATGAGCACCCTCCGTTCCGATCGAGGGGGGGAGTATATGTCTCATGAATTTAATGCATTTTTGGCTAGTCGTGGGATAAAACACCAACGTACAATACCTTATACACCTCAGCAAAATGGTGTTGCTGAGAGGAAAAACAGGTCACTGACAGAAATGGCACGATGTATGGTCAAAAATCAAGCTTTGCTGCATTCTTTTTGGCTTGAGGCCATCATGTGTGCCACTTATGTACTTAACAGGTGTCCTACGAAAGCTTTGCAGTCTATTACTCCATATGAAGCATGGCATGATAGAAAGCCTTCTATTGAGCACATGCGTGTTTTTGGTTGTTTGGCATATGCTTTGGTGCCACAAACACAACCCATAAAATTGGATGATAAGGCTGTCAAATGTATTTGTGTTGGTTATAGTGCTGAAAGAAAAGGTTGCAGGTTATCATCCGCAAACAAAGCGTATTTTGGTTTCACGGGATGTAGTGTTTGTGGAAGATTCTATTGAGCCCTTGCTATCATGTACTAGAGACAATAATGTAAGCTCACAGGAAATTTATGACACTTTTTTGCCTCTTTTCAGTGGTGGAAATACGAATGTAATTTCCAATGAGGAAAATGTACAGCCTATGGGGGTTTCTGAAAATGTTACAGATCAGCCTATTACTGATGCAGATGTACATGATGTACTTGATGAGGAAAGGGCTGAAAATGAGCAGGCTAGAGGTATGCCAAAATGGCTGGTGCACACTTTGCGTGACAGTAAATTGGATGCACCTTTGTCTAGTCGTACTCCTTCAGGCTCTCGCCATGCATCTTGTGCATCAGATTGTTATGCTTTGGCTGTGTCTAGCTTACATGATGTTGAGGAGCCTCTGTCTTTTGATGAAGCACATAATTTAAAAAAATGGATGGCTGCCATGCAATCAGAATATTATGCACTTATAGAAAATGACACATGGACTTTATGTGATTTGCCTCCTGGCAAAAAGGCCATTGGTACGAAGTGGGTTTACAAGTTGAAACACAAGGTAGATGGTGAGATTGATCGCCATAAGGCTCGACTTGTTGCAAAGGGTTATGCACAACAAAAAGACATAGATTATTGAGAGACTTTTGCTACCACTTGTCGTATGACTACTGTGTGTTTTCTATGTGCATTGGCAGCTCATTTTGGTTGGGATGTATATCAATCAAACATTGTTACTGCTTTCTTGAATGGTGACATATTTGAGGAAGTTTATGTAACACAGCCTTGTGGTTTTTTCATAAAAGGACAAGAGGACAAAGTGTGCAGATGTAAGAAGGCTTTGTATGGGTTGAAGCAATCTCCTCGTGCTTGGTATGAGAAAGCTGATACTCATTTGGTCAAACGAGGCTTTCGTAACAATCCAACAGAAAGCACATTGTATGTAAAGCGTGAGGGTGATGTACTTCTCATTGTGGTTCTTTATGTCGATGATTTGCTGATCATTGGACCAAATGAGAGACATATTGCTGAATTTAAGGCTGATTTGAACGCTACTTTCAAGATGAAAGATTTGGGGCTGTTGCATCATTACTTGGGTATACAGTTTAAGCAGTGATGGTGGTATTGCCTTGTGTCAGAAAAGTTACATAGAGACATTGATATGTAAGTTTGGACTTGAGGATTGCAAACCTATTGCCACCCCCATGGAAACAGGTTTGAAGTTGAGTCTACATGATGCTGACGATCCTGCTGATGTCACTCTTTACCAAACTGCTGATTGGTTGGCTCATTTATGTATGCAACACGAGGCCAGATATTCAGTTTGTAGTCTCACAGGTCAGCAGATTTATGCATAGCCCAGGGTCTAAACATTGGCAGGCTTTCAAGAGGATTTTCCGCTACCTTAGTGGCACTTTACATCTTGGCTTGTTTGATCCCAAGGGGGGATCATTACCGCCAAACTTACATGCTTTTTCGGACTCACATTGGGCTGGTTGTTTTGACATGCGAGTGTCCACAAGTGGTTTTTGTTTCATGCTTGGCGTTCATGTATATCATGGTTGAGCAAGAAGCAACCTACCGTGGCCACTTCGAGTTGTGAGGCTGAGTACAGGGCAGTCTTCACAGCTACGGTTGAGTGTTTATGGCTCAGACGCCTTATGGCTGATTTGGGTGTTGGACAAGACACTGCCAACACTATCTACACTGACAGTCAGAGCGCATTGGCAGTTGCGAGGAACCCAGCTTTTCATGCTAGCACAAAGCACATTGAGGTGCATTACCACTATGTCAGGGAGAGGCTCTCAGCAGGAGAGATCAGCTTGGCTTATGTGCCAACATAGGAACCTTGCAGATCTTTTCACAAAGGCATTGTCTCGTGAGAAGCTTGAAGCTTTCCACAAAGCTTTGGGCTTACTCCCATTTGTAGACTGATCATGTCCTCAGGGCATGGCACTTCCCTTTACTCATGTGTTAGCTCTCATTCACCGCATCACTCCAGGGGGGGGATTTGTTACCATATAGATGTGGTAGTGATGTGTGTGAACACACTAGGACCGCCGGGGCATTTTTCCCCTCTTTAGGAGGTTTTTTCCCGCGAGCATTGTATATACGCCCATCACTCTAGGGCTATCCATCTTTCCATTGCACACTAAGTAACACACTCTCTATTGTGTGCCTTGAGCTTCCTTCGTCTTCTCCAAGCTATGTACGTTTCTCTTCAACCCTAATTCCAACAAGCAAAACCCTCTTTGCTTGATCTTTCAAAATCTGATCCAAAGAATAAGAAACATGAATCCCTAAGTTTGGTGACTCATTATTTTGCATCTGAAAAGTTAGATCTTCAACTTTTGCAATAAGAGAAAATGAGTTATCCACTTCAGACACAAAAGTCTGATCTTCAAAAACTCCAACATGAGAAATATCTCCAACTTCATACTTCAAGAACATGTTCATACAACTCATAAACTTGAAGTAAAAGAGGGTTGATGTTGAAAATAAACTTTGCCACTATCAATCAATGCTTCTTCAACATCTCCAACACTTGTGAACATGGATTAATCACTTCAGAACCAACTGTAAAATCAGCTTCTTCAAAAATCTCATTTTCTTGACTTTGTGGAGCTTCAACGAACAAATTTACAATTTGATTTTGTTTTCTCACATTTTGCTTCAATTTAAATCCAAAAATCAACAAATTACACATCTTCACAATCTTTTGGGGAAAAAAAGCAATTCGCTCCATAGCAAAAATATCAAGAACACGAAATTTGAATTTTCCAAAGTCAAATTATTGAAATTTGCGTGCATCTTCTTGTTATTCTACACTCAAGAAACACTCCCAGCATGTCATATTGATCATTGGCTAAAATGCAAAAAATTAGGTTAACAGTCTAATTTTGAACTATTGGATCAAGGAACATTTCATTCAATAGCAAAGAGTTGTTTTTTGCATATGTGTGAAGTTATGGCATGTGCTTGACCAAAGGGGTGGGGCTATTTTGCATCATGGTTAAGTTGATGGTTTGATGTCATATGACGTATGGAATCTCATGGATGAATGAGGATGCCTCATGTGCATGTGTATACTCCATTCCACCCTTCAAGGTCAAAACTAGCTCTATGTGCTAGGGGGGTGAGGTGTGGTCATAGTGCACCGCTTATGCATGGTTAAACATTGTCAAAATGGGATTTTGAAGTTATGTTTAGTCGTTGATTAGAATTATTTTATGCATAAAAACGTTCATCTCTTAAGAACGATGTGTTGGATTCAATTTGATTGCAGTGAGTATGGTCAAAGCTCCAAATGTGGGAGTTGGTTCAGTAAGTATTATGGTTTATGTTCAAGGGCTCATATCCCTCATGGGAAAATGGTTGTATTTTTTATTGTGAAAGGTGGTGTGGCTCTTGATTTTTATTTATTTTTGCATATGGTTGTGCTGCCAAACTTTTTACAACCATGTTATGTGCTAAAGTGGTTTTGCGGGATTGGATGTGCATCACCCTGAATTGGATAAAGTGCTCACCCATCTGATGGGATTGGATTGTGGTTTATGGTCTTGGAGTGTATTATGAAGTGGTTTTGATGGTTTATGGTGGATGTGTAAGAGTAGAGACCCTGGACTATCGTTGGTGGATGCAAAGCGAGGGTATATCTTCATATGCTTGGCCAAGACGCTCTAGGCTATTTTGTGCAGATGCAAAG
The DNA here is from genome assembly GCF_014529385.1 of Adiantum capillus-veneris. NCBI lineage: Eukaryota > Viridiplantae > Streptophyta > Polypodiopsida > Polypodiales > Pteridaceae > Adiantum > Adiantum capillus-veneris. The sequence goes on from NC_140931.1 coordinate 38,587,699, forward strand.
TGAGGGACTCTCTCCAAATGCAATCGCATACACTTGCATCTTGAAGCTTTGGGTTGTTTTTTTATGGATGCAAGGTGTCTCTCCATACTCTTGGCCAAGAAGATTTGGGCTATTTTTCGCGAATGCAAAGCAAGGGTGTCTCTCCAGATGCAATCACATACACTTGCATCTTGAAGGAAAGAGCCTCGATAAGGAAACTCTCGGCTGTTCTCATCACATGCAAAGAGAGGGCTTCTCTCCAAATGCAATCACATCTTGAAGGCATGTGACATTATGCAAGATGCTTATATAGGCAAAATAATTCACGATGATATTGTTAGTTAGGGTTGTTGAAAGAAACCGTTGTGCTTGGCACTACCTTGCTTGACATGTATGTCAGATATGGTGCACTTCATAAAGCACAAAAAGTGCTTAAGGAGCTTCCTATTTGGGACTTGGTTTCTTGGAATGCATTGATTCAGGGATATGCCCAACTTGGGTAGGGCCAAGATGCTCTGGGCTATTTTTGGTAAATGTGAAGTGAGTGTGTCTCTCCAAATGTAATCACAGATGCTCTAAGCTATTTTTGACAGTTGTAGAGAGAGGGGATATCTCCAGATATCAGCATCAGGAAGCTTTGGGTTGTTTTTGATAGATGCAGAGAGAGGGCATGTCTCCAAATGCAATCACATATGCTTGCATCTTGAAGCTCTAGGCTATTGTCAATGGATGCAAAGCAAAGATCTCTCCATACATTTGGCCAAAAATCTTTTGGCTATTTTTGGCAAATGCAAAGTGAGGGTGTCTCTCCAGATGCAATCACATATGCTTGCATCTTGAAGGGAAGGGTCTGGGTCAGAAAGATCTTGGCTATTTTCAGCAAATGTAGAAAGAGGGCATCTCTCCAAATGCAATCACGTACACTTGCATCTTGAAGTCATGTGGCATTACACAAGATATTGATATGGGCAAAGGAATCAACTGCACAAACGAAAGCAAGATGGCCCTGAGAAATAGCAAAAGGACATACTGCACGGCATAAAACAATTGATTTGCATACTTGGACAACTGCAACTAGCACATAATCGAACGATACGTGAGCAGAGAGTGAGAGAGAGAGTAGCGAGCACGTGCATACGCACCTCCTAGAGCGAAGTGCTACATCGGCACGGCGAGAAAGAAGAGAAGAGAGGAGAGAAGAATAACATAGACACTGAGTGCAGTCTCCCCCGTGCAAGAGTGAGCATTTTCCTATGGCACGTATTTACTTATAGATTTCTTCAATGCTCAAAATGAGTACAAACTGACCGATCGGACACTCGTCGGACATAAACGGCCAAAGCTCGTAAAGAGCACTTGAATAATGAAATATACATAAATGTGATAATATCCTTTTACATAGGCCATAGCTCTGCCGTGCTTTTTCCACATGTCACCTACAGTAAATAATAAAATATCAATTTTCATAACATACCTCTCCTTTAGAAAGCATTGTCCTCAGTTTTGCAAAGATAAAAATCTACAGACAATACTTGTCAAAAACAGTGATTGAAATTTGTATCAAAACTATCACATAGTAAAAGAAAAATTTATAAATTAGACAACATTGCTTATGCCTGCCGTCATTCACATAGTGCCTATTCTAGTGTCCCATACCACTAGAATAAGTAGTATATGTCATATCCTGATGAATCAGGATATCATTGGTCACACTCATCATCAATCTCATAAATCTCAAGTCCAATTTGATAATCACTGTTGCGACAAGATGTCATCATATACCAAGTCCAAATCCAATTTCAAATATAACGAAATCATACTACGACATGGGTTAACAAAATCATACTACGATAGTGGTGGCCAGCCACCACTGCAGCATGATTTTGTGATCGATGTTGCCTCAATCGGCGAGTCTACGTGCCAATATGACGTGCTGCCTAAATCAGCAAATTTGCACTAATGCTGCCTAAATTGATGGATTTGCATTCATCATTGTGAATCTGTAATTTGCCAGTGTGCTGCCTAAATTGTTGGATCCGCACAAATAACTGGTGTTGCCTAAATCGGCGACTCTACACCAGGATGAGCATTTACACAGTGCCTAAATTGGCGAATCTGTGTGCACATGACCAATGGACTAGATAAAGCATAAAAATACAACATAAATTACCTGTTTGATATCAAATTGGAGTATATTGTAGTGCTAAACCATGTACCAAATGTTGATGATCATCCCAAATGAAATTTGCTCATGTAAGTAGTTGTATGACAAGTCATCTCAATAGAGACTCCAATCAAAGTAAGCACAAGCCATAACATTAGAAATAATGGATTTTTCAGCTTATAACACAGGTAAACAAGTAAAGAAACTCTGTTCTTCTAAAAGTGTTCGGCGATATGCTTACTTGTTGAAATTTTTTTGGGTATAGCCTTGTAAAAACATCTGCAAAGAGAATCACTTTAAAATAAAAAAAATAAAAAAATAAGGAGCATTGATTTATCAAACCAATATTAAAGTGGGGGAATGTCGTATAATAATTTTTTGTAACAGGTGATGGAGAATCCGGTGATTTTAAGGTAAGAAGGGAGGTAGAGTAAGCAGTAGGGTGGTGTATTATACATATGTTATCTGGTTGTAAGTAGACATAGAGAGAGATCGTACTTATCAAAGATAATTAAAAGGACCTTGTTCAATGCATATTATTTCAAGGTATTTAGAAATTTCATACCTGGAGCTTGAAATGAGAATATTGGATTTAGCTTTATCTACAAAAGTGTTACTTACAAATATCCATATCTCACAGTGAAACCCAAACCTTTTATGTGATCCTTCAAGTATAGTTAGGATCTTAGAGTCTTTCCTAAACTTGGAAGACATGGAGTATTGTGTGCATACTTGAAGTGCCCTACAGAATGAGGCAGATGCTCCCCTTGAGTGTACTGTTACCTCATTTAGTAGCAAGAACTCTGAAGATTTGTTGTATTAAAGATAGAATATTGGTAATTTCAGTATAAAAAGCTCGTGTTTGCTAGACTATAGTGTTGGATGCATGCAGTTAAATGGGGGGACCCCCGGTAACTATGATCTACTCATTGCCTTAAGCAAAATGTGATATGAAGATCCAAAAAGAGGATGGAATCCGGCCAAAGTCTTCGAAGCCATGTATAACTAAGCATCTTGATCGGCTACATATCTTAATTGTACAAAGTCAATAAGGTATTACTGTGACAATGTTTAGTGGCCAAGCCCATAAAGAAGTGTAGTCATTTTTAACAATGTGAAATTCACTATTTACTTGAATGGGCCATTGATAGATACTCTAAAGGACATTGACTAGTGTTTAGCCATGATATCACGAGCATACTTTTTGTATATTAAGTAAAGGATAGACTACAAATAGTAGATTGGGCCAACAAAAAAAACAAAAATAACGCAAAATTTATCCATCCATAACGCTCTCCTAAATTTGCTACATCAAGAACTCTAAAAGAATCTAGGTTTTTATGCATCCAAAAAATGCCATGCAAAACGAGATACTTAAGCTTTTCTTTTAAAGTTGTAGTGGGTAGCGTGGGAGTCTACAATTTGTATTGTTTACCTAAACTAAGCTAAATAATGCCTTGAAAGTGAGATAATGTAGATTACACAAGGTATATCCCTATCATTCAAAACTAGGGCGAAGGAAATGTCTAGTTAGCTTGAATAGAAGAAGAAAATTAGAGCAAGTAGGGATGCTGGTTTGCACATTAATGAGACACCATGTGTGTGTGCGTGTGTGCGTGCGCGCTTGTGTGTTATGTGTATATCGTCCGAATTGACAAGTGAGTGTGTGTGTGGGTGACAAGAATTAACTTGCATGGTTGTGAACAATCGAATACAAGGATAGGGCTCGCAGTTTGGTTTGATCATTGATATCGATCACCGTCCAAAAGGGAAGGGGGAGAGGGGGGAAAGAGAAAGAGAAATGAAATATTAAACATCTTCAAAAGGCCAAAATTAAATATGAGACCCAATTGATACAATCCTTGTGAATTTAATCCAATGCCTAGGGGTACAAAAATAAAATGAAGTAAAGTGAAAGATTGGAAAGACTAAAACGTTGTCTGAGAAATTATTGCATTGGTCGTCAAAGAGCGTCCTCAATGTCCTCCGTTGTAAGGAATCATAGTGGGAGAGAGAGAGAGAGAGAGAGAGAGAGAGAGAGAGAGAGAGAGAGAGAGAGAAATGAAATGAAATGTTATATTACTCGTCTTCCAAAGACCTATGGGACCAAACTGATACAATACTTATGGATCTAATACAATGTTTGGGTACAAAAATAGAATGAAGTAAAGTGAAATATTAAATTGAAAGCCAAAAAACGCATCACTATTGTCATTGTCAATGCCCGAGGATGTCTGACAACCGGCCTAGTCAGAGAAAATATTGCAACTGTCACTGAAGAGCTTCGTCACTGTTCGCCGCTAAGAGCTTTGTCACTGGCCGCTGATGAAGAGCTTTGTCAATGTCGCCGCTGCGATGCGCATATGATGTTGATCATGGTGATGTTGTTGATGATGGGATTGATCTAATCCGCTCTGGATCAAAACACCTTTCAAAGTGCACGAGCTATAACTTGACACATGCATGACCATAGCTACTACTGTATCATCAATTTTTGGGGGAGGGGGGGATCATATGTTGCATATGTGGTAAGAGATGGGGGGATGAAGCATGGAACACCTTATTTCATAGAGAGATGAAGGAGATGGCATCGCTTAGTGGGGATATTGCGAGGAGGTGGGCATATGGGGTTTTTGAGGACCTGGGAGTAAAGATGATGGCAAGCAAGCACCCATGGAGGTCCTTTCAACTTGCAGCTATAGCGAGCAAGAATTCCATAGCCTACAGTTGGAGGTAGGTGCAAGCTCGACCAAGGGATGGGTTGTAGACGCTTGATAAAGGCCTCGACTGGTTCAACCTGCAGCAGCTACCGAGTCAAACAATGGAGGGAATATCCAATCGGAGAGGGGTCGCAACAGCTCGATGGAAATGGGGGAATAGCCAATTGGCGAGGGGTCGCAACAACTCAATGGAAATAGGCAGAACCTTGGGCAATAACTGCAGAGGACAATGGCTGCAATAGGAGCTCCAAGAGGAACATTTGGAGAGGATTGGTTGGCGGGACGGCGAAAGAGGAGAGAGAGAGAGAGAGAGAGAGAGAGAGGTTTGCAGCTTGCGACACAGTGCATGTGGCGGCTGCATGGTTGTGTGTGTCTATACCAAACGAGAGGCAAAAAGAAAAGGGATACATGCACAACATGTGGTCATAGTTGGCCGAGATAGAGTGAGGAGAAAGAGCAATTTGTGGCTATTGTGTGTGGTCGTTGCTAGACGACTGCAGCTCCACATGCAGGGGTCCTTGCCTACAAAGGTTCGTGGAGAAAGGTAGCTAAGGTTGGTGGATATAAGTCGAGAGAGATAGAGATTGTGTATGTGTGTGTGGTTGTGCTTTGGCGGTGCCAAATTCGGATGGTGGATTTAGAAAGAGATTAGGTTGGTTGGACCACAAGCAAGAGAGCCGGTGCTTGATCACACAAAGACAGAAAGAACTGATGGACGTTTTTTTTTTTTTTGCATGGATGTTTGAGGACGGCCGCAGACTGTGCCATGGATGACTGTTGCTGCCATTGTCGTGTGTGGATGACATTGCTGGACGCCGTGAATGCCTCAAGAGTGAGGCTCTGGCCGTACAACAGAGAGGAAAGGAGAGGTGCGAGGGTTAATGAACTCTCGTAGATCGCCCTGAGGGAGTGCAGGCCACGGTAGCAGAAGTCGAATTCATTTGCTTGATGACACTCACCCGATCTTACTATGATTGCATTATCATCCGATTGTGTTGATTATGTGATTATTATGAGGTGCTATTACAACAGCTCCAATGATATTTGGGCTGTTCACGTGTTATCAACCGATGCACATGGCAACGTCTTAATGCCTTCTATTATCAAGTCTCTCCTTTTGAACACGTACAATGTTTGATTGAATCAGTGAACGTTTTGCCATTAATTTACACGAGTTAAGTATGTGTGGAATACCTCTTCCTCTTCTCTATCCAGCTATGTAGAAACCCCATCTTCTTCTGCTTTTCACGAGCACTCTCACATACATCCGTCTATCTAAGTTTCTTATTCTCAATACGAGCATGACATCCTCTATTTCTTCCTTCTAAACATGCTTATTACTCAAATTATGCACACACGCTCAAATCGAGCTGCATGCATAAACTACTCAATACTTGAGTGAATGCCCTCAATAATAAGAAAGGCCTCTATATATCTTCAAAAGAGAAAAATCATGAATATAATTAGAGATAATTAGAAGAGGAAAAACTTATCTTCATGTCAGTTGTGCCTAGAGATCCATGGTGCCATGATCTATGTGCCATCGAGAGCAATGGTCCTTGCTTTGATACCACTACTACAACCGGAAGCGCAATGGCCCTGCAAAATAGCAAAATAAAATACTGCACGGCATAAAATGATAGATTTGCATACCTGGACAACTGCAACTAGCACATAATCGAACGATACACAATCATAGAGAGAGACAGAGAGCGAGAGAGAGTAGCGAGCACGTGCAGATGCACCTCCTAGAGTGGAGTGCTACGTCGGCACACCAAGAAAGAAGAGAGGAGAGGAGAGAAGGATAACGCAAACACTGGGTGCAATCTCCCCTCGTGCAAGAATGAGCATTTTCCTCTTGCACGTATTTACTTATAGATTTCTTCAATGCTCAAAATGAGTACAAACTGGCCGACCGGACATAAACTGCCAAAGCTTGTAAAGAGCACTTGAATAATGAATATACATAAACGTGATAATATTCTTTTGCATAGGCCATAGCTCGACCATGCTTTTTCCACATGTCAGCTGTAGTAAATAATAAAATATCAATTTCCACAACATTCCGATAATATTTTTAGTTAGGGGTCGATGAAAGAAAATGTTGTGCTTGGGATTGCCTTGGTCGACATGTATGCCAGACGTGGCGTGCTTCATAAAGCACAAAAAGTGCTTGAGAAGCTTCCTATCTGGGATGTCATTTCTTGGAATGCACTGATTGTAGGATATGTCCCCCAACTTGGGCAAGGCTAAGAAGCTTTGGGCTACTTTCAGCAGATGCGAAGCAAGAGTATCTCTCCAAATGCAATCACATATGCTTGCATCTTGAAGCTTTGGGCCGTTTTGGGCATATGCAAAGCGAGGGTGTCTCTCCAGATGCAATCCCATATGTTTGTATCTTGAAAGCAAGGGTCCGGGTGAGGAACCTCTGGGCTATTTTCAACAGATGCAGAGAGAGTGCATCCCTCCAAATGCAATCACGTACACTTGCATCTTGAAGGCATGTGAAATTACACAAGATGTTGATGCTGATATAGGCAAAGAATTCATGATGATATTATTAGCCAAGGGTTGTTGGAAGAAAATGTGGTGCTTGGGATTGCCTTGGTCAACATATATGCCAAATGTGGTGCACTTCATAAAGCATAAAAAGTTCTTGAGGAGCTTCCTATCTAGGTAAGGAAGCTCTAGGCTATTTTCATCAGATGTAGAGAGAGGGTATCTCTCCAAATGCAATCACGTATACTTGCATTTTGAAGGCACATGACATTACACAAGATACTGATATGGGCAAGAGAATTCATGATGATATTGTTAGTGAGGGGTTGTTGCACTGCCTTGGTTGACATGTATGGCAGACGTGGTGCACATCATAAAGTGCAAAAAGGGCTTAAGAAGCATCATGTCCGGTGAAATGCATTGATTGCGGGATATCCCAACTTGAGCAAGGCCAAGAAGCTCTAGGCTATTTTTGGCGGATGCAAAGTGAGGGTGCCTCTCCAGATGCAATCACATACACTGCATCTTGAAGATGTGGCCTATTTTTGGTGGAGGCAAAGTGAGGGTGTCTCTCCATACAATTTGCCAAGAAGATTTGCGTTGTTTTTGGTGGATGCAAATGAGGGTGTCTATCTACATACAATCACATATGCTTGCATCTTGAAGGCAGGTGTCTAGGTCAGGAAGCCCGCCGTGGGCTATTTTTAGCAGATGCAGAGAGAGTGCATCATTCCAAATGCAATCACATACACTTGCATCTTGAAGCTATGTGACATTACACAAGATGCTTATATAGGCAAAAGGATTCACAATGATATTGTTAATCAGGGGTTGTTGAAAGAAAAAGTCATGCTTGGCATTGCCTTGGTCGACATGTATGCCACATGTGGTGCACTTCATAAAGCGCAAAAAATTCTTGAGAAGCTTCATGTTGGGGATGCCGTTTCTTGGAATGCATTTTTATGCCCAACTTGGACAGGGCCATGAAGCTCTGGACAATTTTTGAAGGATGCAAAGCAAGGGTGTCTCTCTAGATGTAATCACATACACTTGCATCTTGAAGGCAAGGGTTATGTTCGGGAAGCTCTGGGATGTTTTCGACAGATACAAAGAGAGGGTATCCCTCCAAATGCAATAACGTATGCTTGCACCTTGAAGACATGTGACATTACACAAGATGCTGATATGGGCAAAAGGATTCACGATGTTATTGTTAGTCAAGGGTCGCTGAAAGAAAACATCGTGCTTGGCACTGGGTAGGGCCAAGAAGTTCTGGGCTATTTCTAGCGGATGCGAAGCGAGGGTGTCTCTCGAGATGCAATGACATATGCTTGCATCTGAAGCTTTGGACAGTTTTTGACATATGTAGAGAGAGGGAATCTCTCCAAATGCAATTGCGTACGCTTGCACCTTGAAGGCATGTGTCATTACACAAGATGCTAATATAGGCAAAAGAATTCACAATGATATATCGTTAGTTAGGGGCTGGTGAAAGAAAACATTGTGCGTAACATTGCTTTGGTTGACATGTATGCTAGATGTGGTGCACTTCATAAAGCACACAAAGTGCTTGAGGAGCTTCTTGACTGGGATGTCATTTCTTGGAATTTGCGGATTGCGGGATATGCCCAACTTGGGTAGGTCCAAGAAGCTCTGGTTTGGCGGATGCAAAGCAAGGGTGTCTCTCTAGATGTAATCATATACTCTTGCATCTTGAAGGCAAGGGTCAGGGCTAGGGTCAAGAAGCTTTGGGCTATTTATAGTAGATGCAAAGTGAGATCATCTCTCCAAGATATCGATATGAGCAAAAGAATTCACAATGATATTGTCAGTCATGGGTTGTTGAAAGAAAACATTGTCCTTAGCACTGCCTTGGTTGACATGTATGCCAAATGTGGTGCACTTCCTAAAGCACAAAAAGTGCTTGAGGAGCTTCCTATTTGAGATGTCATCTCTTGGAATGCACTGATTGTGGGATATTCCAAACTTGGGAAGGGCCAAGAATCTCTAGGCTATTTTTTGCGGATGCGAATCTAGGGTGTCTCTCCAAATGCAATCACACATGCTTGCACCTTGAAGCTTTGGTTGTTTTTGGTGGGTGCAAAGTGAGGGTGTCTCTCAAGATGCAATTACATACGCTTGCATCTTGAAGGCAAGGTTCTAGGTCAGAAAGTTGTGGGATGGTTTCTGGAGATGCAGAGAGAGGGCATATCTACAAATGAAAAGGAATTCACGAAGATATTGTTAGTCAGGGTTTTTTGAAAGAAACGTAGGGCTCAACACTTCGTTGGTTGACATGTATGCCAAATGTGTTGCACTTCATAAAGCACAAGAAGTGCTTGAGGAGCTTCTTGTCCGGGATGTCTTCTCAGGGAATGTATTGATTGTGGAATATGCCCAACTTGGTCAAGAAGCTCTGGGCTGTTTTTGGTAGATGCCAAGCAAGGGTGTCTCTCTAGATGCAATCGCATACGCTTACATCTTGAAGCTCTAGGCTCTTTTTGAAGGATGCAAAGGGAGGGTGTCTCTCAAGATGCTATCACATATGTTGCATCTTGAAGGCAAGGGTCTGGGTCAAGAAGCTATAGGCTTTTTTCAGGAGACATAGAGAGAGAGAATCTCTCCAAATGGAATAGAATTTATGATGATATTGTTAGTCATGGGTTGTTGAAAGAAAATGCCGTGCTTGGCACTGCCTTGGTTGACATGTATGCCAAATGTGGTGCACTTCATAAAGCACAAAAAGTGCTTGAGGAGCTTCCTATCTGGGATGTCATCTCATGGAATGCATTGATTGTGGGATATGCCCAACTTGGTTAAGAAGCTCTGGGCTATTTTTGGGCGGATGCCAAGAGAGGGTGTCTCTCTAGATGCAATCGCATACGCTACACCTTGAAGCTCTCGGCTATTTTTGGGCGAACGCAAAGCAAGGGTGTCTCTCAAGATGCAACCACATACGCTTGCATCTTGAAGGCAAGGGTCCGGGTCGGGAAGCTCTAGGCTATTTTTAGAAGATTTAGAGAGAGGGCATCTCTCCAAATGCAATCACATACACTTGCATCATGAAGACATAAGGCATTACACAAGATACTTATATGAGCAAAAAAATTCACGATCATATTATTAATCAGGGGTTGTTTAAAGAAGACATCGTGCTTGCCACTCCCTTGGTCGACATGTATTTTAGATGAGGTGTTAGTGACCATTGCATCCGTCTCCTGCAGTCATTGTGAGATGCCACTATGACCAAATATTGTCCACTCCCTCCCTCCTGGCAATAGTTTTTGGGTAGCATTTGTATGTTGAAATGGGTTACAAATCAAATAAAGAGAGTGGGTGTATTATGGAATGGGATAAATATGGGGGGGGGGGGAGAGAGAGAGAGAGAGAGAAGCAGCGTAACCGTGAAACGTGTTTCAACAGGCCTGAAATGGGATACGGGAGAAACAGCCGAAGCGTTTCACCTGTAAGGTGAAACGCCTGGATTGAAACGTCTGGCATAAAAAAATTCCTCTAAAGAATTTGGCCATTAAATAGTTATTTATTTATTATGTATATGCTATTTCAAGGTTAACATAGCATGTGTCTCTACTCATTGCACTGTGAACACCTATTTTGTCAATACATAACTCTATATATACACAAAATTGGCATCGCGATCAGACGTTTCAATGAGACCTTAGCCTAGGGTGAAACGTTTTGGGTCTGAAACGTTTCGCGGTTACACTGCAGAGAACAATTATTCATGAAAGAGAGCAAATTAGAGGGGAATAGAAGTTTGTATATTGAAATGGGCTGCAAACAAATAGAAAGACATGGAGAAAGGACGCCATCATTTACGAGCAAGAGAGAAAGGCATCTCTCTCTCTCTCTCTAAATGTAGGCCTTATATAGATAGCATTGACATGCCTAAGCACTAGCAGAGGCCTTATCATTGTACCACGGGTAAGAGCGAGCGAGACCCATTGTAGGGGGGTCATGTGAGCTAGTGTTATTAATACCCTTAGTACATAGCAAGACTTAGCTCTTAATTAAGGCCTTTTTTTCAAATGAGCGTGCAGCTGTCCATGTAGCCCAGCTCTGTGACGTCAGATTAGTGGTGCATTGTATCATCAATGGCAACTGCTCTAAACTTGCTTTTCATAGCAAATTGTTGGCACCTTTTCAAAGGGCTATATAATTAGTTCTAGTAACGATGCTTTGTAATGCTATTGAAGAAATTCATACAGTCACAGAGCACGCCAAGAATGTAGCAATATTTTCTATGCAAGCGAACATGGAGACAAAGAGAATGAGTCTTTCTTTTGTCAGCTCAATGTTAAGAAGAAGTAGGATACATGCTAATATTTGATGATTATTTGTGATAGTGGTTTACTTCAAAGTGCAGTGCACTTACCAGAGCTCAACAAGTCATTGATGAGCTTCTTGTCCAAAACATTGTCTCTTGGATCTCACTACGGCAGGGCCTAAAAGCTCTAGGTTGTTTCCCACGGATGAGAAGCAAGGGAATCTCTGCAAATACAATCACCTGTGAAGGCATGTGGCACTATGCAAGACGATATGGGCTAAAATATTCATGATGATATTGCTAATCAACGGTTGTTTAAAAAAACCGTTGTGCTTAGCACTACCTTGGTCGACATGTATGCGAAATGTTTTGTACTTCAGAAAGCACAAAACTTGCATTAAAAGCTTCTTGTTTGGAATGTCATCTCTTGGATTGCAATGCTTGCATGATATGCTCTATAGGGATAAGGCCAGGAAGATCTGGCCTGTTTTTAGCAGATGCAAAGAGAGGGCATTTCAATCACCTATGCTTACTACTAGGGAGTGCTAGAGGAGCTTTTTATTCGAAATGTTGTCTCTTGGAATACACTGATCGCAAGATATAGTCAATAGGGACAGTGACAGAAAGCTTTGGGCTATTTTCAACGGATGCAAAGAGAGGGCATTTGTCCAAATGCAATCACCTATGCTTGCATCTTGAAAGCATATGGCACTATGTAGAACGCCCATATGGGCAACATAATTTATGATGATATTGTTAGTCAGGGACTATTAATACAAAATGTTGTGCTTGGCACTGCCTTTGTTTATATGGATGCATAGGTGTACTTTAGAAAGCACAAAATGACGTCATTTCTTAAGGGATTTTTCACTTTCTGTTTTCAACGGATGCCACATGAGGGCATCTAGATCTCTAGATGCAATCACCTATGCTTTCATCTTGAGGGCATGTGGCAGTTTGAAGACATTGAAATAGGTGAAAGATATGCTTGGCACTGCCTCGGTCTACATGTATGACAAATCTGGTAGGAACAAGAAGCTCTGGGCTGTTTTCAGCAGATGCAAAGCGACGACATTTCTCCAGAGGCAATCACCTTCTATGCTTCTTGACGAGCTTCTTGTCCAAAATGTCACCTCTTAGAACACACTATTGCAGTGGGTGAGAAGCAAGGGCATCTCTCCAAAGGAAATCACCTTTGAAGGCATGTGACACTATGCACGACACTCATGTGGGCCAAAACATTAATGATGATATTGTTAGTCAGAGGTTGTTTAAAACAAACGTCATGCTTGGCACTGCCTTAGTCGACATGTATGCCAAATGTGGTGTACTTCAGAAAGCACAAAACTTGTGTTAGGAGCTTCTCTTCTGGAATGTTGCCTGTCTCTTGGAGTGCATTGATTGGGGGATATGCCCAACATGGCACGTCCTTGGTTGACATGTATATATGCCAAATGTGGTGTACTTAAGAAAGAACAAAACTTGCAAACTCACAATGATATTGGAAGTCAGTGAAGGAGTACGAGCGGAAGTGCGACGCGAGAGAGAGTGCGAGAAGAAGAGCACGACGATATGGTGAACTCGCTCTACTGTAATGTGTAGAGCATAGTGAGTTCTTATTAGGTTTCTACAAAAGAACATGTGTACATAACTGGTGGCCCGCCCACTTACCTGGGCGACCACATTGGGCTTTATACCCCAACAACCTCCCACTTAAAGTCCAATGTGGTACTTTAAGTGTGAGAGAAGCTACTATACAAGCTAATATACAAGAGATGTAGAGAAGTGATGTACTACCCTACACCTAACTGCTTGCGAAAATGCGCAAAGCTCTCTTAGGGAAGTCCTTTTGTAAGTAGATCAGCAGGATTTTTTGTGGTGTGAACTTTGACAAGCTGAAGTTGCTTATCCTCGAGCATTTCCCTGATGAAATGATACTTCACATCCACATGCTTTGTCTTTGAGTGATAAACTGGATTGCGAGCCAATTGTATAGCACTTTGACTATCACAATATAACACAGGCATCTCTTCTTTGATTCCCAAATCTGTTACTAGTCGATTAAGCCAAATTGATTCTTTGCATGCCTCTGATGCTGCAACATATTCAGCCTCTGTAGTAGACTGAGTAACACAATCTTGTAATCTAGAACGCCATGATACTACTCCAACAGCCAATGTAAAGACATACCCTGACGTAGACCTTCGGTTGTCTAAGTCACCTGCATAATATGAGTCTGTAAAACCCTTTACACTTAGCTCCTGACTCCCATAGCATATACGCATACTCTTTGTAGCTTTCAGGTATCTCAATATTCCTTTCACTTCCTCCCAATGTTTCTTGCCTGGGTTTGACATGTATCGACTTACTACTCCCACTGCAAATGCAATGTCTGGGCAAGTAGCAATCATTGCATACATCAAACTACCCACTGCAGACGCATATGGAATCTTATCCATTTCAGCTTGTTCTTCCTCAGACACAGGACAATCTTGTTTGCTAAGTTTCACATATGGTGGCAATGGAACACTCAATGCCTTTCCCTTCTCCATATTGAAATGTTGCAAAACCTTGTCAATATACTCTGTTTGAGATGACCAAATCAACTTCTTTGATCTGTCTCTCTCAATGCGCATACCAAGTATATGACTTGCCTCACCCATGTCTTTCATGTCAAACGATTTTGCCATCTTTGACTTCAAAGCTGAAATTTCTTCCAAGTGCTTGCCAGCAATCAACATGTCATCCACATACAAAATAAGGATCAGCCAACTACCATCCTTAGCCTTCTTTGTATATAGACAGTGATCGAACTCACTACGTTTGTAGCCTTGAGAAAGCATAAACTTGTGGAATTTATGGTACCATGCCCTCGGTGATTGTTTTAAGCCATAAAGACTCTTTAACAACTGGCATACCCAATCTTCCTTGCCTTTCTCAACAAACCCTTCTGGCTGCTGCATGTAAATTTCCACATCTAAATCACCATGCAAGAACGCTGTCTTGACATCCATTTGGTGCAACACCAAATCTAATATGGCAACCAATGCAAGAAAGCATCTCAATGTAGTCATCTTGACCACCGGAGAGAAGACTTCATCAAAGTCAATGCCTTGTTCTTGCTTAAAGCCCTTGGAAACAAGCCTTGCTTTGTACTTTGGCTGACTATCATGAGCGGTGATCTTATACCTGTAAACCCATTTACAAGGTAGAGCCTTTTTGCCCTGTGGTAATTTAACTAGCTTCCATGTCTTGTTTTTATGCAGAGCTGTCATCTCTGACTGCATGGCCAATTGCCAATTCCCGGAGTCCTTCATTTGCACTGCTTCCTTGTAACATGAAGGCTCATTGCAATCAGTCAACATGACATAGTTCATAGATGGAACAAACCTATCAAGAGGTCGCGTGACACGTCCAGATCTACGCACAATAGGTGGCTCAGGCTCA
The DNA here is from genome assembly GCF_014529385.1 of Adiantum capillus-veneris. Taxonomy (NCBI): domain Eukaryota; kingdom Viridiplantae; phylum Streptophyta; class Polypodiopsida; order Polypodiales; family Pteridaceae; genus Adiantum; species Adiantum capillus-veneris. The sequence continues at coordinate 38,602,796 of NC_140931.1, forward strand.
GCCACAACCTGTGGTTCCACTCTATCCTGTCCTTGCTCCTCTTGAGCCCTGACATTTTGTCTTGCACGTGCAGGTCCATCTTCTTGGAAGACAACTCTTCTAATCTCCTCAACCCTCTCTGGTTTAGAATGATATTTGGATTCATTAAAGTGAACATCATTGCTGCGGACAACCTTTCTGGATTCGGGATCCCAAAGTCTGTACCCCATCTCACCAGAATTACCATAGCCTAGAAAGATGCACTTTCTACTCTTTGGCTCAAGTTTGTTCCTAAATTCCTTTGGAACGTGAGTATATGCCTCATAGCGAAAGACTCTGAGATGCTTGTATGAGGGCATTTTGCCTGACCATACCATCTCTGGCACTGAATCCTTCTGCAAAACCTTGCTAGGAGATCTATTTACAAGATGAACAACTGTTGATACAGCTTCAGCCCAAAACCCATTTGGCAGCTGTGCATTAGACAACATACTTCTGACCTTCTCTTGTATGGTCATATTCATCCTCTCAGCAACACCATTTTGAGGAGGATTGTAAGGAGAAGTAAGTTCACTTTTTATACCTTTTGACTCGCAAAAGTCCTGAAAGGCCTTTGAAACATACTCTCCACCATTGTCAGTGCGTAAGCATTTAAGCTTCTTGCCACTCTGATTCTCCACAAGTGTCACAAACGTTTTGAAAACACTAAACGCTTCATCCTTGTGCTTGAGAAAGTAAACCCATACTTTCCTCGAGTAATCATCTATAAATGTCATACAGTAAGAAGCTCCCCCTAGAGATAGGTTAGGCATAGGTCCACAGAAATCACTATGAACAAGTGCCAACTGTGTATCTCTTCTATTGCTTCTATGCTTATGTGGCTGCTGTGTTTGCTTACCATACAGACAATGTTCATAGAATTCAAAATCATTAAATGAAAAGCCAGGCAAATAACCAGTACAAGACAAGATTTCCATTCTCTTCTTGGACATATGTCCTAACCGGCTATGCCACAAAGAAACGTTCGTTTGCTCGGTTACATTGATTACATTTTTAGAGACATTTGATACATAAATCATGTAAAGTCCTCCAGACTTTACTCCATGTGCTACTGTCATAGAACCCTTGGATATCTTCCATATGTTCTGTCCAAAAGTGGTGATGTAGCCAGCATCATCAAGTAAACTTGTGCTGATCAAGCTCTTTGTAATTGCGGGAACATGTCTCACATTCTTCAGCGTGAAAGAAGAGCCATTTTGAAACTTCAATTGAACATCTCCAACACCTAAGATTTCACATGTCTGCCCATTGCCTAGCCGAACATGATCTTTAGTGGGCACATAAGAGGTAAACCACTCCTTGTTTGGAGACACATGAAGTGATGCCCCTGAGTCTATAATCCAGTCACTCAGTGCATTTCCATCAGATGCTGTAAGAAGAGCTGAGTCTATTGTATTCTTCAAGAAGTAGATGTCTCCTGACACTAGACTGTCATCCACTGCAACAGTGTTTGTCACATTTATTTCTTGAATCTTCATTGAGGACTTGTTCTTCTCACCATGGTCTTCAGCTTTCTCTTTTCCTTTTTCCGCTTTCCATTCTTTGCAGTCTCTTTTCATGTGACCCTTCTTGCCACAATGGTAGCATTCTATGTCACTCTTGCCTTTAGCACTGCGGGACTTGCTACGAGACTGATTCCTCTTTCCACCTTTGTACTTTTCTTTGGTCCTTCCCCTGACAACTAAGGCCGTTCCTTTGCCTTTGTCCATTGTCTTTCTATTGGTTTCTTCAGTAAGCAGACTTCCTTCTACACCTGCTATGTTCAAACCATCTGGAGGTGCAGAATTACTCAAAGCTGTGCGAAAAGTGTCCCAACTTTCCAGCAATGTGATCAACAGGAACATAGCTCTAACAGGTTCATCAAACTTGACACCTTGAGCTGACAACTGACTGTAGATGGTGTTGAATTCATTCAGATGATTGGACATAGGGGTCCCTTCTTTCATCTTCAAGTCAACAAGCTTCTTAAGCCAGTATACTTGTGAAGCTGCACTCTGCTTCTCATAAAGATCACTCAGCTTTATCCATGCTTGATAAGCCGACATCTCGTCGGCTACATTGAAGTAAACTCTTTCTGCCAAAGTCAGCATAATGGTAGAAAGTGCCAATTCATCCATTTCGCTCCATTCATCTTCGTCCATATCTTCTGGTTTTATCCCCTTGAGCTTTATGGGTTTTATCTGCTTCTTTTGTACCAACACGTGCCAAATCTGCTTCTTCCACAATGGGAAATTGGTTCCTTCCAGCTTCTTGATATTGTAAAGAGCAGTGTCCTGTGATCCAGCCATAGCTACGCTTCACAGTAGTTTACTTTCCTGGGAAAAATTCGGCAGAGTTTCCCCTGTAAACTGACCTCTGAACCAATATCAACCTGTCAAATGAACCAAGAAAGCTTCAGATTCTGCAAAAATTTTGGCAGAGTCTCCTTTGTAAAATGGCTATGGTGTACTAAAAAACAGACCAAAAAACAGCTCAAAAAACACTGTCTCTCTGACATTGTAAGCTGCGGGTAAACCTGTCCTGCACCTGTACTGTCTCTCACTGTCCTATCAGTGTCCTGTAAGCATAGACTGTGACAATGCCTCAACGGCAGTAAAGCAAAGATGCAATCCCAACTATCTAACTCACAGTCAATACATCCTAGCTGCCTATCTAAGGGTGCTCGAGGGATCGCTCCAAGACCTGTATCACCGAAAGGATCTCAACATTCGAGAATCCTCCAGCTCAATAAAGCCTCACTCGACCCTCAACAAAGGCTGCAGTAAATCTGACAGTACATAGACTTCCCACAAAGTCATACATCCACAAATTTCCCACTATGCTGTAACCGCTGCGGCGGTTGTTTGCTGCGTGACTCACAGCCAGCAAACCCTCAACAGACATACATCATCTCTGACAATACATCCCATGTGGAAGTACCTGCAATGTCAGGATGAAATCTGGAATATCAAGCAGCAAACACAAGCTACCTGATGAACTAGTGGATGTAGCCTACAGTCTGTGTGTAGATGCGCTCGTGTCATATGTGACACGCCTCCAAGAACTGTGAGCCGTCCTTCGATGTGAAGACAGCCACAAATCAACACTCTGGGAGTGTCGATATCCTCAGCACCTGCAGTCGTAGGCCGAAAACCCCAAATTTGCAGAGTCGGATCTGCACCCGTCGAGACCACGTAGTCGAAAATGGCCTGCGCAGACCTTTGTCGAAGCCGAACAGTGGCCGAGATGACCTTAGAATGAAATTCTAACAACACCATACCTTCAGGCTGTCCCACAGGATTTGGGGCCGTGTCTTCGCCTGTCGAATTTCACTCCAATCTGAGCTGTTGACTCTAGCCTCCTGCAGTGCTGCCCCGAGCCTCGATGTGAGCTCTGATACCAGTTGAAGGAGTACGAGCAGAAGTGCGACGCGAGAGAGAGTGCGAGAAGAAGAGCACGACGATATGGTGAACTCGCTCTACTGTAATGTGTAGAGCATAGTGAGTTCTTATTAGGTTTTTACAAAAGAACATGTGTACATACCTGGTGGCCCGCCCACTTACCTGGGCGACCACATTGGGCTTTATACCCCAACAGTCAGGGGTTTTTAAAAAAACCCGTTGTTCTTGACACATCCTTGGTCGACATGTATGACAAATGTGGTAGGACCAAGAATCCCTGGACTGTTTTCAATAGATGCCAAGTGACCACCTCATCTATCCAGATGCAATCACCTATGCTTCTTGATGAGCTTCTTGCTCTATGCTTTTTTCAATAGATGAAAAGCAAGGGTATCTCTCCAGATGCAATCACCTTTGAAGGCATGTGTCACTATGCAAGATGCCGATATGGGCCAAAATATTCATGATGATATTGTTAGTCAGGGGTTGTTTAAGAAAAATGTTGTGCTTGGCACTACCTTGATTGACATGTATGCCAAATGTGGTGTACTTCAAAAAGCACAAAACTTGCTTCACAAGATTCTTGTATGGAATGTAGTCTCCTGGGTGCATTCATTACATGATATGCATGATAGGACAAGGCCATGAAGATATGGGCTGTTTTTAGCATACACGAAGTGAGGGAATTTCAATCACCTATTTTTGGAACTTGGAAGTGCTAGAGGAGCTTTTTGTCTTGAATGTGGTCTCTAGAAATGCATTGATTGCACTAATTGCAGCATATACACAACAAGGGTAGGGCCAAAAACCTCTAGGTTATTTTCAGTAGATGCAAAGCGAGGGCATTTATCGAGATGCAATCACCTATGCTTGCATCTTGAAGGCATGTGGCACTATGCAGAATGCCCATATGGGCAATATAATTCACGATGATATTGTTAGTCTATGATTGAAAGGAAGGGATTGTGCATGTGTGGCCAATTGCCACATGTATGATTTCTAATACAAAAGATGTGTTGTGAAGAGAGATCAAGACAAGGTTATAATGTTGAGCTTCCTAAGTACTTCATCAATAATTTTCTCAACAACATTTCATGTTATGGCTCCACCTAAAAGAGAGATCACAAAAAAGCAGAAACACACGCTTTCTATCCTGATGACAGAGAGAGAATCAAAGATCTATGAAACAAACTTGAGCATGAGTAAGTAGGAACAACACAAAGCAATGTTGATGGTAGATATGACATCAACAAGGATGTGATAGTTGACACGAGGGTAGAAGTCGTAGAAAGTATGAAGCACGAAGAGACCATGACAAACAATGATATAGAAGGAATTTTAGCCACAAGGATGAAGTGGAAAAACAACTTGTACAGAGCATGAAAATAGCAAGGACATATATAATAGATATGATGGTAGTGACTATGATGATGAATGCAGAGAGTGAAGCAGGTCTCAAAGTTGACGATGCAAAATCATAGAACCAGAGAGAGAGAGAGAGAGAGAGAGAGAGAGAGAGAGAGAGAGAGAGAGAGAGAGAGAGAGAGAGAGAGAGAGAGAGAGAGAGAGAGAGAGAGAGAGAGAGAGAGAGAGAGAGAGAGAGAGAGAGAGATTTTGTTATCATCATCAAAGGTCTAATATGACATATGGGACCAAAGTTACATGTGATGTAGCATGTGTATGGTTGATGAGTGACTCTCGATGCTCCAAAATTGTGGTGATGAGAGTCGCAATGGAGAACCCACACTGTGGGCTGGGAGAGGAAAGTGTGTAGGTCTAAGTCATGGCTAAAAATGTGAGGGAAGCAAGGTTGGATGTGACCAAAAGCTGCAGTGAGCATAATGTGCACAATCGATTTAACTCTTCTCCATTACCCCAACGCCTTGTCTCTCATCAAAGGGAGTGGGAGCTAAGATGAATGGCTGTGATAGTGTGTATCTCTGACAATGGGATAGACTGAAGCATGTAAGGGTGAGTACGGTTTCCTCTTTCAATGAAGAACATGGTTTTATAGTTGGGGGCAATATGGGTGGTGTAATGTATGAAGCATGACTAATCAGATTTCTCCCAAGCCGTAATACATTGGCGTTGTATAAAATCTTCATTCACTTGGGAGTCAATTGAGGCATCATGTAGCAAGTGTAATGCATCCATATCCCAAACCACTTCTTTATGTATTGCATCCATCCTATGCTCAAGATCTTGCTTTTATGAATCTTTTGAACTTTTTTGCATGTACTGCACAACCCTTTCCATGCCCATAACCTCAATTGGAAGAGATCCCGTCTCAAGAAGTAGGAGTATATAAGGTGTTTGTGTCTTAACTTGGAGAAAGTTTGTAAGAGAACGCTTTTGGACAATCTCAAACTCTCTCCAAGTAGACTTTGAGATGCTCCTGCCCCACACTTCAACTCCAAAAAGAAGAACCGGTGTCACCTATGCGTGACAAAAGGTACTTCTTGAGAACCCAACACTTGATGTTTCCCACATTACAGATGTTCTCAAATGCATAATAAGCTTTCTTTCCCGCTTCCAAATGACGCATAACACATTCATGCCACTTTTGATTGGCCGGAACCTCAAGGCCAAGGTAATTAAAGCTCTCAATAACTTCAAGTGTCCCATTGTTGTAGACTCATTGTTGTACACAATGCATGGCTTTTCCTTACGGTTGGTTTTCACAAGCATAACCTTTGTCTTGGATTCATTCACATCCCATGATGAAAGAAAAAGTTCTCAAGGAAAACCATAAGCTTTTGTGCATCCTCTAAAGTGTAGGCTAGAAGCACTACATCATCCATTGTGACATACAACAAAAGCACGATAACCGCATTGCAAATAGTGATCTCTTCAACCTTCTTCTTGCATAAAATTCTCTTTGACCCAACCAACCTTGGCAATGAATAAACTGATACAATGTACAATGGGGACAAGGGGTCACATATATACCCACCTCAAAAAACTGGCCTACCCAAATTTTGACAAATAAGTGAAATAAATACCTAAAAGCCAAAATAAATAATGGGACCACTTTGGGCAGTTCACTTGAGATGCCAAAACTCTAACACCCTCTTTGCAGCTCATAGTGGACATGTATAGTGATACCAAGTCGATGAAGAAGCTACTATGGACACCCCATCAACTGTAGACTACTGGATTTGCTACCCTCAACTTTGTACCTTGGACTCGAATGCCATCTTGAGCATAGATTTCCTTTTAGAATTGTAGACCACGCTACATCCAAGAATCCCCATTTGTGAATTGTGAACACATCGCGTCCAAAATACTCCAAGATAATGAAATGTGGAATAGATCATGTCCATAATCTAAAAAAAAACAATGGATTGGTGCACTCATCCATAGTGTTTTAGATATGTCTGATGGGTTCCTTGCCAAATGCATGTGCCTTGAGCTTCGACCTAGGGGATAAACACCAATAACTTGAACTCCAACACAAGGGTCCAAATTAAGTATACCGAGCACTTCTTGCCCCTCTCTGCCAATCAGAAGCCTCTCTCTGGTTCAAGCTAGTGGTGACAATTGTCCTTTGACTAGAAATCTGGTGCCATGGCCACTGTGGTCACCACCACATGTGCCATGTTGATCTCCTCTACCAAATGTTTATTATTGTTATCTTTGTCTAGCTTGCCTTTGTCCGTGTCTTCCTATGAGTTCTTGCTTTTGTCTTTGGCTTCAAACTCTCGAGCCAAACAAAGTGTTGTGTCACATTTATAACAACTGTTGTCGGACCTCGTGGGTATGGAGGCATCTAGCTGAGTACTGGTATTACCGTCCTTGTCAAGCTTGACTTTGCCTCTGCCCTTTAGTGAACTCATGCATTTCAGTTTGGCTTCACAATATTGATCCAAACAATTGTTGGTTTCCATATGTGCATAGGCTGCTAACTAGATGGTGGATCTGCTTCCATAGCCGATAGTTGCTTTTGGTTGATGTCATTGATGCTTGAGCAAGGGGGGGCCATGTTGAAGTTACAAGATCTAGACACTTGAGTTCCTTCTCGCACTCCAGGGGCCGCAAAATTTCACCACGCCACTCCAAACTTTGAAATCCCCTCCTTCCAAGTCGGTACAACACACCTTTGGGACTTTTGCAAGTCGTATTCCCAAGGGAGGTCACAAAATAATTGACCTCATGAGCCTCTTTCACTTCTCCCAAAGCCAATAGAGGGGAAAAGTCCTCGAATGCTCTTGAAAACCCCCAAATACTCCTCCCAGCCGATCACAAGAGAAAACCAAGGGCCTCCAGTTCCCTCTCTTGATGTTACTATTGAGGCAATTTTGTGTGCCTCTTTGTAATTGATTCAACAAGCACAAGCACAAGGATGGTTGTTGTTGGCAATGGCGTGAAAAAAACAGAGTAGCATTTCAAAATGGGGATCGTCGCTAAGGGAGAGCTTCTGCTATGGTTGCATTTCAGAACGTACGTTGGGAGATTGTCCTTGAGGTGTTCCAAGCCTTCAGGATGCAAGCAATCTATCGGCATTTCAAAACACTCTATTGGACTGCTGCCAGCACCTCGCACGGAATCGTACCACTTCTTGCCTTCAATGTCTCAAAACGCTAGCCCCCTTTCTGCACATAGCGTGCCAGCAATTGACTTTTTTGCATTTATGTAATTAACAATGAGTGATCCACCTTCGTATTTTCTATTGCTTCCTGGCTTTCTATAGCTTCAATCTCCATGACCTCCTGTCTTGATGGTTATTTCTCTCTATTTCTTTTGTGATTGTTGTGTCTGAACTGCACTTTGATTTTGTTTGATTTGATTCAAGTTATTTTGAGGTTCTGTTGGGTGGAGATGAATACTCTTTAATAAACTTTGCTTTGGCATTGGTGTCCATTTGAACTTTACTTAAGGACTTTGTGTTGTCCCCTGCTGGTGACCATTCCTGGTCTTCATTCTTGGCTGTCTTGAAGAACTGCATCTTGTTTGAACTTCCTATCTCTAGAACCTTTTGGGTAGGTGGCATTCCCAATATTATTTTTTCTGGTACACCTTTTAATTTTATCACATATAATTGAGCTATGAGGGTATGTGAACCTATTTGAATGGCGGTGGAAATGATTGCCCAACATTCTACTTCTTTGTTTCCAGATATGCTAATGAATTTTGGAGCATCTTCCAGTTGTGGTTGGCCACAATTGCAAAAGGACATGAGGTCCTTGTCTAGTTGAAAGTCTAGCTTTTCTTTGCTTGACAACTTTTCTTCATGTTCACCTATAATGTTGCACTTGATCTTGTTGGAATTTCTTTTTGTACTGATTGCTCTTACTGTGGTGGCATCCTTGGGTTAAACTTTTTATGCATCTTCCTAGATTTGACCACTTGCTTTAGCCAATGTGGACTCATTTAATTATGCTATTTCACCTTTTGCTCGCAACTGCTGCACAATACCTGTCTGCATTTGGGTAACCTTTGATCTTAGAAGATCCATTGTATTATCTGATAGAGTTTATCTCTTTAGAGGAGATTTTAAAGTTGACCTTTGTATACCTTTTTAAACTCTAGCTTTTGTCGATCTTGAGCTATCTGTCATCTGTTCAGGCAACTTGAGGTTTTTCATCATTTTGTGAAAATCTTTGACTTCAGTCTTGCCATATGTAGGGGTTTGTACATGTAAGGACATGGGTCCTATGGGCAAGGCCACCGGCGCGGCCGGATAATGTGTACGCTAGGGGGAGGCTATAAGATAGCACGGTTGGGTGGAGACTAGCACACGCATTACCACCGCCCTTTCACTGGTATCTGAGCTATTTTTGGAGAAGGGGAAAAGCGGGTTGCATGTGCATGCAATGTGCTGCTTCTCTTCCACGTTCCGCGGACAGCGACGTCTCCGTTGTGCATCAAAAAAGAAGACATGCACAGTTTCTTGTGCGCCCCCCGAAGGTAGACATCAAGATCGGCTGCCCCATCTACGCTCTCCACAACGGGCAACTAAGGCGGGCGACCAGTGCAACTCTATAGCACCGAGGCTCTGAAGGCTTCCATTGGTGCCGTTGGCTACGCGTGTAGGAAGGCCCGCTTGACCCTTGCATGAAGGAGGGCTGAACCCACCACATGAGGGTAAGAGGCCAACACTTTACCATCAAGCTATTGACCCTTGTTGTGTATAACAAGGAAAGATAGCATACTTGTGTTGAAAGGAAAACTAGAAGGAAAGAGAAAGCTTAAAACTTCAAGAAAGTAGTTTTACCCTTCCTTTTCACTTCTTGGAGGAAGACAAGTTTTCCTCCAAAAATTCTTTTTTCCTCAAGGAGGTAGCTTCAAATTGAGCGAAAGCCTTCACAAAAACGACGACTTTTTGTGAAGAATCAACAAAGGTGTTCTTACGATGAACGACACGAGAAGTGCTACAATTCTCGCAAGGCGAGGTTCGCATGCAACGCAAATCGTGGAGCATACAAAACACAAAGACTTCAATTTCACAAGGTACAAGTTGACATTTTTTTTCTCTCTTTACATTAGTGTGTGTTTACCATGACCAGTGAGGATATCCCACCTACACACACTTTTGATTTTGAGCACGTAGATCAAAATCAGGGCACCATGGGTGCTGCTGACACTAATATGCATGACAACGATGATCTAGGAGATCATGGCCTTGTAGGTATGGCTGCCTTCAAGACTTTGGAAAATCGCCAAAGTGTACTTGAATGCAACCTCTCAGCACTCAATGCAAATGCTACCAATCTTACGGAGTTACTTGTGAAATTTATGAATACACAGATGGCTCAAGGAGCCACAAGTGGCACGATTCAAGGGAACCAAGCTCGCATGACTCAAGGAGTCCAAGAGACAAGTGCTTCAAAAGATGCAAAAGGTATCAATGCGTTACTTAAGAATATCACCATTCCTGAGCTTCACGAGGAAGAGTGTGATCACAAAAAGGATGCGATCAATACGTTCTTACACCAATGGAGTGATATTCATAGATTGAGACACACCACGGATATAAAGACGGCTATGGAAACAAGTCTATCTCTTAAAGGCAAGGCCTATAAGTGGTGGATGACATTTTCAACAGATGCTCGTCCTCCGTCTTAGGCTATGTTTCAAGCTTCTTTCTCCAAAGAGTTTTTGGACTCCAATGAAGAAGATAAGAATTGGCTAGCATGGGATGCATGCCGCATGTCTAGCGTCTCTCTCATACAATACCTTTCGAAGTATCAGGAAATCATATTAAAACTAGAAGGTCTAGATGAATTCCAAAAGATAAGGAATGTTAATAGGAGTCTTGACAAAGACTATCGTCTTCATGTCAAGACCCAACATCCAAAAACTTTGGAAGAAGCCATCAATCATGCCCAAAGATAGGATGATGACCAAGAGAGGAAAGGAAATGTTCCCTAATCTAAAAATAGTTTTGCTGAGAGCAATGTGGCTAAGAGCCAATGGCAAGGTAGATCTCCCACACGTTCCAAGAGGAATAAGAAACAATCTACCTCTCCACAACCACAAGAGGCTAAGAAGCCTAAGCAATCACGAGATACTCCATGTGGGTCTCTCAACATTGTTGATTTTGAGCGTGCGAAGAAACACAATTTGTATTTTAGATGTCTTTCGGACCAACATAACAAGAAAGATTGTCCTCTTTTGCAAGGCAAAGAAAAGGCCATGCACACGGTGCACGCCTCACATTAGATTCATCTCCTAAATATTGTGTTGTAGAGGTTCTTCATATGGAAGAAAAGCACAAGTGTTGTGTGCCTGCTTCAATGTGGCAACCCACCTTTGGCCCCCATGATTTGATTCGCATGCATGGCACTATTAACGGACAACGTGTTCGTATTTTAGTGGATGATGCTGCAACTCATAACTTCTTAAACTATAAGCTAGTCAAGAAATTGAAGCCTCACAAGTATGTGGTGGAGCAGATATCTGGGAATGATAAAGAAGTATGGGAAGCGGTAGTTCAAGGGGTTGATCTTATTGTTCAAGATCATACAATGACCCTTGACTTCCAAGTTATGAACATGGACCGTGCTGATGTAGTTTTAGGACGGGAGTGGCTGCATAGTTTAGGAAACACATTGCACACTAGTTATGAACACAACTCCTTATCCTTATGCAAAGTGCAATTAATTCTAATGATAAACAAAGTGTTAACAAATCTAACGAGCAAAGTGCTTTCAGTTTTAAATCTATAGAGCAATGTGTAGCTGTTGTAAAACAAACATTACAGGAATTACAAGATTCTCCATCCCAGCATAACTCTAGTTTACTTTCTCCTTTTGCACGGCAAAAGCCGACTCACTTACTCACGGAGTATAGTGGTGTATTCTCAATTGATTTACCGTCGGGTTTACCCCCTACACGTGATGTGCAACATGGCATAGATGTCTTGCCAACCACTAAACCGATGAGTAAACCACCTTATCATATGAGTGCTAAAGAAGCCAAGGAGGTTGAGAGTCAGTTGGCTGACTACCTCGCTTGTGGTTTCATTAGACCTAGCACTTCACCTTGGGCATCACCAATTCTATTGGTAAAAAAGAAAGATGGTACTATGCACATGTACGTAGATTATCACGGATTAAATGCCAAAACCATCAAGAACAAGTATCCTTTGCCTCAAGTGGATGAGTTGTTTGATTAACTCCATGGGGAAAGATACTATACAAAGATAGATCTTCGTTCAGGATACCACCAGGTGCGTATCCTTTTGCAAGATATCTCCAAAACTGCCTTCAAAACACGGTTCAGGCATTTTGAATTTTTGGTTATGCCTTTTGGTCTAACCAATACTCCAGCTACATTTATGACACTCATGGATAGTGTCTTACATCCCTATCTTGAAAAATTTGTTGTCGTTTTCCTTGATGACATTCTCATTTACAGTAAGACTGAAGATGAATAGATAGAACACTTCCGATTAGTGTTTGAACAACTACGATCTCACGCGCTGTATGCTAAGCAAAGCAAGTGCGATTTCTTTAAAACAGAGATACATTACCTTGATCATGTGATCTCTTATTATGGCATCAAGATGGACAATAACAAGGTCGCTGCCATTCTTCGATGGCCACATCCCAACACGGTTGAGGAGCTTCAAATATTTTTAGGCATGGCTGGATTTTATCGACAATATATCCATGATTATGCCAAAATCGTTGTTCCTATGACGGATCAACTTAAAGCAAAAGGTAAGACCTTTTCTTGAGAAGAAGCCCAAAAACGCAATTTCGAATAGCTCAAGGTAGTTATAGCCACTGCTCCCATCCTAGCAATCGTTGACCCACTTAAGCCATTTGTGGTAGAAATTGATGCTAGTGATAAAGCAATTGGTGCAGTACTTCTCCAGGAGGGAAGACCTATAGCCTTTGAAAGTAAAAATTTAGATAGAGCTCAATAGAATTATTCTGTTTATGAGAGAGAGCTCTATGCCATAATTCAAGCTTTACGAAAGTGGCAACACTATTTATATGGTACCAAGTTTGAAGTAGGTTTTGACCATGAGAGTATCAAATGGTTTACTACTCAAACAGACTTGAAGGGCTGTAAAGCTAGATGGGCAGAAATCCTTCAAGATTATGATTGTAAGCTACAATATCGCAAGGGGCAATATAATGTAGTAGCAGATGCACTAAGTTGGATGCCTCAGATTAATTCAATTGCTTTCACGGAAATAAAGAGTGGATTTTTGGAGTCATCATGTGGCAAGTGTGCACAAGATCAATCATATGCTAAAGTGTGAAGTGCAGTTTCAAAAAGGGATCCCTCACACTCACATGTCTTTGCACACGAAGATAAAAACTCCAACACACAGAGCTCCATCCCTACTCATGAAGAGCTTAAGCGATGGAAGAATTTTTCCATTGATGATGGCTACTTACTGCACAAGGGTAGAGTATGCATGCCAAAGGACTCAAACACTAGGTGCCAAATCTTACTTGAGTGTCATGATAGTCCAAGTGCTGGTCATCTAGGTATTTGTAAGACGTATGCCTTAGTTCGACGGCAATTTTATTGGCTGGGCTTACATCATGATGTTCAAGAGTACATACTAAATTGCCAACAGTGCCAAGTTAATAAGGCAGAGTGCCTCAAGGTAGGTGGCCTTTTACATCCTTTAGAGATTCCACAAGGTAAGTGGGAGAGTATCTCTATGGATTTTGTAGTAGGACTACCTACTACAAATCGTGGCCATGATGCCATATGGGTAATTGTAGACCGTCTCACAAAGATGGGTCGATTCATTTCCACTAAGACTACGATTAAGACACCGAAATTAGCATGGCTATTTGTAGAGCATATATATAAACTCTACAGTCTTCCAGCTAGTATCATTAGCGACAGAGAGTGAAAGTTCGATAATCAATTCTAGAGAGCTATGTTTCAAAAGTTGGAAACTAAACTTAATCTACGTACGGCTGATCATCCAGAAATAGATGGTCAAACCGAAAGAGTTAATCAAGTGCTAGAGGATATGCTACGAGAGTACATTAGAAAGAAGCAAACCAATTGGGAAGACTACTACCTATGTTGGAATTTGCTCATAATAGTTCAAAGCATGTGACTACAGGGTTTAGTCCATTTATACTTTTATATGGATTTCAGCCTAAATCACCCGTTTTGGTGGGGTTGGCTAAGGAGAAGATACAACAAGCGAAGGATTTTCTCCAAAACCATTTTGACATGCTTCGAGTTGCTCGACAGAATGTTAAGCAAGCTCAAGATCGATATAAGAAGTACGCAGGTGAGCATCGTCGTCTTGCTACTTTCAAAGAAGGAGACAAGGTTTTCCTCAAAGCTTCGGAGCATTCAGAAAGTTTGAAGACGAGAAAAGTTGCTAAACTTTTACCACGCTTTTATGGACCTTTTACCATTATCAAATGTATAGGTCAAGTGGCCTATAAGTTAGCTCGTCTAGAGCACTCACGAGTTCATCTTGTTTTTCATGTTAGCCGTTTACGAAAACAACTAGGACAGAACGATAATGTCATTGACACAGGTGTGTTAGTTGACCTTATCAAATGCCAAGCATCCCTCATGACCCCGAAAAGATTTTGGATTCTCATGAGCTTCGCACCAGACATCATGCCAAATGACAAGTGTTGGTAAAATGGATAGTTAGACCTGCAGAAGGTTCTACATGGGAGAATGTCTCTGCACTTAAGAAACATTTTCCTACGTTCATTTTTGAGGACAAAAACAATTCTCCATGGGGGGGGGGGGGGGGGGTAACGTAAGGACATGGGTCCTATGGGCAAGGCCACCGGCACGGCCAGACAGTGTGTACGCTACGGGGAGGCTATAAGTTAGCACGGTTGGGTGGAGACTAGCACACGCATTACCACCGCCCTTTCAATACAAGCTCATGAACTTTCTGGTATTCATTTCCATTTTCACTTTGATATGCATATGTGAGCTTGGTCACATGCAATTGCTTGAACATGACAGGATTCATCGGCTTTTGACTTTCACTTGTGGAAATCAACTAAAACTTTTGTTCTTGAAAATATTCATACAAGCATTTGTCAGGAGAGTCTGATGGAATCTGGGTCAACTAGTAGCTTCCAACAAACATATGATCCTTTAATGGCTTCTGCTCTGAAGAGGGCTAGCTAAAAGTTTTATGGCTTCTAATTGACATTGTAGTTCTTAGTACATGAGATGGGTTTGATGGATTTGTAGCTCCCCCCTTCCTAGGGTGATCACTAAGGGGTTCACTCGAGTAATTCCATTCAGATCTAGAGAGGATGGGCTATAATAGATTCTTTCCTCAAAGATAAACCATCCATTCTAATCTATAAATGGCCTTCTCAGTCTACATAATGTGCATATGAGTTATATGTGCCATACAATGCTAAAAGGATTTTCTTTGATGTGCCTCTTGACCCATAAATGAACCACACCATTGGCTATAGATGTAAAATTATTTGCAACCCTAAAAATTTTTTGACCTCTGGCCAATACCGGATACTCTTACTAATTCACACATGAATTTGTTATTGAACGGTTCTAATTTAAGCTTTTCAGGTGCCTTTGCAACTTCATGCAGATTTGGAACTTGCAGTGCTTTTACTCGTGTTTCTAATGATTATGCAGAAGCATTCAAATACATAAAAATTGATGAGCTAGATGCACTTACATTGAAATTCATATTTCCAATTTGCTCTGTGCTTTGCCTTATAGTTGTTTTGACCTTGTTGTCTGGGTATCTAGGACAATCTCTGGAAAATTTCCACCTTTTCTGCCACAATCTAAGCAGTGCACCATTACAGGCGGAACTTCAATTGGTTCATCCACCTCAAGCTCTTGCTTAGAAGTCTCTATTTTTGTGTTGGCCAAGTTGTCGACATCCTCCTCTTTTAGAACACTGAGCATCAGGATGTAGACTGCTCCATCTTAACATTTATACTATATTTTGATTGGTAAGCCCAACTTGTGGGAGCTTGTGGGAAAGCCCTCTAGCCACCTAGGAAAAGATAAATAAAGTCATGGTCCAATAGCAAGAGGATGTAACCTCTTGAGCCAATGATTGTAAAATACCAAGCCTATTTGAAAGGCTATTCTCTAATTAGTCAAGTGCACTTTGAGCACTATCATTGTGTCTGTACTCTCTTTATTTTTATGCTCTTGCACTTGGCATAGCCTAACCCTAACTGGTGGGCTATATCTCTAACCCTAGCCCTAACACCATGGTAAAGCTAAGGCTTCACCCTCCATAGCTGAATGCTAACCATTGGTGATTAGGGAGTACGCTTCCACATCTAACCCAACAAGTGGTATCAGAGCCGATGGTTCTACACCTAGAATAATTAATTTTGATTGCATTTGCTCCCTTAATAATCCCATTCTCTAGTTGTCGGTCGACTACCAAGCCTCACCATATCAATGCTAGCAAAGCGAGAACCACATACATAAAAAATGTCAATTTGTGGGATGTAGTTGACGCGACTAGTGCATGGAGGCTACAAGAGATAACTAATCTCTTGGAAAACCCAAGTCCTACCTAAGTTGCATTTATACATTTGTATAACAAAAATTGTACATATAATTGGGTATTATATGCTATATATTTGTAATATACGCGTATATCCAAATAAAACATATTTTGATCGATATATAATTTAATAAAAACATGTTTTACTTTATAAAAAAAGGCATTGTGATAGTTTGTTCAAACTGCCATGACATTGACGTCTAGGTTTGAGACACACACACACACACACACACACACACACAGAGAGAGAGAGAGAGAGAGAGAGAGAGAGAGAGAGAGAGAGAGAGAGAGAGAGAGAGAGAGAGAGAGAGAGAGGGAGAGAGCAAGTAGTCAGGTAATCACTTCTGCTTCTTTTTTTGCTTTTTCTCTAATGTTGTATTTGCTAGCATTGTTGTTGTAAAGCTTTGCTCACATCTCAGTGTTTATTTGTAGGTTAGTGCGCTCTCTTTGGCTGTGTTGACCCCCGTGTCACACTAGAGAGAGAGAGAGAGAGAGAGAGAGAGAGAGAGAGAGAGAGAGAGAGAGAGAGAGATTAGAAACCCGTCCTTGGCTGTGTTGATCCAGCTCATGACACAGTACAAGGGGGGTTTAGACTTTAGACACTTCGTCCTTGAATGCTATTGACCTCCATGTCGCACTGCAGGGAGTAGCTTAGGATATACAGTTAGATTTCCTATCTCTGGTTGTTGCTGACCACCGAGTCGCATTGCAGGGATGGCTTAGCAATCTTACATCCTTTCTTCGTGGTTGTTGCTGACCACTACGTTGCACTATAGGCAGGGCTTTAAGGTTTTTTAATCCTTCATTCTTGACTATTACTGACCATCATGTTGCACCGCAAGAAGATTGGATTTAATAGATTCCTTGTCTCTGGTTGTTGCTCACCACTGTGTTGCACTGTAGGGAGGGGTTTAGATTTTTAAATCCTTTGTTCTTGGCTGCTGCTGCTGCTGACCATTGCATCACACTACAAGAAGATTGGATTTAATAGATTACCCGTCTCTACTTGTTGTTGACCACCATGTTGCACTGCAGGGAGTGTTAGGTATTTTAAATTCTTCGTTCTTGGATGTTGGCTGACCATCGCATCGCACTACAGGAAGATTGGATTTAATCTATTGCCCATCTCTGGTTGTTGTTGACCACCGTGTTGCACTGTAGAGAGGGGTTAGGTATCTTATATCCTTCACTGCTGGCTATTGCTGACCATCACATCGCACTGCAGGTTGATTGGATTTAATAAATTGCTCATCTCTGACTATTGTTGACCACCATGTCGCACTGCAGAGAGCAATCAGGTATTTTAAATCCTTCGTCCTTGACTGTTGCTGACTACCACATCACACTGCAGAGAGATTGGTTTTAATAGATTTTTCATCTCTGGCTGTTTGCTGAGCATCGCGTCGCACTGCAGAGAGGGGTTATATATTTTTAGATCTTTCATTGCTGGTTGTTATTATTGTTCATGAAATGTTTTTTATATTGTTCAATTTACAATCATATAAATCAAAGTTATATCTATTATAGATCTACCTTAATTTTATTTGCTTCATGCTTTTTCAAGCTTCAATCATTGAAGAGACAAAGTTAACGCGTCAAATTTGTGATGCTCTAATTTTATCTCTCTATGGATCTTCAAACAATCATTTGCATCAAGCATTTGATCTACTTCAAGCAAAGTTTGATGATTTCGTGATTGAACTTGTGGAGTAGTGCTGGCTGAAAATGTGTAGTGCATTCCTTGTTTCATTTGACCTAGCTCTGCACAAAATGGAGTAATGTACAACACAGTAAGGCCAAGTCACTAGAAGCTTTAAGAGTATGGTTCATCCAGAAATCAAAGCCAAACCTGGAATCAGAGAGCGAATGTAGCTTGTGTCACAACTACATTCAGATTTGAAGAGCAAGGATAAGGTCGAAGGCTCTTCTAAATGTCATATGATAGAAGAGGATGTGCCTCCTCCTTCAGGTGCCGAGCCCTTAGCTGTACACCTGGATGATACTACATGTCCTCCTGTCCTACTCTTACTTGGGGATAATTCTATCTTTCACCTGCAAGCACCCCAATTAGGTGAAGGACATTTTGCAAATGTGAAACAAGTTTCAGTGGCCCATCCCCTCTTCAAAGATCCTTTCTATGCGGCAAAGATCTACAAGGCCCATATAGGAAGCAAGCTGGCTTTACCAACAGTGCTAGAGGAAGCAACAACTACTACTATCCAACACCGTGGAATGATATTTCCCCATGCTCTTAAGAGTTCATTATAGCAAAAGGCCCATGTTGATCTTCAAGCTTTGGAATGGAGGTCATCTTGAGCAGTGGATTTAGGCATGTCATCATGCTAGAAGAAAGCCTGCAATCAGAGAGTTTCAACACACATTTGGAACTGTACAAAAATTCATAGACAACATTTTGCCGATCTGCAACGCTCTACAACGATAAAATTCTTGCATAGTCACGATTTCATTCACAATGACCTACATACTAGAGATATTCTACTACATTTTGGCGAGCGAGGAGTGTATACTGGGATCACGGACTGGGATAAAGTACACCATCAAACACTTTGGAAACATTCCCAAGCTCCCAAATCTCAACCCTCAAACTACAGCTCAATTCGAGCGAGATTATCCATGGACTGCCCTTGAAAATATCAGTACCAATCCTCCTCCTTTCACCAAAGCATCTGATATATATAGTCTATCATATATTCTTAAATGCTTGGTTGCATGTTTTCCAGAGCCCTCTGAGGCTCCCAAGCGCGAAGTTTTGCAAAATGTAAACAAAAATCTTGCTAGTGGAAAATTTCCCAAACCCTTAGATATGCCTAAAATATAGGATTTAAGTCTTTGTTTGAATGGAGCCCATAATGTTATCTATCATGTTGTAACCAAACCTGGCTGAGGTCAGTTGATGATTAAACCAGTAACAATATTTTTTGCCATTGATGGTAAGCAATGTGTAGTGCTATTTCAAACTAGATCTTTAATCGTATTTTTAGTTAAGTCTTTAAAGTTCTTCAAGTTAGGGTTTTTCAAGTTGGATCGCCAAAATCCTTTTAACCATCTCTCTTTTCTAAGTGCTAAGGCTTCGCTCATTAAAGTATATTGTTTTGCATTTCAAATATGGAAGATATTGCTCCCGATGCAAAGTAGAACCACTTGGTGCAGGTTCTCCTCCAGTCCATGCGTCACTTTGGCTTATGTTAGCAGAGCTTGCGGTGGGATTAGAGCTACAAGCCCCAAGAATGGATGAATGACACCCTCCTTGATTACAAGTAGGGGTCGAGGGAGGGTTTTGATCATTCTTGAGTGTCATCTCCACGTCCCTAGCCATAGATGGAGCCATCATTTTGGGATCACCCTTTTTTTCCCCCTCAAGATGTGCTCTCTTTGCCCTGAGTGCCCACTCAGGAAATTTTTCTTCAATACCTCTTGGGGGGTTTTTGCAAGCTACCACATTTCCAAGAATTTTGAACACATGTTCTTTTATCCTGTGAGAATTTTCCACTAAAATTATGGTCACAGGTCTTACACCTCAACTTTTATGTAGTCTTTGCACTGACCAATTCATCTACGTAGTTCCACTCATATCCTTTCACCATCTTCTTAAGATCTGCAAACTCAAAAAACACTACTTACTAAATACACATCTAAATTCGAACTCTCATACCATTTACATTACTTTATTTGCCATCATTTTCAAAAAAACATAAATTTTCAACCTCTTTAAATTCTAAATACCATTTTTTTTTTCAAGTGTGAGCTTTCACTCTATACCTGAATCATGATAAATAGATCGCTTATTCTATCTCAATAACTTCCAAGTGTGAGTAAACTCTACAGAAAGCAAGATATCTTTAAAAATCCTACCTAAATTACCTCCAAGTGTGAGTGTAACTCTACACATGGCAAGCAATCATAATTCACTACTTATCTAAATCTCTTTTAGGTGTGAGAATACCTCTACACAAAGCAAGAGATTATTATGTAATCTACCTAAATTGCCTGCAGTGTGAGTATTACTCTACACATGACTGATAATCATTATATAAATCTAACCTAAGTTAGTTCCAGTTATAAACATAGTTCAACACAAAACAAGTAACTCCTAACTTTAACTATCTAACTTAATTACTTCTAAGTGTGTACATAGTTCAACACAAAGCAAATAACTACTAACTTTAACCATCTTAAATCAATTCCTGAAGTCGCGGAGCGGAGCTTAGATCGACTCTCTCTCTCTCTCTCTCTCTCTCACACACACACACACACACACACACACACACACACACACACACACACACACACACACACACACACACACACACACACACACACACACACACACACACACACACACACAACTTACACAATACGTAGAGAATTCGTTGAAGGGTTATCACCCAAATTTTATTATTCACACAAGTATAAGTGAGTATATACAAAGAGTTAGTGATAAGCGAGTTAGGTGGGCGGGCGGACGGCCATATCCGTATAGGTGAGTATATACAAAGAGTTAGTGATAAGTGAGTTAGGCAGGCAGGCGGCCATATCCGTATAAGAGGCCACTTGGGCTTTAATCCCAACAACCTCCCACTTAAAGTCCAATGTGGCACTTTAAGTAACTGTAAATCTATGAACATAAATGTACAAAGATTTACATGGTTGCCATCTATCCAATGCCCAATAACTCACGACAATGCACAAAGCCCTCTCCTAGAAGTCCCTTTGTGAGTAGATCAATAGGATTGTCTGTGGTGTGGATCTTCTTCAGTTGTATCTGCTTGTCTTCAGGTACTTCCCTAATGAAGTGATATTTCACATCAATATGCTTAGTCTTCGAATGGAACATTGGATTCTTTGCCAATTGTATAGCACTTTGACTATCACAATATAACTGTGGCATATCTACTTTGATTCCCAAGTTTGCTACCAATCTACCAAGCCAAATAGCTTCTTTGCATGCCTCATTTGCTGCAACATACTCAACTTCTGTAGTAGACTGCGTGATACAATCTTGTAATCAAGATCGCCATGATATGGCACCTCCAGCCAATGTAAAGACATAGCATGATGTAGATCTCCTCTTATCCAAGTCTCCTGCATAATCTGAGTCAGTGTATCCTCTGACACTCAAATCATGACTACCATAGCATATGCGCATACTCTTTGTATGTTTTAAGTATCTCATGATACCTTTCACTGCCTCCCAATGTTTCTTGCCGGGATTTGACATATATCTTCTAACCACTCCCACTGCAAATGCAATATCCGGACGTGTAGCAATCATTGCATACATCAAACTCCCACATGCAGATGCATACGGCATCGTATCCATTTCAACCTTTTCCACCTCAGACTGCGGGCAATCTTGGTTGCTTAGTTTCACATATGACGGCAATGGTGTCATCAATGCCTTTCCCCTGTCCATATGGAAATGTTGCAACACCTTGTCAATATACTTCTCCTGAGATAAGTAAAGCATCTTCTTTGACCTATCTCACTGGATACGCATACCCTGTATATGACTTGTCTCACCCATGTCTTTCATGTCAAAAACCTTTGCCATTTTTGACTTAAGAGCTGAAATTTCTGCCATTTGTCTACCAGCAAGTAGCATGTCATCCACATACAAGATGAGGATTATCAAGCTACCATCCTTAGCTTGTCGAGTATACAGGCAATGATCTGTCTCACTTCTCTTGTATCCGTGAGAAAGCATAAATTGGTGAAACTTCATGTACCATTCTCTTGGTGCCTGTTTCAAGCCATAGAGACTCTTTCTCAAACAACATACCAATTTCTCTTTGCCTTTGTCAACATACCCTTCTGGCTGCTGCATATAAACCTCCTCATGCAAATCTCCATGAAGAAATGCCATTTTCACATCCATCTGATGTAAATGCAGATCATGTTTGGCAACCAAAGCAAGTACACTTCTCAATGTCGTCATCTTGACAAGCTGATGAGAAGACTTCATCAAAATCTATTCCGTGTTCTTGCTTAAAACCCTTAGCAAGCAACCGTGCTTTATATTTTGTCTGTCCATCATGAGGAGTAAGCTTATACCTATAAACCCACTGACAAGGTAGAGCTTTCTTGCCCTCTAGCAATTGAACAAAATCCCACATTTGATTCTTATGCAGAGATGTCATCTCTGATTGCATGGCCAACTGCCATTTTTTTGAGTCAACCACTTGTAATGCCTCCTTGTAACAAGATGGTTCTCCGCAATCCGTGAGCATGACATAACTTAGAGGTGGCACATAACGATTAGGTGGTTTGGAGACACGCTCTAAACGTCTCACCACAACTAATTCTGCCTCTTTAGCCACTATAGGCTGTTCCTGAGCCTGACCACGCTGTCTTGATGTGCTAGCACTAGGTCCATCTTCCCTGAAGACAACTCTTTGGATCTCCTCTGTCTTCTTTGGCTTAGCGTGAAACTTGGCTTCGTTAAAATGCACATCATTGCTATGAATAACTTTTCTGGACTCAGGATCCAAAGCTGGTAACCCATCTCGCCCGATTCTCCATAGCCAAGAAATATACACTTCTTGCTCTTTGGTTCTAACTTATTCCTCAAATCCTTAGAAATATGGCTATAAGCTTCACAACCAAAGACTCTAATATGCTTACACGAAGGTGCCTTGCCTGTCCATAGCATCTTGGCCACTTCACTCTTATCTAGAACCCTACTAGGAGACCTGTTGATCAAATGGATTGTTGTAGCCACTGATTCCGCCCAAAATCCATCAGGAAACTCATCATTTGACAACATGCTTCTGACCTCTCTTGTATGGTCCTATTCATACGTTCTGCAAGTCCATTTTGTGAAGGATTGTATGGTGTAGTAAGTTCCCGCTTTATCCCTTTTGCTTCACAAAAGTCTTGGAAAGCCTTGGAAACGTACTCTCCACCATTGTCAGTTCTCAAGCACTTCAGCTTCTGACCACTCTGATTCTCCACAAGCTGCAAGAATGTCTTAAAGACCTTGAGCACCTCATCCTTGTGCTTCACAAAATAAACCCATACTTTGCGAGAATAGTCATCTATGAATGTACAAAAGTACGCTGCTCCCCCTAGTGACAAACTAGGCATTGGTCCGCATAGATCACTGTGCACAAGAGCTAATCATTCGTCCCTACGATTCCTCTTTGATCTATGCGGTTCCTGTGTTTGCTTACCATAAACACGATGTTCACAAAACTCAAAATCCTAAAATGAAAAGCCAAGCAAATAACCATAACGAGAAAGTATTTCCATTCCTCTTTTTGACATAGTCCCAACCTACGATGCCACAATGACACGCTTGGCTGCTCAATCACATTAATTACATGGTTTTTAACCTCTGAAACATGTAAAGTGTACAGAGTTCCTGACTTGTTGCCATGTGCTACAGTCATCGAACCTTTGGAGATCTTCCAAGCATTGTTCCAAAAAACTATCACATAACCCACATCATCCAACTTCCCTGTACTGATCAAGCTCTTTCGTATTGCTGGAACATGTTTTACATTCTTGAGCCATAAACAAGAGCTATTCTGAAACTTCAATTGCACATCTCCCACTCCAAGTATGTCACAAACCTGCTCATTGCCAAGTCTGACATAATCTTTAGTAGCCACATATGATGTAAACCACTCTTTGTGCAGAGAAACATGTAAAGATGCCCCTGAGTCAATAATCCAATCACTCATAGCATGTCCATCCTCTGCACTCAAGAAAACAGAATCAAAATTGCTTGTGAGGAAGATGTCACCAGCTGCTATACCAGAATCACTGTCTGAACCAGATCTTGAGACATTCACCTCTTCAATCTTCATTGAACTCTTCTTTTCATCTTGCTCAGAGCTCTTTGTTTTGCCTTTTTCTTGTTTCCACTTCGTACAGTCTCTCTTCATGTGACCCTTCTTGCCACAATGGTAGCATTCTATGTCATCCTTTGACTTCGAGTCACGAGACTTACTTCGGTTTTGTGCCTTCTTATCCTTCTTCTCTTTAGACTGTTGTCTCCCTCGAGCAACCAAAGCACTATTACCTTTGCCTTTGTCAATGTTCTTCCTGTTCTCTTCCTCTGTAAGCAAGCTGCCTTCTACATTGGCACTTGTAAGACCCTCTGGCGTGACAGAATCACTTAATGCCATGCAAAAAGTATCCCAACTGTCTGGCAAAGTGATTAAGAGAAACATAGCCTTCACTGAATCTGGAAAGACTATCTCCTGTGCTGTTAGCTGGCTGAAAATTGTGTGAAATTCATTGAGATGATTTGACATGGCTGTCCCTTCCTTCATCTTCAAATCCACCAATTTCTTGAGCCAGTAAATCCGAGAAGCAACACTCTGTTTCTAGTACATACCACATAGCTTTTGCCATACGCCATACACTGTAGTCTCTTCTGCTACGTTGAAGTAAACATTTTCTGCTAGTGTCAACATGATTGTGAAACAAGCTAACCCGTCAAGCTCTTCCCACTCATCTTCAGCCATACCTTCTGGCATCTCCCCTTTGAGATTCTGTGACTTCACTTGTTTTTTTCTGCACCAAAACCTGCCAAATCTGCTTCTTCCAGAATGGAAAGTTTGTGCCATCCAGCTTCTTTATGTTGTAAAGAGTCTCACTTTGAGAAGATGCCATGTCTGCCAAACTGTTTACTCCTGGGAAAAATCCGACAGAGTTTCCCCTGTAAACTGGCCTCTGTACACAATAAACAAGCTATAAACAACAAGCTGAACACCTCTCCTCAAGAACTGTTAGTATTTTGCAATATTTCGACAGAGTCTCCCCTGTAAACTGAGCTCTTGAAACCAAAAGATAGCTCAAAAACAACCATAAATAGCTGACCAGTGACAAATTTAAAGATCTCTGTAATATGCTATCCTGTAAGCATACACTGTCTCCTGTCTGGGCGATCACAGAGCCTGTATCTGTCTCAAGACTGAACCCTGAACAATGCCTCAACGGCCTGATGGATAAGATGCAATCCAGTGTCTACACAAAGTCATACATCTTATGGGATAAAAGTCGCCGAAGAGGATGCGTGTAGAGGGGAACTCCACCAACCTAATCCACCTCACACTGGGTAACCCAGCCCCCAGTGCTTGGCTTCAAAAACCCTCACACACGACCCTCTCATATGGCTCAGCAAACTGCCCAGAACTAGCATACATCCTACAATAGACCAATCACTGCCCTATGACCGTTGCGGCGGTCTGTCTACTAGCGTGACTCACAACTAGCAGACCCACAATCACAATACATCAATCTGCAATACATGCCAGTGGTGTCAAGCCGTCGTATGGCCACACCTCCCCTGGAACCTGGCAAGCACAAGAAGTAGCAATGCAGACTGCAATATATATATCTGATGATATATATGTGTACCTGGTCTATATATGATGCTTTGAAGACTAATGAGTGATGTATGTCGATGCCGATATTGATGCCGACCACCTCTTGCTTGCCAATCTACACAAGACGCGTTTCTTTGCAGCTGAAACCTATCTTTTGATGTAGTGCTCAGAACGAAATTCTGAGGGCATAAACAACTTCAAAAGGGGGGTAAAACCTTAGGTCACCTGTGGGAAATACTCCCGGAACGTCGAGTGTGAATTTCCAAGCTCCGGATCCAGAATCTGCCTGAAAAGTGCACGCGCGCGCGATTACGCAAAAATGCAATGAACCTTGCTCTGATACCGATTGAAGTCGCGGAGCGGAGCTTAGATCGACTCTCTCTCTCTCTCTCTCTCTCTCTCTCTCTCACACACACACACACACACACACACACACACACACACACACACACACACACACACACACACACACACACACACACACACACACGGAGAGCTTACACAGTACGTAGAGAATTCGTTGAAGGGTTATCACCCAAATCTTATTATTCACACATGTATAAGTGAGTACATACAAAGAGTTAGTGATAAGCGAGTTAGGCGGGCGGCCGACCATATCTGTATAAGAGGCCACTTGGGCTTTAATCCCAACACTTCCAACTGTGAGTTTCCTCTACACAAGGCAAGCAATCACTAACCACTTTACTTAATTTACCTCCCAGTGTAAGATATACTTCACACAGAGCATATAAATTTTAAACTCAAAACTCCATAGCCTTAAAAAAACCACATTTAACTAATTTAACTTTTTATCCTATGCTCTAACAATGAGGAAAAAAATCCGTTTTCACGGTATATAAATGACTTTATTTCGATCAAAATACATATTTTGATCAAAATTCTAAGAAATTATACAATATGGTGTTTTTGCTGATGTGACACTGTATAATACGATTGAATAAAGATAGGTGTCATATAATAAGCTCGTGTAAAGCGTATTATACGTACATCGTATAACGTACAAATGCAACTTAGGTTCCTACCTATCTCAGTCTCAAATGTGTGTCAGACATCAAAAGCTACTTTCCTTACCGCAAGCTTGGTCTGATGATTTGGCATAGCTACGACTCTATGAATGCAACAAAACTTTATACCTAGCATGAGCAGAATAGGCTTAACATCCCTATATGCTCAAATGTCATTTCTGACACTCAGACAAAATTGTGCCTAAGATAAATAGCCTATTTTAGATCATTCAGTTTTGGAGTGTGAAGCACTCTATAGCTTCCTCTAGACGTGCTCTACCTATTCCTAAGGTCAAAAACTAGTTTTGGTACGTGTATGGTGCATAGGGAGTAAAATCAGCTCATAGAAAACATGATTAAAATCACACTTTCATCGCGAGAAACTTACGTTAAATGGAAGAGCTTTCACCGTTGGTATGCTCGCAATAGAAATGCAACACCGTATAAGAGAGACACAAAGATTCAAAGAAACATTAGACTCACGTTGCGCTTCTGCAGCAAACACTTACTTTCATTATCCAAAAACTTAGGTTTTTAATTACAAAAGTTGGCTTTTATACCTTAACCAAGGTTCAAAGAATGGAGTTCTAGGTATTTGGGCTCAATACAAGGCTTAAAAACTGCATATGATTACAAACTTGGAGGCCCTCAATCCCCCTAGACTCATTGGTGATCAATAATATTACAATGGCTTTGGATTTTGCAAGATTGTTTAGTGATACAAAGAGATTGGCTTTAAAACATGAGTGGCACCCCTTTTGGATTTTGCAAGATTTTTTCAGTGATACAAAGAGATTGGCTTTAAAAAATGAGTGACACCCCTTTTGATTGTATTTCTTCAGCTCTTGTTATAGCTAATCAGTTAACATTCCCCCCTCCTTACCTGTGTTGTCCGTTATACAAGATCAGATAACTGGGGTGTCGGTTCAATCAGATCTCCCACCATTTGGGATGTGCTAGTGTTGGGTTGGCTTATAATCTTTGAGTAACCTCTCTTTGATCTGGAGTACTTCAAATTTAATGAGAGGAAAGGGTAGAGCTTGTTGATGCCATGCCTCATTTATATCTGGTAGTGTGAGTAGGTTGACATTGATGGAATGCAGTTTCGCTCTTCCCACTGCATGGCTTCCTTCCAGATGGTCTCTACCTCCTCTTCCATCTACTTTTTCAATGTTGCTTCCTCTTCAATAGTTAAGCTTTTCGGTTGAGTGGAGGGTCCACTTTCATCATGAGGAATATCTAGATCAAGAAGATTAGCCTCTGTGGTGGCCGCTGCTTCAAAATCCATAAACTGAAGGGTATCTTGATCTTGCATTACAGAATCTACTTGTCCTTCCTATGGTGTGGTGGCCTGTGCAATGGCTGTTGCTTGAGCTTTGCTTAATTTTGCTTTTAGTTGCCTGTTGGCATCTTTCCTCTCGCTGCATAAACCCAATAGAGAGCTCTCTTCGTTGCATTTTCTCTAACTTCAGCTCATCTCAAGGTCTTTAACTTTCTGTTCCACTGCTTTGTATGCCTGATCTGTGCCTTGTAGTGTGGCTACTGTAGGATTGTCCTTGAGCTGGTTTAGCAATGTATTTTTCTCTTGGCACCTGGCCTTTGATTGTGCCAATTGAGTATTTGCAATGTTTAGTTGAATTTGTAGCCTGTTGATTGTGGAAGAAAATTCTGGTAGAGCTATGGTGGCCGTTGCGACTTGTTGCTCTTGCTATTGATTTCTTGTCTGGAGAGCTTCCAAATCCGTTGCTGTCTTTGTAGTTAGTTTAGTCAATTCCTTTTCTTTGAATTCCATGGCCTCTTTGTATGATTTAACACGAACATTGGCCATGTCTAGCCTTTCATTTGAGAGACGCTGTTGCCTATATACGCTATGAAGCTGTTGGTGGAAAGCATAGATCTCTTCTTTCATTTTGTCCACCACATCGTGCGCATATTATGCATATTCATCTATGTCCTCTAGATTCTCCATTCTTCTTGTCTTGCTCACTTCAAGTTGATCTGTTTGTGTCTCTTGAGCCTCGGTGAGTGGCTCATCTGGCTGGTTGGGTTGAGTATTTGGTGTCTCTATTGGGCTAGATGGTTTAACCTCTGACAATTTCTTTGGGCGGTTCTATATCTGGTTCCATATTGCTAGCAATGGAAGTGGTCTCCTCTGGTTGTGGTTGTATTGTGTCCTCCGGATGTGGTGGTGCACTCGGAGGAGAGGAATGTGAAAATTTTGCAGTAGGGTTGACTGGTTCTTTGGGTGAATCCTCCCTAGGTGGTGTATTAGCTTCTTCTTGTGTCTGGGCCTGTTCTCGTTGCCATTCTTCTTTATATAGAGATGTTCTAGGCTAGCCCGAGGATTGTCCATTTCATAAACATTGGGTGTTTGGTTCAAATTTTGATTCTCATTGGAGATGGTTTCCATTTTTCCTCGAAATCTCCTTTGAGTCCTCTTTCTAACTCAAAAGCCGCCTTCTCTCTTTTGACTCTTGGTGCCTTTTAGATTGGTTCTTCTGCTGTTGTTGTAGGACGTGGCCGTTTTGTTGTTTTTGTGTCCTGTACCTTTGCTTTCCCTTTTTCTCTTTTCTTTCTTTCGAGGGGAGTCTCTTCCTCCACCACCTCTTCTTCTTCCTTATCGCTTTCCGCAGCTTTTGTTGTAGTAGTTGTCTCTTGGCTATGGTCATCGACTAGTCTGGTCCTCATTGGTGGAGCTCTTGCTCTCACTTCTTCTTCTTCATTCTTGTTCAATAGCCATAGATTTTGCTATGGGGCAGGCAGTAGATGTTCTGCCTGGCCGATAACATGATAAGAAATCCTTGTTAACACTTTTGGAGCTCCCAAGAAGGTTATGTTCTCTGGCTTTTTCATGAGTGAGAGTGGTGTGAATATAGCAGGCATGGTCTACTTCTATCACACCTTCTCTCTTTGAGGCTTGTGTGAATGTGGACGCCACGACATGATTTGGAACTGTGTATCGGGGAGGTCTTTTAGCAGTGAAGTGAAAGTACTGATGATAGAGCCGAAGAGCTCGCTCTATCCCTATTTCCTTTAGATATGAGAAGGAGGTTGATGATCGACTGGTGAAAATGTCGGCTGTGGGCAACCCTTTGTCTCTTTTCCTCCTCTTTGTAGCCTTAGGGCTTCAACAACCTGGTCTTCTATGATGTGCACCTCTGTTGGAGAGTCATTTAAATCTGAGATGGTTGCCCTTCCTTGTTTTGTAATGCTGTGTAGGAGCTCATATGCCCTCTTGTGGTCTACACCACAAGGGTCCAATTCAAGGTAGTATTTAAGGCCAATTCTTTCCCAAAGTGGCCAGACTACCTATTCTTTGACAAGGTCTCGAGTTTCCTTTGGCAACATCTAAACTTTAACTTTAGAGTAGCGTGCATTTTTGAATGAGCCATGGTATACAGTGACATGTTGCCTCTCAAGTTGGTCTTTTGATAGCGTGGTGACATTTGCTTCCTTGAGAGAGTCTTCTTCTAAATGGTATGGTGGAAGCTCCACAAATTTTTTCTTCATGGTTTTCTTCTTTGGAGCTCTTGAGGTAGATGAGAATGAACCGAGCAGGACAACATCCAATTCACTGGTCAGACCATGTTAGCAAGTCCCAATCAAGTATAGAAACCATTAAGATAGAAATAAGCACTAAAAAGCACAATCTTAGCAAAACTTATCTTAGGCATGCCTAAGATACAAATGGGTGCAGGTGCATGCAATTTTGTGCTAGAGTGAATGATTAGGAAGTGTATGGGTTATTGGTGATATGTATGGAGTTGGATAGCTTTTGGACATTTGTTTTGGTGAGAATTGTGCACAAATATGTGTCCTCTTTACTGCTTTTAGAGCTTTCGGTGATTGATAGGGTTTTACTGTTCCAAACTTGATGAAACTTGTTAGGGTGCTTTATTTGACCCTTATAGACATATCTACGTCGAAGAGCCTCTGGTTCACTTTTGGTGCAATTTGGAGGTCTGGTGTGGTGGGTCTTAGTGGTTCCGATCCAAAAAGTTCCCAAATTGGTTTGTGTATTTGTGCCTCCTACTGCTCATGTCGTTGACAATGTGATATCCAAAATGCTTCTAGACATAGTTAGGAACTTATCCCCATGTCTAGAGTGAATAAGAGCTGGGAAATAGGGCCTAGGAGAGTGTGGATGGTCGCCAAAATCCACAACGTTTGGAGCTCTCCCTCTAAAGTCTAGAATGCAAATGAGAGGAAATATGGCCCAAGGAACTATACATACCTAGACTTTTTCGACACCCCCTATCCAATGCCTAGCTGGTGAGTCTAATAGGCCTTAAAATGTACTCTCGTATCGAAAATCTCTGAAAACTGACATCCTTGGACCTTTTTGTTGCATTCTGCTCAAGATGACAAGTGAGCTGAAATGGCCGTCGAGTTTTTTGATCGGATTTGCTTCAAAATTTTTCTGGCCATTCCATTGAGCTTCGAGATTTGGCGTTTGAAGTCGGAATCCAAGTTTGACATTCCTGCTCATTATTTTTATTTTCTTGGCTTTTATTAGCAAAAATAAAAGAAAATTTACCTAACTGCTCAAAAAGTTCCATCCTATACGCAAAAAATACTAAAACACTCCTATATTTATTATTTGACCATATTTTGTGGATTACTCATTTTTACAATAATTTGGCCAAAAAACACACAATAAAATTAAAAACTGCACTATTTATGGCTTTTGGCAGTTATGTATAATATATGCAAATATCAAGGGATTAACTCATTGCATTTCCCAATCATTGTGTTACATGGCAATCAACTAATTTATTCAAGAAAGATCGTATGTTGACACACAATTACTTCAAAACATTGCCCGTATCTTTTCCAATCAATATGCTTTGTCCATTTTCAGATTGTCTCCCCCCCTCCTTGCTTCAATCTACCACAATAACTGAGTATTCTGGTTGTGCACTGTGTAGGTTATGAAGGTGTGTCTATGCATGGCCCTTATTGGCCCTATAATGCTATTGATGTCAATGTAGTTAAACACGCTATGCTGTGCAAAAGGTGGCTCTTGAGTATTGCACTCAAGGGGTTTTGTTGGCGAGGTACGTTGTGTTTGAACTCTCTTGAAGAGTAAACTCTGTAGCACTTTGAGCATGTTCTTTTATGGTGTGATGTATGTACCGTCTGTTGTGTTCTGACTGGAATCGGTGGGTCCAATCGTAGTTGGAGGTTTGACTTTAGGTATCACTTGTACCTGATGGAGGTTGGTTTGAGTTGCGGTGGGGTCTTTGGTACCCATAGTTTGACTTATTTTCTTTGAGCAGACAAGTCAGACTATGGGTACCCATAGTTTGACTTAAGTCAGACTATGGGTACCCATAGTTTGACTTATCTGCTTTGAGCAGTCGGGCTTCTACTATGAGCTACACATTTCTCTTTTGGTTGCCATAACCATTTCATCTTTTTTAGTGGTGGTTTTTGTTGAAAATATGGATACAATTTTTTTCTCTTAGGGTCGTTGGCGACACATAGCAATATTTTGGGCACCCAGATTTGCTGAGATCGGTTGACCAATTGACTTTTGGGTATCCAAACTTGCCTGACTCCCTACATTGGTGGAGTAGTAGAAGTCTTTATTGGAGTTGTAGTCGTAAGTGTGGTTGTTGACTCATACTTGTTTGATTGGAAATCACCTAGAGCTTCCTTCCATTCCTCTTTACTGTAGGCAAATGGTACTTTTAGTTGTTCTCCTTTGAGTGTGAGCTTTAGAATTCTGGCATCCCAGGGCAAGAGAATCCATGAACCATAATATTCAAGTTGATTTCCCCTAAAGTTGGAGTGACACTCTTGTTGCAACCCTTGACAGTGGCTCGACAATACTCAAGTGGTTGACTAGTTGTTTTGCAATAAGTGGAGTATTTGAACACATTTACACGGGCTCCTGTATCTGTTTAAAACTTTAACTTTGTAATTGTCATCCAAATTCACATTGATATGCATATCAAGACCATCTAGAGACTCGTCATCAGTCTCGACCTCATCCTCTGCTAAGGGTTGAATGTGGAGGGTATTGAGTGGTACAACTTGGAGAACAGGTTGTCTTGTAGTTTTTTGTTTTAGAACTCAAATGCGAGCTTCTTCTTGAGCCTCCTCAGTAACCTGTTGTTGTTTAATCTTCCTTTCCTTGGATGCATGCATTCTCTGTAGAGGGTCATTAGTTAAGGGAAGGTTGTATTTGCGGAGTTGACATCCACTAATCCAGTTTTCCATGATTTCTCCATCTACCGTGGCTAACTTGACATCCCCACTTGGTGAGACATCTTCAATGACAAAAGGACCATGTTCCTTTTTCTTGAACTTAGGCATATGTTGTTTTAATGAGTATACTAGGACTAAATCCCCTGATTTAAAAATGTTAGTCAGCAAATGCGAGTCAAAGAACTGCTTGTTTTGTGCGTATATATGGGCAATGATTGCTAAACATTGTTCATCTAGGTGTTCTAAGTCCTTGAGTTGTTTTGACAACTCATGTCCTTTCCATTCCAACTTAGTTTTGCAACTCTGAGTGTGGGTAATAAGAATTTCATTGGAAATATTGCATCCAGGCCATAGGCTAAGTTAAAGGGACTCATGTTCAAAACCGTTTTAAAGGAAACTTGATAAGCCCATAACACAAAGTGAAGATGCATTTCCCAGTTCGTTCTACCTAGACTAACAATTTTGGTTAGTACAAAGCTCAAAATTCTGTTTGTATGTTCTGTTTGACCATTCGCTTGAGGATAGTAGGGTGCAAATTTGTTATGGATTACCGTGAACTCATCTAGTAGATATTCTATCATTTGATAGAGGAAATGCAATCCGCGATCACTCACAAGATCAATAGGAAGTCCATATCTAGTAAAGATGCATTCATACAAGAATGCAACCGTGGTTCTAGCATCGTTCTTCCAAGTGGCTCCTCTTACCTCAGCCCAGTTGGTTAAGTAATCTGTTGCCATAATAATATATTGTGACTAAGTTTTGTAAGTTGGTGGTTGTATTGGACCAACAAAGTCTATACCCCATTTAGAAAATTCATGTGCTCCCATCATAGGTCGCAGTGGCATGTTATCCATTCTTGTTGGCATCTTTACTCGTTGACACGCATTGCATCGTCGAACAAACTCTTTCATGCCATCAAATAAAGTTGGCCACTAAATGCTTGCCGTCAATATAGCCTTGGTAGTGGTCTCATGAGAGAAGTGACCACCAGCTAGACCTACATGAGCTTGTTCCATAATAGGAAGGTATTCCTCTTCATTGGTACACAATTTGAGCTTTTGATCTTTCTCGTGTCGATAGAGCTGGTTTCCAATCATTGTGTAGTTTGCTGCCTCAATTTCTATAGCTCTTTTTCTTCTTTTACTCATGTCTTCTTTTACTCATGTCTTCTGGAAATATTTTGTTAGTCAGATACGCAACCAGGTATCTACTCCACTGTGGTCTGACTGAAATGTGAAATAACGTGGCATGGGGTATGGTGGATTTTTTAAAACATTGAGAGCATCATTCATGTAGTGATGAACATTGAGAGCATCATTCACGTAGTGATGAACATCTCTCTTCATGATAGGCCAGTAAACACCCAACCAGGTTAATCTTTGCAGAGTTTTGTCTCGTGCAAAGTGTGGACGTATGATTGTGGTATGAGCTTGACTCAAGTAGGTGTCTTTCTCCTTAGGATTGATGCACAAGAGTAGGACTCCATCCTTATTTTTACGATACAATCGTCCCACCAACAATTGATATGGAGCCGATTGCTCAATTAATTGTGGTGTAATAGGAATTGGTATTTGAGAATCCACTTGTGCTATAGTCATTAAAGATAGCAGTCCTTCTGACCATCATGGAATCATTTCCTCAGAGAACAGATATGCATCGGGTAAGTCATCGTCTACCTCTTTAGGTGCTTCCCCTGTGGTGAGTCTTGATGGGTGATCTGCCCACTGGTGAGTCGTGCCTTTTTTGACCACAACTGTGAAGTCGAGTTCAAGTAGGATGATAAACCATCTTACTATCCTACCTGTATTGCATCGCTTATTCACCAAGTAGAGTAAGGCTTGCTGGTCTACAAAAAGGACAAACATATTAGCTAGCAAGTAGTGTCGAAAGTTATTGACTGAATACACCATACCAAGACCTTCTCTTTCCGTGGTTGTATAGTTCTTTTTCGCCAGGTTTAATTGTCTGCTAGCATAGGAGATAGGAAAATCCATTGTTCCTTCTCTCGGATGGGCTAAGATGCAACCAATGGCATACCTTGAAGTATCAACGTGTACGTGGAACACTTTGTTCAAGTCTGGAGATTTCAGTATTGCTACTGAGCTTAAAGCTTGCTTAAGATTTTGGAAGGATTCCTCACATTCATTAGTCCATTCAAAGTGAGTGAGAAGGCTATATATGGGCCGAGCAATTACCTCATACATGTAGATAAATCTACGATAGCAACCACAATGTCCATAAATAGCCATTCATGCGATCACTGCCACCTTTTTCATGTCTATGGCTATACCATTTTTTGACACAATATGTCCAAGAATTTTGCCTTGTCTAACCATAAAAATGCATTTTTCAAGATTTAAGCAAATCCTATATAGACAATATTTCTCAAAGACACATCGTAAATGTTTGAAATGACTTTCTCATTCTACGGAGTGCACACAAACATCATCCATGTATACTTCCAAGAATTTCCGTAGATACTTCTTATAGGCATGGCGCATTAACCTCTGGAATGTTGCCGGTGCATTGGTCAATCCGAAAGGCATTACTTGATAAGCAAAAATTCCCCACTCCATGGCAAAGGCCGTTTTATGTTGGTCCTTGGGATCGATATTCAATCGGCTGTATCCAGAGAAGCCATCCAAAAATCTATAGGCTTCCTTGCCAGCTACTTGTTCTAGCACGTGATTGGTGATGGGAAGAGGATAGTTATCGCATATGGTGGTGGAGTTCACCTTTTTGAAATTTTTACACACTCTTAAGTTTTCCATTCTTTTTAGGCACCACTACAATTGGTGATACCCAGTCAGTGTGTTCTATTTCATAGATAAACTTAGCCTCCTTGAGTTTCTCTATCTCTTCCTTGATTTTCTTGGCAAGGTTTCATTATAAGTGTATGGTCTTTATCTACTTGGCTTAGCGTCATATCGCATAGGGATAGTGTGCTAACATATAGCAAGATCCACCCTTTTGAGATCTTTATAAGGCCATGCAAAAACATCCCTGTATTCTTTTAACATTATTGTGAGAATCTCCTCTTCTTCTTGTGATAGATCCTTGGCTATGTATGCCGGTTTTGGCTCTTCTCCAAGATCAGCAAGGTCAATTCATTTGGCATTTTCTGACCCGTCATAGTACTTTTCCAATTCTATTGATTGTTGCAAGGGTTGCTCTATAATAATCCTACGATCTTATAAAGTGTATTTCTTATAATGTGTTGGAACACTAAATTTTCCCAATTTTTCACAATCTGATTCCATTTCCATGGTCCATACTTCTTTCAAGGTTCATTTCAACTCTTTGTATTTTTCTTTTTGCTCCGTCTTGGTCAGAGGTTCTTTCCCTTTGGTTTTGTCTGGCTTAATTGACCGTGATTTTGTTTGGTGTTGTATCTTTGCAGG
The DNA here is from genome assembly GCF_014529385.1 of Adiantum capillus-veneris. NCBI lineage: Eukaryota > Viridiplantae > Streptophyta > Polypodiopsida > Polypodiales > Pteridaceae > Adiantum > Adiantum capillus-veneris. The sequence continues at coordinate 38,639,180 of NC_140931.1, forward strand.
CTGTATGTTTTAATATCTTTCAGTTATCTTGCCTTTTATGCAATCGACTGCTTTCACTTTCATCAAGAATTGAAGTTTTGGTTTTCAATGGCAGTTTTGTAGTTTTCTTTCTTAAGTTATGGTCTCGTTTTTTTTAATACCTTTGTCGGTGTCTTTGGTGTTGGTTTGGAAGCTCAAAAAATCTTTCTTCCCCTCCTCTGAGTAGAAGCTTAGCTCTTACCTTCTCCTTCTTAGAGTTTAATCCCTCTATTGTAATTGGTTCTTCTTCTCACTCGTGCGTAGAATCATAATAGTGATCAGAGAAAACCTTTTGCTCCTCGATCATCTCAATAGATACCATTTGGATGGGGACTATATCCTAGCCCTCCTCGACACAAAAATGTGTAGGTGTAGATTCATTAATACATACATCCATGGTGGCCAGGATTTGAGTCCATTCAAAGGGTTCAATCAAATGTTCAGGGAATGGTTTAGGTATGTAATCTGCATCATTTACATCTCTGTCCAGAACACAATCTTCCTTTCGTAAGATTCCCGAATGATACATACAAATTGAAGTGTTTTAATGTACTCATGATGTCAGTTCAATTTTCACACAAGTTTTAGAGTCCCATTCCTGTATTGGTTTCCTCAAGATATCCTTGTAAGAATGGTCTTTCAAGTTCACTTGAGTGAATGCCCCTACTTGTGTTTAGGTGGAGATAATTGTTGCCCCAGTCTTGGATTAATTGTATATGTCTCATGAATGGTCTTCCCAAGATGATTTGTTAATTGAGTTTCTTCCCAAAGTCTACAATGGCAAAAGTGTGCTGGTAGTCAATCCGGCAGGAGGTGACTATCACATTCTCTAGTAGGCCCATTGGTTTCTCTATGTGTCCATCTGCCAATTGCACTTTCATCCTTGTTTGTCTACTTGCTGGATTTCCCCAAGCTTCACAAATAGCTTTGGTTGCTATGGCTATGCCTGCTCCACTGTCTAAAATAGCCATAGTTGTTACATCATTGTATTGCACTAGAAGGGCCGTGTTTCCCTAATTTCCTTCACAATAGTCCCCGACCTTATTCATAGGTATTAATTTGATAAATCTACTATGTGTCTCTTCTTTTTGCAATTTTTTGAGGTCCATTTGAGATACTCCTTTCAATCCCATTCTTTCCATGGTAATTTGTATATCTCCCCATAGGTTTGGTCTCAGTTTCAACAGTTCACCCAAAGTGTTGTGCACTGAATTGGTTCGACATGATGATTGTAAATTAGCCACATTCAAAGTCTGTCTTGGACTTTCCAATTTTGTTGTTTTGTAGACCATTGATTTCTCTTCATTTCTCACCTAAGTAAGATGGTAGTGTCCGCAAGGTTTCAGCTTTTGTAAAGTCTGATTGTTCCGATCCCCAATCTCCATACAACAACTGTTCATCTAATTTCATGGGTGATCTGTCAAACCAAACTTTTTCTATTGGTTCTGATTTTAGAGTCAAGCTCCCATCTATCACTTCCCTAACTCGTTTCCACATGTAGTTTGGCCAATCGTCTTCAAGTATCGGCACCCCGTCCATCCTTCTTCGACATCATGCAAGAACTTCCAGTTTAGGTGGTTGTATTTTATAATTTTCTAGTTTTTCGACCTTTCCTTTTCTAGAGCTTTTTCTCTTAGGATTTTGGTCTTAGCTTCTTTCGGTTCTCCTATATCTTCCTATTGAGGATTCTGTTTTTCCATTAGGGCTTGTGTGATGTGCACAAGGTTTCTGTAAGATTCTAATTTAGTGGCTTCCATTTCAGGTCCATTGGTTTTCCAATGTTTGCCCGCCTTTTAGTCCAGCCTGAAAAGCTTGCAAAGCTGCATTGATTTGTCTGTGAATTTTATCAACCAGAACAGATCCAACCGATTTTGGTTCGGGTTCCTGAAAGTCTGTTAAAGGAGTTGTATTTGTTTCCTTATCTTCCCTTGATCTCCTTTCACTATTTTTGTCTCTTGAGTTCGTATCTTTTGCGTCTTTCTTTTCTGGAGTTTTTGGAGGAATTGTTGGATTTATCCGATTCATTCACGTTTTTTTTGTTTATTTTGCTTGGTTTGTACTCTAGTCATCGCTCGAACTGGAATTATTGGTTCCCCTTCTGATGAACTACTCAGTATCACTTGAACATGTTTAAGGCAATTTTTCATTTGTTTGCTGGATTCCTAGGGCAGTCCTCATGAAAATGTCCACCCTTGTGTCCGCACGCTCCACAATATGCCTCTATAGGTCTCACATTCTTATCCAATTCAGGACATTTATTTTTCCATTTGCTCCACAATTGTGACAATTTCTGCTTTTTGGTTTGGGCATTGGCTTGACCAAAGGTCACCTCGTCCCCTAGTTTGCAATAAAATAAACAGGTGCTGTATCAGGGGGTGCTCGGCACATCGGATTGATAGGAACTGGAGCAGGTCGGTTATACCACTCTTCTTCTATCCCCATTGTTACTGAAATAGTCTCAGTATATGGAGTAACGGGTACTAGTGCATGCTCCTCAATTTGTTCCTCATACACCATGTACTTGATCAGTATAGATCTATTCCCTAAAAGTGGAGGGTTCTGACCTAATATTGGTTGAGGTCGCTCCACATTCATGGGTGATCTTTGCATGGGTGCCATATTGGGCAGGTATCTATACATGGGATGCCCCTATGGCCTGATTGGCACATATGTGACATTTCCATCATATTTCGGCTTGTAGTAGCACTCATTTGTCTCATGATTTGTCCATTTCCCTTCAATAGTGCACCATTTCAACTGCCTTTGTTGTCCCATAGGTTGTCCTTGCAGTGGACCTTGCATTGGTTTTTTTTGCATGTTGTTCAAAATATCGTTCATCCGTTTAAGCATGTCCTCTATCACATTGACAGAAGCTGTATCTATTGATCCTACTTGTGCTAGCACAATGGATATGTTTTGCTTGCTTCGAATATCCTTAGCTTTGATTTTCTCATTGAAGATCTCACAATTATCATTCAAGTCAACCGCATCTAAACTGCATGCTTCCTAGGTCATGTGTTTTTTCCTATACAAAATAGCATGCAAATCTTTGTTTAATAGCCCCTCTAGAACAGTGAGACTAACCTTTCCTCGGTTGGAATCTCCAACTCCGGGCATCTATCAATGTACTACCTTATTTGAATCACACTATCTCTGACAATTTCTCCTTGTTTTTGTTTGAACTATAGATTTGTGCCACAGTACTTTGCTTTATACCCATTTTAGAATAGGTAACGACAAATCCCATGGCCAAAATTGGCAAGTCGGTGATCGATCCAGGAGCTATGGTCTGGAATGAAGTCAAGGATTTGCCCTCCAAGGTCATCCCAAATCCCTCAAACTGTGTATGAAAATTGGTTTTGTGCTCAACTCTCAAAACCTATCTGAAGCTGGTCAAATGGTCATATGGGTCCCTTGTCCCATTATATATTTTAACCCACTTTTGGAAATCTGCTGGTCTAACTCTACGATTGTGTTTGGACCCCACTCTCTCCCTTTGAGCCGGGGTTTTTCCCATTAATCCCTCAAACGAGCTGCTTGGTAAGTGTGACTCATGTGGACCTCTTCTTGTCCTCATGTCACTCATTTCTCCCCTATCATAGGTGGTTTTTGCCTTTCTTTCTCTGTTGGTACCATTGAGGTGGCTACTCCTTGCTACGCTTCCTCATTGGTTGGCCATGCTATCATAAGATCTAGTCCTAATATGGAACGATAGTCCATACCAAATCCTTAATATTGTTTTCTTCCCAGCAGTAAACTCTAAGTCTTGGGTAATTTAGTGGGGATGTGTTTCAATGGTTTAGCATCTATTAACTCATACCCTTCTAATTTTAACAATGGAGGTCCCTCCTTTATAGCCTTATTTGGTATTAAAGTATCAATCTCTAATCCCCATTTATCCACTGAATCAGGGTCTTGTATCTTGCGATACTGTACTCCATTTTGGTCTACATACATGTCATCCTGTTTGTTTGCCCTAACCTCCTGTTCAAAACCAATGGTATGGTCGTCTATTCTCACTGCAAGCTCTACATTTGGGTCAAAATGAACATGGGTTTTCATACTTGTTGGTCTTGAAAAAAGTCAAGATGTGCTTGAACTTGAGAGAGGTCCCAGTTTCTGATTGTGTCAAAAAAGAAGACATGTCTGAGCTTGAATCGGAGTAGTGTTTGACACTTCTTCCACAATAGTTTCTAATGGTCTCCTTTGGTTTACACTCTATTTTGTGGACGCTCTACTCATATTCTCTCCTAAGTCAATCGAGTTTCCCAACACTCTACTAGATCTTAGGTTCATATATAGATTTACACAACTTGATTGAACTGATACTTCAAACCTGGAAGGTTGTCTTTTGGTTTCAGACGTAATGATTTTACCGTTTGCTCTTCTCCTTCACAAAGTTGCAATTCCCTGCACGATAACACTTAAAGCCATGTATGATTCCACAATTTGTCAATTTCGTTTTTTCATCCACAGTTAGGGACTCCTACCTATATATAGCATAAGTGTGGGCTCTCTATATAGCTCCAACACCCCCACTCAAATAGGAGTCCCTAACTATGGATGAAAAAACCCTTAGGGTACAAGGGAAAATCCCACAACACCATATACATGCACTGTTATATTAATAATCATCAAAGTTTACAAAATTCATTTTCTAGGAGCTACATCACTCCATAATATACAATGTGTGCTTTCAAGCATCTTTGGAAGTTTAATAACCTTATATATACAATTGAATTGATGCAAATTCTTCAAGATCTTTGAGCAGCTTCAATATCTTTGAGCCCTTGTACACACTGCTTGACGTGAATTTTATCCTATAAACAACATCAACTCAAGAAACATATCGAGACGTGAAGGTTAGAAATAACCACATCACATTGTCATTGGAGCCCGGGGGATTCACTCTATATACAAAATGGGACGCCACCTGGGAGCATACCAATTTGATAAAACTCCTTCATATTAGGGAATATGACCCCCTTTCTATACTATTACGACAATCAATAAAGAAAAATATCATACCCCTATCTTACGTATAAAATTTAGGTCTTACATGATCTAACTGAGTAAAACAAGTAAAAGAGAACTAGTCAAAGAGTGTGTAACATAGTGACTGGAAACGTACTAAGGAATCACTTTTGTTGATAACTAGATGTATACTCAGCGTGTCTCAGTTTGACTCTCAAACTATGTGCCTGATTAGCCTACACTCTTGCTACTCATCCAATTTTGACCCATCTAGATTACTAAAAAAAACATGGTTATAATGTAATGTTAGGTTCTTTGTGTAAATTTTCATCTATACAAACTCTTTATAGCTTTTATCCCTCAACAAATGAACTATAATCACAAAACAAGCAATTGATACAAAGCAATGTTTGTTCTTGCATGCATCTTTGTAGCTATTGACTGACAAGTTCAACGACAGACTCTTTTGAGAACCCATGATTTTGAAACACAAAAACTTCCTCCCCCTAAATATGATACCCCCCTCCCTTATTTTTAAGTTTGGGAGATAAATTGCTGGGGGCCTGTCCCTAACTTATACGCTTATGTAACTCGTAACCCCCCCCTCCTCCCATGTACTTACGTGGTGCAGTAAGTTTTCCATGGTGAATCCCCGGGCCTTGGAGACGATTTGCAATGCCGCTCTAGAGATGACATAGAAACAAACATAATGCCGATGCAATCACATGTGCATACGACATAGAAACGAATGTAGTATCATCTCTTGGTCACAACAAGCCTTCAAAGTTGATGGACTATTCCATTTTGCCCAAAACACCCATTTCTTACAGTTGATTGCATATAAATGAGACTAGGGATTTTTTGTAGGACACGAGACAAAATTCCCCGTTAACTTCAATGAGTTGGTGATCAAATCATATGATTGCTTTTGCCTCACTACTTTTCTTTTTGGCAAAAAAAATGTTACAAAAAAGTTGCATTTTTGTCATTTTGTGCACCTATCATCAAAGTTTCTATAGTCACGGTCAATACAGATACTATATACATATCTTCTTAGTTCCCTTTGGGCCTTTGGATTCAAAAGGAGCCATGGAGCACGTCAAAAGAATAATAGATCTCTTACCAAGTGGAACCTTGCATACAATGATGAAGTGCTAGATACAAAAAACATGAAAAAATTGGGTTTAGCATTATGACGTATAGAATCCAATAGAAGCTACTCAATATCTATCCAAATTTGAATTTTATGATTAAATATGGTTATTACCTACAAAATGCACATAATTGGCTTAAGAAACTAGTAATATTGAGAAAGCTATACTTGCTACACTAGAATGTTCTGTATTCTTCTGCAATCGAAAAACTCAACCATTGTCGTATACTATGCTATATAGCATATTAGGAGCCCCAAAACTCAAGGAGAACTAGTTTTATGTTACAATGCTACTTACACAATCAAAATTGCATTTGGAGATCAAGAAAACCACCAAAAAAATCATGAAAGTGCTAAATTTGGCCAAAAAACAAGATTAAGCAATTCTTGTAATTTGGTCATAACTTTCAACTTTAACACTTAAACCCTCCTAGAAGCATCAGAATATGTTGAGATTTGCTAAGGCTACTTTTCTAGCAATCTAAACTCACGAACATGAATTTTAGAGTGGTATAGTTGCAAAACTTTGAAAAAAGCCAAAAGAAGGACCTGTTTTTTCACACAGTTTAGGTTCAGAAATGTTGTGCAAGAGTAAGGTTAATGGTGAGATTAATATTTAAAAAAAATGTCAAGTTTTTTACAACTCATAAGGCAACTTTGTGGATATATAGCATCTAGAAATTTGGTCGCAAACTCTTCAAATAATTCAAGCAAAATGGTCACTTAACAAGACATAAAAGTGTCTCAGGACATAAAATTGTGTCAGGACATAAAAGTGTCCCATTACCAACCTAGTGTTAAAGGGTTGCAAACTTGCTATGCAACTATTTAAGTAGATGTGTGTACGTAAACATGGTAGATGTGACGATAGTGTAGCTCTTCTAATTCTTATTGAATATGCCATGAGTTGTATTGAGCAAGTGATCAATTACTTCACTACAGATAAGTGTATCATTCCTTAAGCTCTCTCTCTACAGTGCGATCCGGTGGTCTGCACGGCCAAAGACGTAGCGATTATTTAAACCTAAACCCTCCTTGTAGTGCAACACGATGGTCTTCACAGCTAGAGACAAGGAATCTAAAACTCTCTATACTCTCCCTGTAGTGTAACACGATGGTCTCTAGAGCCATGGACAAAGTGAGCAGTTTTCTAACCCCCTGTAGTGTGACGCAAAGGTCTACACAACCAGGAAAGGGTACATAAGCTAAACCCTCCTTGCAGCATGACACTTTGTCTACACAGTCAGAGATAGGGTACTAACCTGCAAACTAACCCCAAAGTGCGAGACTATGCTCTACAACAATAGGGTTAGAAAAAAAACTATTAATTTTAAAACAATAAACAATTATAAAAAGTTTATTAATCACCTCAAGCAAGAGATGGGGGATCTGACAAGCCAGCCAATGCTCTGCAAATACTCTGGAAACCGGGACAATGAGGGACTCTGATTATTCGAATTATCAACGCCTTTTTTTTTAATAAAGAAATATGATTTTGATTGAACTATATATCGATCAAAATATAGTTCAGTCGGAATATACTTTATATGGATAAACATGTATAATGAGGGTATACAACGTTTAGTTGCATTTATACGTACAAAAATGATATTAGGTCTCCATTGCTCTCGCTAATACCATTCTAGTGGCCGTTGTGGAGTTCTTTTTGCTTTTGCATGACTTCCCCCAAGCACGTTCCCATATCCTCTTTTGTCTAATCCAATCAAGTATTGGTCCTCTAAAAATTTGGATTGTATCAACAGTTGCACTTGTATGCCCATCTTTTAAGCAATCCTTCATATTCCATGAGAATTTCCTTAAGAACGAAAAAACAAGATTATAAAAACCATACAACCAATGTTGTCTATGAAGAAACATTGGATTTGACAAGAAAGATACAAGATGGTAGTCAAAAATATTTTTATAGCTGTAAAAAATAAATTTTACAATTTTAAAATAACTAAAATCCTTAACAAAATCGATTGAGTAAGTATTACAAAGGTATATTATCATCATACAATAAACCTTACAGAATCTTAGATTTTGGAAAAAGCAAAACATAACAATACAACACAAAAAGTGATATGCACACAAAGAAAGTAAATTTCAATATAATTGATTGATTTGTTTGAAATATACTTGTAGGAGGTACAATAGCAAGAGTTGAACAACAAGGATTTGAATTTTTATAATGAACAAAACTAAATCAACAATTTAAAATTGGAGTTACTTTTGGATTCTAGCAAAAGCTATCTGAAGATGAATTCTACTTGTTGGGAATCCCATCGTGGTATGTAAAAAAATATAATGCAAAGAAAATTGGATTGACAAGCAAAAAAATAAGCATGGATGTTATAAACAGATAATAGTTTTCTAAAACAAGAGAAAAAGAAATTGACGTACATCTTCCCTTCTTAAGGCCTTTTTTTCGTCATATGAAGAGCAAAAGTTTCATGATCTAGCATTAGAAGGGCATGTTTAAAAATTGCCTTTCCATAGAGAAGGGAAGTAAAATAAGGTAACTGCCAATGGAAGGGGAGTACATTAAGTTGCCCATCTAATTTAGAGAACAAACATGCTATATCATTGAAAATGGAAAAGTAGTATGTAAAATAGAAGCGTCTTTATCCTCAAAGAGTTGGTCTAACGGTATGGCTTTGGCTTCTCAACCTATAGGTTGTGCGTTCGTTGGCTCCCCTATAGAGGCACACCTTGTGCTCACCTGGTGCTCACGTTGGTAGGGCTCTTGCCCTTGAACACTCAAGTGCATCCTCCTCTTGCGGTGGGTCACCCGAGGAGGAGGTTCCTAGCTTTATGCTACGAGTTCTCTCTGATGTTCCCACTACATGTGGAGTATCAATTAGGTGGCCATGTTGATGCCCACATGTGGCTCTTGCCCGATGGTAAGCGGCCCTTGCTCGACCATGTTTCATGGCTAATATTTGGAAGGGATAAGCACCTCCCCATGTGAGCCCTCTGGTGTGTTGTTTTAAAAAGAAGAAGAAGAAGAAGAAGAAGTGTCTTCTAGTCTTCATGTATCTCCAAAAAAGTGTGCTTGAGAATATTTTGATCTACACAAAGCTAATGCAATATTGCTCACTGAAGGCATCCGCCCAGCCCCTCATTAGGATCCAGCCAAAAGGGATTAGAATACCTGACTAGCAATCAAAAAGAAGTTTTCCTATATTAGGGGATTGCTCCTACACAGTACGGTGGGCGCATACACACACAACTAGAATTAGCAGTGCTATCATGTGCAATTAATCTACTCAAATGCAAAGATTGAGCAGTTTGCTAAAAGATCTATCTAAGGGCTTCAAATACACATATCCAAGCATTTATCCTGAATGACTGATGATGGGTAATGTTCAAGCAAATAACCACCCAACAATGCAAAAAGTCGGCACACATAAAATACCGATTGCTAGGGATTAGGGTGGATAATCTTATAATGCATTCATGGCTAATACATGATAGTAATGCTTAACTAGATTTTAATTGTGCATTCAATGTACAAGAGACTAAGGCTACACAAGTAGCTTGATTATTATGCATAAAAGAGTGTATCAAGTGCTCTTTTACAAGGCTAGAGAGAGTAGCTTGATTATTATGCATGAAAGAGTGTATCAAGTGCTCTTTTACAAGGCTAGAGAGAGTAGAGCATGTGTCGCACATGCTCATCACATTAGGTGGCTCTTTCTTAGCCTTCCACATCTTAGGTTGACTAAGCATTCCACAAAACACCTGTTTCGTATCATGCATATGTGAAACGTTTGCAATGGCTCCATTTGACTCTAATGAGCGTCTATGTATGTTACCCTTAGGTCATTCATTGCTCTAACAAAATGAGCATTTGCCATACTCAATTTGCATTTCAGCTCTTTTGCCTCTATCACCAAACTTGTTATTGTTATTTGATGAAGTTGAAATCGAGAAAGGAGCATTAAAAATGACACTCCTCTTATGAAGAGCCACAAAGGCTTGATGCTTGGCCCTAGATTTTTTGGATTTGGACTCCTAAAACAATATAAAAACGAGCATCGAACTTTACAGCAACATCCCGTCTACGTGGGAGGCAAAAGATCAATAAGAATTTGGCAAAGCATTGAGATATCTCCATGAAGGTTATCCTCCTCTTGCATAATTTTGGATTATAACTCTTTATATAGGTAAACAACTGCAATAAGAGAAGCATGTTTTGCTGAAAGAGCGAATCCTCGAAGTAATAGAACTCTTAGTAGAGAGCCCAATCAATACATAAACTTGCACATATCTGCCATCCCAATGCGCTTGCTTGAGAGTGGGCAAAACAACTCTCAACAGTAAAACTATAAGACTTGCACCATTCTCAACAGACCCTTGTATCCACATAAGCCCAAAAGCTTATTGTACATCACTTTCCTAAGAATAGTCCGCGTGCATTTGCAATAAGAACACACTGCACCATATAAACCCATAATGGAGAGTTGTTTCTTGCTCAACACATCATTACTATCAACCAGATCTAAGATGCAAAAGCTACCTTTGTAAATGAAAAACTTCACAATACCAACTTGTGCTGTAAAGCATAACCCACAAAAAAACTACTAATTGCCTGTTTTGCAAAACTCAACTGTCATAAAACCTGCAAAGGACCATCTTCATGATATCCTAGAGACAAAATAGGCTTGACACGGCCGTAGATCTTAACAGCCAAAAGTATACCGAATGGCAAGTAAACTCAATACGACAAGGTCTATGGTACACGAACCCTTTCAGAACCTGAGATGCACAAGGGCCCTTGATCCCAAGAGAACACGTAGTATGCTAAGTAGAGTTGAGCACCGAACCACTTTACAGCTAAGCAACATGTGAATATTTTGATTTGGAATACATTTAACTTTAAACTACTACCACTCAAGGGCACAAGCAGGTTTTCTCTCTCTCTCTCTCTCTCTCTCTCTCTCTCTCTCTCTCTCTCTCTCTCTCTCTCATCCTTTTCTAGAATGATATTGCCAGTTCAGTTCATACATGTAAAACTGCAAAGATTTTTGACCTTTCCAATAGCATACACCAGGAGGAACTCATACAGATGACTCCTGATTTGTACAAATACACAGCTTATAGACAAAATATATACATTACATCGTGTGTCCCACATTATCATGAGCCATGAGAAGGCCTGCCCTTGCTCTTTGAGATTGCAAGAAAACCTACAGACATTTCAAGATAAAACCTTTCCATTCTCCCCAGAGAGGCAGCTATCATAACCATGTGCGTTAAACAGACGACGACAAAATTCACAGCTCAGACCATCTAGAGGCCTTCCTCTTCACAACCAGCTCCATTGCCTTCATCTCTACTGGCTCGACGGAACCACAAGTTAAAAGCACCCATGAGATGAGGGCAATCTTCCACACTTCGCGTTGCAAAGCTCAAGCATTGCGGCAATAGCAATTGGGCATCTCCAAGCGGTAATGTAGAGATAATACGCAAGAACACATCCTCAAGTTCTTGATGTAGTGCTTGAAGCTTTAAGGAGGAAGCTGTAGGTGACGGAGTATCCCGAGAGACGAGAAGAACAGGCAACCAGTATTCCACAAGCTTCTTCCTTACCTGCATGAACATAATGGCCTAGCCTTAGTTGCACTTCAAAACAGAGGAGATGTAGCCTCCACTTTCCTAGACTTTATGAATAGGCACAAGAACACAGATGCCACTCATTGCTATAACTCACAAATTGAAACTCCACAAATAACTCAGTCTCTCCCACGAAAACAGATTTTGTTCTCTGCCCTGTAATCTATACAAATTGGTATAGCCAGGTCCGCTAATCTGTAAAACTTGCAGTTTGTGACCCTTGTATTGCAAATAGCTTGATTGAGACTCGGGTCAAGGTGCTCACAGGGAATAAGATGTTCAAGCATAGACCACTGCTTCAGGTAATGAGTATCTTCATACCCTACGTGCAGTAAAACTGCAAGTTTCCACCCAAAAAATAGCACTAGAAAAGCTTCCTCACTAGTGAGCATGTCAACATAATTTCAACCTCCTTCAAGACGACACAACAAGAAGAAATCTGTCTTTAAGAAAAACACAAACTGCATGCTAAGAATAATACTTATAAATACCTGGCATGAGGCAATCATGGATCCAGCTGCAACTGCACTGACAAGTTTGAAAGTGCATCGGAGTACTAAGGCGGGTAGGCTAGGTGCAATAGTACGCCAAGCATCGTCATTAAAAACTCGTAGAAGATTGGCGGTGAAGAGCACTTGTTCACTCCATTCAGTTACGGCATTGTCAGCAACCCTAAGCTCAATCATCCTTTCCACAAGCCACAGCAAATGCTTGCTGTTTAAAGAGGCTGTGTGCAAACTCACCCTCTGCAGGGCTTCTATCTCATCATGCCGACCTCTCACATTCGGACTCGAGTACTCCTCCACAGAGTCCTTCACTGATTTCAAGCTGCTCGCAAATGCACCATCCAGAACAAGCTTTACTGTGGAACGACATGCATGATCATTGAGTAGCCTGGCTACAAAAGCTTTTACGGTAGCTCCATTAGGGTGACTATGAATCGCTGCATACACAAGCTCACCAAGCATGTCATGTACCGCCCTTGTATTAATTGGTGTAATCCTAGCAAGTAACTGGGCCGACTCCCGAAGTTGTAGAGACGTCACAACCTCCAAAACCCTTTTTTCTTCATCCTCTGTCCAAGGAACGGCCTCAAGATACTGAACACATGCCGTAATGCATTCATCATACAACCATTCTGCTGCAACAGGCAAGCAAGACAACGCAGTGGACACATCTGTGATTACCCCTTGAAAATCCTTGCCATACAATAGCTGCAAAACTAAAAGGTAAGAAGCAACAACGCGCGACCCCGGAACTGTCATGTTAATGTGAATACGCTTCTCATGGTTAGGACCTTCTGAGTACTGCCTGCTTTCTTGCCAACGCTCTGATAAAACGGTAGCGAAGTATTTACACTGCTCAAGGACTCTGGCATGCAAGAAGACTTCTGTGCTTGCATCAAGCTCCAACTCATTAGCATCTGTAGTGTATGCGTGCAGGAAAAGTACCACATCTGCAATGGCGGGGTCATTGAATATCAGAGGGTTATTTGATACTCGCTTCGACTTTCCATCAATATCATACTCTACAAACTCCACTCTGCTAGATCCAGATCTATGCTCAATTGCTGGAGAGGGGAACCGCTCTGCAAGGGCAGCAAGGCGGCTACTGCTACTAACACGCTGCTTCTTTTTTGCTGATTGCATTGCTGTGAGCAGGATCTCCAAAGGTCTGGTTGACTGGAGGCTTGCTTTCAAGCTAAGAAACAATGTGCATAGACACTTTCGTAGCAGAAAGCCGTGTTCCGCAAAGTGCAGTTACTAAACAGTTGCAGAAAGACATGGACTCTTCGTCTTCGACTAGATTGGCAGTTCGTTTCAAAGCCCTGATTTTGGTTCAATTACAGCCTCTATGTCAAGAAATCTCCATGAAACAGAAGAGTAAAAAGGGCTACAGACATCACATCGCCCAAGTAATTCCACAGAAAACAAGGGGCGTTTGTGTGTGTATGCGTGTGTACGCGGAGAGAGGCGGACCACATAACGCGACAGATGAACAATGCGTACCTGCAAATGGTGTTCTCATCGGTCTGATCAATAGGGAATCAAGACTTCAAGAGAGAGTGAACAAATCCTTGTGCCTTTAGAGCCCCGTCCCACCTAGTGGATACAGCACTTCGAAGTGCTGGCTGTCTTCTCATAAAGCGGTTAACGGGACTTCGCCATCATGTTGTAAACCTTCTCGGCAGGAACCCTCTACAATATCTCACACGTGCAGCTTCAAATGGAGGTGATTCGGGCCGTCCGATGTTCGGGGCGAAAAGTAAATCCGGGTAGGCTTGTAAACTCGTGGCGGTATATGCCCCATGTCTTGAACCCACAACCTCCCCTGTGTGAGCCACGCACACTAACCACTACACCAGCTTGAGTTCATTGCAATATAGAGCACTTGAGTATGTCATATTGTTAATTTGGGTGGATTTGTAAATTCGGGATGCCTCCGCGCCACCAGATTTCACAGCCCACAATTGACCCGCCCCATTTTTCTCCTTCACCATTGATCCCATTTGAACATGCCCGTGTGATATAATGACGAGGACAATGGGGCAAAATGTAACTTGCAACCATTGCTTCTCTATGGAATGCCTTTATTTAGGCATGTAGCATAGCTTACTGTGCAACCCTCTCACGACAAGCACAAGAGGTGGCGGGACCGTCATCTTGCGCTTATAGTGCATGTACACCCGATGCGCTACAACCCCTCTAAATGCATGGCAGGATGCAGTTTTGAGTTCCTAGGTCATCCTCCCCTTTAAGTGCCACGGGGTCCCAAAGCATGGGAATAGAAAAGCGGGATGGCGATCGATCTGGATCGTTGATCGATTGAATCTAAACTCGGGATCCCGAGTTTAGATTTCAAAAAACTAATGTCGGGAGGTCAGCCACGTGGACCTGTGAAGATCTACTCTCGGGACGCCTCGCTTCCCCAGCCAGGTTTTGAACCCTCACCATCAGCTTGAGGGGCACACGCCTTGACCAACATGCCCGCATGCACGTGGTTGAAATAGATGTGATTTCACATCTACTTGAAGGTAAACTCGGAATCTCGACATAAAAACTAAACTCGGGATCCTGAGTTTAGTTTTTACCCACCGACGATCGAGATCCGTGTGCCTTTGATTTTGCACAAGAACCATTGATCCCATGGTTGGGACCGCGTGGCACTTAAAGTTGAGGGTATGCCATGAGGGTCATCACAACCAGCTCTTGCACTTAACTTTGTCGGTGCCTTTCTTCTACTGCATACGTAGGGCCGCTTTGTATGTCGACCAACACCGTCCCACTCTTCTCTGTCACCCATTGGTAGGCTTATCTCCTATCCTTTAATTGAATCTCCAAAAAAACTCTCTTATTTCTCAAGCACTCTACTTTTCCATTTCCACTAGTATAGCCGACGGCTTCGCTGCCTCTCTCTCTCTCTCTCTCTCTCTCTCTCTCTCTCTCTCTCTCTCTCTCTCTCTCTCTCTGTGCATCACTGTGTTCCCGGACGCTGCAAGCCACACCCGCCGGTTGAAGGAAGATCTGACGCGTGGTAGGGGGGGAACCGGAATTCCCTCCTCCGTTATCTATTAGTATAGATTTCGCAAGCTATTAACATTTACTTCCTAAGGTTTCGCCCATTGGTTGGCTTATTAATGCTCTTATTCTGTAATTGTACCTCCTATCCTTTGATTGAACCTCCAAAAAAATCTCTTATTTCCCAAAACACTTGACTTTTCATTTCCATTTGGCAAGCTATTGATATTCACTTCCTAGGGTTTCACACTTAAATCCTATTGCTTTGTGTCACACAAAGTATACAAAGGGATTGTTGCCTATATTCAACGTTGAGGACCACAAACCCATTGTTACTCCTATGGAGATGGGTTTGAAGCTTGGTCTGCATTAAATTGGAGATTACTTTGATGGCACTCCCTATCACTAGGGGTGATGATTACCTTGTTATGTATGCATGGGTGTATGTATTACAAGCTTTGACTTCGATGTGCAGTCTTGTAGGTGAGCAGATTTATGCATAGCCAAGGCTCTAAGCATTGGCAAACTATTGAGTGGATCTTTTGCTACGTGATTGACGGTGTGTATCTTGGGTTGCTATCTCAAGAAGGGATCATTGTTGAAGAGGAAGGTGGACCAATCAATGTTTCTAGCTCTAAAACTTGTAGAAGTGACAACAAAATGGTCGTGTGTAGGTAGCTTTCAATAAAGGAAGCATGTGACATCAAATTAATTTAAATTAATACAAGTATAGTAAAAGGATTCTTCAAAAAAATACTTCCATTAAGGCAAGGCTGGCAGTAATAAAAAGTACTTCTAGGGAAACTTGTGTGTAGAATATAGAAAGCTCCACAAATGATACCTGGATCCATTATGAGAAAAGAACAAGTTAGTACATAACTTGTAGATTGCAGGTGTCTTATAAGTGGGGCACTTGTTATCGATGCCCACTATATGCTATACACGCATTAAAGAGAAGAAGCACTCGTGTTGCTTATAACCTAAGTAGGAAGGTCCATGTAGAATTGGTTGGCGTTGTAAGGCCCAATGAGAAAGTCCTGTGTAATGGAATATAGCTATAACATTGACTGTAGCGAAAATTAAAATAACAATAATGAGCATTTCCTTTAAGAGAATTCTTAAAGAGCATAAAAAGAGTAATTGATTCAAGGTAGCAAGATGAACATTACACCTAATTAGCTTGGCATGAACAATACTTGTAAAAGAGAGAGAGAAAAGATTAGAGAAATTGACAACAGCTGAGGACCGGGGAGCCGATCCCCCCTCCAAAAGGCTTTTGTATTATAGATTCCCCCATAAAGAGAGACTTGGTACAATACAAGCTTGTGTTCCTCGAGACCTTGTTGGTGCAATGAAGATGGTAGACTTCATACACCAAAATTATGCCCTTCATTAACTTGCAAAAGCATTAACATATTCCCGGCCCCAATCCCAAGACCTCAAACACCTTCAAAGGTGGAGAGAGCTAGCAAGGAGTGAGGGAAGGGAAGAGAAAGAAGAAGTAACATACGAGAAATAAATAGTCTCCTCACTTGTATTACTCTTGTAGCTTAGCATAGCATAGTAGCATAGTAATGGAGATGAAGAAGATGACAAAGCTTTTGCTTTGGAGCATGGCTCTTGGTTGGATTTGCATTCCATAGCCAAGAGGTGTTGGTGTAGGCTCTCAACTTCTCAACAAGCTTGGAGAAGATGAAGTTCTTTCTTCATACCATGAGAATGTGTGTGAGTGTGCATTCTTGCAAGCACACCCCCTCCTTGCTGGGGTCGACCCCTCCTTGTAGCTCATGCTTGAAGCTCATTGGCTCATGTCAAACCTAGCCAATCACAAGCCTTGGTCATTTCAAGCAATAGAGGTAGCCTTTGGACAAGTGTCCTCCTTTCCCCTTTGAGAGAGAGGGCTTGGATAATGCTTAAACAATTAATCAAACAAACTAAATTCTCATTGGACCCCTTTAGAGGCCAACCAATATGCTTTAGGCACCTTATGAGGGCAACATGGAGAGGAGACTGACATGTGTCCTTGTTGCCTCTTTTGTCTTGGGCTTGCCTTGAGCGCGCGCGCGTGTGTTCTCTCTCATGCCCCTACTTGTAGGGCTCGCCCCCCCTTTCTTAGGGATCTAGGTTAACTTTGGAACACCTCATCCCTTAAGCACCTTAGTCATGAAGCCCCTCAAGCACCTTAGTCATAAAGCACGACAAGCACGACAACCACCTTAGTCAAATCAAGCACGACAAGCACCTCAAGCACATGCTTAGCTTGTCTAAGGTCTAAAATACCCTAAGGTCCTAGTTCGAAGGACTTTTAACACTAACCTTTGGAGGTCTTTGATGAAGCTAACCCTAAGGTCTTTTAAAGCTCTATTATCTGGTCATTTCTCTTTGATAGACCATCTCCCTTTTGGATCGATTGCCTTCTCTCCTGTTGGTCCCATGCTGAGATAGACCTAAAAGCACATGTCTATATTTTAGCTCTTGTTCCCATTTATTTCCCCACATTAAATGGTCAGTTCAATATAAGAAAATCATTTGGGTTAGTTAAATATTAGATTTTATGACATTGCCTCTCTCTTGAAATCATAGTCATCTTCGACTATGAGGTAGAGATGATAAAGCCTTAGTCATTAGTCTATGTTTCTTAGCGGGTAGAGGATCCCTTTTTACCCTATGACAAAATTCCTAAATGGATGACTAGTCCATTTGGTGCTTGGGAGTCTCTTTGGCTTTTTCTGTAGGCTTTGTTGTGATGGAAACTTTGGTTGATAAAAGTTTTCCTTAGGCATCCATTACATTGTTGATGGTTTGGATTTTGATCTAGAGGTTGTGTAGGATGTTTGTGTTGCTACAAGCATGTCTTCTCTTTAGTCCATATCATACTTTCCAAAGTAGTGGCAAATTCTACTTGGTGTGTGAGAGACATCGTCATCACAAACATGATTGTAAGCATTGCATACTACTCAAATTTGTGCACAATAGAAAGAGAGATCTAGTCTTATAAGACAAAAAACATTGATCATTTAAAGGAAACATTTACATTTGCTTACTCTAGTGTAGCATTGTAAGCATTGACAAGGTTCATATTATCCTTAAGTTGTGCTCCTTGCATCCATCTAGCATCTTCAAAAGGTTAATTTTTTAACTTAATAAGATACCGATGGATAATCTTACCATGGCGTAGCACCTTGTCCTCATGTCGAAGGATAGCTTTGGGTTGTAGCACCTCTTCTTGATCTTCGATCTCGGGGGGGTCTTCAATAGTTGGTTTTATTGGTGTCTCTCCTTTGTAAGGTTTAAGTAGGCTCACATTGTGTATGAGCCAATGGTTGGGAAACTTGAGTTGATAGGCCATCTCATTGATTGGTTTTAAGATGTGACAAGGACCATAGTATCTTTTTGCTAATTTAGCATAATAATTTTGGTGGCCCGTAGGATTTTTGCCCGTAGTGTGTCTCAATCGAGCCTTCGGAAACTTAAGTAAGACCCAATCATTTTCTTTAAACGTTAAGGCCCTTCTGTGCTTGTTAGCATCAGCTTTTTGCCTTTGTTGGGAGATGGATATAGCCTCCTTAATATTTTGGAAATATTATTGTAGGTCTTGGCTATACTCATCCGTAGGAAGCGAAGATCTTCTCATGTACCTTAAGTAGCAACGGACTTTTAGGTCTTCCCTCAATGATTTCAAAAGGTGTCTTTCCTGTAGTATGGGCAGTGTTATTGTACGCATACTCTACAAGTGGTAGATATTTTTCCCATTGTGAGAGTTGATCTACTTCTATAACATAAGTCTTTAGTAGATCAAGAATCGTAAGGTTAGCTATCTCACTTTGGCCATTTGTTTGTGGGTGATAGGCCAAAGAGAAATTCAACCTTGTACCTAGATTTTCAAAGAGACCTTACTAGTCATTCAAGGATCTCTATTTGACACGATGGATGTTGGCAATCCATGGTGTTTGAAAATCTGGGATATGAAGAGGGTTGGCATTTGATGTGCCTTAATAGTCTTTTTGACAGGAATAAAGTGTGCTTGTTTGCTAAACCTGTCGATTATTGTCCATATTCCTGTATTCCCATAGATAAATATAGGTAATCCAAAGATAAAATCCATGGATATACTCTCCCATGGTGAATTAGAGATCGGCAATGGTTGGAGTAATTCAGGTTGCTTCCCTCTATCATACTTTATCTTTTGAAATACCACACATTTTGAAACATACACTTTTATTTCCACTTTCTGGTGGGCCTATAAAAATATGTCTCTACTCCTCGAAGAGTAGGTTGAAGGGAGTGAGTAACACATAGCCTGTTATACCACGGAGAAGATAACCATCCTGCCAAGTGAATGGTTCCTCTTTCTTCCCTAAGGCAAGGGATGCCATTATGTCCTTAAAATCTGGGCCAATAGAATACTCATCTATCATGGAAGATAGATAATTGTGAGTTGCTATAGACACTGTATTTGCCCTTGGTCATCGTGATAGTGCATCGGCCACTTGATTATGCTTACCAACAATATGAGCAATATGAAAACTGAATTGCAAAAGAAAATTTTCCCACCTCATTTGTTTGTCGAAAAGCTTGGTTTGCATGATGAAGTACTTGAGACTTTGGTGGTCCGTTCGTAAGATGAATGGGGTTCCCAAAAGATCATGCTTCCATGTGTCT
The DNA here is from genome assembly GCF_014529385.1 of Adiantum capillus-veneris. NCBI lineage: Eukaryota > Viridiplantae > Streptophyta > Polypodiopsida > Polypodiales > Pteridaceae > Adiantum > Adiantum capillus-veneris. Next base: position 38,659,124 of record NC_140931.1, read on the forward strand.
AGGGCATGTAGAACAACTATAGCTCTTTCTGATATATGCCCAACACTCGTTCATTGGTATTGAGTCTTTGACTTTCATATGCTATGACATGCCCTTCTTGGAGCAAGAGTGCTCCAAGGCAATCTCCACAAGCATCACATTGGATCTCAAATGGTTTTGAGAGATCCGATAGTGTAAGCACTGATTGGGAGGTAAGTTTTTCTTTTCAAAAGCATTTTGCTCTTTAGCAGTCCATGCATACTTAATGTTATTTTTTGTTAAGTCATGTAATGGTCCTGCTATTTGAGAAATTTTTTATGAAGCATCTATAGTATTTGCACATACCAATAAAGCTTCATAGCTCATTCAGATTCCTTGGAGTAGGCCATCCTTTTATTACCTCTAACTTTGATGGATCCATAAGGATGCCATCTGAGAGATAATGTGACCTAAGTATTGAATCTCTTGAAGGAAAAATTCACTCTTCTTTTGGTTAATGAAAAGTTTATTCTCCCTCAAAGCTTGAAAGGTTACCTGGAGATGTTGCCTATGCTCCTGGAGAGAATTGGAGTAGATGATGATATCATCAAGTAAACTTGTGATAAGGACTAAATTTTTTCTCAATTAGGCGGTTGAATGTGGCCGGAGAATTTGTCAAGCCAAAAGGCATGCCAAGATATTCATAAAGACCAAGTCCAAAAAGCAGTCTTTACAAATATCTTCATTCACTATCCTTATTTGATGATAGCCACTTTTTAGGTCAATCCTACTGAAGTAGGTAGAGCCTTGTAGCTTATCAAATAGACCTTCTAGCCATAGTACGGGAAATTTGTTTTTGATAGTGATCTGGTTTAGTGCTCTATAGCCGACACACATACGATATGTGCCGTCTTTCTTTTGCACTAGTAGGATTGGTGAACAAAAGGGAGAGGAACTAGGCCTCACCATCCCCTTGTATACCAGCTCATGCACTTGCCTCATAATCTCCTCTTGTTGAACTTGAGAAACTCTATAAGCAGGTTTATTAGGCGGTGAGCTCCCACGTAGAAGCTCTATTTTATGGTCATCATCCCCTCGTTTTGGAGGTAACTCCATAGGGATGTCATTGATAAGTACATCTTGGAGGCTATTTAGAGAATTAGACAAGTCTAATTCTTCTTGATTCCTACCACTTTGTTTTGTTAAAACATTGGCATCATTTAGAGACTCTTTGACAAAAATCATGTACGAGAAATCGAGCTTTTCATTGACTTATCAAAAGCAGGTGAATTTACAAGAGGTATAGTATGACCCAACTCATTGGCATCTATATACATGTTCTTTTCCTGTAGGTGAAATAAATTCTCCTTTCAGGGAACTTCATGTTGGCAGCCATGCGATTGAACCATGGTGCCCCTAGGATAACATCCTCATGTTGGAGAGGGGAGATAAACAAGTCTTCTTTGTCAACGTAGCTTTGGACATGAAGCCTTAACTTCCCATCAAGGGAGTAACGGAGGCTTGCTGTCCCTTGAAAGCTCCATCGGTAGTTACAATATCTCCCATCTCAAAAGCTTAAATGCCCAGCTTAGTGGCCAACTCTGTTGATATGAAGTTGTGAGTAGAGCCAGGGTAAAAAAGGATGAAGGCATCATGCTCCCTCACCTTTCCCCAAGCGTAGGAAAAGGATGAACATTTTGCAATGAGCATCCTCTTTTGGAGCTTTGATAGTGAAAGCTCTAGGAGTCTCATTGCATGCATTTCTTTTAGAGCAAGAACAGTAACCATGCCCTTGAAACATTTATGATCCTTTTGAAAATCCTCTAGCTCTTTAGGAAAGAGTTTATTTTTACCTTTGTAAACTCCCTTCTCCTTGGTCTTGTTGTTTTCGTTGTTGTTGTTGGAGTTACCTTGGGAAGAGTTTTGAGCATTGTTCTTCCCCCTTGAATCATTTCGGTATTTGTTTTCCATGGGCTTGGCATTCCTTTTAGCCCCTTGTTGGAAATTAATGCAAGAAGCAACCATAGTGTGGTGAACGACTTTGGTGTAGTACTAGGCAGTTGTGAGTTGACATACTCGGCCATTTCTTCAGGTAATCCTGCACAAAATTGCTTCTTTTGCTCCACAAAGTCTATCTTTTGAAGATTGTAGCTTTGAGATATAATTCCCAAAACTTGTCCAGATATTTGTGGATAGACTGGTTGGAGAGTAGCTTCAAACTCCACCATTCGGTGAGCACTTTATCTTTGGCCTCGCTTGCAAGGAATTTTTTCATGATGGAAACTCGTAGAGTTTTCCATGTCTTTGGATCTTTGCTAGCCCACCATTGTCGAGTAGATTTTTGAAAGTGCATATCTACATGACATAGCTTAAAGGTCTTTGTGAAGCCCTCGTCTCCAAAGGCCACATCAAATTGTTGGATGAAGGCCAAAACTTTGTCGGTAGCACCAAAGGTGCCATCATAGGTGAAAAAAGATATACTCTTTCCTCCCTGTTTGAACTTCTTAAGCTTATAGAACCTTTTCCAAGCAGCATAGGATTTGCAATGTCCTCTCCTCTTGTATTCTCTAGGAGAATAGCAACCGTTGCTTTCATCCGAAGAGGAAGAAGGTGATGAAGAAGGAGAAGAGGATGATCTCTTTATCGCCTTTTTTTCCCTTTGTTCTCTCTCTTCCCTTTCAGAGTGACGAGGAGAAGGACTATTTGATGATTTTTTCCTCTTGGGAGCACTTGGGGATTGTTGAGATCGCAGCCTTTGTGGAGCCACATCTTTGGAGGAATTATGAGATTCACTACTTTCTTGTTCATTGGATTCCTCCTCTTCTCTTATCGGTGGAGAGAGTCTTCTTTTGGAAGTCTAAACAAGAGGCTTCCAAAGCTATGAGATTCACTACTTTCTTGTTCATTGGATTCCTCCTCTTCTCTTATCGGCGGAGAGAGTCTTCTTTTGGAAGTCTAAACAAGAGGCTTTCTAAGCTATCTCTCATCTTAGAGAGGTAGGGAAATCCCATAAGCACGAAGTTGTTGAGTAAATTTGGCTTGCAAGGTAGGGTTGCCCAAAGCTTGTTGCAACCTAGTAACAAGATAGTTCACAAACATTGGGGCATCACCAGTAGCACCTTCATGTGCAAAATCAAAGTTGTCAATATCCATTCTACTCTCTTTATTATTGTCAGCCATGCTAACTAAACTTATGTATATGCTACTTTGTGCTTTGGTACCCTCAAAAACCTTAGTTGCTACTCTTCTTTATCTTTGAAAATTAGCTCTCAAGTAGCCACACCTGTGGTTTAAAGACTGTTGATTGCAACAAGATAGTTCACAAACATTGGGGCATCACCGGTAGCACCTTCATGTGCAAAATCAAAGTTGTCAATATCCATTCTACTCTCTTTATTATTGTCAGCCATGCTAACTAAACTTATGTATATGCTACTTTGTGCTTTGGTACCCTCAAAAACCTTAGTTGCTACTCTTCTTTATCTTTAAAAATTAGCTTTCAAGTAGCTGCACCTGTGGTTTAAAGACTATTGATTGTAAAGAGTAGTGGAGAGGGTCTAACATTGTTCGATTGATTATGGTTCCTGATGAGCTTGCTATTTTTGTGTTCCTTGAGACCTTGTTGGTGCAATGGAGATGGTAGATTTAATACACCAAAATTATGCCCTTAATTAACTTGCAAAATCATTAACATATCCCCGGCCTCAATCCCAAACCTCAAATACCTTCAAAGGTGGAGAGAGCTAGCAAGGAGTGAGGGAAGGGAAGAGGAAGAAGAAGTAACATACAAGAAATAAATAGTCTCCTCACTTGTATTACTCTTGTAGCTTAGCATAGCATAAAAGCATAGTAATGGAGATGAAGAAGATGGAAATATTTTGCTTTGGAGCATGGATCTTGTTTGGATTTGCATTCCATAGCCAAGAGGTGTTGGTGTAGGCTCTCAACTTCTCAACAAGCTTGGAGAAGGAGATGAAGTTCTTGCTTCACACCATGAGAGTGTGTGTGAGTGTGCATATCTTGCAAGCACACCTGCTCCTTGCTTGGGTCGACCCCTCCTTGTAGCTCATGCTTGAAGCTAATTGGCTCATGCCAAGCCTAGCCAATCACAAGCCTAGGTCATTTCAAGCAATAGAATTAGCCTTTGGACAAGTGTCCTCCTTTTCCCTTTGAGAGAGAGGGCTTGAATAATGCTTAAAAAATTATACAAAAAAGCTAAATTCTCGTTGGACCCCTTTAGAGGCCAACCAATAGGCTTTAGGCACCTTATGTGGCCAACATGGGGAGGAGCTTGACATGTGTCCTTGTTGCCTCTTTTGTCTTGGGCTTGCCTTGAGTGAGTGTGTGTGTTCTCTCTCATGCCCCTACATTTAGGGCTCGTCCCCCTTGTGTAGGGATCTAGGTTGAATTTGGAACGCCTCACCCCTTAAACACCTTAGTCATAAAGCATGACAAGCACCTTTGTCATCAATCACGATAAGCACCTCAAGCACCTTAGTCATCTCAAGCATGACAAGCACCTCAAGCACCTTAGTCAGCTCAAGAAGGACAAGCACCTCAAGCACATGCTTAGCTTGTCTAAGGTCCAATCTAAGTACTATTAACACTAACCTTTGGAGGTCTTTAATGGCTAACCCTAAGGCCTTTTAAGCTCCATTATCTGGTCATTTCTCTTTGATAGACCATCTCCCTTTTGGACCCATTGCCTTCTCTCCCATTGGTCCCGTGCTGAGATAGACCTAAAAGCACATGTCCCCACATTAAATGATCAGTTCAATATGAGAAATTCCTTTGGGTTAGTTAAATATTAGATTTTATGACATCCCGCAAGTTGAAGGACATTTGATCAAGGACCACCACCTTCATATAATTTTGAAGGTGCTCCATCCAAGAGAATATAGACAAGATTTATGGCAATTAGAATGCAGAGTGGGGCAGTGATGGAGCGGAAGTGATGGAAGAGGTGGGGGAGGTGATGGACCTACATAAGCTTTTTTGATGGCTCCTGCCATGCACGAGTTTAGTCCAGATAGTGGCATAGTAGACTTGTGTAAGGCGGTACCTTGATTATACCCCCCTGACATGATAGTTGCCCATGTCATATGGTACCCCTTTTAGATTTTCCAAAAATCCTTAATGATAGGAAACTTAAAACTATGGGACGGTTCCTACAGAATTCTCAAGTGAAGAAAAACATGGTGTGTGTAACCCTCCATCCAAACCCGCACTAGATCAGGAAAAAATCATGATTTTTATAGAGAGTTCACTAATGGGGGCACTAGGCCCCCATTAGAGACCCAATGCTCACCTTTTGAGGCATGAATTGACTTTTTAAAACTCTTTACAAGATTGCAGTACATTAGAATAATTTAAGTACTTGTAGATGATTCGCTAGAGTCTGATTTGCTCAAAACCGTTGCTGCACAAAGCGTTTACAATGTCCTTGATATCTTTGCTTACTTGTTCTATTTAATGGTTGCTGAATATGATGGGTTTGATTTGGAAGAGGATGACTTTATGGGCACATCTTGAAGGTCTGTTGCTGCTTCTATAAATAAACTTGAGCACCTTTACTGGCACCATCAATTCCTTATTGATTCTAATTCATGAAAGCTTCTTATTGTGAAATATCAGCTTCATGCTTAAGAGCAATGTGCTTAATCCAAGTGTACAAAGTGGTGGCATTGTCGTCTATGGATAGAGTAGCAGCGGTAAATTGGATGAGGGATGGTGAAATACTTTGGGGTTTCATTGTTGATCCACCAAAGGATGTCATCAAAGTACCGAAAGGAGAACCTAAGTTGATGGAGCTGAAGTCGGAGTAGAGGATCTTTTAGGCAAGAGTTGATGTAGTTATATTCTAACGCATGAAGATAAAGATTACACCAAATTGGAGAACATGTAAGTCCATCGGGATTCCATTGACTTGCCAATAAGATCTTCCATTGCATTGAATATACATATGATCTATCAACCAAGAATTAAGCTCCATTGCTTAACATTTGTTAAAAGAGAGGTGGTTCTTGTAGTAGTGAGGTGACCAAGTTCCACATATACATCTGCTAGGAAAGCTTGAAAGGATATAAAAGGTCCTTGTTGATCAAAGACATAGCTAAGGATATTGTTGATAATCTTGACCAGGCCGATGTCTCCATTATCTGGGGTATTTTCATAGCATTTCTTTATATGAGTTGAGAAGATCGAGCTGACTTGCTCAGGTAGGTTGAGGAAAACATCCTATAGGGGATCTACCACCCACCAAGATTGCATCTTAAATTGAAAAATAGGAGAGCTTTTTTAATTAGTAGGCGTTCTTGATGTTTTAGACATGATATACAAGTTTTTAATATGCATGCTAATAGGAGTGAAGCTTTAGTAAAACATCAATTAGACCCATAGGTGATCCATCTGAAATATTTCTTATGAGCTTTGTATATAGGCATGAGATATGGGAGGGGGAGATGGTTTTGAGCTTAAAATTTAGCCAAGAAGGACTGAATTTTTAGGAAATAGAGGCGTAGCTAAGCAGATATTAGAGTAGTTTTCTTAATGGAGAGGGATAATTTTCACATACGAGAGAGAGAGAGAGAGAGAGAGAGAGAGAGAGAGAGAGAGAGAGAGAGAGAGAGAGAGAGAGAGAGAGAGAGAGAGAGTACGATGTATTTGGTTCACCCAATGTGGGCTATGTCCACGAGAAAGAAGCCACTCAATGGATTTAGTATTTCAAACTAGAAGTGGATTACAAAGGGATTATACCCTTAATGGAGCTCCCACCTTGCTTCACTCTCACCACCTCACACACACTTTGATTCATCAACTTCACAATGCATTTTGTGGAGAAGAGGCCTCCTTTTATAGGCCAAAAGGGTTTCTCTCTCTCATGAGAGACAGCCATGTGTAGCCACCCTTGTGTAGACAAGTCCAAGTTGGACTCTCCAATGCGCCCATGTGTGGCCACCCTTGAGAAGACAAGTCCGCCTAAAATTCTGATTGTTGAATCTGGCCACCGGCCAAAGGCTTCCACCCACCACCCACCCACCGGTCATTGACTACCGGCCACCGACCAATTGGCCAACTGATCGGTCGTTTTTCGATCACTTTTCGGCTTTCGTTCGGCCATAATATTCTTGGAAAAAATGGAATATTCTGACAAGCCAAAGCTCAAGACTGGGTGTGTGAATTTTTGGTTTTCCAGCGAGTGATTTTTCTTATGCACAATGGATTCTCCTTATAATGGGGGCCTTACAAATGTGCATTTTTGAGATTAAAGTTACAAGGGGTAAATCAGTCTCCATACTTGACATGAATCTCCCTTAGAGTGGTGTGCGAAGATTTGTCACTAGGTAGAAAATCCTTTCCTTCCAACCTCTTCCAGGCTTCTTGAATCATAAAAGATGGCTATATGAATACGAGGTTGTTAGCTGCCTTGTCTAAGTAAGTGATAAAAGGCTTGCTTTTTGAACTATCAATGTGGGGATGAATTGGGGTTATTAAGATCTTTAGAAGACAAAACCATAGTTCATTGGTGGCAATATGTCTACATAAGGGTTGAATGGGAATGTGATTGAGTCCTTTCATAAGTGTGGTTCTTAAGAAATTATTCTCAAGAAGCATGAGATAAAAAAAAAATAATGTTTAAAGTCTTGGTGATAATCGGGTATTGATTCAGTACAATGACATATAAGTATAGTAGGGTAAGTAAAAACATCCTTAGCATTACATACCATAAGCTTGATGGGGTCAAGGAAGGACCAAGAAAAACATATGTAGCCCCATACTTCATAAGTTTTGATGTTAAGTCATACAAAAATGACCCAAAAAAGGCTTGAAAGGACCTCAAGTCCATGAAAGCATTCCAATAGGTGAGTTTGGGATAGTAGTCTTTAGTCGACCTTATCCTTGATGATGTCCTGCAGTCATTCAAAAATACAACAGACGTTTAGCACTAGGGGTACAATTAGGTGTAATTGCAGAGCGGGTTCTAGAGATGAATGTAGGATTGAAGCCAAATGTGGATGATGACTGTCTTACAGCTTGGCCAGTAGATCGATTGGAAGTTGAGTGACTAGCAGAAGATTCAGAAGGGGATAAAATAGGGTTCCACGTCGGTGGAGTAGGTGGTAGAGTCAAATACCGTGGTTTTTGACTTTTTTTTTTGCTTTCCTTGACCTTGGTCCACGTGCCCTCTCTTTCCATGTCTAGCCTTAGAGCTAGATTCTCTGGTGGGTAATACAGACTTTTGGAGGAATGAATCCAATTCATTGGTTTGAACATCCAAGGATAATTGCTTGAATAGGGCAGGTTTTTTGAGGAATATTTTTAGCCTTTCCTGATACTGACGGGAGCAAAGCGAACCCCGAACCCCGACGGCGTCTAAAACATCGGGGACCGAATGGCGCGCCTCGAGCCTGTCATGGTAAAGCAAACAGGGGGCATCTCCTAGCTTCAGCGGCTAGGACGCAAACAACACACCACCATAACAAAGTTTTCATCCAAGAGAGATGGATGCTTGGGAGTAATGATGAAAAGGAAAGGGAATGAGATCAAGTGAGAGAGAGAGAGAGAGAGAGAGAGAGAGAGAGAGAGAGAGAGAGAGAGAGAGAGAGAGAGAGAGAGAGAGAGAGAGAGAGAGAGTGAGGGAGGGGGTATAGCGGCTTAGTACTTAGGCATCACAAAAGGATGGCGAATCCGCACACCCTTCACACATACACAAGCTCACTCCAAAACACAAGACTAGGTGGCGGTTCCGCACACCTCACATGGGCAAAACATTGCAAGAAAACATACTCACAAAACCTCAAGCTTTATTTAGAGAATTAGGCGATGAAATGGGGAGCATAGGGTAGGGGAATGAGAAGGGAGAGAGTGGTAGAGCACATGGCGGATATGTGGGAGTTGATGGCGAAGAATCGCACGAGGATTATGGCCATCATCCTTCATTTAGTTGCCCTTCATCTTCCATAGCCAAGGGTGTAGAGGTCATGCTCAAGACAAGCATGGTGATTGCGGTGATGGTGATGGTGTGTGTGTGTGTGTGTGCACTAGGCACACACAGTGCATAGTGTGTTCTTTGGTGATGTTGTGTATTTTTGTGTGATGGTGACCCCTCTTTATATAGGGGAGGAGAAATTCTAGAATTTAGAAATGAAGAAATCATTATCTACATAGGCCATGTGACTGTGGGCCCCACTTGTCTGGCTGTGTGTATATGTGCCAGAACAGCAGTCTCATGAGAGAGAGACTAAGAGAGAGAGATGGGTTGATGAAAAAAAGTGAGAGGTGACATGGAGAATAAAGTAATTACAAGAGGGGAGAGAGAGGAGTGTGTTCAGAGGTGAATCTGTGTGCAGATGTCTGTGAACACAAGAAAAATCAGGTAACCACCGGGTGGGGATGGGTCTGTGGGCACCTTTTTTAGTGAAACTAAGTGTGTGTGAGTGTGGGGGAGGTTATTTAGCTACAAGACAAGAGACATGGCGCCCTTTAGAGAGAGGGGGGGTATTTGGGTCATGGGATATGATAGGAGAGAGAAAGGGGGGGTGGGGTATACTATTTTGGAAGATAGGGTAAGTTGCATGTGAGTTAGGGTGCATTATTGGTGAGTTAGAATGCATTATTGGTGAGAGGTGGGGTAGCTTGAGGGGAGAGAGAAAGGAGAAAGGACAAGGGGAAGAGAGAGGGGGTTGACCTTTTGAGTGGAGGAGAGGAAAAGGGACACACGGCGGGGCAACAGTGAAGAAAAAGGAGGCAAGGTGGGGATGGGCTGCCCCGCAGGCATGAGGTGGCCTATTTTACCTTTCTCATATATTTACATAATCATACTTTATTTTTTTCTTACTTTTTTCCAATGTCTTTTATCACTCCCTCCCTAAGAGGGGGTTTTCATGGGGTGGGGACGAGAGAAGAGGGGTATGGGAGCTTGGCTTGTGAAAATCCCCCATCATTAGCCCTCCCCTTTTGGCTAGAGGCATTCATGTCTCTAGCTCATCTGTTTGATCATTATCGTCGGAGGTGGCGGCTGATGGTGTGTCCTCATCTGGAATGTCAATAGGTGGAGCCTGGTCAAATCGAAGAAAATAAGGTTTAAGTCGCCAACCATTTACCCTGGTTTTATGAAGTTTTCCATCAGCCTCCATAAGCTGGTAGCTTCCATTGGCATACTTTTTCCTAACGATGAAAGGGCCTTCCCATCGGAGCAGGAGTTTCTTACCCTTGCGCGTGTCGAAGCGATTGTCGTAGCGGAGCACCAACATTCCTTTCTTCAATTCTTTTTTCCGGAGATGCTCGTTAAAGCTAAGCCGTCTATGCTCTGCTTGTGCTGCATAATAATTTATTGCTTCTTCTCTGTCCAACTGCAGTCTTTCCAAGTTGATGATGTGATCTCTCAAATGCATGTTGGGTTGTTGAAGTTGGCTTGCCATTACTCTGAGACTTTGTAGTTGCACTTCAATGGGCAAGATTGCTTCCTTACCAAATACTAGATGATACGGTGTGAATCCCAAGGATGTACGAAATGAAGTTCTGTAGGCCCATAAAGCTGGTAGTAGATACTTATCCCAGTCTCCGGGGTGATTGTTTACCTGCTTGGTAATAATTTTAGAAACCATTCCATTTACCTTTTCAACTAGGCCATTACATTGAGGTTAATATGGTGAAGAGTGCCTCCTTGTAATGCCCAATTTCTGCATTAATTCTCCTACCAAGTCTTCTCTGAAACCTAGCCCTCTATCAGAGATGATCTCTAAAGGTGTGCCAAACCTACAGCATATGTGCTCGTAGATAAATTTAGCTACCTCTACCGCTGTGATTCTAGTGGTGGCTGTAGCCTCTGCCCATCTAGTCATGTAGTCGACACCCATGATAATGTAGAATTTTCCTGAGTTGGCCCTAGGTAATGGCCCAATGGCATCGATACCCCATTTTTCAAATGGGCCATATGAGAGAATAGGTGTCTGTGGTTCAGGCATAAGTGACCTAGTGCCGGCCTTTTGACATAACTTACACGTTTTGCACCAATGGTGTACATCACGGTTGAGGCTAGGCCATATGAAGCCTGCCTGCAAGATTTTCCTACTTGTTATGTCTAGGGTAAAGTGACCACCACAAACCCCGTCGTGACAGCTAGCAATTACTCCCGTGATTTCCTGAGAGAGAGGGACCTTCCTGAGTATTTGGTCCTTACCCTTACAGTACAAACCGTCATTGATGAGTCGATACCTTGTGGCCTTCCGCGTCAGCCATTGCTTCTGTCCCTTTGTTAAATCTGATGGGCATTCCCCTGTTTCCAAAAAATGCATGATGTCAGGCAAGGCATCACTTCCTTGAAATAGAGGGAGCTTTAGTTTTATTGCTCCAACCACCACTTCCTATAGTCTTTCACTTGCTAGGGCATCTGCTTCTTGGTTTTGAGCCCTTGGGATATGGTGTATTTGAACTTCTTCAAACTTACCCAACAAGGTTTTTACACCACTTAAGTGAGTCCTTAAACTAGGATTCTTGCATGTCCATGCTCCATTTACTTGCCTTACCAGAAGTAGAGCATCCCCAAATACATTAAGGCGTTGTACACCTTGCGAGACGCACCATTGTAGACCCTTGGTTAGTGCTGCATACTCAGCTTCATTGTTAGAATGTGAATCTAACAATTGGCCCAACGAAAATACCTTTGTCCCTTTGTCATCAAAGACCACTATGCCTGCAGCTACTTTGTCGGACGCTCGCTTGTAGGCTCCATCAAAGTAGAGAGAGTATGCTCCTTCTACCATCGGTGGTACTGGAGGTAATCGGACTTCTCCTTCCTTAGATTGCTTCTCCTTCCTTTCAAAGACTTGGTAGGTCATGAGTCCCCCCAAACTTGCCCTTGTCGTGCTTTCTACTTGTACCGTGTAGTCAAACTCTTGCAGACGAACTAGCCATTTAGTAATTCTAGTAGACACATCCATGTGTTGTACAACATAGGGAAATATTTCATCCGTGGTTAGAATCATAAATTGCTTAGGCAGCAAATATGACCTAAACTTTGTAGTTGCAAATCTAAGAGCTAGGACTAAGTGTTCCACATGGGTGAAACCTTTCTCTCCTGCTGTCATCATTCGACTAGAGAAGTAGATTGGCCTCATGAAAGATGTCGTCGTATCCTTTTGGAGTAGCACAGCCCCCAATGAGTCATCACCAACTTAGACATAGAATTTTTCATCCCACTTAGGTGGTGAGATAGTTGGTAGAGTGGCTAAGACCTCCTTTACCTTGTTGTAGTGATGTTCGCTTTCCTCGTCCCAAGTGAAAGTTGATCTTTGAGTGAGTTGTTGCAGTGGTAGAACAAGTTGTGATAGTAGATGTATGAATCTACTTAAGTACCTCACCTTCTGTAGAAAAGAGACCAGTTGACGTGCAGTCGTTGGTGAAGGTAGGGCTATGAGTGTGGACACCTTACTTGGGTCGACGTTGATACCTTTTGCTGAAATTTCATGGCCTAGTAGAATGACTTTACTCTCCCCAATGTGGCATTTATCCACATTTAATTGCCCACCTAGGCTCTGCAACCTGGCCAAACCTTCAGTTACCTTTTCTAAATATGAAATACGGGAGCTATATATACAAAAATCATCAATGAACACTCTTATGGATGTTCCAAAGAACGGTTGAAAAACATATGTGACATATCTTTGGAATGTGGCAGGTGCATTTGTGAGACCAAATGGCATAACCCTGTATGCAAAACAACCCCATGGCGTGATAAAAGTGGTTTTTAGCTGATCTTCCAAGGCTATGCGTATTTGAAAGTATCCAGAATAACCATCAAAGACGGTATAGCATTCAAAACCCGCTACTTCATTCAGAATTTCATCCAAGAAAGGGAGAGGAAAGTGGTCTCTCTTTGTAGCTGCATTTAGTGGTTTGTAGTCAACACAGACCCTCCACTTACCATTCTTTTTAGGCATCACCACTACGGGTGACACCCATTCTGAGTTTTCTATAGGATAGATGAATCCCGCCTCCAGCAGTTTCCTTACCTCAGCCAAGAGTGCCTTTTCTTGTATGAACCCCAATCATCGTAGCTTTTGCACAACTGGTTTTACCCCTTCCTTCAGCTTAATATGATGTTCCACCACTGTAATGCCTGTGATTCTTTCATAGTTGTCAATGAACAGGTTAGGAAGTCCCATCAACATTTGCAAAAAACTATCTTTCTCCTCAAGTGTTAATTCCGTAGACAACATACCCGTCAACCTACTTCCTCCTAGGCCAAGTGATTTGCTCTCCTCTTCATTGGGTTGCCCTTTTGGTGATGGATCACCAGTTGTGCTTACCCTTTGTGGATCCTTCATAATGATACCCATCACATCAATGGAACTGTCACTTTCGTCGGTGGATGTGGTCTCCTCCTCAGAACTGGAAGATTCGCTAGTGGTTTCATCTGCCGATGTTTCCAGATTCATTTGCTTATGCTTGCCAATCCTCATGTCGTAGTAGATTGTCTCCCCTTTCTTACCGGTCATGCGTAGAAGGCCAGTACCCCAGTCCTGTTTTGCCTTCATGGCCATCAACCATGGCCTTCCCAAAATTAGTGGATAGCCCTCCCCATTAGTAGGCATTACAAAAACATCTACCTCTACCTCAATGTTGAAAGCTTTGATTTTCACGGCACTTATCACACCCACACACTTTACTTTTGCGTTGTTTGCCATCTTTGCCTTGCATGGAGAAGGCCTGTCAACCTCGAGCCCTAATCGAAGCATCATAGCTTCGCTCATTACACAGATTTGTGCACCTCCATCAATGTAGGTGTTTCCAACCCTCTTTCCTTTTATGTTTACGTCGACAATTGGAAGGATGTCATCCATGTTGCATCCCGAAATTGCTCCGGCTACCTTTGTTTTGGAGCGTCTTGTACTTACCATTTTAGACCATTGTCGCCTTACTTTTGGTGCAAGATGTAACAGCTGTGGCCATGTAATCTTCGGTCCTTGCTCTGCCACATCCAATGTTAGATCATAGGGCTTAGAACTTTCCCCTAGCTGGAAGTCGGTGATGCCCAATTTCCGTCGTGGCCTGGATGGCCTCTTGCTAGTTTCTCCTCTCATGCTTCTCTCATCATTTGATTGTGTAGCTTTCTCCCTCCTAGCTCTTTTCACAGTCATGGCTTCAAGTGGTTCTAAAAAGTTTACCTTCTCCTTACCCTTGTCCCTCTCCTTTGCTCTTGGTGGATCCACTACTATGGCTTTTCCTTTCTCTTCTAGCCTTATGATGTTTACAGGGCGATCAGGTGGTGGGGCTGGTGGAAGAGGTGGGATGGATGCTTGTAGTGGTGTCTGGGGTGGACGCAGAATTTGTGTTGGTGGGGGTGGTGCTCGGGGTGGGGGTGTTCTTTCTCTAGGGGGTGACAATTGGTTCCTCCTACCTCCTCTATTATAGTTTTGTCGTGGTTTGGGACAGTAGTACATACCGTGATTGTCTTCTCCGCAGTTGTAGCAATGATACTCCCTGTTTTGTCATCGTGCTCTTCCAGGGTCTTGATCTCTTTCTTGACTCCTCCCTTGTTGTATTAAGTGGACAGATAAATTCTGCAGTTGGTCAGTAATATGGGCCAACATATCTTGTTGGTCATCTCTTACCCCAAGAGCCGGTGGTGGTGGTGGAATGGTGGTTGTCGTAGTTGCTGGTCGACGCGATGTTCCTGATTCTGTTGACTCGGTTTCTTTGGCTTTCATTCGTAGCTTCTTGTCTTTAAGGTGAGCAATCTCAACGGCTAACTCGTACGTAGCCGGGAATCTACCTTTCACCTTCTCCTTGAGAAGCAGCCATAAGCCATGCGTGAACCGATCTTTTTTTAGGAAATCAGGTGCAGCTTCCCCCCTAGCCAGTGACTCAACCCACCGTTCCCACA